>NC_083355.1:108182918-108807918 GCF_030254825.1 Meriones unguiculatus | reverse complement strand
AGATGGAGTCCTAAGGAAGGAGCCAGCATTCATAGGGATGGTGACCTGAGCCTAGCTCAGGGCGGAAGCCTCTTCTTCCAGAAGTATGTCTCAGGCCTCTGAACAGGCATTCTCTAACTGCCCCAGGCTTAGGCTAAAACTTGGCCTGACATAGCCTCTTTGGCTTCCTGGTAAAGGAGCAGTAGGGTCACAGTCCTGAAGCCACTCAACCCCAGTGCCCACTGCTGCCACACCCAATCATAGCTTCCTGCTCCTAGAATGCAGATGTGCAAGGAGGAAAGGCTGGGATCTGACAAAGCAGCCACATGCCACCCTGACCTTCAGAGCATTCCGAGAAGGAAGTGGGTGAGAACTATGGCAGGGGCAGGGAGAATGGAGGGAGGGAAGAGGAAAGAAGGGCAGAGAGGGGAGGCTGGGCTGGGGGAGAAGATGGGAAGAAGAAAGGGGCAACAGGACCCCATGATGTGACCTTGAGTAAGACCTTGGGCTCTGAGCCTCAGTTTCCCATCCCCTATAGGAGTGAGGCTGCCTTGAGGCCTCTAGATCAATCTAACTTTACCCTGTCCTCAGTGTGGGGTCAAGGAAGACTTAGGACTCACCCCTTCATCCCTCTTGACCCAGTGGTTCTCAACCTTCCTTAATGCTGCAAAATCCTTTAATACAGGTTCCTCGTGTTGTGGTGACAACTTTATAGTTACTGCATAGTGAACTTTTGTTACTGTTATAAAGCATAATGATTCATATCTGATACGAAGTATCTGACATTCGACCCCTATGAAAGGATCCTTTGACACCCCACCACCCCCACCCAAGGGGTCACAGCCCACTGCTGTTGAGAACCACTGCTCTAATCTAAGGCTCAAGACACCCTTTTTTTCATCTGTTCCTGGTAGTGGGACCAAGGAACCCTGTGAATGCCTCAGAGGGGCTGTCTCTCTCCATCCCTGCCATCAAGCTGAGGCCTGAGCACACAGGTACTCAGAAGTATGTTCTCTCCACCAGAATTCATCTGGGGGACCCCTAAGTCTCCAAGCCAAAGGGGCTACGGGCTTGGCATGACACTCTACCTCCACTTACAAGACACGTGATACTAGGAGTTAAGGGTCAGGTGCTAGGCTTTGAGGATGAGGGCTGACCCACAGTCTGAGTAGGAGGAGAGTAAGCTTTACACCTGAGACCTTATCAGCCCCCGCACACCCCTGTCCTCCTCCTCTCTCAGCACAGACTTACCAGTAAGGACAGCCTGGCCACTTGAGGTAGAAGTAGCCCAAGAAAGGGCTTTGAGTCAACAGGTTAGTGCTCAGTGAGAAGAATGGGATGGGACCCTAACAGGATGGGCAGGGCAGGGGGCCTTCTCTGGGAAACAAGGGTGAGAAAGCCTTGTGGTTCCATGGGCAGGGCAGGAAAATGGTACACAAATGCCACAAACTAAAACCACTGGCCCAACACTCCAGGCTGGCCCTGGTTTCAGAACGCTTAAGTGAGCAAAGGAGGAATGGGATGAGTCCTTCTGAAAAGGGAGGGGACCTTCTACAGGATACAGGGGTGGGAAGGCCAATCTGTGTCATGGGAAAGGGGCATGGGACATTCAAGGCTGCCATGAGCTACCGTTCTGCAGAGGTAAATGCTGGATTCTTGTAACAGAACTGGTGGTCTGCCTTCGGGCTCTGAGCCCTGAGTAGATGAGGGGCCCAGGGTTGTCCAAGGCATCTCTGGAGATGATCACTGTGGTTGATCCATCCCCAACACTGTAAAGCACAAGTTAATCATAAATGGCAACTGGGCAAAGAGAGTCCAGAGCACTGAGAATCTAAGGGGGTTCCTGAAACCAGTCCAAGAAACAAAAGACTCATCTAGTCTACACCTCTCCATTCAGATGGGGAAACTGGGGCTGAGAGAAGGGACAAAAGGGAGGGAGGGGAGGATAGGGAAGACCAGTGGAGGAAAGGAGAAAGGAGAGCAGAGGGAGGAGGGAAGAATGGAGGAAGGCTGTTTTACTCAAGGTCACAGCCATCCAGAAACTGAGGAAATGGGAAGTAGAGGAAAGAAGCCAGAGAGAGAAGAAAAGAGGGGAGAGAGAAATAGCCCTTCCGGGTCTAGCCTACACCAAATGAGCCAGTGACTCTTGGGTGGAGAGCTAGAAATGCAATATTCCTAGCTCCTCAAAAGCCTGGCTGCCCATCTCCTACCACTGGCCAGGTCCCAGCCTCAGCCAAGGCTGTCTGAATTTTTCCCTTCCCTGGGACTGATGTTGGGATCTCCCAGCCTGATTCCAGCCAGGTGTCCATGCTACATATTCCTCACCTGCTTCAGACCACAAAGGAAACCAAGGATGTGGCCTGTCTAGCAAGTTGACCCAGGGAATGATAGGAGCAGCCCAAGGGAGGGAAGCTTAGAGCCCCTGGAAGCCAGAGCAGGTGAGGGCCAGCAAGCACCCTGAAGCATGTCCCCAGGTGGGGCTGGAAGCTCAGAGAGGAGGGAAGGGGACAGTACTCAGAAAGCCGAGTTCTCCAGCAACCAGATGGATGCTCTGGTCAGCAGCTGAGGCTTGTGAAAAGCACCAACCTGACCTTCTGTTAATCAAAGTGCTACAGAAACACTCAGGCTCTGAGGAGCTCCATTCAGGGCCCAGCTCCCACAAGTCCACAGATGTGGGCCTAATAGGCAAAACTCAGATAAAAGGAGATTATCTACACACAGGGACCTTTATGGTCCTA
Organism: Meriones unguiculatus; assembly: GCF_030254825.1. Classification (NCBI taxonomy): domain Eukaryota; kingdom Metazoa; phylum Chordata; class Mammalia; order Rodentia; family Muridae; genus Meriones; species Meriones unguiculatus. Next base: position 108,805,201 of record NC_083355.1, on the reverse strand, counting down.
TGGACAGTGAAGCTGAATCTCTCGCAGGAAGTCGCTGCCAAAAGCGTGCTGTACTGTCCCACTCTGGAAGGAGAAAAACTCAGGCAACTGCATGTGAGGTGAAAAGGGTTGGAGGCTACATTGCTACCTGTGTCAGGAAGGCTGCTCCTGCTCCTTTCTCAGCATACTGATGTGCATCAGGAGAGGAATGAGATCCAGTCCGGTAGGACTGTAGGATGGGGAGCCTTCAGCTGGAAGGGACTAACACAGCTCAGGTGGGACTCAGAGGAGGCTCCATCCTTCTGGACCGCTTTGGTGTGGGATGCAGGGAACCGTAGAAGAACCTGGAGGGAGAGGGCCAGTGACCAGGGAATGGGGTTTGTAGGAGCTGGACAGGAGGGCCGACACTGACTGAAGGGTTTGCCTCGGTAAGTAAACCTTTGATTCCAGCAGCCAACTGTGCCCACTCCTGCCCCAGCTGTGTATAATACTAGCTGTGCTAAAGGATCTATGAGACAGAACATCGCCTGGGAGTGGGCCTTTTCCTCGGTGCATCCTTTTGTGAATTGCCATGCATCAGTAAACTGAACTTTTCACCAAGCTGAAGTGAATGGACTCTGCCTTTGGCCTGTCAGATCAGAGTCTATTTGGGGTTGATAGATAAGTATTTCATGTGTTCCAGGAAAGCCATATGACATGAATTAGATTAAATCATACTTTCAGTTTTTTAATTTAAACTTTCTTTTAGAAATTAAATAGAAATTAAAATTTTATACTTTAAATTTTCTTTTATGGATATTTTACCTGCATGCATATCTGTGTACCAGGTGCATGTCTGATACCCATTAATATATGGCTAACATAGAAAAATACTTGTTTTTATTTAAAGTTTTACTTCCAGGTACATGTAAATGTGCCACGTACGTGCCAGTGTCCGAAGAAGACAAATGTGGTTGTAAGATCCCTTGAAGTAAGAGTCCCGGGCAGTTGTGCGCTGCCTGCCACGGGTGCTGGGAATCCAGCTGGGAGCCCCTAGGTTCGGAGCAAGTTTTTGGAGCACTGACCACTGCTCCAGCCCACAAGGAAAGCCATTTCAGTAGAAAACAGACTACTGATGGGCTGGAGAAAGGGCTCAGTGGTTAAAAGCACATATCAGGGTCCTCCTTCTTGCACGAGACCTGACTTCAGTTCCCAGCACCCACATCCCTCTACTGTGGGTCGACTGCCCCAGCCCAAGGGACTTCAACAGGTTCCTAAAGAAAGGAGGGTGGAAGGAATGAGGGGGAAGGGAACAAGAGACTCGAAGAATGGAGCCAAGTCTGTTTGTCTGATCAAGGCCTCGTTTATTAGAAATTTTTACCCAACTTATATAGGGAGAAGGCAGGAAAGGGGGAAGGCTAATTTACTGCTGCAGGAGATACGAAGAGTGCTTTCATGGGTTAAATATTGCACCTGCAAGATACCGTAAGGATGTTTTCTTAAGATATCTCTCGGATGCTCTAAAACTAACAGACGGAAACTAACTAACTGTCCTCACAAATCTATCACCCATGGTTTAGGGTCCTAGGTAATTCTTTCATTAAATAGCTTCAGGTCACCACTAAATGACCTTTGCTTACTACTTGGCGTTGGCTTCAGTAAATAGCTTTGTCTCCACTAGATAGCTTTGGCTCACTAATTGACTTTGTCTTCAGTAAATAGCCTTGGCTCCCGGCAGTCTACAATGAAGAAGAGCAAGCCAGTAAGCATCCTTTGCATCCATGGCCTTTGCATCAGCTTCTCCCATGAGGTTCCTGACCAGCTTGAGTTCCTGTCCTGACTTCCTTTGATGATAAACTGTGATGTGGAAACTATAAGCAAAACAAACCCTTTCCTCCCTAGGTTGCTCTTCGTCATCCTGTTTCATCCTGGCAACAAGAACCCTGACTATGACAGAAATCTACCACTGTTTCTGGAGAACAAGGGCACTTAGATGCAGACTCGCCTATAGGAATGCATAGCCAGAAACTACTGGTGCACCATAATGCCAGCATTTCAGCCTAGGTAACTTATAAAAGCCAGCATTAGAACTTACACCCTCGAGTGCTGGAGAGATGGCTCAGTGGTTAAGAGCACTGTCTGCTCTTCCAAAGGACCTGGGTTCACTTCCCAGTGACCCATCCCATGGGCTAGTCAAACAGAGTCTACCTGAAAGAGGGAGTGGAAATGGGGGACAGAGACATGAAGAATGGAGACCAAGACAGGCTTCTGATCAAGGTCTCAGTTTACTGAACATGCAAACAACACTTATAAAGTAAAGGGTAACAAGCAAATTTTCTCATGGCAACAACACATCTGGGCCACCTGCCAAGGCATCCAAGAATTCACTCAAGGTTACACAAAGTTTGCTATCTGGTTCCCAGGGTTGCATGGAGCTTGCTCTCTAGTTCCCAGGCTCAGAACATCTTGCTTGCAGAGACCACCAAGAACAGTCTCTGAGAAATGGAACTTTAGATAAGACCGGCATCTGCCAAGGCCAGGAGGCAGAATTCCAATTACCAGACTCCTTCATCCCAGCACCCACGTGGCAGTTCACAACTGTCTGTAATTTCAATTCCAAGGGATCTGACACCTTCACACTAATGCACATAAAATAAAATTTAAATAAATTCTTTTTTAAAAATTCACATCCTCAAAGGAGAGGCTGGGGATGGTGAGCTAGAACATGTCCACGGGGCAGAGTTTAAGATGGTAAGCACGGGCATTCTGGAAGGGCACATGTGTAGAGACTGAATGGGAATTGGTGGTAGGGGTGGGGATTGGGTTGGGGGTGGGAGGATGGGACTGAAGTGAAAATGAAACAATTTAGGGGAGAAGAGAAGTTAAGTGATGGGGGTTCCTAGACCTGAGCCAGTGTTTGATTAAGTAACTAAATTTCATCCAAAGTAATAGGAGCTTGTACTAGAAGTGACGCCTCATCTAAATTTTGCCTCTGTAAACGTGGTGCCCAGGAGATGACCCCCACAGATCCAAACAGCCAGTTCAGTAAAAGGAGCTGCATGCAAAGCAGCATGCGCACTGCAGGCTGCACATTCTTGGAGGACCAGAGATGGGAGGAAATGCTCCCAGGCGTGCCCTCTGCAGGACAGTGATGAAACTAGATGCATTTTCGTGGACCAGAGTTCCAGGAAAGGAACTGTACCTTTGACTGAGCCCTTGGTAAGGATGATTAACTCAGAACCTCCATGGTTGTGAAGGATTTCAAATGCTGCAAGTCCAGAGCCAAATTCTCTTGGGATGTCTTTAGCCCTTGTAATAGCCATTTTATTGTCCCTATCTATACCCAACATAACATGTTTGCTGCCATTAGGCAAATCCTTTGGAATATGCAAACACCTGGCTCCTACCAACCAAAAGAAGAATGCCATTAGTTAGCACCACAGACCTGTGGCAGAAACTCCCCCCTTGGCTTTAACCCTCCTACTTACTGTTTTATATATACATATGTGTGTACACACACATATGTACATACACTTATGTGTGTATATATATACACACACACACATATTTATAGTACATTGATTTATGATTTTCATTATTCCACTACTACAAAATCCTCATCAAAACTGTTACTGTGTGGGAATAAGATATTTTGGATAACCTTATCTGGTCATCCAGCCATGGCTCTACTCATCCTCTTTCAGGTGAAAATAGTGATTGTTGTGTCCACATTCTTGCTGAGTTTGTGTTTGTATGTGTGTGTTGTTCCTTTCAGTTGAGATTTAGCAGCAAAATGGCTTTCTCCTCCTCCTCTTCCTTCTCTTCCTTCCTCTCTCCCAGTGTCTTCTTTCCTCTCGCCTCCCTCCCCCCATCTCATGTGGTGTGTGTGTGTGTGTGGCAACAGTCCAGACAGTAAGCAGATGGGTGGAGAGTGGGTGTCTAATTTCCCTTAGCTTTCCAACCTCCAATAGGAGGCTGACTCACTGCAGGGGGAGGGCCATTACCTCCTATTGGTTCCCTAGCAAGAGTCTCTCCTCAGCTTTAAGTCGCTGCCTAAGCTACCCAGCTACCAGTCCCTGAGCAAATCTCTCCTCGGATTCAAGTCGCTGCTTAAGCTTTCCTGCTACCAGGACACCCCACCATGTTGGGTTAGTAGCCCCCTTGGGGGTGGGTTGGAAACTGGGCTCCCTGACCCAAACCCGCCAAGAACTCGCTGCCATCCAACAACTAACCTTCTCTACCAAACCATCTCTCCCTAGGCGCTGTGATAGGAGGAGGTTTGTTTCTTGTGCCTGCGGTGAGGCAGAGGGTCTTTGTGCTCTGAGGTGGGAGCTGCTCCGGCACATGCCTTCCACTGCATTCTGGAGCAGCCTGGGTGAAGAACAGGGACCAAAGCTGTGCTCACTGCACCAGGGATGAACTTATAGTTTCCTGCTCAGCTGCTTTTTGAGGCATGATGAGCAGCAAGTAGAGAATTGGTTGAAAGGGGGAGGGGCAGTTGCTGAAAAACCACAGTGGTTAATTTTACCCCTCACAAACCCAAACCCCAGTGAAGGGTGATGACGTCTCGAGTGTCATACAGCCTGGCAAGCCTATAGCTCTGTCTCTTCACTGTCCTCTTTGCCTCCACCTGGCTCCCTTCCCTAGCCTTCTTTGCCTTGGGACCACTTTCAATGCTACCCAGAATAGAAGGACCTCAGAAACATTAAAGAGATTCCTGGGTGGGTCTTTTCCCTGAGCCCACCCCCACACAGTTCCTCTCCCCACAGCTTTGGCCTTGACAGCTGCACCTGTAACCCTGAGTGCCATGGGCTTCACTGGGGCAGGAATTGCGGCCTCATCCATAGCAGCCAAGATGATGTCTGCATCAGCAATCGCCAATGGAGGTGGTGTTGCAGCAGGAAGCCTGGTAGCTACACTCCAATCAGTGGGTAAGTGTCAGACCAGGCAAGAGGACTGAAGACCAAGCCAAGGAAGGTATCTCCCTTCCTCTCTTCACAGTCCCACCTTCTACTATGACATGTGTCTTCTAGCTCTGCCCCTACTTTCTGGTTCATCCTCAGCAAGGTTGGGGTATAGTGCAGGGGTGGGGGGTGCTGGATGGCAGAAGTATGAGGAGCCCTGGTCCAAGATGCATGCTATCCAGGCCCTGGGTGTCCTCCAGCATGTCCCCCTCTGTCCTGCTATGTAGAGAGGACATTCCTCTCTGGATAGCTCTCCTTCCCGTATCTCAGTTTGCCCAGATCTGTCTTCTCCTTCTAGTTCACTTTGAATATCTCTGTCTAAAGCAGGGGCCCTGGGTTCAGACAAAAGGGAAGGGGCCATCTCTAAGCCTCCGGCCATTCCCTGTCACTGCACTGTCTCCTTCCCAGGGGCCGCTGGACTCTCTACATCATCCAGCATCATCCTGGGCACTGCTGGGGCAATCTTAGGAGCCTTGTTTTGAACTTGGGAGATGACACCTCTACGAGTGGAACCCAAAGTCTATCCAGGAGATAATCTACCAAGACGAACCCCCCCCAAAAAAAAAGAACCCTCACTGGAGTCAGAGAAAGAGAAAAAAAAAAAATAAAGGTTATCTGCTGGCATGCCTATCTTCGATTGTGGTGGCTCTTTGAATGGAGTTGTGGACTGAGCATTTCAGATCTTCAGGTTTCCCCAGCCAGCCTCAGACTGGAGATCAGAGGGAGGTGACAGGCTGGCCAGCACACAGTCAGTAGGCAGAACACTTGAGGTAGTCCGTGCCTTAGTGGCAACAGTCTGTGTGACATGGAGGCTTTGGGGGACCTTTAAGTTGGACTGACAAAGGTTTCTGTCACAAGGCAAAGGTGAGAGCTAGCCAAACCACTGATCCCAGAGCTGTGGGTCCTTCCTCATCAATGGTTCTGGATATCCAGGGCTAGCAACCTATAGCTACCCACCGTACTGCTAAGAGGCTGAGACAGGAAACCACCAGGAATGCCTCTGGGTAAGCTAAAGTGCTGGTACCTCAGGAAGGAGGTGGAATAAAAAACTGGTCACCACCATTTATAACATCTGTAGCATTGAAAAGGAGGCTAAAATTCCTGTCTTATGTTCCGGGACCCTGACCACACACCCTCACGCAATGCCCACGTAGTGCATAATGCAGTGCTGGACAGAGCCCACACTGACACCCAGAGGTCTCCGAGGCAGGAGGATCCTGGCATTTATGAAACAATTGGGACACAAGACAGTGTTCACTGCAGTAACAGGTAGCAGGCATATTCATGGAACACAGAGGGGTAGGGAGCTGATCTCATGTGAAAGATCTGGAAGCCTTCCTGGAAGAGGGGCAAATGGATGGGACATGGAAAGGCATGCAGAAGTCTATTGGGGGAGCACACAGAGTGGGATAAGGTTGCGTGTGGGCATCTGTTAGGTCAGATCTTCTGGGTTAGACTGCATCAGTCACTTCCAGGCAATCAAGGAGAGGTTCTGTTGGGTTACTGTCTGGCAGCAGGTTGCCTGGATTGCTAGCTCAAGCTTCATAGAACCCGATATGGAGAAATGCTTGATAATATATTATTCAGGCATTGGACATCCAGTTCCCTAGCACCCTCCACAACCCCACCTCAAAAGGGCTTCAACAGAGTATGTGGTGGTTAGGAATAGCTCCTGAACCAAAGTCACTTTGTCATCTTTTATTAGCATAGCTGCAGTGGCCAACTGATAGAAACAGGATCAAGTCTTTTGGACAGATAGGGCCACTGGACTCTTCTAGGGTCCCAACACCTAGGTTAGGACCCTCCCCCAATTTGCAATCATTTACATAGGACAGGACATCCTTCTACCCTCTTCCTTTCCCAGTGTCTCAGACTTCCCCTTCTGGGATCTCTTTTATTGTCTCACTCAGGTCAATCTTTTGTTCTGCATTTTTTTTTTCTCCTACAAGTCGGTTTTGTAAACCCTTTGAGCCATCTCCAATCACTGGGACTCATTCATATTATTGGGCTCTAAGCCAGCCAGGCACAGCTGCTTACAATAATGGCAGATTCTGGCTGGTTCTCCGAACATTTACAGCTCACTTCACCTACCCTCTAGCCTAGGGAGACAAGTGGGGACCTCGGTCCCTCCCTTCTAGGCACACAGCTTTGATGATGGGTGCCTTTATGAGAAGTAAAGGAGAGCCAGAGAGGGACTGTATACTGCCCTCCCCTCAGCCTCTGAGGACCTTCACCACCTAAGTAAGGCTAGGCCGTCAAGAAGGAGCTGTCTCTTTCCTGGCCTTGCTCAGTTAAGATTTCCTGAAGACGCTGGAAAGAGAGGTTTCCTGCTCTTCCGGGCCCAAAAAATCCACTCTGGTTGAAGACACACCCAGTGAAGGAAGGGAACCAATGGGGTAGGTTTCATTTTCCTCTCCTCTCTCCAGGAAAAGCAGCCAATGAGATAGGTTTCGTTTTCCCAGATCGCTCCTGGTCAGTTCTGAGTTGGAAACAATGTCTTTATTATTCTATGACTGAGGGCTCCAGTGTTGCTGGGTTTGCAATGTATTGTAAAATAGTGTATCTTGGCCAGAGTTTTTTTTTCCCCCACCAATGACAGTGATGTGAGAGAAATTTGAAGTAATAAAATGGATGCTATTAAGATTTACTAATAACCTTGCTTAAGAAATACTGAGTTGCACAAAGTGCTAAAGGAGCACGCCCTCCAATATGACTGGAAGGTAAGCAGTGTATAACCAGGCGTGTTATACACTGTCAAAAAAAAAAAAAAAAAAAAGAAAGAAAAGAAAAGAAAAAAAAAATCTGTACCATAATTGCAGTTTAGGGTTGCTGAGAAAGTTTCTGCTATTGTTCACCAAGACTGATTCCCAATTAGGCTCATTACCATAACAACGGGAGACAACCCTGACTCACATGAGTCATTAGTTCCATCCACACATCAATCAAAGGACAGGCTTGTAAGCAGCTGGGGGAGGGGGCATGGAAAGGTTACAACCTGATCTGCCCTGAGGTCCCCTGAACCCTGAGCAGGAAAGGCTTAATTCTACAGGTGGGCAAGATAACCTGGGTAGCAGACATTCAAAAAAGAACAACACTGATGTAATTAAAAAGGAATTCTGGCACTATATTTGCTGCATAAATCTCCCATCTGCTCAAGCTGCCCCACGTTCAGTCTCTTGTCTCTGTTTACATTGTTCAAAGTGTACCCTGGAGCTGGGATGGAGAGAGACTGAAGGATGACAGAATGCTAAGCCTTCAGTGTAAATAAGTTAGTAACATCTTCTATTTGTGCCCGGTGTCTCTTTGTACATTAGCCAGACCCTATTGTTACTTTATTTTTTTAGAGTGTTTGTTTTTAGAGTGTTTGCTCTGGATGTCTATCTGTGCTCCACATTTGTGCTCGGTGCCAGAGGAAGTGTCGAGCATCGGAGTGGGTCCTATGCAACAGGAAGTGCTTTTAACCACTGAGCCAACTCTCCAGCCCACCTTTTCTTTTCTACTCTCAAGTGTGTGTAGTGAATTCTCACAGAGAAGGCATATTATTGTTCTAACAACTCCAGTACTTACACTTGCACTGTTAGCTCTTTAACCACTGAGGAACTCCCCAGCCCCAAGTTTTTGTTGTGGATTAGATTTAAAAAAAAAAAAAGTTAACCTGCTAGAGGCTGGAGAGATGGCTTAGCAGTTAAAAGTGCTGGCTTGTTAAAGTTATTTTTACGAAGTCGTGTCTCTCTCAGTTTCTCTCTTAACCCAGCTGTCACACAAATAATTGGGACTCTTTTATATCTGTTTTAAAGTAAGCTTCAGAACACAATAACTGAGCAGTTATTACTCTATTCTTAACCCTCTACGCTAATCTGGTTTCCTCCCAGCTTACATCCCAGCCACACTTGCACTTTGTAGCTTTCTTTGCTCCAGACCCAGTGTTCACTCTCTTCCTCCTGCTTGCAATGTGGTTGTAGAACCCTCAGCTCCTTCTCCAGGACCATGCCTGCCTGCATCCTGCCATGTTTCCTGCAATGACGATAATGGATTAAACCTCTGAACTGTAAGTGAAATGGTTTTCTTTACATGAGTTGTTGGGGTCATGGTGTCTCTTCACAGCAACAGAACTCTGACTATGACATATTACATTGGCTTATGAGCTGCTAGAAAACCAAGGAATAATGACTTGTAAAAAATCATGGGCTGAAGACATGGCCCAGTGGTTAATAGCACACACTCTTTCTTTCAGAGGACCAGTCTGGTTCCCGGCACCCATATGAGGGGGTCAGGTGTGTTGGGGGAAGGTCACAACCTCCTGTAACTCCAGCTCCAGTAGATCCAGTGCCCTCTACTGGCCTTTGCTGGTATACACACACACACTCAAAAAAAAGATCACACATTACACACCACACTGTAGGTATAAGATGATTGTGTAATTCAAATGCTGATTTCTGTACCCCCTTATCTGGTTGCAGCCCTCATTCTGAGAATCTCCTGCCTCAATGTTGTGTAAACACTGCTCTCCAATTGTCCCCTGATATACCAATAAAGCAGTTTACAGCCAATTGCTAAGCAAGAGAGAGAATAGGGCTGGACTTTCTGCCAGACAGGAGAGGAAGAATTAGAGGAGGAAGTAGGGGATTCAGCCATAGGAAGGGATCTGGGGACATTAGGAGAAGGAACTGGATCAGGAGAGCTACAAACTGCAAATGTGTCTGGGATGTACGCTGAGAGGAAGCCAAATTGGCTTAGAGGGTTAAGAATAGAGTAATAACTGCTCAGTTGTTGTGTTCTGAAGCTTATTATTAAACAAATAATAGTCCCAACTATTTGTGTGACAGCTGGGTTAAAAAGAAACTGAGAGACACAGCTTTGTAAAAATAACCTTAACAAGCCAGTACTCTTAACTGCTGAGCCATCTCTCCAGCCTCTAGCAGGTTAACATTTTTTTTTTTAACAAAATCAAATATGTAACAGCAAAAACCTGGGGCTGGGGAGTTGCCCCAGTGGTTAAAGAGCTAGCAGTGCAAGTATAAGCACTGGAGTTGGAACCCTGAACTCACATAAAATCAGGCAGGTGTGGCAGCCTCTTGCTGCAGTCCCAACACTTTGGAGGCATCTATCAGGGGTCCCCAGAGTAAGCTGGTTAGCCAGACTAATGAGCTCTATGTTAAGTGAGACCCTGCCCAACAAGGAAGACGTTACCCTCGTTGCTCACATGCACACATGCGTGAGCTTGTGTGTGTGTGTACTTGTCCACACACACACACCTTTCTGTCTTACATCTCTTACATCTTATCTCCAGCCAGAAGCAGCCAGTGTAGTTTTACAGGGATGGGGAGGTGGGAAAGAGTGTTTGTGGTCCAGGAGGGGATAGTACAAGGCAGTCAGTTATTTTGGGGTTCAGTCTTGGTCTCTTTGGTCAGATGGCCAGCCATAGTCTGAGACTTGTGATGTCCAATGTTTGTGTCTCTGTCATTATCCCTTGTAGTCTTACCCCATTCCATGGATGTCTGGGCTCAGACTTTAAAATGCTAAGTTCATTAGTGTCTAGTAGTGTCAGCTTTGTACTCCTCAGGGGCCATCAGGGCTGGGAGAGGTTAACACAAGACAAAGAAAACATTAACAGAGTGTACAGGTCAAACTAATAGTAACATACATACAGTTTGTCTCTTACAATTTTGAGCACAAATGTGTTTTTCTTTTTTGTTTTGGTTTTTTGAGACTAGGTTTCTCTGTGTAGGCCTTGCTACCCTGGAACTCTCTCTCCCTCTCTTCTCTCTGCAGACCTACAGATCTCTGACTTCAAACTCAGAGATCTATCTGCCTCTGCCTCTTGAGTGCTGGAATTAAAGTTATGTACCACCATGCCTGGCTTCACATGTGTTTTTCTAATACAAAATATTAAAGCGGCAGGGCCCACCCTTCTTAACCCCTATAGTTTTCTTGCAGATGCTGTTTCCAGAATATGCTGAAACACAGAACACTTGAACCATGAAGGATGCTAAGTGTCTCAAAGGCTTTCATTGAGTCTTTAAAAAGGTCCCAGAGATGACTCAGCAGTTTGGAGCACTGGCTACTCTTCTAGAGGACTCGGGTTCAATTCCCAGTACCGACAGATGCCATCTTCTGGCTTTCTTTGGAAACAAGGCATACACGTGGGGCACGCACACATAAAATAAAAATAAATTAAAAAATTAAAAGACTCTTTTAAAAGTGCTCCTTCTGGTTGAAGCTGAGTTTTTTATCTGATAGATTTGGGGTTTTCCATATCTAATCAAGCTGTAGGGAACAGACAGCACCATCTGCCAGGGGCTGTGAGCACAGAGAGTGCTTTGCTACGTTCAATTTAAAGACATTTCAAAACAAGTTGAAGACTTTGGCAAAAATCATTCTCTGCTGTAGGTGTACTTATTATTATTATTATTATTATTATTATTTTGGCTATATTACTGAGTTCTTACATCTACCACCTTTCCAACCTTATTCCACCCTAATCCCCTCCAACCCCCAACACTAGGTAGGAAAGAAAGAAGGTTAGAGGGGAAAGGAGGCTTACACCTTTTTAGACTATTTCCTGATGTTTAGGGGCGTTGAGTCCCTATGGGCAATATCCAATTTCTTCTTCTTGTGTCTTTACTCACAACTACATGACAAACAGCAGCAGCATAGAGAGCAACAGCCACCAGAAACCCTCTCAGGGCTCTTGAATTTATACCCACTCAAGAGTCCCCAGAATTCAAAACTATCTGTAAACTATCTGTAGCTGATAAAAATCACACCACTCCAAGAGCACGAGGCAAATCAAAGCTATCAGCTGTTGTGGACAATCTAAAGCAGCCCCATATCCCACACATGGGATTAAAGCAAAAATACATTCACATAACACAACTAGGGTTTAAAAGAAACCAAAATTCCCACCACACTTTGACTTCTGCTGTAAACCTCCCATGGCTAGCTTCTGTCACTCTAAACAGCTTCCATTTGGTTGTCCTTTACCAAAACTTCCCACTTTGGTTGTTGTTTTGGGGTTGGGGTATTTTTAGTTTTGTTTTTGTCTTTGTGAGAAAGGGTCTAGGGTAGCACAGGCTGGCCTGGAACTTAGTCTATGTGACCTTGAATTCCTGTTCCTTCTGCCTTTACCTTCCCAGTGCTAGGGTTACAGGTGTGTGCCAATGCACCTGTCACCAATTCTGTAAATAGCCTTTCTTTCTGAAACTTTAAATCTATGAGACTGAGCAGAGAAATCAGTGGTAAAGTGCTTTCTGTACAAGCATAATGGACCTAGAGTTCAGATCCACAGAACCTATGAAAGTACTGTGTGGGTATGTAGCCCACCTCTAACTCCAGCCCTGAGAGGGAGACAGGAGATCTCAGAGAAAGCTAACTAACTATGCTAGCCTGTACCAGCCAGCCCCAGTGTTAATTGAGAAACCCTGCCACAAAGAATTAAATAAAATAATCACCGGAGAGACCTGTCAACCTCAGGCCTCCGTATGCACATACACACGTGTACCTACCCACATACCCACAAAAATACACATAAAAACGCAAAAGATTGAATTTATTTTAGTGGGCACACCAAGCCCCAAATTGTACACATCTATACTATACCAAGCAGCGTGGTGATACTTATGTAGACCGCGTAATGTTTACACTGGCTATACACGCCCATCACCTCAAACAGTTATTTCTTTACGGAAAAACATTCCAAATCCTTTTTTTTTTCTGCCTTTCTGATGGTTGTTTCCATTTCTTGGCTGTTGTGCAGTGTTGATACATGTAGGAATGTGGGTGTCTCTGACAGACTTCACTTGCCTTGGATGTCATGAAATTTTCGAGCAGATGTTTGTTTGTTCTAGTTCTAATTCTTCAGGAACTTCCATAATGGCTGAACTAACTTACATTCCCACAACACTGTGCCAGGCTTCCTTCCCTTTCCCAACAGCCTCCTTGCTAACACTTGTGTCTGTCAGCACTGGCCAGCCTTCTTACTGAAGGGAGGCCATGTCTACCTATGCCTTTATTTTGCATTATCTTAACGAGTAGTGGTGCTTTGATCATTTCTTTTTCTTGTACCTTTTGAGAAATGCTTATTTAGGTTTATTGCCCATTTGGTAAACTTATCCTTTTGCTATTGAGCTTTTGAATTCTTTATTTCTTGATTTATTAATCCCTTTCAGATGTGTATTTCTTTCGTTCTCTCTCTCTCTTTCTTTCATGTTGTATGGCTATTCTGGCTGCATGTATGTATGCACCACATTGTTGCAATGCCCACAGAGACCAGAAGAGAACATCAGATCTTCCGGACTGGAGTTATGGATGGCTAAGAGTTGCTGTGTAGGTCCTGGAAACCGAACCTTCGCGTATACACACCACCGGCAGGTTGTTTGTTCTGAGTCAACCTTCAATCTAGATGCAATCCAACTTATGGCTTATCAGGAATGTCAGCTTCATGGCCTTGGTGTTTGGGAGTTCTCCCCTGCAACATGGAGGTTAGACAGTGAGGGAAAAGCAGAATTTCAGAGACCAGGCTGGCTACCTGGCCAGAGGGACAGACCTAAATTTTGGAAGGACGGATTGCTTTTATTTCCTCTCCCTATTGAATGAAGGAAAAAAGAAAAAAGAAATAAATAAAAATGAAAGGACACAATTGGTCCTTAGTTTCCAAACCAGATTAATGAAGAAAGAAAGAAAGAAAGAAAGAAAGAAAGAAAGAAAGAAAGAAAGAAAGAAAGAGAGAAAGAAAGAAAGAGAGAAAGAAAGAAATTGAAAGGAAGGGGCATGACCGCTCCTAGGTATGGTGGAGAAGATTTACTGTTGATAAAAGGGAGAGCATAACTAGAGGCAGGGATATCTGGGATTGTCTAGAGTGAACATCACCAGACTGACCTAGACCATGTGAGAAGGAGCTGGAGGAGGGAGAATGGAGAGGAGTCACCCACCAAGAGGGACAGCCTGGGCCAAGACTAGACAAGAGAGTAGCCAAAAGAGACCAGGTAACCAAAATGGCTGGATTATACAGAAAAAGGCAGCCCAGCCCCTGAGCTGGAGAGGTCAGGGTAGAGGGCAGGGTATGCTAGCTATACCCTGTAACCCTGTAATCAGTAAGGACTGACTGAGGGATGCAGGGAAAACCTGGCAGCCAGGTTTCTTTTGATGCATTAAATGAGCAACACAGCTGCTTGTCCTCATCTGAGACCTAACATCTATATAACCTAACATCTATATAAAGATGAGCTGAAAGACAGATTTTTTGCCTACTATCCTTTCCAATTTCGATGGCCATAATGCAAAGGGTCACAATATATACTATGGGAACTAGTTTCTCTGCTTTATTGTTTCAGACTGGGGACTTCAGTCTTCCCCAGAGAGAAATTCTCAGCACTGAGATATAAAAGAAAAACTTTTTATCTAGTATGCATCTGTAGCCTTTAGCTATTGCTTTAAAATGCCCAGGCTAGATCACAATTAACTCATGGTTTATAGAGGGTTAGGCATTGTCATTAATCTTGTGACCATCTTAGGTTGTTCTTTTCATCCTGCCCCAAAGGAGATTTTTCTGGACTTAAGCAAATTTTACAAAAGCTGAGATTTGAAGATTTCTTGTCAGGACATTCATATCTTTAACAAACAGAAATTACTGTCTAAGTGGATATTGATGATGGTCACTTCCCAAGGAAAAGATATGAACTTTTTAAAAATAGGAAGGCCAAGCAGTTTTACAAAGCAGTCAGCAGTTCAGGGCTAGTTTTGCTGTCTCAGATCCTGTTCTGTTTCCCCTTTTCTTTTTTTTTCCTCAGTGTAGCCCCACCTGATCTGGAACTCGCTCTGTAGACCAGAGCTGATCTCGAACTCAGAGATCCTCCTGCCTCTGTCTCCCCAATACTGGGACTAAAGGCATGTGCCATTACTGCCCAACTCCTATTCTGTCTTCTTTTCTTCTTTTTCTTTCTTTTCTTTTTTTAAAGCTTTCCACTTCAGGTTTATTTTCAGTGTTTCACACAGAATACTTGCAATGTTAGTGATGTGGACACCAACAGCCTTTCAGTTATAAAGTGCCGCAATTTCTGGCAAATATTTTTCTAGACAAAATAATGAAATAAAACGCAATTTCAGGAGATGGTATTATTGCACTCCACCCAAATAACAAAGCTAGCAGTGGTTAAAATCCGAAACACTATTCACCTAGAGTAACCTCTGAGATTCTACACACCTGGGAAAATGCCCCAGAAACTGCAGAACACCAAACTACAAAATTCTCTTTGGAAAAGGGAGTCATTTTTCCAATTTTAGCCTTAAGACCATTTTTTTAGTTGCTTAAAAGAAATCTGGTGAGTATAATGATGGAAGCAGGAAAAGGGGGCTGCAGTTAATAGGTTCAATCCCTCTGAAGATCAATCAGTTAGGGAAAGGAGAAAATGCCTAGAACAAGGATGTGTTATAAATAAGAGTCTTTCCTCAAGATGGACAGTGGTTCTTGCAGTTGCACCTGTGGGAGAAGTTTTCTCACAAAGGCATGTTTATAATGTCTTCTGTAAAGTGTAGCCAACAACTGCCAATGATTCTTCTTTTACTGAAACAGTATCACAAGAGTCCACAGATTCCTCTAAAAGCTCTTCTACTCCATCGTCATTCAGATAACCAGTTTTCAGAATGTGGTCAATGTTGGCTATGCCATCTACAGTCCTTAGGTCTCCTTGGGAATCTCCCAGCAGAACGGTGTTGCTGTTGACTTTCAGCAATAGTTTGTATTTTTCAAGGCACCATCATGTTCATTGAATACATGAATCAGTTCTCCTTTGAGTCCTTTCAGTACTCCATTTTCACCAAAATCCATGAAGTTAGACACTGCTTTGGTGTTTGAATGATGGACTCCAGACTGATGGATAACTTTTAAAAAATATTTATTTATTTATTATATATACAGAAGAGGGTACCTGGTCTCATTATAGATGGTTATGAGCCACCATATGGTTGCTGGAAGTTGAACTCAGGATCTTTGGAAGAGAAACCACTGCTCTTAACCTCTCCAGCCCAAAATGCATGTATTGGGTTTTTTGTTTTGTTTTGTGATTTGTTTTGCTTGTTTTTTGTTTGTTTGTTTGTTTTTGGCTTTTTGAGACAGGGTTTCTCTGTGTAGCCTTGGCTGACCTGGACTCACTTTGTAGACCAGGCTGGCCTGAACTCACAGAGATCTACCTGCCTCTGCCTTCCAAGTGCTGGGATTAAAGGCATGTGCCACCACTGCCCAATTTACGCACAATACCAATACCAGCCAAAAATAGGAACACAGGAATACTATGATGTTGAAGTTTACCAAAGAAATTCCCATATCCTTCCTTGTGCATGACATCCGAGTCTGCCACAAGCTCTTTAAGCTTGGCTTTCAGTATGCCTTGTTCAACAAGCAAACCATATGATTTAGTATACCACTCAAATATGTAAGGGAACTTCTCTTCTACAGTGAGAGCAGGATCAACTTCAATAGGGTAATACTGCCCCTTTAACTACATCAACTTTCTTTCTCATTCATCTGTAACAAGCTTACAGTTGTCAATGATATTATGACATGTTGGGCATCTTTTCCCATTGTAGGAAAACGTGCTTAATGTCATATCAAGGTCTGTTATTATCTGAAGTTTGGCAGTTCCTCCTTTAATGAGAACACAGATAATTTCTACTCTTCTGGGGTTCTTGATACGTGTTTTGCCAAGGTCACACGATGCAGAAATTGTATGCAAAAGCAAAGAACCTTTATTTGGGTTTAAGCTCGGGCTCCCAGCTTGAACTGTCACAGCAGTTAGAGGCTAGCTTTTATAGGGTTTTTAGCAAGGGGAAGGGGCTTCTAGACTTGGCAGTTACATGACTGGGTGACATTTTGCAAGAGCAAGCTTATTACATAGTGATTGGTTGAAGGCAAGCTGTATACATCTGGAATAACTATTTTGGTAGCCATAATGGCAACATAAATTGTTTTAGTAACCACAAAGGCAAAGGTCGTTTTGACATGTTTTCTGATCGGCCGGTTTCGGGGTTGGCACATTTTGTGGTCATTCTCAGAAATGTTGTGGGTTTCTACAATTATAAACACGTTTTTCTGAAGCTGTGTTAAGTTTTAGGTCACATAAGATGGAGGCCAGTGACAAAACGGAGTCTGTTAGGTTCAGGCTCATCATAAGAACTGAGCTTTTCTGAAATCCTGCCATCATCCCAAAGATCTTGGTCTTGCAGCCCATCTATCTCTTCAAGGTGAATATGTACTGGGCCAGCACCACGCCCTCCTTCAAAGCGACCACTGGTGCCACAGCCACGCGTGCTCCAGGTGCGAAAGACCTGCGGGTATGAGCCCAGGGGCCCGGAGCTCCGCCCCGCGCAGGGGAAAAGCGAGGAGGTCCCCTTATTCTGTTTTCTTATTTCTATGTATCCTAAAGAAACTTGTCTGATTAATGTTAAAGCCTATTTTGTCCGGATCCAAAACTTGCGCTTGAGACAGACAGCTTTATTTGACCAGCCCTGCGCATTAGGGAGCCACTAGCAAACATAGCACTTTAATTCAGGCTTAGCAGGTTTGTAAATTCGGTAAGACTGTGTTTCAAGGGTGCAGCTTATTCAGTTATCCAATAACGTGCGACAAGCTACTGCACACAAACTAGATCAAGATTAGGCGGACTCTTGCGCTCCCTAGGGTCAGCGGGAAAGCTCCGAAACACCGCCCAAGATATTCACAAGCACAAACGGCGCGGGAACCTATCTTACCGCAGTCCGACAGGGCCCAAGTCCTGAGGCAGTGCCAATCAGACAGCCACTTCCGTACGGAGGCGGAACTTCCTTCTGCAGCACGCAGGCGTGCGTGAAAGCCCCGCCCCGGAATTGCAGTTTCAGACGCTGCTGCAGTTCCGGGTTGGGCTGGCGCAGGCTGTATGGTGTTTGAGGGGACGGCGGCGGTGAGTTCTGTTGGTGAGTGCCGAGCGCAGCGGGCCGTCGCCGGCTGCGGAGGGGCTCCGGGTGTCCCGACAGCCCAAGTTCCCAGGTAGCTCACGCCCGAGAGCTCTTGCTTGGGGCATCAAAGCCCAGCAACCTCCCTTGAAGGGCTCGTGCGGCCCTACTGCCCGAAGGACTTGCAGCCGCTGCAGGCATCTCCCCGCGTCCCATTTTTAGCGCTGTTTTTGTTCTCTTCCCCCTTTTCATGGTGGGACTGAGGTGCGGTGGCATCGTCGGGCAGCCGATGCCTGGGCGCGCTGGGCGAGCCTTGCCTGCGAGACAACGTGCCCCTACACAGGCGCCATGCTAAGCGGCTTTTGACATGCGTCACCGTTTCGTCTTCACATGACGACCCAGTGAGATAAATCTTATTATCCTCAAATTGCCGGATTGAGGCACAGAGATGTTCACCAAAGACTCAGAGCTGGCAAGTGCAGGATCCAGATTTGAATCGAGCCTTGCCTTATGCTTTCCACAGGGTCTGTTTTTTCTCATTTAAAGAGAGCAGTGCGGAGCCACTCCCACTCATATGAGTCGTGCATAAGGCTCCCCACCTCCCGACTTGGGTTTCTCGTAGCGAGGGATGACTTTGAGCTCCCCATCTTCCTATATCCATATGTAAAACCATATGTAGTGGGCTGGATATTCACTACATATGGTTTTACACAGGGCTGGGGTGGAACCTACGATTCGTTCATGTTAGGGAAACACTCTGAGCTACATCTGTAGTTCTAGGTTACTTGAAATGTAGAGAGCTGTACGGGATTTAACCTTTCTGGCCAAGGCCAGAATGATGGAAATGACATTTGCCTTGTTCTAATAGGGAAGAGAGCTCAGTGCACTTGTAATAAAGCTCACTCTATTCTCTAAACACAGAAACGAAAAAAAACACTCTGATTTGTACTCCCATTTTCAAATTGACTTATGTAGGTCAAGCATCATTCTATCTTTTGGTAAATTTAATTATTTGTGTACAGCATAAAATTAGATATTATCAATTAGCTATTATCGGAAACACTAAATTCTGAGAGGAGTAGGCAGTATTGTTGAAGGTTGCATACAAATTAAGGGTTGGAGCTGGGATTCTAACCAGAATTAGCTCGTGTATCTTTACTCCATTGCTTGTGTTCTCTCTGCTCCAAGCCAAACTACCGATTCTGTGGGTGTATTTTATTTTCTGGCTGGGAAGATCTCTCTGTGTGTTAAATTATCTTTATGTCCTCAATTGTTTGCGGGGTCTTGTATGTTTTAGGTTTGTTGGACAGAGTGTGTTGCCTTAAAACCTATGTCACTAACCTAGAAGACCTTTTTTTTCAGCAACCATGAAGTTGAAGGAGACAAAATCAAGGCCAAAGCCAGCAAGCCGTGCCAGATTTCATACAAAGGGCATCAAAGTTGTAGGAAAATGGAAGCAGGTGACAATCGACCCAAATCTGTTTGCAGATGGACAGATGGATGACTTGGTGTGCTTTGAGGAACTGACAGATTACCGTTTAGTTTCCCCTGCCAAGAATCCCTCTGGTTTCTTCTCAAATGAGGAGCCCAAAAAGAGAAAGGCCCAAGCTGTTTCAGAAGAAGAGGAGGAGGAAGGAGAGTCCAGTTTGCCAAAGAAAAAGATCAAGTTGAAGAATCTCAAAGATGCAGTACTGGTTGCCGAAGGAAATACTGCACAGGATGGATTTGAAGTCAAAGATTCTGAGCCAGAGACTCAGGAAGATGCCACTGTTTGTTCTAATCAAAAGGTAGCAGGAGCAGCATCGGAAAACCTGGCCCAGGCTGTTCCCAAAAAGAAGAAAAACAAAGGGAAAAAAAAACTAGACACTTCCCAGAGCACTGCCCCTAAATTGCCCAAGAAAGCAAAGACATGGATGCCTGAAGTGCAGGACCAGAAGGCAGATGTGTCAGCCTGGAGAGATCTGTTTGTGCCCAAGGCCGTTCTCCGAGCACTCAGCTTTCTAGGCTTCTCTGCACCTACCCCAATCCAAGCTCTCACTCTGGCCCCTGCCATCCGTGACAAACTGGACATTCTTGGAGCCGCTGAGACAGGTAAGGGCTGTTCTTTCTGTCCCAGGCAGGAGAGTGTCTTTAGTTGCACATAGGCTGGAAGAGTGGAAGGAGGGATTGTTGAGATTGTGACCACATTCATTCAAAAGCCATGTTGAGTGAAGGTGCTGAAGCCATCTGCTCTGTCCTGAAATCTACCCACATGACTGTGGTACCTTTGCTTTATGTCTGTAGGTCCCATGTGAAATGGAGGTGACAGCACTACTTACCATCTGCATTGCTGCTCTTTGTCGGGTTGAAACTGTTCTCTTAAAGCTCCACTGAGGAGTTCGAAAGTCAAAACTACATGTTAGATTTTTTTACAAATGTTCTTGTATATAGATATGTAGGTTTTTGGTTTTAGTCCATTGATAAAGGCACATTACATTGATTTTTCAGAAGTGAAAACCAAACATTTTCTGAGAAATAGTGAGCTTGATCACAGTGTGTTTTTATATTATTGGATTTGGTCAAGTGTGAATATGAAATTAGAGTATTCATCTGTCGTTTCTTGTAATGTCTGGTATTGGAGTTAACAGTAACAGTGAACAGTGTTCAGAAGTTCAAGAACTTCTGAAGTGTTCTCTTTTCAATTATCTGAAGTAGTTTAAAATATCGGTGTTTTTCCCTTAAATAATTGTTTAAATTCATCTGGGCTTGCTCTTTCTAGGAAGGCTTTTAAATACAAATACAATTTTTAAAATATTAGTGTTATTTTCTTTTGTTCACTTTTCCCTGAGTGATAGTTTTTCACTCAAAATTCTATCTAGTTTTTTGTTTCATGTAACTGACTGACTGTTGGATAAGACATAAATATTTTATATATTATGACTACAGGTATTCATTCTGGCTTTATTTTGATTTTGGTATTGTCTGTTCTTTTCCATACTTTCACATAGTTTTTCCTTAAGACAGCCATTGCTCTTCTGTTTTATGTGCATTCCTGTGAGTAGTTGATAACTTTTTGTTTTTTAACTGAGCAGCCCCTAGTCCTGATTTGTTTGGCTTCAAATTAAGAAGCTCCTGGTACCCTCCTCAGGATATGGGCATGGCTAATGGTTATTGGAGACTGAACTCAATCTTCAGTTCCTCTCTCTGGTGGGTCAGGAAGTTCCTGCCTTGTTGCCACCAGCTTCCATTCTGAAGTCTTTAGCTCACAGTCATCTTGTAACAAGACTCTTGTTACTCCTGAGGTTTTTGAGCCTCATGTCTTAGACCAGGAATGGAGGTGAAGAATAAATACCGTAACAAAAGATGCTCCTTTCAAGAAGTGGCAAGGGTTCCATTTCAGGGACTGAGACTCAGTACACAGTCACAGCTTTGTCTGTCTCCTCTCCTGTTACTAGCTACAGGCTTTTGTGGTGTCTTCTAGTGTTGGCTTTAGGGTTCACAGACTACGTCACAAGATGTACACATATATTTATCATAGCTTGCCTTCAAGTGATACAGTGCCTCATGTGTGGCATAAGAACTTCTCAAGGGCTTACCTCCACCTCCCTCTCCTTTGTACTTTGTGTGTGTGTGTGTGTGTGTAGTTTTATTTCTGTTTTAGAAACTCTGAAATATGCTTTTACTGTTTTGCTGTAAGTGGTTATTTTTTTAAAAGAGGCTTAAAACCATTTCTTTCTGTTTCTGTAATTTCTGCTGCACTTTGTTCTTTGTGTAGATGGAGATTTTCATAAGCTACCACACTTTCTTCTGCAAGGCTTTGGTTAGCATTCTTTACAGCAGATCTGCAGGGATTCAGCTTAGCTTTTGTAAGACTAAAGCAGCCTTTGTTTTGTATTTGTTTTAAAAGATTTTTTTTTTTTCTGGGTAGTCCTGAATTGTCAGTTTTATTTTGCTGAGACTGTCAAATATAGATGGTTCTATGATGTCTTTTGGTTTTCATTGTTTTTGATAAAAAGTCTGTTTTTCTTAAGTTTTTGAGTTTTATTTATTTATTTTTTTAAGCTTTTGCTTCTAATGTTTTGCTTCTTTGGTGTGGTTATTTTTTACTTAGAATTGGTCATTTGCTTTGAAAACTATTCATAAAAGTTTTTCTTCCTTTTTTCAAATTTTTAAAAACATTTATGTATGTGTGTGCATTTATATACAGGTATGTACAAGCCAAGGCCTGTGTATAGAGGCCAGAGGACAGCTAGTGGGAATAGGTAGGTTCATTCCTCCCACCTTGTGGATCTTGGTATTGACCTCAGGTCTTCCTTAAACTTAGTGAACTTAGTGGCAAGTTCCTTTATCCAAAATTGAACCATCTCACTGGACTATCAAAGTTCTTCGCAGGACTTTGTTTTCTTCCAGAGACCACCTATTGATTTTGCCTGGGGTATTCTTACTTGTCAGTTGGGTGTTTGTTCTTTGCCATTGGTGACTTCTGGTCTAATGCCAGCATACTGAACCTTTCCTTGTTTTATCTCAGGTACCCAGTGCATGCGCTGGAGGAACCTGTGTAGGACGCTGGTGCTTTAGTCTGGTCAGGATGGCACATGGCTCTTTCAGGTTTCCTTATTTCTATGCAAGGGCAGGAACTGTGAACGATGACATGTGATCATAGAATCATGGTGTTTGTGCTTTATTCTAAGGAAGCGGGAAAACCCTTGCTTTTGCCATCCCGATGATTCATGCAGTGCTGCAGTGGCATAAGATGAAGGCTCCACCCATCCCTATTAGCACTGGCGTGCCAACAAGGGAGACCAGGTTAGGAGCTGCAGCCGATCTCGGATCACCTTGCAAGGATGGCGCTGAGTCTGCAGTGTTACCTGAGGGGGCCGGAATTGAGAATGAAGCACAGCCCAGTGAAGCTGGAGCCCAGGCCAAACCCCAGCCTGGTGCCTCTACCTCAGCTCAGCTCTTCCGTGATGATGATGCTGGTGAAGGACCTTCTTCCTTGGTTGAGGAAAAGCTTGTCCCCAAGCAAAATGAGGACAGAGAAAAGCTGGATGAAGAGCAGGCTGGGAAGTTAAAACTGGAATCCTGTGACCAAATTGCTGCCTATAAAGTACCCCCAAGGCGCCCTCTGCTGGGACTGGTCCTGACTCCCACTCGAGAGCTGGCTGTCCAGGTCAGACAACACATTGATGCTGTGGCCAAGTTTACAGGTGAGCTTAGTTCCACTTAGTAAATGTTTCTAAATGGGGCTCTAAATGCCAGGAGACTACAGTGAGAGTTGTGGCTCCTGTCCTCTAGTGGAACTTTCATCTGCTGAAAAATCAAGTCCTTTAGAAATCAACTGACAGTTGTTCCAATTCTCTCAAGGGGACCAGATCAAGGGGAGCCTGACTTTTTAAGAACTATGCTGAACTCTGCCTTGAGATAAGAGCTTAATTCTGTTCCTTTTGGGAAGGGTTTTCAGTGTGGTGTTTATCCTAACAAAAGTCACCTTTCTCCTCTGAGTTCGTCCTCTCATGCAAGGCGCTTCCTGAGTGCCTCGGCTGTATTACCTTACCCTGTGTGTTCACTCCTATCCCTTGGCCCAGAGCAGCTCTCTCTGAAAGAGAAGACAACACCATCCTTCCCAGCACTGTAGAGCATCACTGCTTATGTTCAGAGCTGTGGAAGTAAGGGTGACCGGGTTCAAATCCAGCCTTCCTTGTGGTTAGAGGGGAGAGAATTTGACCAGGTTCAAATCCAGCCTTTCTTGTGGTTAGAAGGGGGAGAATAGAAGGAATGGCAAAGTAGACAAAATACAGAATACTTGGTAAGCCCTCTAGGAGTCAGGCCAGGCCAACTTTTTTAGTTCTCCTTTGGCATAGAAGGCCGTGATAGTGACCATGTGCTGCTCCATAGGACGAGCAGCCAGATGGACTAACATTGTTGTTAACACTGTGGTTTTCTGCCCTGTAGGGATTAAAACAGCGATTTTAGTTGGTGGCAT
The DNA here is from genome assembly GCF_030254825.1 of Meriones unguiculatus. Taxonomy (NCBI): domain Eukaryota; kingdom Metazoa; phylum Chordata; class Mammalia; order Rodentia; family Muridae; genus Meriones; species Meriones unguiculatus. Next base: position 108,781,393 of record NC_083355.1, on the reverse strand, counting down.
GTCCACACAGAAACAGCAAAGGATGCTGAACCGCCACCCCGAGATTGTGATCGCCACCCCTGGTCGGCTTTGGGAGCTGGTTAAAGAAAAACATCCTCATTTGAGCAACCTCCGGCAGCTCAGGTGAAAGACAGTCCCTTCCCCTTTCACTCTTAACCCTCTCTGAAGTGAGCCTGAGATAGTTGGATGGTGCTCTCTCACTATCACTGAACAGTGGCCATCTAGGCCATATCCTCAGACATGAAGCGTGCATGAGAAAAGTGAATGGATACCCTCGTGCTGATGGTAAGGTGCCTGCATGTACAAGTGGATGAGAGTATGCGACTGGGGTGGGAGTGGGATATTCTGTAGAACTTTCTCTTCCCTGAAGTTGCACTAACCATTGATGTGGGCCTAATTGGGTCTGCAGGTGCCTGGTGATAGATGAGGCTGATCGGATGGTCGAGAAAGGCCATTTTGCCGAACTCTCCCAGCTGCTAGAGCTGCTAAATGACTCCCAGTATAACCCCAATCGACAAACTCTTGTTTTTTCTGCCACGCTAACGCTGGTACACCAAGTTCCAGCTCGACTCCTTCATAAGAAGCATGTGAAGAAAATGGATAAAACCACCAAACTTGACCTTCTCATGCAGAAGATTGGCATGCGGGGCAAGCCAAAAGTCATTGACCTCACAAGGAATGAGGGTACAGTGGAGACACTGACGGAGACCAAGATCCACTGTGAGACCGATGAGAAAGACTTGTATCTCTACTACTTCCTCATGCAGTACCCAGGTCGTAGCCTGGTGTTTGCCAACAGCATCTCCTGCATTAAACGCCTCTCTGGACTCCTCAAGGTCCTGGATATCATGCCACTGACTCTCCATGCCTGCATGCACCAGAAGCAAAGGCTCAGAAACCTGGAGCAGTTTGCTCGTCTGGAGGAGTAAGTTAAGTCTGTCTCCAGAGGCCTGGCTTTGAACCATGAGCCACTGTACTCAGGGGCCAGGGTGGCAGGGAACTAGGGACCCCATCCTCAGTTATAGGTGCTTTAGCACAAGACAGGGTAGCTCTCCTTTCCTTCTTTTTTTTTTTTTTTCTTTACCTTGATTTTATTTCTGTATTTGGCAAGGTTGCTTATTCATTGTGTTTGTTTGCTATTAATGTTCTATTTTGACTTCCAGTAATTGGACAGCAAATGAAGTCCTGGCCATCCAGTTACTTCAAACATCCTTGAGAAGCAGCAGAGTAAATTGTGATTGAGATCACAGACTCTAGAACCAAAGTATCTGAGAGCAAATCCTAACCCTTTGCTTCCTTGCTGATCACGTTAGTCGGTGTCTCTACGCTTCATTATCTCATACTTAGCGTAATAGGTGCTGATGGGATTACGAGAAGAATGAAGTGGTTGGGAACAATATAGGGAAAGTGTCGGCAGTGCTGCCCAGTGTGACCCTTTATAACCACAGTGCACCTGTTACTGCTTAGTATCATTGCTCTTCTCACTTTGTAGATGATAAGAGTGACATCTAGGAAAGTTTATCAGCTTACCCAATTTTTCACAATGTGGAAATGACAGGGCTGGGTCTCAGATGGGTCTGTGAGACCCCAGAGTCCACGCCACACCTCATGTTTGTCCATCTGCCTATGAACTAACTCTGATGCAGGGAGTGGATACAGGTTGTCTTGTCTAAGGAAGAGTGAGGGAGTCTCTCAGAATGGAGGAGGTTAAGTGAGATGGTACTAGGAGGTAAGGACAGCGACCCAGAATATATGTGGCTTCACTTAATTCACTGACAGAATACAATGTGTGCTTGAGACAGACCCAGGCTTGGGATCCTGATTCCACAACAGAACAGACAAGTGCGCACTGTGGAAAACGAATCTCTCAGCCTTAGGTTCTTAGTTATAAAAGGGCATTACTAGCATTACCTTGTAGGGCTGACTAGTAATTGCTGTTATTTTTAATTATGGATGTGCTTTGTTTCCATCACAGCTGTGTTCTCTTGGCAACAGATGTAGCAGCTCGAGGTCTGGATGTTCCTAAAGTTCAGCATGTCATCCACTACCAGGTATGGCTCTTAGCATTAAAGCTTCCCTGTCCTTGCCCACAGCACTGCCCCCTGCAATGTATGGGGATGTGTTAAAGCAAAGGTTGAAGCAGAGAGAGGATATTGCTCCTCAGGCTCCTGTAACATGTTGACATTAGCATCTAGTGCCCACTCTTCCAGCCTTTGAAACACTTAGGGAGTGTTTTCAGGCTACTTGATATCAACGGATTACAGTTTAATCTTGCTCTGCTTTCTGTTACTACAACCAAATTCCTAAGATATGGTAATTTGTAAGAAGGTGTGCCTATTGATTCTGGGGCCTGAAAAGTCCCCAGGGCATGGCACCAACATGTGCCCAGCTTCGGGTGGGATCCTTGATGTGGAAGGGCAAGCAGGCAGCACACATGAGGGAGATAGCCCTGGTGTGCAACACTCCATGTACTCCCGCCCTGGACAGGAGAACTCGCCCCATTCCTGTTTCTAGCTCATCCACACCTCTCCTAGGTCCTTCTCAGCATTGCTGCACTTGTTACATAGAAGAATTTAGCTTCAGCATGAGTTTTGGTGGGGACAGACCACAGCAACATGGTTTTTGTTTTTAGATTTGTTTGTTGTCTTTGAGACAGGATTTCTCTGTGTAGCCTTGGCTATCTTGGACTCACTTTGTAGACCAGGCTGGCCTCAAACTGCCTGCCTCTGCCTCCCCAAGTGCTAGGGTTACAGGCGTGCACCACTGCTCCCAGCTTTATTTTTGTAAATTTTTATTGAAAATAGATTTTTTTTTTTTGTACAGTATATTCTGATCACAGTTCCCCTTCCCTAGGTCATCCCAGATCCTCCCCATCTTCCAGCCCACCTACATCTATACCCTTTCTATTTCTCTCATTACAATATAAGCAACTACAACAAAACAAATCAGAATAGAACTATAACAAACAGAAAAAAAGAGTCAAAGATAAAACACAAGAATGCATACAGATGCAGAGGCACACATATTCCCCCATACAAAATCCCATAAAAGTGCAAAATCAGCAACCACAGTACATAAACAAAGACCTGTAAAAAGGGAAAATAAAAAGCTTGTGCAAAGCATTATAAAAATACCATGCCAAAACTACCATTGCGTCCATTTGTTTTGGCCATCTACTGCTGGGCCTTGGGTTTGCCCTGAAGTGTGGTTTGAATACCCAGTGAGACTTGGAGAAAACTTATTTTTTCTTTGCCAGGGGCTGTGAGTTAGAGATAGCTTCTGGGTTAAGGATGGGGCCTTGTGTTCACCCTCCTTCTCCCCTGGACCCCATCTGGCTTAGATCTTTGCAGGCCCTATCCATGCTGCTTCTGTCGTTGTGAGTTCATATGTGTGTCAGTCCTGTGTCTAGGCCTCATTCCTTAGTGTCTTCCATCCCTACTGGCTTATACAATCTTTTACTTTTCTTCTTCCACAAAGTTCCCTGAGCTCTGAGAGGAGGAGTTTGATGGAGACATCCACTTAAGTATGAATGTTCCAGGGCCTCTCACTATACATTGTCCAGGTGTGGGTCTCTGCATTTGTTGCCATCTACTTCAGGAGAAAGCTTTTTTTTTTTTTTAAAGATTGATTGATTGATTATTTATATGGTATTCTGCCTGCATGTACACCAGAAGAGGGCACCATATCTTGTTATAGATGGTTGTGAGCCAGCTTGTGGTTGCTGGGAATTGAACCCAGGACCTTTGGAAGAACAGACAGTGCTCTTAACCTCTGAGCTGAGCCATCTCTCCAGCCCCTCACTTTTTTTTAATGGCTGAGCCGTGATCTATGAGCATAGCAGAACATTGTTAGGAGTTGTTTAATTGCTGCGTTTCTTTAACAGAACAGTAGTATTTGTTTTTCCCTAGGTCTGTGGCATATCTTATTTCAGTTTCTTGGCCACTCAAGCAGTGTCAGGCGTGGGTTCCATCTCATGGTATCGGTCTTAATTCTAATCGAATATTAGTTCCTTGCTTTGTCACTATTGCACCAGCGTATTACACAGGCAGGTCGTCATTGTAGGTTGGAGAGTTTGTAGCCGGGTTGCTGTTTACCTTTCTCTTCTGGTAACGTGTTGGGTACTCTGTAGTACTATGAACACTAGTTCACATAGACACTAGTCCATGGGGGTTCTAGTAGTTCTAGTAGGTTCTAGGTAGGCTCAACTTCCCCGTGTCCAGTGAGTTGTGTACATGTCTTCAGCAGTGTGGCTTTACCATCAGTTGTGGAGAGCAACGGTTAACCTTGGCAATAGCCCTGGGTTGTTTGGTGATTTCAAGGGGCCCCCTCACTGCAGTGTGTTAAGTGTTAGTCTGGTGTGCAGTGCAAGAGTGCTGTAGAAAAGACCTCCCTTGGCTAAATCCCAGCTGTGTGACCTTCAACAAGTTGTTCAGCCTCGGTCCCTCAATTTTCTCATTTTGTGAATGACAGGATAGGTGTCTCTGGGTTAGTAAGACACATATGTAAGATGTAAGAGCGTGGGCAGCCAAATCGGAAACACTGACTGCATATTCCGGATCAATTGGGAAGAGCAAACAGCACCATGTAGTTGGTTGTAGTAGAGAGCATGAGCTCCAGATCCTTCTGCCAGGAGTTTAACACTACTCTGATGCTTCAGGGTTGATAGCTTTGGGCGGCTGAGAGTCCTCCTCCACTCAGGCCATGTCAGGTATGTTTTATATTTAATTTACATCTGCTTTGCATCCTCGTAAGCATTCGTAAGGATACTGGGACTCTTATCAGAAGCTTATTTAAGCCAGATGTGGTTTAAAACACAAAGGCCCCTCCACATCCTGATAATACATGTTCTGACAGCCAGTTAAGGCAGCAGGTAGGGGTATAGGTCACCTCATTCCTGGGAAGGAGCTTCTGATGCTTCTGGCTCCATCTGTGGCTCTCCACAGTACTCACAGTACTCTGACACCAGTGCTATTGTCTGTAAGCAGGAAGCAACAGTCACGCCTGCCCCTTAGGGTTATTATGAGAACTGAGTTGAGTAGCTACTGAAGCACCTACACAGTCTAAGTGTGGAAAGCCTAGAATCTGTTAGGATGCTTTTTGATTTTTCATTTTTAGTTCTTTTGCTTTTAAAAACCTTTGAGGGTACAGATTTCAGATTAGTGCCTCTCGAGAACAGAGGGACTGGGTCTGTTTTAGAAGCTACCATGACCACATAATATAGTCCCAGCCCCTAAGAAGTACTACATCCCATAGAGAAGAAATGAGATATGGCCACCACTAGAACACAAGGCAGGAAATATTAGAAAATTATCACATGTAATACAGTTTGAAAGGATGCCAAGCGCTTTCTAGACGATGCTGGCGTTCCAGGATGGAGAGGTTGGGATATGCAGAGGGGTATAAGGAATGTGTAGGAGGAGGTGTGCTCAGGGTATGCCTCAGGGTTTTGCTGCTGTGGTAAACACCAGGACCAAAAAGCAACTTGGGAAGGAAAGGGTTTGTTTCACCTTACAGCCTAACATGAAGGGAAGTCGGGGCAAGAACCTAGAGGCAGGAACAGGAGCTGCAGCCATGGAGAAATGCTGCTTACTGGCTTGCTCCTCATGGCTTGCTTGGTTTGCTTACTTACTACAACCCAGGACTACCTGTCCAGGGTGCCATTAACCACAGTGGGCTGGCCCTCTCACATCAATCATTAATCAAGAAAATGCCATATAGGCCAGTTAATCTGATTGCAGTACTTTTGTAGTTGAGGCTCCTTCTTCCCAGATGACTCTAACTTGTATCAAATTAAGAAAAAAGCTAACACAGGGTCACTTAGCCTGGAGTGAAGACGAGGACTTTGTTGGTAGGTGAGCAGTTGCTGAGGCCAGCAGATAATTGGGAGCCGGTGGCTGAAGGCCTAGAGTATCACAGTGAGAAGCTGGCTCTTCATTCTATAAGATGAAGAATGGCAACTCTCATTTCTAGAATCATGGTCAACGGTTCATAGTGATACTGAGCCCAGAGCACTTCATTAGTGGTGGCTGCTACAGGAAGCAGGGGTGCCAATATCCATGCCATGCTGTTTGTGGACAACAAACCTATTGTAGCTGGGGTTAACATGGTCTTTGAATCCTGGCTTGCACATTTTTTTAGATAACCCAGTGGAAGAGTAGGTGGACCTCTCTGTATTTTAGCTTCCTAGTTTATATTATGTGGACAGTGATGAAGTGTTTTTGTTACTTTTTATACTATTTTATTTTGATTTCTTAATGCCTCTTCTTTCCTTCTCCACCCCAATCCCTTCCAACACTCCACCACCAGGTAGGAAAGAAGAAATGTTAGTGGGGCCAAGAGGTGTAGTTTTTCTTAGATACTTCCTTCTGCTAAGGGCCATTGGGTTCCTTGGGGCAAGTCCAACCTTCGTTTCAGGAGATCTCCAACTTCTTTTCATCCAACTGTGTCAACAGCAACCAGGGACAGCACGGGACAGGGAATACTAGCAGCCTTCTTTCTCAGAGTCCCCCAACACGCTGGGCTCTGGCTTTTATTTCCTCTCCAGAGTCCTCAAATTTAAACTATCTGCAACTGGCAAAGGGCCCCTCTCAGAGCCTCAGGCAAATAGGTTGCTGCTGTGGACAGTCTGAATCAGTCCCATATCCTACACCTGGGATCAAAACAAAAACATGTTTACATATCATAAACCAAAAACGTCCATAACAAATAAGTATTTCATATGACTGAATAATATTGTCTTCTTTACATTTCTGTTGCTGTGATAAAACAGTATGACCAAGGCAGCTTACAGAAGAAAAGGTTTATTTGGCCCATGGTTCCAGAGGGTTAAGAGTCCTTGATGAAGGAATAGAGCTGACAGGTGGAAAGTGGGTGGCGCAACAGCTTAGAGCTCAACTGCAAATATGAAGCAGAGTGTGCGCTAGAAATGGTGCCCAACTTTTGAAACCTCAAAGCCTGCCACCAGTGACATACTTCCTCCAGTGAGGTGATGCCTCTCGGGCCTCAAAAAACAGCTGCCAATTGGGGACCAAGTCTTCAAATGCCTGACACTTAGTGGGACCATCTCATTCAAACCTGCATGTACAAAGTGTTTTGCAGTTGCTTGGCCTAAAGCAGTCACTTAGTAACTGTTGGTCATAAATGTACTATCATCAGTTACCTATCAGAGCTGAAGAATCTGGAGTTTCCAAGCTGAGACTCAAGTAGATGCTGTTGATCAAAGGAGTGTGGGAGTGGAGAAGATGAGAAAAATCCAGACAAACCAGATTGATTGTGAAGAGCTAGACCAGTGTGGAGGCTCTGGGAGAGCAGAGCCTGCATAGTGAATGGGATGTCAACTTAGGGCAGTCTGTGTCAGGACGTAGCCTAAGCTGGAGACCTAGAGAGGTCTTTGTCCTGCAAAGAACAGAGCCAGTTAGGAGTGTGGCCCTTAGGAAAGAACAATTTTGGGCAGTGTCTGTATGTCGATCCTCGTTGCTGCTTTGGCAGGTGCCCCGCACTTCAGAGATTTATATCCACCGAAGTGGTCGGACTGCTCGTGCTACCAGTGAAGGCCTCAGCTTGATGCTGATTGGGCCTGAGGATGTGATCAACTTCAAGAAGATTTACAAAACTCTCAAGAAAGACGAGGACATCCCACTGTTCCCGGTGCAGGCAAAGTACATGGATGTAGTCAAGGTAAAAAAGTTATGCTCCAGTATACTGCCTCTCACAGAGCATCTTACTCTGAGACCAGAAGCCCTATCCTAGGGAATGGAGAAATGGTTCTGTTGATGGCTAGATGGTGGCTTTTGTAAAAAGGGTGGAAGTGTCAGACCTGGGAGAAAAGCAGAAAAGGTAGTGACTAGAGAAGTGTATTTTGTCCCTTATTCACTTTGCTATTGGTCCTGAACTGTACCTTCTTCTGCTCCAGCCAGACAGTTCAGTGAGCACAGGCATATAGACATTTGTCAGAGAGCTGTGAACAGCAAGGTAAAGGCTGAAGGTGTGGTGTACTCCTGAAACAGAGACAGTAAGACTTGCTTTCTGAGCTTATAGTAACTCAGGAGCATTCACTCTGATTGCTGTGTGCCCTGGGCCACCGTGCATCAGGGGCTAATACGAGGCAGTTTTCCCAAGAGACTCACCAGTGTGTGTATAGGCCAAGTCCACAGCACAATGAGGTTTCCATGGAGCACAGGCTTAACAGGCATGTGCTTATGATAATGGAGAGCAAAGGCTTTATCCCACTCCAGAGATAAGGGTGAAGAGGAGATGGAGTTGCAGGCATTGAGGGAGTGAAAACAAGGGGCAGTTGGAGGGCCTATGGCCATTCGTGCATGAAAGTTAGCTGTGTGAGCATTTAGATGGCACTGGTGGAAGATGAGATCACAGAGAATTCCTGGTAAGGACACTGGGAGCCACCCCAGTTTCACACATCCTTATTTCCACTGCACATGCTCTCTGCATGTCAGGATGAGGGGCATTATGTCACTGCAGTCTTACCTCAAGACACATGAGAAAGAGAATTGAGGAAGGCAGGTGTGTCAGCTGGGGAAACAAGTTCACTCAGGGCAGCCTGGGATAGTCCTCTAAGGAGGTACGGGCAGGCTTCTGTGATTGTGTTTGGGGGTCACCTGGGCTTTCAGCAGGAACCGGGGCCAAGATTTCCATAGGATTTGCAGTGTCTTTCATTGGCCATTCATCTCAGTGCAGTTTAGGAACAGCTTCAGTGAAGCTTTGCTTGCTGAGAGTCCCAGACCCTCCATCAGGTAAGCGCTTTGTGTTACTGTCCCCTCAGGAACGGATCCGTCTAGCCCGGCAGATTGAAAAAGCTGAGTACCGGAACTTCCAGGCTTGTCTGCACAACTCCTGGATGGAGCAGGCAGCGGCAGCCCTCGAGATTGAGCTAGAAGAAGAGATGTACAAAGGTGTGCCTGGGCAGGGTGGGAAGCCTGCGTTCGGTGTTCGCTTTCCCTTTAGCCATCTGGTTGGTGCCCTCTTGTCTCCAGGCTGCTCATCCTGTATGGGCTAGGTACCTTGGGCCTTTCTTGTCTGACTGCCTCATAGAGCCAGCCCTTGGAGTCCATGAGTGGGAACAGATCACAAGCAGGATGTCCTTGTTACTGCAGCCTGTTCTTTTACTGTGTGATTATTAGCCTTTCTGCTATACCGTTCTCTTCATCTATAAGACAGGTAACGAACTCCCTATCTCCCAGCTTAAGGTTGAGTAAAGGAGGCTAAGCTGATACACCTAGGCTGGAAAAACAGGGAGCATATGAACAACCACTAAGTTGGTGTTTATCATAGTAGTTAGTGCTGCTCCTGCCTTCCAGGGCAGCACGGCACCTCCATGTCTCATGTCACTTCTCCAGTTTCTTAGCATAAATGGAGAGGGAACTATTGTTCTTTTACGTGAGGGATAAAGGCTCACAGAGAGCTGTGCAGTGGTGGCGCACGCCTTTAATCCTAGCACTTGGGAGGCAGAGGCAGGTGGATCTCTGTGAGATTGAGGTCAGCCTGTTCTACAGGTTAAGTTCCAGAACAGCCAGGGCTATACAAAGAAACCCTGTCTCGAAAAACCGAAAAGAAAGAAAAAAAAAAAAGGCTCACAGAAGAAATTTGTACATCAGAATAGCTCTACCAACAGGCATTGCCTAAAGCCCTCTTTTGTCTGTGGGCTGGAAACCAAGGAAGGGACCAGGGATGAAGCTGTATGGCCCTGCACAGAGAAGCTGAGAACTACCTTTGGGGCCTGTGACAGCAGTGCAGTTCAGCTGAGGTGTCAGCTGCTCAGTACCCAGCAAGCAAGTTCAGAGGCAGACTTGCAGCTCAGTGTGGGAGCCAGGAGTTTACCAACAGTGTGTTCCTCCTTGTAGCTCAGGTCTGGGGCCCCAACAGAGATGTGAGCTTTCTACCTTTCCTTACTGAGGTCAGGCCTAGGTGTAGACTTGGGTTGTGCCCACCTCTGCAATGGGTCACAGCATTGCTTGGGGAGGTCCTGGAGAGTCAGGCTGCAGAGAATTCTCACTTTCTCCTGAGGAATTTGTGGTTGCCACACCCCAGGAGGCAGCATGTGACTACAGAGGTAGAACAACAGACTTCAGTCAGATGTGAGTTCTAGTCTGACAGTTTGCTCTGTGTCAGTTGCATGACTCTAGGCCTGAGTTGCCTTATCTGTGTAATGAGTTTCTGTGTTTACTGGTTTCTTGAAAAATGAAGGACAGTGGTCCACTGTGTCCCTCCTAAACATAAGTTCTTCAAAATTCTGAACTGTCAAGCCCCCGCACCTTGTATTACTCTAAGAAAATGCTTGTGCAAAAACATGATCTTACACTTGTGTGTCCTAAGGAGGAAAAGCTGACCAGCAAGAAGAACGTCGGCGACAGAAGCAGATGAAGATTTTGAAGCAGGAGCTACGCCATCTGCTCTCCCAGCCACTCTTCCAAGAGAACCAGAAGACCAGGTACCCCACACAGTCTGGCAGGCCACCTCAGCCTGTGGTGGCCCCCAGGAATGAGTCTGCGCTGAACTGCCTCTCCAGACAGAAGAGGAGGAAGAAGAAGAAGCCAAAAGAGCTTCGGGCACCACCACAGGCAAGTCCAAGCACAAGCTAACTGCCCTGGGTCAGTGTGGTGACTGTTCAGTGTTGTCCTCCAGTTGTCTGTGAAAGCCTCCCTGTCCTTGCTTTCACTCCACCATCCACTTGGGAAAACCTCCCACTCTTCTGTCATTTAGCAGCAAAGACCTCATGCACACACGTGTTGTGGAGTAAATGTGGTAACCAGCAGCTTTGTGTCTGTATCCACTGTATGCAGGCTGCTTGTGTACGCCTCGGTTTCCAAATTAAAAACAAGTGGGAGCTGGAGACTCAGTCCGAGGGCGTTGCAGTGTGTTTTATCATTAACTTTGAGATTCCTTTGGTTCTCTGAGCTGTTTCCTTGATAAGGGAAATGGTGTCATAGGCCTCTAGCCACGAGTCCCTGTGTCACAGTACTGCCAGGTCTTCAGCACATTCTTGTCCTTCTCCACAGCAGTACAGTACACCTTTGGTCTGTCACACTACCATCTACTGCCTTATCTAAGCCGCCCTGGAAGGTGGACAGGGAAGAGCTTGCTGTCCTTGGACTGCTCTCAGCTCACAAAGCTGCAGGGTCAAGAGCGCTGCTCCCTGCGCTATCAGTTGTCCTAGCTCTTGTAAAGCAGACTTCTCAGTGTGAACTGCCCTGGGTCCATCATGGGGTACTGCTGTGTTCTCTGAGGAACGGTACTCTTGTGTGGAAATCTCAGTGCTCTGAGCTACCTGCCTCACGGTGCTGGCCAGTGCAGAGCTTCGGGAGTGTAGGCCTCCAGTCTTGCATTGGGGCCTAATGTAAATACAGTGCAGGGACAGTGACCCTTGGTGCCTGGCTCAGGTTCAGTCTGTTAACTTGCACTCAATCTGGAGGAGTACAGCTCAGCCTGGACTCTTGAGACAGATGCTTGCAGGCATGCTTCAGATGTTTGATTTGAGCTCTTCGGGATTGAATAGAGTACACAGGCATGCCCAAATACCCTAGTATCCAAGAAACATGGCCTCCCTCAACTCTCAGCAAGGTTGAGAGGTTGCCATGGGACTTGGATTCTGGTGTCACTGTTGACTGAATGCCTGGCATTAAGATAGTTTTTAGCCCCCTGTAGCTCACGTGCTAGTCAGGTACTCTACCACTGGGTTACCTGTATCCCCAACCCAACTCCGCTCCCTCCCCTCCCCCTCTTTTAACTTAAATATGTGGTGGAGGGTGGGGCCTGCTCACACATGGAGATAATTGGTTTTTCATGGTTCTGGGGATCTTGGGTGGCAGGTGCTTATACCCATTGCGCCCTCTGCTGACCCTTTTTAGTTTGAATGGTCGCATTGTCTACTCAGGCTTTGAAATGGGAATCCTCTTGCCTCAATATCCTCACAAGCTAGGATTATAGGGCTGTACTACCACTCCTAGCTAGTAGATACTTTTATTGATGTAAAGTCTCATTTGGTTTTCTATGAGGTCATGGTGTATCTTAACACTTTTTGACTACAAAAATAATAAAAAAGGAAGTAGACATTTAGTGGTTAAGATTTACCTAGTGCCACCCAACAGCCAGATGAGATGTGGGGGTAATTTGGGGCATCTTCCTTCTAGGTGAGTTCTATTTTGGAGTTTTTCCCATGACCCCAGTGTCTACACTGACCTGGCTGAGAGGACAAAGCAAACATCAAGAGAGCACCCAGGTGGCCTCCACTTTCCAAATGATGCTGTGAAATGTCAGTGGAGTTGATAAGAGTTGATAAGTGCTAAGATGGGGTCAGTGTTCAGAGCCCATCTGTGCCCACCTAGTGTGATAAGGCTTTGGTCAAGTGTGCACAGCTTCCTGCATCTGCTTTTAAGTGAGGGGGGCATCCCTTCTAGTGTAGCTCACTCATGCGTGACCTGTGGGAAGATGGCCTTCGATACGTAACCAGTACCCAATGTTAAGAAGCCAGACTGAAAGTTGTTTTTAGAAACTTTTAATGCTAGGAAGATGTTTTCACATGAGAGAAGCTGTATAGCTTGGCCTTGGACACTCACTGAGCCCCCAGCATCCTCCCCTTTCCCAGGCTAGCTGTATACTTGGCTCTTAGACCTGTTCCATTGTTCCCCTGTGGCTCATACTTTGGGGAAGCAATTCACTTCTGAGGTGGCATGCTTCTCTGCTTCCAAAGCTCAGAGTTACTAAACTTGGGCGGCTGGCCCCAGCACAGCTTCATCTGTTGTAGGAAGACAGGCAGAGCAGGTACACTGCTGTTATCCTCACTAGTTGTTCCCGCTGGGAAAGTGAGGAATGCACAAGCACTGTGCTTTCAGTGTGTTGTCTAGAAAGAGCCATTTAAATTCCTAGATCCATTTAAATTCCTTGAAGCAGCCCAGACCATCCATCAGTCAGGCATCCTTTGCTCATACCATTAAATCTGGTAATGGAGAATAGTCTGGCTGAAGATAGTCATGGAAATAGATGTCCACTCTTTCTGGGGTACTTGTCATAGACCCCAAAGCTCTTATCCAGGTGAGGGTGGGATGCTGAACACATCAAAAGATGAAGTCCAGATTTACAGTCCTGTGCCAGTGACAGACTCACTTAGCAGGAGCCCTTGGATATAAATGTTGGCACAGAGCAATGTGGGAAACTCAGGCCTCAGGTCCCACACTGCCCACACATCTCAGTGCTTTTGACTTATACTAAACAAAAGAAAGCTACAAATCTGAATTGTGTAAGACTTAGGGTCCTGCTCCCAGTCCTTTGTGCAGGCTGTCAGCAGACCCTCCCAGAAGCACCAACAGTCTAATCCCTGCAGAGTGAAACATGAGGGGAGCCCTGCAACCAAGGAAGGGCAGTGGGTAGTTCCATGGTTGTCCTACAGAGGAGGGCGTGGTTAGCAAGTGCCTCAGCCCAGCCAGAGGCTGGTTTTCCTACTGGTATCCTCGGTGGATGCCTGAAGGGCTTGAGGCGGCAAGGTAAGGGGCCATTAAGGGGTGAATGCAGACGAGGAGGCTGTGGCCAGCACTGGAAATGCCCCTGCTGCCAACTTCTATGGCTTGTCTTGTCTTTCCTGCCTAACTGCCTATGAAGCTGGGCTGGGAAAAACCAAAGAGCCTTGCAACACCTGTGCTCGGCTCTTCTGGCTTTCGTGCTGCACACACCCTACCCAGCTGACTACCTAGACCCCACTTACAAAATTCACTGGGAATGATGGACAGCTGCAGCTCCTTGGTCCCAGTCATGAACACACTGACTCAGGTACAGGCCCTAGTATCTGTCAAGCCGTATCCAGATGGGGTTAACAGCAGAACCCTGAAAGGCCTTGTCCTCCAAAGTCAGGAGTTCTGGTCCTGAGAGGTAGAGGGACCTCACAACCTGAGCTTCATGCTGAAGGCTAAAGTCCTTTTCTGGACTTTGGTATAAAAGTCTTTGTTTTTGTTTTATCCTTAAGTGGGTGGGAAAGTATAGCCATCATGAATGAAACTACATACCAGCTCCTCACACTCAGACAGTTATCTACCATTATCCACCCATAGCCGGGCTGGACTCTTCATCAGTCTGGTAAGTCACCTGAATATGACAGCTGGCCTGGGCTTTTCTTCCCTATGAGGGCCACTGCCCTTGGTGAGGACAAACCAGATATCCCCATTTTCACACAGCAGCATGTCAACACTGTCAGGAACCTCTTCCAGATAAATAAATAGGTCCAACGAGGTTCTTGAATAAACAGGTACAGAGATAGAGTTCCTGGCTTTCTGGTCCAGAGTTAGCAGGCATTAGATCATCTATCAAAATAAATACTAAAATTCCTATTAAGTCATCACAGTCCATAGTGGGCACGGGTCTCAGTTCAGTGGCTTTACCCAAAAGGCTATATGTTTTCTAGTTGTCTAAATCACTTAAAAAATTGCCAAGGCAGAATGTTCCATTCAGAATGCAGTCCATTTAGATGACAGGCTCCGGCATGACCTAAAATTAATCAGTGTTTTTCAGCTGCATAAAGGATGTTGTAGTGGGATGTTTTATAGAGCAGATAAACGGAAGGGATGGCAGCCTCAGGGAACACGTGGTGGTTCAGAGCAGTGTCCATCTCATCCACGTACTCCACCTGCAGAGCAATGTTCAGTGCCTGCGACAGGGCTGTGATCTGGACGTGGTCACACTCCATGGCCATGGGCTCCACTTCCTGAAAAGCCAAAATGAAAGACTTAGGAGGGAGGCGAGGGAGAGGAAGGCCCCCTGTTCCTTAGGATCGTGGTCACCTGTGCTGTGTGCCAGAATTGATACCCACCTGTCATGGAAGCAACACAGCCAGAGACTACCGGGTTGTAGAAAATAAACCTAAGCCATTTTTATTCCAGACCCTTGAAGCAATGTGCAGAAGGGGAGGAATCTTTCAGTCTGCCATCAAAAACTTAGAACTAAAAAGACCTTGTCATCAAAGGCTTCCAAGTATCTATAAGCTTGCAGAGGCCAGAGCCTGGGGTGCGTCCTGATGCTGCGGAGACAACTGAGAGGCATGTACTCCACAGAGGGCAGCTGCCCTTGTGCCTTTTTTAACTGCCACTTAACGTTAGGGCCCAGCACATCCTGACTAAAACAAAAAGTCCCAAGAGCCATAGGAAAATTGTGCTTTTCTTTACACGTGGGCCACTCCTTCAGATAAACATATCAGAAATGCGCCCATCTTAGGGCAGATGTGACGGGTGCTGCCCCTCTGCAGTGTATCAGCCTAGCAGTCCCTGGGAATACAGGCGGCTTGCTCAAGAGCTCAGGCCACTCAAGGAAGATGTCTCCAGCAGGCTAACCTTGCTAGTCGGCATTGCAAGGGTATTCCTCTGGGCAGAAACGGTGGTCCTGGAGTGTGTGAGAGAGAGACAAGCAAAGCCCAGGCTGGGAGCTGCATCCCCAAGAAGGACCCCAGGGACCTTACATGAGTGCAGAAGTCTTTGATGTCCATCTCCTCATCAATGAAATGTCGGAAGAAGTCAGCTCGGTTCCTGATGAAGGCTGACGTGAGCAGGCGCAAGAACTGCACGATTCGGTCCGAGGAGCTCTGGTCATTGAATACCTTCAGCAGGCTGGATACTGAGCTGTCCTTCTCTACAAGCTCTACCACACTGTAAAACTTCAAACCGACACCACCATCAGGGTGGACCCAGCCAGCACCTGCCCCTACCCCCACTGCAAGGGACCCCCTCAGAGTTCACGCTGATTGCAAGTTCTAGTGTTGAAGTCCAGAGACACATCTAGGCCTGGCACTGAGTTTCCTCCTACCATACAGTCAGAATGGCAGGAGGCTGACAGTCCTCCGAACTGAGGTCCCCTGTGCCCACACATCACCACAAATAGAAAATGACCCTGCCCTGTCCCAGCCCCAGGCAGGAGGACTGAGAATACAACTGCAGGGCTATGGGTGGGCTGTGGGCTGTGGGCCTCTAGCCTGTCTGCTCCTGTCTGCTCTGCCCATGTGGAAGGCCTGTCCTCAGCCAGTGAGGCTCAGGTGAACTTACAGCGTTAAAGAAGTTTCTGAACTTGTGTTCCTCAAAGCCGGCAGCCAGGAGGTCATTTGGGGTCTGTAGCACACGCTCTTTGAACCTGGGGAGGAGATCTAGTGTTTACCTGATGGACACAGGGAAACACGGGCAACTGTGATAGGCAACTGTCCAGTCCACAGCAGCCTCACACAAGCATCTTGTGATGTTTTAAGGCACTTCCACATGTACACCACGCTGCTCTGCTGCCTTCCCTGATGTAAATGGCTCCATTTCTCAGATGCAAAAACTGAGGCCATCAACAACATACTCCCCAGATATGACGGTTCCTTTCAAAGGCTTCCTTCCTATTCCTTTGGTCTCACTTGTCATCCATCATGTGCCCTGATCATGTCCAGCTCTTTCCCCTTTCTCCCTCTCCCTCATAGGGGCCTCCAGAGCGAGCAACAACAGTCCTCCCATGTCACACATTTACTGGCCTCTGCCCTTGACACTGTGTTCCTCACAAGGATGTGTCTCCCTCATCCTTAGCCCAGGGTTACACTGTCAGGCAATGCCCATTTGTACTTTACCTGGGCAGTACCCATGAGGCCCCTGGGGTATCCCTCTTGGGCCAGTTTCTGGCCACCTTTACAATAACAAAGCAAATTTCACCATCAGGGAATTAACATCCCTTACTAAAACCCAAATGGTGTAAAGGTGCAAGGAAATAGAGCACACTGAAAACCAAGAATGGGGCTGGAGAGAGGGCTCACTGTAAGAAACCCTTGTTCTTGCAGAGGGTCCAGGTTTGATGCCAGTGCCCTCTTCTGACGTGTTCTGCACTGAGGACATGTGGGGCACATTACATACGTGCAGGCAAACAAACAGACATACTTAGAGCTCAGTTACTATTTAGTACAAAATTATGCTTCTAGGTGGCAAGGGAGTATTACAGAAGTGAAATGTGAGCGCCATGGACCCCAGTGTGTTTCTGTCTCTCAGATCTCTGCTCTAGTTGTTTGTGTGGGGTAGCTGGAAACCAGTCCTAATGCCAGCTTGCTCACCTATCAGATCAAGCCTCCCTGCCAACTCTAGCCCCATGGCTGTTAATATATATCCTCTGGTTTGTGCTCCAACTCCCATGCATAGCCCCTTCCTGTCTCCAGCCACGGGCCCTCCTGGGCATGGCAAGGTGCCTGTCCCGGCCATCGTATAAAGTAGCTCTTCATTAACCACAAGACCAGCCTGGCACTGGGTTGTACCCACTGTCGGGTCATGGGCCAGCAAGATGCCTTGGTTAAAGTGGCTGCTCCTCCACATAGTGGAAAGAAAGAGAAGACTCCTAAAACTTAACTTCTGGCCTCTGTGCCCACGCCACAGTGTCCCCTTACTGACACATACACACATGAACATGCATGACCAAGGCCAGCAGGGACAAACTTCCTCCTCCTCCTCATCCACCTTTCTCTTTTTCCTCTCTGCTCCTTCACCATCCTCCCCCTCCTCCTCTTCCTGTGTTGGTGTGTGAAAAAGGTCTCGCTGTGTGCCTCCACATCTATTTTCCTTTTTGCGGTCAGTGCCAAGTGCCCACTCAATATTGGTGAGCCATGCCTTCCTCAGCCTCAGGTTACAAAGCATTAGGCAGATTACTCACACCTTCCTCAGGCTCTGGGCTGCTGTCAACACTGTCAGAGTGGGCAGCCAAGTTTCCAGGCATGCCAGGCTTGTACCAGGGAGCCCTCAGCCCCCTGGTACAAGCCTGGCCTAGGGCAGACCCAGCACAGAGCAGCAGAGGGGTCTACACAGGTCTCACTCACTTGACGATCTCTCTGCTCTTGCCCAGCAAAGACTCCAGGTAGGCATAGCCCAAGGCCCTGTAGAAGCAGTTCCCATCTCCTTTGGTCTTTCGGATCGAGGTGAATCTTTTGCTGAGTTCCTAAGGGGAAAGGCAGATATGTGGATCTCAGCAGCAGCAATGGCATTGGTGTTGGTCAGCCACTGGCCTGGGCCATAGCTCCTTCAGTGTCCCCATCCTCATCCATCTCACAGATAGACAAATCTACTGAGATATCAGAGGGTGTCAGCCCCTGGCACTAGACGGCCTTCAGTCAGGGGAGGTGACAGAGTTAGATGATGGTGACAGTATGAGGACAGGAGCTTTGGCACCCTGGGTCAGAGACCTCCACACAGTAGGGAAAAGTCAGTCAGGGAAGGCTTCCTGAAGGAAGCTGGCAGTTGAGGGGGTGTGTGGCAGCTGTAGAACGCTAAGGAGCCTCGGCAGTCCTAGAAACGTTTCTCAGTGGTATGAGGAGTGCCATGCCACGCAGAATCATAAGGACTCAAGTCAATAAAGTCAGCACTTAGAATGGTGCTTAGCTTTAAAATGTATGGTGTTCCCACATGGAAAGGATCTCTTTCTGAGGCAAATACCCAGTGGTCTAAGTGTGTTTCAGTTTACCCAGGAACCTGGCCCAAACTCCATACTTGCTAAAAGCTGACCCCTTCTTTACTCCCTACCTTAGCCCCCTTAGTTTAGGCTTTTGTTCTCTCTAACCTCTGCCCCACCTGGATTTTCCTCTGGTAAATCCTGTTTTCAGGATGATCCCGAAGAATGGATAGGATGTCACATTTTTCTGATATTAGGTTGAAAGATGTTTCACTCTGAAAGAGAATGAAGGAACACTGAGCTGGCTTCAAAGACGCCCACGGGGCTCACAGAGCTGATGGTCTCTGAGCAACCAGCTACACAACCCGGAACATACTCTCTTCCCTCAGAAGGGCTGCCTGAGCATGTGACCAGCATCCTTGGGACCCCTCCCCTCCCTAGAGTGTCCTGGCCCCAGGGCTGGGACAACCAGGACTGGCACCATCATGAAATATCCTGGTTATAAAGAACTGACCTCATAACTTGCTAACAGACTCATAATATTAAATACCTCCAACTTAATCTCCCTGCTGGAGTATGCTCCCACCTCACTGGTTTCATTCACCCACTCGCTCATCCTTTCTTTAGTTTACCCTCCCTGCTTTGCCCAGGTTCCTGAACTCGCATCTCATGTCAAGCTTGGTGTCATCACATGCTGGCAATTCAGGGGTATTCCCACCCCTACACAATAACCAGTAATACCACAGGGTACAGGTTAACTGTGAGGTGACCCTGTGCAGGACTGGAGGATGTGTGCTGGGGCCCCGGGGACACCTTCCCATACTGCCTACTGGTGTTACCAGCTCTGAGTCAAGGCCAGAACCAAGCCTGAGCACATGCCTCTGCAGAGCCAAGGCCTCCCAGCCTTGGAAGGACTCACTCAGCAAGCAGCTGAGGACACCATGGATTAGCAGCCACCTCCCCACCTGTGCTTTTTCACTAGCCTTGGGGTGAGAGTGCACAGGGTTGGGGGCTCAGACGCTGGCCATGCACTCTCTGCCACCAGCCACCCAGGAATGGTGCTCTCTAGAGAGTAAAAGAAAAATTGCTGGGCTGGTGAGATGGTGGCTCAGATTGCCGGCAAGCCTGACCACCTGAGGCTGATTGCAGGATCCTGCATGGTGGAAGGGGAGAGCCAGTTCTCACAAGTTGTCCTCTGACTTGTGTCAGTGGTGTGTGTATTTGTGCATGTGTGCAAGCACACACACACATACACGTACATTAGAATTCTTTAAGTGATCCAAGGAAGAGTTTCCAGCTTAAAATAAGGGTCCTGTGGCTGATAACATGGCTCAGTAGATAAAGCACTTGCCTTGAAAGTGTGAGGACCAGAGTTCATATCCCCAGACTCCACATGCAAGCTGATGGGCAGCCTGCCTGCGACCCCAGCTCTTAGGGAGTTGGTACAGGGGATCCTTGGGACAAGCTGACAAGGTCATCTATTCAAATCAGCATAGTCTAGGCCCATAAAAAAGTCCACTGGGGCTTCTGGGAAAGCTTTTGGGCTGGGATAAAAAGAGCAGAGATACTGATGCAATATCTACTTTACAACAGCCGTCCTGTGACCACAGGTTGAAAGCCGACATAGGGAGGATGGTTTGATGATGTGTGAAGTAGTGACTGGTGCCATTACTGGAAGAGAGGCTCATCTATCCCTCATTATCACAACACCCTTGTGAGGTAGCCATTATTACACCCGTGGTACTGCCAAGGTCAGGTTGTTTGAGCTAGGAAGTAATTAATGCAGGTCAGTGTGAAGTTCAAACACACCAAACTGCTAGGTAGGCACAGCCCAGACTCCAGAGCTCTCAGAGGACTCATCTGCCAGACCACAGAGGAGTGTCCTGTCCAGGGCTCCTTGTCCAGGGGCTGGGTCCAACCTCACTTCTGCAGCACCCCCAGAGACACTGTCCCACAACCCCAGTTCCTGATGGGAGTTCAGTGTGTCCAAGAGCCTGGCCACTGTGTGATGCTTACTGCAGGGCATTAAGGGACAGTTCCTAGGTAACACCAGGCACAGACATGGAAAGGTAACAGCAGGTTAAGGGTGCAGCTCAGAAGTGGGAGCACTTGTCTGGCATGAGCAAAGCCCTGGGTTCATCCCTAGCAAACAAAAGACAGGAAGAAAAACAAAAAAAAAAAAAAAAAAAGGAAAGGAAAGGAAAGCCTGCCACCAGAGGAGAAAGACAGTCCCTCCACCTTCTTTGAGCCTTCCACCCATGCCAGAAGATACCAGCTTCTTCCTTATGTTCTTCCTTCCCACTTCCAAGTCTCCCTTTCAAAGGTCCACAGACCTCTGGCTTGCAGCATGAAATGGCTGCATTCCATTTGCCGATTTAAAGAACCTTAGGCCAAGCCAGCTTTGTTTGACTTCCTGGGTATGTATGTATATAATGTATACACAAACACACATATAAATATAACATATACTTGTAGCAGATTTAAATATATAATATATAAAAACATACATAGCTATGTATAACAATATATTTAATATATATTAATAATGATAGATATAACTATATAGTTGTAAATCACAGAAGAATGACATCATTTACATGGCATACAGTTGCTAGTGTGCAGTTAGTTCTGCTTACACTGTGTGGAGGATACAAATCCCCGTGGAGAGGTATCATTCTGAACAGCCTTCTCCACACCTTATGTGCACGGCAGGGTAACCCACGGGCCCCTTTGCTTGGCAAGTCACCACAAGTTGTGCTCAACCACACTCCTTGTTCCATGGTTAACTCATTCCTGTCTTGCTACCTGCTTCCTGACCATTTACAGAATTATTTTTACAGATGGCGTACTTTAAATGGTGTGTGGGCCTTTCTGAACCACAGGCCTATAGAGCACAATGCCCCAACTGTATTTAATGGATTTGCATTCAATTCCGTCTCCAAACAAAGCCCAGGAATGAGTATGTCAGGGGCATAAGGGTCACAGAAGGATGCCCAAGCCAGCCATATCTCCTTGGCAATTTCTGAGAAGGCAGCAGTGAGGAGGGGAAGAGGAAACTCCGTTCACCCTCACAAAGAGGGAGCCTACACCAGGGAAGGCTTCCTGGGGCCTGTATCTGCCCAAGCTCACTGATGCCTTCTTGAAGCAGTCACCCTAATAACAAGAAATTGAGCAGCAGCTGTGCACTCTTGAGCTGCACAGTCTCAGAGATCAGTCTCAAAGATTTTCCCCAGTTTATCTCATTTGTTCCTAATCTCTATTGTTTCCACCAACCCCCTGCCCCTCACTCATTCCCCAACCTCCTAAGGCCAGTTTGGTATGTCTTTTGAAATGTGTGTGTTTTTAAAGAATATGGCAATAAAATGTACACGACATGAAACATTTTAGCCATTTTTATGCACACAGCTCTGCTGCCTTAAGTACCCCCCAATCTTTGGGAACCACCCCTCTACTTTCTGCTGTCTTTATGAATCAGACTACAGATGAGATGTATTTGTCAATACAAAAAATGGAGTTGTTATATGTTTTAAATTTACACAGATATTATAATACAGATATTATGGTATCATTTTTTTTTTCCCTTTACTGGATACTATTTAAGAATCAGCCCTGGCTAGGTATGGTGACAAATGCCTGTAATCCTAGCATCCAGGTGACTGAGACAGGGAGATGGTGAAACTGAGGCTAGCATAGGCTATACTACAAGACTGTCTCCAGGGAACGGGGTGGGGAAGAGGGAGGGAGGAAGGAAGGTAGATGGGCCTTAGATTGGCATCTAGTGTCCCCAAAGTGTATATGTCCCCTAGTGATAATCAGGTTTTCACCTTGGCACTTCAAGACCCTAAAACACCTTCAGAATGACCCAAGTCCCTACCCAAACCCACCAGCATTCCTGGTGAGACCAGCCTCAAACTCAGGGTTTTGATGTTGGCTGAAGTTAATTGGTGTTTGCTTTGAAAAAACCCCGGCTGAAGACTTCTAGGTTGTTATGGAGAAAAGGAAAACATGCAGGTCACACCCGACTGTCCTGTCAGACCTAACCAGGCCACAGGAAAGACATGGGCTCTTTAATTACTGGTTTTCAAACAGATGCTAATTAGTTAAGCTGGGCTTGGCAACAGTTTTAGCACTGGAGGGGAAGCCTCCGCTCACACCTC
The DNA here is from genome assembly GCF_030254825.1 of Meriones unguiculatus. Taxonomy (NCBI): domain Eukaryota; kingdom Metazoa; phylum Chordata; class Mammalia; order Rodentia; family Muridae; genus Meriones; species Meriones unguiculatus. Next base: position 108,758,855 of record NC_083355.1, on the reverse strand, counting down.
TACCTACAAACCACCTTGCCAGCCATTCTGTCTGTGTATCTGAGCATGCCCACAACCCAAGCTCAGCATCACCCAGCAGGGCCAGCAAGTCCAGCAGGCAGGTCATCTTCTTCTGGGCAGCTTGGGCAGGGTTGAATCACCAAGCAGACCCCAAAGCCACCACTCACCACACAGCCTGACCTCAAGGCACCCGGGAATGCTGGAAACTCCAACCTCACTTAGCAGCCACAGGTTCAAAACCTCAACCTCCCCTCTAGGAAGGCTCAAGTCCTTGCCAGGTGCTACCCAGGCTTGAACCCTTGGCCCTACCTGCTGACTTACCCACAGTCACTAGAAGGAGTGTAAGTTGGCTGAGTGCGTAATGAATTCACTGCTTAAGCATAAGGAGTTTTGTAAGCCAGCACCCATGTAAAAAGCCATGCACCTATGACCTCAGCATCAAGAGGGGGACGCAGAGGCAGTCAGATCTCCAGAGCTTGATGACTAGCCAATCTAGCCAGTCAGGGGGCTTCAGGTTCAGTGAAGCCCTCAAATCTAGAGGGGTTGTGGAGATGGCTCAGTCAACAAAGGGCTTGCTACCCAAGAGTGAGGACTGTAGTTCAGATACCCAGAACGCCCTTAAAATTTGGGCAGTGTGGCAGCTACCCGTAATCTCAGCACTCAAGAGGCAGAGACAGGATCCCTGGAGCAAGCTGGCTAGCTAGACAACTCTAGGCTTAGCATGAGACACTGCCTAAAGAAACAGCAACTGAAAACACCCTGAGCCAACTTCCCACATCCAAATGCAGGAGCACATATGTGCATGCCAGTCCACATACACCTGTGCCCACACATGCATGAAGCATGTTCATACGCACACAATACATACATGCACTTAAAAAAAAATAAAAAGAAGCCAGGCTCAGTGGCATTTACCTATAACCTCTGGGGAGGCAGAAGCAGGTAGATCTTTGTGAGTTTGAGGCCAGCCTGGTCTACAAAGCAAGTCCAGGACAGCCAAGACTATACAGAGAAACCCTGTCTCAAAAAAACAAAAGTGAAATAAAATAAAAAGGAGAGGAAAGCACCTGATGATCTCAGGCTGCCACACATGAGCACAGGTTGGTAAAATCCTCCAGTCTTCCATCATGAACACATAGGGAAACACCGCACACATATGCCCAAAAGTCTTTCTTTATATATATATATATATATTCACATATAAATTATGTATATGTTCATATGTGTGAATATTCATATATATTCAAATACATATTCATATATGGATATATATGAATACACACGCGGAGTGTTCAAAAGTCCATTATTGATGAGGTGGATTAAGCCAAAGATCACTGAAACCACAGGTGCAGGGAGACCCATTCCTACTCCAACACCTGACTGCGTTGTCACAGAACATCACCACTTGACCTTTTTGCCACTGGAAGTCAGATGTCTGGCTGGTCTCCTCTAAAGTCAAGCTATGGATAGGCTGTGCTTTCTGGGGGCTTCTGGACTCTGCCGCTCTGCAGGCAGCTTTCCTGTATTCCTAATGGCTGCCCGGAGGCGCTGCCTGGATCCTTTGGATCTATGTGATAGAAGGAGAGAACTGACTCCTGCAAGTTGTCCTCTGACCTTCACACGTACTCTATGGCATGTTTGCACTAAACCCCTCTATACACAAACGAATACATGTTAAAGGCTCTCTGGCTCCCGTGATGGATGCTCCTTTCTCTCACCTTGGAACCTTTCTTTCCATGGTCCTCCTACCTTCACCTCCTCCCTCTTGTAAGGACCGTCATGACCTCACTGCACCTTCCATGATAACTACAGGTAAGCTCTCAATTCAGCCCCTTCATGAAGTCACAATCTGGAACCTCTCTTGCCCTGTGGGTAATGTATTCATAGGTGCTGGGGAACAGGATACTCTAATTTTTGTTGACAATTACTCAGCTTCCTACATGACCCTTCTCTATGGGGCCCAGACCTCTTATCTTAGTTGCTGCCTATTTTCAGAGCTCCTGCAGCTGGGCTCTGCCTCCCTCAGATAGCGTAAACATACGTGACATCTTTCAGTGACCACCTGCTCTTAGGTCCTGCCTCACCTCTCCCTAGGACTCCAAACATCTAAGTAGCACCATCGAATTCATTTACCCCTACTTGTTCTGTTGCCTCATATGTCCCCAGTCTAGCTCCTAGGATACCCTTCCACCAGCCAGAGTACACCCAAATCCAGGAGCCCTCTTCCACTGTCTCACCCTGCCCCACTAAGTTCCTGGGTCTGACAGCCCCCGATTCTCAATGAGCAGTCAGTGTAGGCTGCTTTGGCTGGCAGGCAGGCCTTTCCTCAGTGCCATCTGCTGGGCTCAGATGTGTGTCCCCTCCATGCTGCATGAGGCTAACTGCCAATGTAACAGCGTCTCAAGGCAGCATTCTGTCTTCATGACTGGACCAGCATCACAATCATGGACCATATCCAGTATTGACTTAGTTTCTCTACCCCCCTTCTGCCAAGCAATGCCTTCCCTCATGGTAAGAAAGCAACAAGTCCCTGGCCCAATGCTGGCACCTCAAGCTCTGAGCCTGATAAAGCTCTGTTTGGTATAATTACCCAGTGATAAGCTATTACAGCAACAAGACCAGGCTAAGACACAACCAGGAGCCAGGGGCAGGAGTTACCATAACAAATACCTGAAGACATGAAGGCTTCGGGGCTGGGGAGGGGGTATGGCTGGGACACTTCCCAGGTGAATGCTGGAGAATCCTTCGCAGTTGTGAACAGACCATGAAGGGCGATTTTGGTGCGGGTAAGACAAGATGGAGAGCAGAAGGTAAAGTAGGAGTCTTCCCAGAGGATTTTGTGTGAGCGTGCTGGCAAGAGCTGGCACAGCGAAGGCTGTGAGGATGTAGCCTCAGATGGAAGTGAGGAATGAAATACTGGAGTCTGTTGCAGGGAAGGGCCATCTCCTCAAGTGGCAAAGGACTTGGCTGCAGGGTATCCTTGCCCCAGAGCTAAATGGGAAAACAGAACTTATGAACAATGAACTACGAAGGACACAGGGTGGCAGAAGGCGGCATCATTCAGGCTGTGGTGTGGCTTCCTGTAACTTCATCTACAAAAACACGTGAGGGGAGAGAAATGATGGAAAGATGGTATTTATAAGCAAAGAGGATGATGATCTTGGAAAACTCACAGCCTGACTATGTAAAAGAACGAAATGGCATCTGTAGACCAAGGGTGTGGCCCAGCGCCTGGCCACCCGCTGGAGATGATAGTACAGAAGGGAGCTAGGTGTCACTCAGGGAGACAGGGGGCAAGATACATCCCCCCCCGAAAACATGGCAAAGATAGAGGCTGGCTATGCGCAGAGGGCACATTTCCAGGGAGCCTCTCAAGTGTCCCCACATTTCAGGACAGCATGCCACCTGGATGACAAGCTGTGACAGGGCACAGGGAACACTGCTATTCTAGTGGCCAAAGCTGTGGCCCCAGGGAAGTGTCCACATGGGCTGGCCCTGAGGCCTGCAGAATGACAGAGCCGTGGGATGGGATGCACAGTGTAGGGGTCCCAGAGTAACCAGTCAGAGTCCCCACTAGGATAATGCCCATGGGCAGAGAAGGCCATGGGAATGTAACGTGGCTGTTGTGAGCAGCTGCCTCAGCTGAGCCCAGCAAATTCCAGGTGGGAAGTTCCACCCTGGTGGCATGGAGGCAGCGCAGAGTCAAAAATGAGCTTTGCTGAACTGGGTGCGGGACTCACACAGGACGACTTACTCTTTGTTTCTGGCCGACTTCCCACTCTGGGGACGGGAAGGTCTGTCTCAGCCTGTCCACAATCACATTTGGGTGAGAGGTAATGTGCAGACCTCACAGGCCCTCGGCTGGCGGGAGCCGGCAGGAGACTGGCCTGGGCCTCACCTCTGCCTGGCTCACCTATGCCTCGGCCCTGGACTCTGGACATGTGAGTTGAGGATAAGTAATAAGGTCAGACTAGGAGCTGCTGAGATATCATGGGTGCACCTTGTGTGTGAAAAGAACAGGTGTGTGTGTGTGTGTGTGTGTGTGTGTGTGTGTGTGTGTAGGGGGTGAGTAGAAAGCCAAAGGTTAAATGTCCTCTCCAAACCAACTTGTAATTTAGCTGCCAGTGTGAGTGTTTCAGAGGTCACTAGGTCTGAGAAGTCCCCTCTCATGAAACCATTCATGCAGCCATCAGGGAGAAGGGTTTTCTTTAGTCCACTCTGCCCTCCTTCCATACTATGACACAGGGAGAAGATATGTGGGCCCCCACCAGAGGCCAGCGCCTTGATGATGAACTTGCCAGCCACCTGCAGGACCAGAAGCCAATAAATGTCTGCTCGTTATAAGTCACCCGGTCTATGACACTGTTGTGGCAGTCTGAAACCTCTAGCTCAGGGTCTTTGCACCTTTTGTTTTTTCTGTCTCAATGCTCTTCTGCCTCTTTACATGACCTGGGAGATACCGCCTCAGCAGAGAAACCTCCCTGCCTTTCCCTCACCACCCTATCGCCTTATCTTGCTTGTTCAGGACAGAGCTGTCAGGTGGGTTCACTGGCTGGCTTGTACCGTCTCCCTCCGCCCAAATGCCAACTCTGTCACTGCTGAATCTCCACTTTCAGACATGTTGGAACATACTCTAAAAATGCATCCGAGCGCTCGGAACTGAACCACTGAAGCCGGAGCTCCAAGCCTCAGCATGCAGCTTTATTTTGGAACAGGGTCATCACTGATACAATTAGTTAAGATGATGTCACAGTAGAACAGGGTAGGTCGCCAGTCCCATGACCGGTTTTCTTATTAAAACCGTCTAGACGCATGGGAGAGAGCTATCTGCAGATGAGTTCCAATGTCACAAGTCAAGCTCCTGCTGGAAGCTTGGGGAAGCTAGGGCTAGAACATTCCCCAGACACCTTCAGAGGGAGTGTGGCCCTCCCTGCACCTTCACCGGGGACTTCAGCCTCCAGACTCATCAGAAAATGAGTCCCTATGGATCTCTCCCACAGAAGGGCTTTGATGCAGCATCCCTGGCAAACATGCTGAATGAGCAAGCCTGCCTCTCACTCCAGCTGGCCACCCACAACCCAGCATCAAAGAGAGTCAGCAACCATTCCACATTCATCAAAATGTTGCAGCTCCCTCAGGTGCAGGCAACCCAAACGCCACAGTCCAGCATACAATGCCCTGCACAGGACACCCAGATCCCATCCAGTTTCCCAGATTCACTACCCTGGGCTCTTCCAGCTTCCCTGTGTCTACACTGGCTGCTTCCTCTTCCCAGGATGCCCGCTCTTGACCACGCCCCAAGACAATCTCCCTGCTCCCTGGAATGCACTCTTTCCCCAGTCCTTCCTGAATACTCCTATACAACCTCCAGCACCTGGCTCTTTCCCACTGGTGGAATGTGCCATGCTCCCAAGGCCCCTGTCGGACACTCAGGCCATGTCAGTAATTCAGTGGCCGTGACCTGGCTCACAGGCAAGAACTCCAGGAGAGGGCAGGTGTTGTGTCTTTCTTGTCACTGCCCCAGTATAGGCTAAGGGTGCCAGCGTTGGCTTGCTTAATGCATTCAATGCATGAGAGAAGGCAGACAGGACCATGTGCTTTGGCTGCCTGTACTCAATGTTCTCTCTTACCCCCAAGAGCAAAAGCGCTCATAGTGAGGGTGAGCTATTTGCAGCTGACTTCTGAGGACTTCATGTCCTCTACCTGGGACCCGTGACATGGAAATAGAGAAAGTTGCTGTCATTCCCAAGACAACAGGCTCCTCTATCTACCATCTATACCCATACACCATGAAGCCTCAACCAACATTTAAAAGCAGTAAAGTAAATCAGCCATGGACCCCAGGAGTTAACACGGTGCCTGAAACACAGTAGGTGTATAATAAATAAGTGCCATGTAAACAGTCTCTAGACAGATGTCCTATTTGGTGAGTTTTAACTATTATCTCTCTCTCCAAGGCACCCAAACTCCCCAGAGGGGAGTTGCTTTGGGTCCCAGCTGCTGGTCTCCTGGGTTCAGGGCAGACCTAGCTACCCAGTAAGGAAGAGAAGCTGAGGTCCCAGCCCCTACTGCCCTGGTGTGTGCTGTAGCCAGAAGCCACATGGCCTCCAACTTCTACATGGCTAAAACCGTCATTTCAATAGCTCTATTCCCTGGCAGGGGAGGCAGAAATACCTGGGCCACTTTCCAAGAGCAGCAGAGCAGGTGAACCCGTGGGTCCCGAGAACAAGCAGGAAACTGATGCTTCCGGTCGCTCGCCCCATTTCTGGTTACACCCCAGCAGGAGGATGGCTTGTAAGATGCTCAGGCTGCCCATCCATACTCAGCACAGGCTTGACTGAGACCCTAGCATCCCACATGTGGGAGGAGGGCCAAGCACAAAGAACCAGGCGCCTGCACTACCCAGTTTCGGGATTTCAAAGGCCCTAGTTGAACAGCATGCACACACACACACACACACACACACACACACACACACACTCCTCACAACAGCCACTGGGACAGCTCTGACTAGAAATGAGGGAGTGGGGTGTAGTTCATAAGTTGAGCATTGTCTAGCATGCATGAAAACCAGGGTTCAAAACCCAGCATTCCCAAACAAAACCAAAAGAGCAGTTGAATCCAGAGCTAAGTGATCCGAAGCCAACCAGAAAGCACTAATGATGGATGGTCAGGCTCCCTGGAGACCTTTGCTGAAAGTTGAAAAGTATAGGGCGCTGCCATAATCAATTCCCTCTTGCCTGACCCCATGGCAACCTGGAGGGTGGGTTGATGCAACAAAGGACACTGGGCCAGAGGCTTGTGTTCAAGCCCTAGCTGTCGCACCATCAGGATCCCCATGGGCTTCTGCTCTGTCTGGCCTCAGTTTCCCCACCTGCCCAAGCCATGGGTTTGAGCAAGTTTGGCCAGCCTAGGGTCAAAGATGGGAGGTTCTTTTAGATCTTTTTGCCTGTACTCCTCATTCCTCACGACTCGGGGCCGCCCCTTCATGGGTCCTGACTCCACAGACCTGTTGCCATCAGGAGATCGAGCTTACGCCCAGGTGGCCCTAAGGCTTGCCCGGCGGCCAGATCGCTTGTCCCTGGGGATGGTTTATTGGGCAGAGTCGTTCTGTAGTGGCTAAGTCCGCGATGGGTGGGCTGCTAGCTGTCCATTGGAGTGCTACTTAACAAAGAGTGGAGACCACAACGCCAGAGATGCCCCAACCCGCCCCGGCTAGGAACATGCCTGGAGACTTCGAGGAGGTGCCTGGGGGCCACCTAGAGTGGGCACGAAGCACCAGGGCTCAGACCAGGCTAGATCTCCTGGCTGCAGGTCCCCGAAGGGACAGCGCGGCAGACCCCAGAGCTCAACATCCCGAGGGTGGAAAGGACTAAGCCTCGCGCCCGACCGCGCGCATGCACATGCGCCCTGACGGCGCCCCCTCCCCGTCCCGCTACCACTGACCATAGTGACCGGAGCCGTCGGGCCACGTCCCGCCCCAGCGAGGAGCGAGCGGGTGCTAGGGGAGGCGCTGGGCGGCTCCACCGTTGGGTCGGGCGGCGCGGGCGGCGCGGGCCTCGCGGGTGTGGGGCGAGCGCAGAATACACCCGACCGCCCCTCAGACCTGAGCTCAGACCTCCACTGTGTCCCAGCAAGACGCACGCCCCGCGATTGACGTCTGAAGCCGGCAATCAGAAGCCAGGACGCGGGACGTCACAGAAAGTGGGTGGGACTCTACGCGCCTTCAGCCTATACTTTGGGGCCCGTTTGACAGGAGGCCGCCCCCCCTTTAAAGACACAGAGTGCTTTTAACTAGCAAAGGAGTTCGCCAATCCGGAAAGCGGGTCCTGGTTTGCAAAGTCAGAAGGACTTCTAACTAAAACTGCAAATTGAAGTCCTCTGGAAGATTAGACGGCTCTCATTAATTAATCAACGAGTTCATATTAGTATAGTTCTCTCAAGATCAGAGGACAGGTGTCTAGGAAACGCGCGTCTGGTGATACTAAGTTACCTGCCTGCTCCTGTCTGGCTACCAAATCATATTTCTCCTCTTTCTAACTCATGAATCAGTGGGTTGACAGGCGTCCAGGTAATATTTGTTGAATGAGTGAATGTTTAGGATGGTTGAGTGTGGCTCTGAGGAGCTAGGGTTGTGTTGACGACATCATACCGAACGAGGTGTAGGTGAGTCACCCTGTGTACAAGCTCGTTATTAATGGACATCAAACAAGAAATATTTATTATTTCAAGGTTCGCTTGCCAACCCCATGACCCCTGGAAGAGCTACTGTGGGTGTTGTGTACAGGAGAAGGGTGCTCCTGTACGCGGGCACACGACTATTTTAGCAGGTCCTGATACTTAACATGGTTCTACTTCATTGTGGTGTGAAGTTAGAAACTGTTTTGCTCTTCTCCTGAGTTAATGTCAGGTGGGTCTCACACCCTCAGAATACTGGATAGCCAAGTTGAGTGGTAGCTCCGGTCAGTCCCACAGAAGGAAACAATGGACACACCGCAACGTGCTGCCGTGCAAAGCTAGGATGGTTGGTGCATTTGGTGTGGTGCATGCTGCATGCATAGTGCATTTTTCGTGTGTGTGTGTGTGTGTGTGTGTGTGTGTGTGTGTGTAACTTAGAACTCTTCCTCTATTTCTTTCCACCTTATTTTTTAAGGTTTATTTTTATTATCTGGGTGTGGTAGCACATGCCTTTAATCCCAGCATTTGGGAGGCAGAGGCAGGCTGACTTCTGAGTTTGAGTCCAGCCTGATCTACAGAGTTCCTGGACAGCTAGGATTATACAGAGAAACCCTGTCTCAAAACCGTATGTTTTTGATGCTCCTGCTGTCTCTAAATGCTGCGCGTGGCCTGGGACTAGAGTGTATATAGGCTGGAGATGCTGAAGTGTGTGTGGGAAGTCCTCCTTCCACCTATGTGACTCCAGGGGACCCTTTACTACTTCTGGGTAAGGCTTTCTGGGTGCCAGTTGGGGGAGGGGCACCCATACCCTGTAATTATCCCTCATCTATGCTCTGTAAGAAAGCCCAGTAAACTCACTGGTTACCCAGAGTAAACTTTTGTGGAATTGTGCCTTGATTTGTCATCGAGACCTTGGGGGGAGGGCTAAACCCCAGGAGAGGAATTTTAGCAACACTTGTGTGGGTGTGGGTGTCTGCATCTGGGTATGTCCTTGTGAGTGTAGGCACCTGTGGAGGCCAGAGGGTGTGCTGGGTGCCCTGGAGCTTGAGTTACAGAGTTGAGAAGCTTGCCTCATAAGGGGAATGAATGGAGCGTGGGTTCCCAGGAAGAGCAGTGAGTGAGTGCTCTCAACCTCTCTTGGCTCTACCACCAGATTGCTGAGATTACAAGTGTGCGTCACAGCGCCCAGCCAGGATACCCAACTTTCCAACTCTTCGTTCTGTGCTTGTTCCTGGCTGAGCTTTGCACCCCTTGGTGGAAGAATGACGGAGCCAGGTGTGGCCCTATGGGTGTGGTGTGGGGCATGGTGAGGACTCTCAGCCAGCTGAGGCTTCTAGAAACCCCTGAGCTGGTCTGCACCCCATCCCCAGATCTCGGCAACCGCAAAGCCAGCCTTGGTCTAAGGAAAGAGTAATGGGCTGAAGTCCACAAGGAACCCTGGCTCCTTGGCTTGGGCTCTGTCATTCTCCACTTGTGTGGCCTCAGGCAACTCCTAGGTTCTCTGTGGTTCTTTCATTTCTCACCCAGTTAGAGGGACAGATACCCTGAGCGGTTAAGAGAAGTTAAGGGGCTGGAGATTTAGCTGAGTCAATGGGGTACTTGCCTAGCTCCTGACGTCCTGGTTTGATCCTGGCACCACATAGAGGGGCTGTAAACCCAGAACTGCAGACGAAAAAGCAGGTAGACCAGAAGTTGAAGGTTATCATCGGAACCTGGGAAACATGAGACCCTGTCTCAAAAGAAAACGGTTTTAAAATATATAAATACTTAATAATGGAGTTCTATAAACAGTCCCTCCCAGTGAAATGGCTGATGGTGGAGGGGAAGCTTGTTTCCCACAGGGTAGTGGGGGTGGGGTGGAGGCCTTCCCTTTGTACTCTTCAGCTTCTTCCTGAACTCTGGGAAGATGATTAGGGAAGAAAAAGCTGTGGAAACCTCCAATCAGCTCAAAAGCCGTTTGGATGGTCCTTCTAGGACAGCCCTTCTGCGTGGACAAATGGTCCTCCCTTCCTGCATCGTTCATCTGGAATTCAGGTGACTCTCTGGGGAAGCCAAGGATTGCAGCTGTAGGAGCTGTGAGCATCTGCAGCCTCACAGGGTGACAGAAGAGTGAGGTGTCCAGTGAAGACCCTGGACCTCGGGTGTAGCCTGTGAGGCGAGCAGTGCTGCCAAGGTGACTGGATCTCTTCAGCTGTTTTTCTTAAGCTAGTTAAGACAGACAGTTTTTCCAGGATCCTCCTCCACTCTCTGTCTACCTCTCTTTCTTCCCTTGTCTACCTTGTCTGCCTGTCTTTCTTTCCTTGTAAACCTAGCTTCCCCTGAAGAAAATTAAGGGTTCAACCTTCCCCTTACTTGCTCACCTAAGCACCTTGCTACAGGCTTTGCTATCCAAAGCTACCATCCTTCACAGTCTTGGCTGCTCCATGAAGCCTTCCTGGATTACACTGGGGACCATGAGGTCCTCTGAACTTCTAGGACCCGACCCTCTCTATGGTGACACGTCCTGCTGCTGTGACTGGGGGCACAGGAGGACACGGTGATTATCCAAGTAGCCAGTGGCATCAGGCACTCTCATGACGCTTTTCTCTAGGCATTGCTGCCCGAACAGGTCAGACCTCTCTGAGCCCAGTTTCTCGTATGTAAGTGGCTGGGTTGTGAAAGCATTTGGGAAGTGTGGGCTTGGCGTGATGGCCCTCAGGCCCACATCTTACTCATTCCAGTGTGTGTAAACGTAACACAAAAGACAGTGAGGCCTGACACACGCTGGCCTCCACCAGCCATGGGGATCGACCCATAGCAGTGACACCCCAAAGAGGGCTACGTGGTGTGCCCAAATGAGGGCTGTTGGTGTGTCAGAACTAACAAGAAAAATATGGGCACCTAGGACACACCTTCCTCTTTTTTCTTCTTTCTTTCCTTCCTTCCTCCTTTCTTCCTTCCCTTCTTGTGTTTTTTTTTTTTTTTTTTTTTGGTTTTTTGTTGTTGTTGTTGTTGCTTTGTTTTGTTTTGTTTGCACAGTGTTGTACAGCCCTTGCTGTCCTGGATCTCACTCTGTAGACCAGACTGTCCTCGAACTCCGAGATCTGCCTGCCTCTGCCTCCTGAGCGTTGGGATTAAAGATGTGTGCCACCACACTCAGCTCTCTGTGTGCTTTGTTTTTATTTTTGTCTTTGTTTTTGTTTTCCGACCCAGGGTTTCTCTGTGTAGCCTTGGCTGTCTTGAACTTGATTTGTAGTCCAGGCTGGCTTTGAACTCACAGCGATCTGCCTGCCTCTGCCTCCCTGAAAGCTGGGATTACAGGCGTGTATCACAGCACACCTGTGTGTTTCTTGGCTGACCAAAAACTCCCCTCCTTGCCATCTGCTGGTGAACCGCCATGATAAAGCACAAGACCCATGTGAGCTTTAGGCCTTGTGGCCCAGTGTCAACACTTTCTCCCACCATGAGCCGGAAAATGTGTTGAGGTCTAGATTCCGGGGTTGTTGCTAAGCTGGGAAAGATCTAGAACCCCTTGACCTTTCTCTGCTAGAATCAGAATCCACTAGCATCTTATTGGAAGACGTCACATTAGAAGTCACGTTGTCAACCCAAATTCTGAGTTGGAAATACAGACTACCTAACCAGGGAGTTCTGGCCAAAGCATGGATTTTCACATGGCCACAGCAGGATCGCAACCTGGAGCCAATAATTCAATCTATCGTGTGAGGTGGGTTTAATTGTAACCCAGCACAGGGGCTTGGTGCAGGCAAAGCGGAAAGCATGCCGAAAACTAACAACACACAGAAAGATGCATTGCCTGTAGCAGGTTCACAGAGCACAGGAGTTACATCTGAAGCAATGCCATCCTCAAACGGAAGAACCTGAGGAGAGGGTGAGCCCCTAAGGAGCTCATTCCTACGCATGCTCTGTTTGAGGTCGTAACTGAAGGAGAAAAGATAGCAGATGCATTTTGGAAAATGTTTAACCCAAGATCATAGGTAGAAGAGAGATGAGTTTATTACAAACTTCAGTGGGCACCCTTAAGAATGAGAGAGGGCAATGGCCAGAGACCATTGTGCCAAATTGCATGTTTAAGCAGGTTCCACAACTGTTTTCTAAACTCTATGGGACACACAGTTTCCTGAGAGAAGGGGTTTCCTGTCCAGGTGATTGACAGGACCATTTGGATTAACTTTAAAAGGTGGAGGGGACAGCTGTCTGTTTTTATCAGAAAGCCTGTGGGTAGACAGTAATCTTACGGTTTTTACAGGCTGTTTAGAATGCTGTGTCTCCATCCAGAGTTAGACACCACTCAGGTTCCACTTTTTTTTTTTTTAATTACCTTTTATTTAGGTGGGAGCATGTGTGTGTATCACGGCACACATGTGAGGTCAGGGGACAACATACAAGAGTCAGTTGTCTTCAGCCACTGTGAGGATAGCAAGTACCTGTTCTAGTTTGCGTTCTGATGCAATGATTAACACCGTGACCAAAGGCAACTTGGGGGAGGAATAGTTTATTTGGCTTACACTTCCATGTCACAGTCCATTACTGAGAGAAGTCAGGGCAGGCACTGAAGCAGAGACTAACAACGGAACTCTGCTCACCAGTTTCCTCCCAGGCTTTCTTACCCAGCCCTGACTGTACCGCCCACAGTGGGCTGGGCCCTCCTACCTCAATTAACAATCCAGAAGATGCCCCAGAGACAAGCCCACGGACCAATCTGATAGAGGCAAGTCTTCATTTGCAGGGCTCCTCCTTTCCAGCTGTGTCAAGTTGACAACCAAGATTAGCCACCACAGCACCCCTACCTGCTGAGCCACCCTGCTGGTCTTTGAGACTCTACAGCTTTTATTCCTGGTTTTACAAAGTGCTATGAGGGATGGGGAGGTGTCCACACTCAACAACCTTCTAGTCTGCTGATATCTGACTAGCTACCTAGCACTAACCCTCCCCCCCCCCATCAAATTGCATTCCAGAGAATTTATGTAAACGAAGGCACTGGTCAGAGAGCTTATCTCAGAAGCCTTCACCCAGTAGCTTAATTTGTCTGTCCTTTTTGATGGACAAAAATTATATGCTTGAAACCTTTGGCACGTTTGTAGACCAGACTTAATTATTTTTTGTGATTTGCTTGACTATGAACCATCCATGCCAATTTCATTTTATTTATTTTTGTGAGTTTGGGGTCCTAGACTGAATGAAAAATGGAAAGCAGAGGAGCGTGAGCTAAGCACCGGCATCTGCCTCTGTGCTTCCGGACACATGGAGACCTCCTGTCCCACACTTCCATGAGGACCTATAGTCCAGCAGCAAGCCCACACAGACCCAACCTGCCATAAGCTGCTCTTGTTAGTATTTTGTCAAGAAACAAGGAAGGTGACTTAACATTTCTCACTGCATTCCTTGGCCCCAAGTCTAAATCTTGCCTGTAGCCTGGAACTGGGGTTCTTGATAGCAGTTCACCCTCTTCTCAGGCAGCCGTGATGATCTTGGCCGTTTAGCCTCCCCCTGTATCTGCCCTGGTGTCTTGGCCCCTCTTCTTTAGCTCTCCCCAAGACGATGGCCGCCTCCTTGCTTTGACACTCAGCCTCCTCCACCGTTCCCTTTCCTTCTTGACTGATGCACACAGCCGCCCTCTCCCCTGACCCAGCCTTCCCAGCCTCGCCTGCCACAGAACTCCCTCTGTGGGAGCCTGCTACCCACTGGTGACAGCCCACCGCCATTCACCGCCCACCACCGTGCGCAGCTCTCCACGGCTGGCAGCTAGCTCACCAGCTGCTCTTTACCATCCCCACCCACCAACAGGCCTGTGGAGTGCACATCCCAGCCAGAGTGCTCACAGCCACCCGGGGCTTCCTGGAGACATCTCCTACCCTGAAGGAGTATGTGGCTGATTCATCTCTTCCCTGTCCCACCTCCCGCCCAACTTTAGGACAGGAAAACCAGCTCAGACGGGGGCCTGGTTCTGCCAGGTCTTCTGAGGGTTGGCAGGTTCCAAGCCGTGGGAAGACATTCAGAGTGGGCCGCTTCTGGGGACGTCGAGCACCTACGAGTCCCCAGTTAGCTCCCTGGCTGCTGTGGATCATGCAAGCCCCCACGAATCTGGAGACTCCTTCATATTCCCTGTGACTCTGCTATCCCTAATGGACAAACTGTCTGGAGCACATTGTGTCGGGAGGCCACAGTTGCAGTAAGAAAGGTAGTCCTGAGGCCCAGAGGAGACAGGCCGTGCAAATAGAAAGGTCCTGCCCTTGCTGATGCCACCAACTACCACCAGTTCTCTCCCAGCCTACCCCAGGCATTCCCAACAATCCACCAATGTGTGTAACAGCATCTCCCACCCTACCTGCCTGCTCTCTCATTGCCCCACTCCCCCAAAGCTTCATGTGATGTCATCCTTGCCCTCTTCCTCCTCCTCCCCTCTCCTCCTCCTCAGGGGAACAATAGAGAGAAAAGGAGGCAGAATGAGGGGGCTCATCATGATGCCTGGGACATAGGCCAGTATACATCTGAGGACTGGATGCTGGGAAGTGGGGTCCACAGCAGCAACAAAGGGGCTATCTGCAAAGGACAGGGCATCAGTACCCCCAGGCAAGTGAGCAGACAGAGGCTGGGTGAGGGGAGGTTTAAGTAAGTATCTTGTCAGAAGTTGCACAGCCTGCAGAAGGAGATGAGCAGGATCTAGACTCTTGTGTGGTCTGAATGTGATTGCTTCTCTCTTCCCATTGCTTCTTTCAAAAAGCCAAACCTGAACACACTGAGCTCCCCTGTCTGAGGGGCATTCGTATCTCTTGCCCCATCTCCAAGCTACACCTAGCACAATGTTTTGTGCATTTGGGTGACTGGATGGATTAGTGTTTGTTTGACTGATAGAGACCTGCAGTCTCTGTGGAGCATTATGGGAGATGCTTGACACTCCTGACTCCACCATGCTCTTTCTTCCCTTATGCCAGAAGGACGATAAAATGGACACACAGCAGCCATTTAGACACTTACATCTTACTCAGAAATTACACCATTCTGGTTATAATGTGCAGGGTTTGTGAAATCCCAGGGGCTGACAATTACATGTGCTTCGGCAGGGATGGCTGTCCCTGAGCCAAACCATAGAGCAACCTCTAAGAAGACCTTATTCAGCAGGCAAGTCTTATTCACTGCTACTTTTGCTACTGGGCACTGGAGATAGGCTGTCCCCTCTGCACAGAGGAGTTCAGGGTTCTAGGCTTGAAGGCTTCCACTGAGCCTGCATTAACTGAGGTGAGCCTGTGCTAAAGATGGAAGACAAAAAGAGTCCTTTCGGAGTGCTGCTGAGTGCTGGATCACACTGCACCTATGACCAACTCTTGACACCAGACTTGTCCTGCTAGAGGAGCCAAGCGCTTCACAACCTAATTCACTACAGGGTGACAGCGATCAAGTCGGTGTGGCTTTGGTGCAAGAAAAGTCAAACAACTCAAAAACCAGCATCCAGAGACTGGGATAACAGAAGGTTAATTCAATGCACATCTTTCAGAGGTGATGGAATGTTCTCAAATTAAATAGTGCAATTTCAACTACACTAGAGGTGTTAAGGGTATACTTAAGGGGGGGGGGGTACATTTTTAAGGTGTAAGAATTATATCTCAAAAGGCTTTAAAAATGAATCCAAGCTCTGCCGTTGGTTGAAGCCAGCCCGACAACTTTGTTCATTGCTCTAGCGACAGTATCTCAGTGTTTGTGTATGTGTGTGTGTGTTGGGGGGGGACAGTGAGACTAGGCAACCCAGGGTACTTGGTTGAGCCCTAGAGGGAGTCAAGTTTCCTCCAGTCGCAGAGCGTCCAACTCTAGTACAGTCACGTGCGCTTGGGTTTGTTAAAGAGACAGACGGAGACGGTCTCAGTCAGGGTTACTATTGCTGTGATGAAGTGCCATGACCAGAAGCAAGTTGGGAGGAGAGGGTCTATTTCACTCAGTTCCATCGAACAGTTCATCATCAAAAGCAGTGTGGGCAGGAACGCATGCAGAGCAAGAACCTGGAGGCAGGAGCTGATGCAGACGCCATGGAGGCTGCTGATTATTGACTTGCTCCCCATGGCTTGCACAGCCTGCTTGCTTATAGAACCCAGGACTATCAGCCCAGAGATGGCCCCACCCACAATGGGCTAGGCCCTGCCACCTCAATCACTAGATAAGAAAATGTTCTACAAGCTAGGCTACAGCTCAGTCCTAGGCATTTTCTCAATTATGCTCCCCTGTTCTCAGATGAGTTGAGCCTGGTCGGGTTGACATAAAACTAGCAAAGAGACCTTAGATTCCGCTGCCTCAGCATCTGCATGGGAAGCTGTGCTGTGTGGGCATCTGTCAGTCCTTGCCTGATCAGGTAGAGCATGGAGAAGAGGCCCACACTCTCACTTGCCCACACTCAAGCCGTCAGCTGAGGAGCAACACTGCTGAGCCATATTGTTGATGGGCAGTTGCTCAGAGCTAAGCAGCAGGTTCTGTGGGAGGACAAGGCCCAATCCTTCTCTCTAAACCCCCTGCCATGACCCATATCACATTAGGCAGAGTGTCCTAGGCCTAGAGCTACCTCCGAATCAGTCTTCCACTCTGAGAGCCTGTGGGAGGTTCTTCCCACTACATGACCTAACCATGCCGCGAGAAGAGGGCCTGGGCGAAGACTCTCAGATGGGCAGATCTTCCCTGTAAGAATGCGTGCAGGCCTGGATGGGTTTGAGGAACTCAGCGGACCTCATCCTGGTACTCTGGGGCCTGGAACTTCAGCCCTCCCAGGTCATGGCCAGCTGCCACAGCTTTGCCTCTCAGCTTTGAGAAAAGGACGTACAGCTGATGTGGTGGTCTGTTTCGGTCAGCCCAGCACTCAGTCAGCAAGGCAGGAGGTTTGTGAATCCAAGGCCATTCTGGTTTACATGCTGAGCCCCTGTCTTAAAACACAGGGTGAGAGGTTCTGCCTCTCACCTGCAGAGGCTCTCTCATCAGGCATCCAGCTCCCCTCTCTGCCGCTTGTTTGGAAATCAGCAGCCTCCGGACTGGACTTCCATCCTAGTGTCTTTTAAGCCTAGATCCCCAAGGGCCATGACCGCCCTGGAATGGAAAGAGCCTTCCCTTGCTCGGGGGCTGCACCTTGGTGTAGACTGAACCCTGTGCTGTGGTTCCACCAGCCCTCCTCACTGGCCTTGGAGCTGGAAGGCAGAGATTGGGGGTGGGGGTGGGAGTCTGTGGATCACGTGTGAGGAACCCCAGCTCCAGAGGGGCCAGCCAGAGTACACTCCTCAGGCCGGGAGGGGCCTTTGCAATGCCAAAATTCCAGGCCTTGGATTTTATCTCCGTGCTTAGCACAGCCAGGTCATGTAGGGCACAGTGACAAAGACTGCGCCTGCCACAAATGTTACCCAGGTTTGAGTAAAGACTTAATGAAGTGTCAGGCTTTAGAATGGGGCCGGCAGGTCCCAGCTATAGGCATTAGCTGAGCTGGCCTCAGTTTACCCATCTGAAGACCAACATCTGCCCATCCCAGAGGATTCCTGTGAAAGCAGATGGCCAACAAGAAGGCATGAATGTGTCTCCCATCTGTATGTGTGTCTGTCTGTCTGATTAAGTCTATGTCTGTGTGTTTATGTTTATATGTGTGCTTGCCTCTGTATGTATATATCTATGTCTTTAGGTTTCTCTCTAGGTCTGTCTCTTTCTGTCTGCCTGCCTCTCTCTCTCTCTCTCTCTCTCTCTCTCTCTCTCTCTCTCTCTCTCTCTCTCCTCTCTCTGTGAGTATGTATCTGTCTGTTTGTCTGATGGTTTATTGGGGTAATGTTCATTGCCAAGCTGATTGGACTCACATTGTAGTTTCTAGCATATGGTTATGTATTAAATATCAAAGCTGGATTTGATATCAAAGGGATATCAAATATCCCTTCTGGAAAGGGACACTGGCCTTCAATAGCTGTCTCTGCCACCTCTCGCCATGGCATCTTTTCTGCAGCTGGCACAATAAGATATTCAGGCCTTGGGGTGGGAGGGGTGGTGTCATCCTGGCTCAGAAGACTCTCTAGGGCATCTGCCCAGCCTGATCCTGCCCCCAGGAGCTCCATACCACTATGGTCTGAGTGAGTGGATACTCAAGAGCCCGGGAGATGCAGGACAGGATCAGAGTTACAGCCTCAGGACTGCCCAGGGCTTGGGTAACTGGGAGATAAATTAGGACACAGAGCAGACAACTCAGTTCCCTGATGTGAACTTGCAAATGAGAATAGCATGGCTGAGATGCTCCTTACAACTTGCTAACAAGTCATACTTTCACGTAGTGTTCTTAAATCACCCGTCAAGAGTGGGGAGAAGCTATCAGAGACTAAACAACCAAACTTTAGGTAAAGACAAATATAATCCTGACTGTGGGAAGTGCCCAAGTGTGGACACAGGATGGCTCTCCAAAGAAAAGCTATCAGGTGGCACAGTTCCAAATCACTGCCACTAGGGGGCAGAGGCTCTGCAAATATCCTACTGTTGTCCTGGTCTTGAACCAACCAATTAGCAAACCTTTCTTCTTGGTGGAAGTGTAACGGGGCACTTTCTCCCACTTGTCACCTCCTCACTCTGGCAGTAATTCTCCTTACTATGAGATAACCATAAAGGAGAAACTGGAGAAGCCGTATTTTTTTTTAACTCTTTATAGGCAGTTGCTCTTTGGGGGCATTTCTCAAGATCCCTCGTTCCTATAGTGTCTGTTGTCCCCATTTGACACACGGAGAAACTGAGGCTTAGAGAGGGTACAAATTAGCCACACAGACAGTCAGAGACTGGGCTTGAAGTGAAACCTGCAAGGTGTCTCCCTTACCCAGAGTCTCCCCAGCTTCAGAGAAAAGGGGTTTACAATTCGCTAGCCCAAGGGTAGTGGTCCAGGTTTTGGATATCAATTACAGGCACAACAGGGATTTGGCCCTCTGCTGGAGACTCCAGTCTCTGGAGAATGACTTGTTCCATCTGAGAGAAGAGCTCCTGGTGCTGCTGGGCATCTGGGTAGCTATGAAGCAGTTGCTCCACTATGGCCCATAGTGCTCCACCATGGGATCCACCAGGGCTGCTTCGGATTCTTTCCCACCTCGACAACCTGTGGAGATGGAGCCAAACCAGATGGGTTGATGCCCCATTCAGTGGCTATGCTGACAAAGCATCCCTATGAAGCTGAGTGGAGCTAGACAGTCAGATCATGTCTACTCCAAAACAGTGGGGCAGAGCCAATGGCTCTCTGCCCCGTGCCGTCCACCTCCTGCATTCTCAACAGAAGTCTGGGCACAGGAAATGCCAGTTGATGGCTGAGGACACGTTGGGAACATGATGCCATGGGAGCAGAAGATGCCTGAGCAGAATCAGCAGAAAGAAGGATGTGGGAATGTCCTGTTTGAGAGAGCAGGTTCAGCAGGTGCTGTCTCTGCTGCAAGGAGACAGAAGGAAACACGTGACCTTGGCTCAGCACTCGAGGCCAGCTTGCCACCATGAGACTCTTACACAAGGCTGTAGCACTCCATCCGACCCTCTCTGCCTGCCAGTGCCATTCTGCTGTTGAGCTGTACTTGAGATCACCTGTGATACCTTATCACCTCCAGGAAGGAGCTGGGCTTCCAGAGTCCCTTTCCCCACCTCAGAACCTTCAGTGTAGCATAAACATGGTGGTATGAAATCAGATGGGGGTCCAAGCCCCAGCCCACCACTGCCAGCCTGATTGGCTGACCTTTGGCAAGGTCCTTATCTTCTCTGTGCCTCAGAGCTTGTGAGGAGATTTGAGAAAGCCTAACTTGCATAGAGTAAATGTTATACGTGTTCTAGTTTTGTCTCTGTTGTTGTGATAAAACAATATGGCCAAAAACAAAAACAGAAACAGGTTACAGCCCATCATGTGACAAAGTTGAGGCAAGAGGAACTTAAAACAGTCACAGCATATCAGTCAAGAGCAGAGAATCAGACACAGGCATGGCTCCTTCTTTGCCTACTCACTTGAATTCAGCTAGCTTTCTCCACTCTTATAGTTCAGAACTTCCTGCCTAGGGAATGATGCCCCCCACAGTGGGCTGGGTCTTCTCAATCAATGAAAGCAATCAAGACAATCCCCCCATAGAGATGTCTACAAGTCAACCTGATCTAGACAGGTCATCGACTGAAGCTCTCTTACAGAATGAATTCTGGGTTCTGTCAGGTTGACAGTGACAGCTAACCATCACAGTAACAATTCTTATTTTTGATGATGTTGCAATAATGGTATAGGATCTGGGGAGATAGCTCAGTGATCAAGAGCACTAGCTGCTCTTCTAAAGGACCCGAGGTTCAATTTCCAGCATCCACATGGCAACTCAGAACTGTCTAACTCCAGCTCTGGGGGATCCATTGCACCAGGCATGCACCTGGTGCATGTATCTGTATATGCAGGCAAAATACCCAAACACACAGAATAAAAATAAATCTTAAAAAAGAAATAATGATATAAATATGTATTTTATGTACATTTATTTGTATAGCTATGTATGTATGTATGTATGCAGGGTGTGTGTGTGTGTGTGTGTGTGTGTTTGGTTACCCTTCCCCTTTCCATATATCTTTTACCTCCTTGCTGCATAGAAAGAGAAATTAAGAGCCCAAGACCCTGCCAGAGGTTGCAAGATATTGCCACCAGGCAGCCTAACCCAGGCGCCTGGGTCCTTTCCCTCTATAGTTATCATGGTAGCATCAGCATTTATGTATCCACTCAGAGCTGAGCAGCTGGGTGCTCAGACAGACACACTCCCTGTTCCATAGCTGGGATGAGAGAGGAAATTGGTCAGTGGAAGACAGACCCCTTAAGGGCTAGGGTTGCCCTGAGATGGCTCAGTGCTTGCCTGTGGGTGAGCTGTGTGGAGGGGCAGTAGAGGCCTCAGCATTGCAGGGTCTGAGGTCCTCTCTAAAGGACAGGAATGAGCAAGAAGTGGCATAAGAAGGGCGTTCCAGCAACGGGAAGAGCAAGACAAAGGCCCAGCTCATGGGAGCCTCCGCGGAATCTGGGAGGGAAGATCAGTGAGGGGTGGGCAGCTTGAACTGGAGAAGCTGGTGGCTGGAGCTGAGGGCATCAGCGGCAGCAGAAAGGGACAGGACTGCTAGAAACAGAGAGATGGGATGAAAGGTGCTAAGGGAGAAGCCATCAAGCTAACAAGCCAGCTGAAAAACCACAGAGATCCAGGGCAGGCCCCAAGAAGCAGGCAGAGGAACTAAGGGAGATATCACAAAATGTGCCATGGGTCTACCCTGTGGCTTAAGAAAATAATATATAATAAAACTGACTATATCACTACTCTTGCTTTGGGTCCCAGGTAAGAGGAGGGTCATTGAGCACCCCACTGTGTACAGTACCACACAGTCTGATGAGAGAAGCCATCTAAATGGCTGCCTGGTGGGTAATACAGACCACACAGATACATTGAACAAAGAGAGGATCTGGATCTGAGGCTGAATATAAGTTTCATCACATGACCTAGAAAAGGGATGTCCATTCATACTATGTGAATTGTGTAACTCTAAGGATTTCCACCGAACACATTTGGACATTTTTGGATTATGAATAGCTGAAACCATAGGGTGGGAGTACTGGTCTACCTTCCTTACATTGCTGTTATCGACATTATACTGGCTTAATCGCACAAACGGCATTTGTCATCACTATCCTGCCCAGTCAGATTAAAACGTCTGAGACCAGCGGGTCTACACCCACATCTGCTACCTCAGTGGTTCCTTGGTGAGAATGAGACCCTGCCTAGAATGCTTTCCAGCCACACTGGAGAAAAGCCAGAGCTGTTTGGGTACACCCTCCTACTTTTACCCTTTCCATTAGCGCAGACTCCAAAGATTCCACAAGAGGGCGCCTGCATGCTGTCCTAGGCCTCTGGAGGACACCCAGCTCAGGCGGCCATCCCTTCCCGAGCTGGGAAGCAGCTCCCTACCCCTGGGAAATAGGCTGCTTGGACTGGGGTGAACCTCTCAACCTGGGTGGCTTTTATCAGCTCGCTGGGTGGTCCAGATCCAGGCCTCTTTTTTATTATCATGCTTAGGGCTCCTCTAAAATCCTGATTGTGAAGAGAGACAGCGAGGAGGTCTTAGAGGGAGCTGTGTTGAGGAAGGAGGGAGAGCAGGGCATTCTGGAAGCCAAGGAGGGAGGGAGTCAAGAGGAGGGATCAGTTCCTAAACTTCCTGTCATTGTTCCCAAAGTCCTGTGTCTATGGACACCTGTGTGTGCTCCCCACCAGACCTGGAATTTCTCAAGTGCAATGAAGGTCACAGACCCATCAATCTGAGGTAAACCTGGGTTTACCTGATCACATTGGGTCCCTCAACAACAGAGCCCTTTTTTCCCCGGCTGGCTTCCGAGATCTGGCCTGAGAGATTGAGAGGATCCAGTAAGGATGAAGAATGGGGTTCTCATGGTGAGACGGCAGGAGTGGTGGGCCAAGGCCATGGTAGACACAGCAGCTGAGAACAGCCCCTGCCAATGATGGGTAGGACAAAGAACCAGAGCTCTGTCCACATGCTGGAGAATTTTGGATCCTGTCTCCCTATAGCCTCTAGATAGTGACCTTGGCCTTATGAGTCCTGAGAAGCAGACAGCATCAAGCTCTCCCAGATTTTGGACCTGCAGCATATTTGAGCTGGTCTAGGAAGAACCCCTTGAGAATTTGAGGGCTAAAACTTCAGGTCTCCAGGGACTCAGTTGTTGTATAAGAAGCAAAGTCAAGATGAGTTTCAAGGCTACTATCTAACCTGTCTCAATTCCAAACATCCCAGTGTCAGAAGAACATTCTGATCTGGCTAAAATCCTGAGGCTTCCTGGGGGAGGCAGGAGACAGGAGGGCCACCCACATACCCAGCTGAGCCTACAAGGGCCTGGAAGCTGTGGGCTTAGGACCTTCATTCTGAGCAGCATTTGCTCTAGGGAGAGCCTTGGGATCCTGAGAATGATGCCCTTGGCCACTGTGCCTTGGCCAGGATTCCCCCTACTGGATATGATCCTGCCTTGCTAGTCAGCTCACAGTTCTTGTCCAGCCAATGCTTCTTGTTGTAGGTGTGAAGCTGCCTGGGGGTGTCCCAGACCTGGGAACATGGTACTGGGCCCCAGCCAAGGTCAACAGACTCTTCAGAGAACATTCTGGCTCCCTGGAATCTGCTGTAATAGCTGCTAGACCATTGACTGGCAGAGGATGGAGCTGGGTTCCACATACAGTAAGAAGTTTACAGGTGCTACTTGCAGGCCACCCCACCCCACCTCCAATCTCCCTATGTCCTGGGACAAACTACAGATCTGTATCAAGATCCCATGGACACAAAAGAGCCATGAGACCAGAGGCACGGGTGATGAACTTTGGCCACAGGTTGAGAACTGATCCTTGCCCTGTCTCCTCATGGACCAATCGGGAGAGGGACTTGAGTGTCTCCTGTATGGCTGGTAAGCATAGCAGATATTAGGTGCACTGTCCTTATCTCTCTGTCCCAGGAGTCAGCTCTCAGCCACAAGCTGCAATGCCCAGGCCAGATACCCCTCTCTAATGACGCATCTAAGTTGCTGGACCTATGGGGACTTATGTGGTGACACACTCAAGGCCAGCCTCTTGGCTGACTTTCCCCATCTCATTTTCCTCCTCTATAGCATTTTGTGAGATCTCGCTGTGGTTTAGACGTGGTAATAGCAGTAGTGAGGTAGTGTGCCCTTTAAGAGGCGGAGCCTAGCTGAAAGTGGTCCAGTCATTAGGGATGCTGTCCCAAGAGAATAACATGGTTCTCCTCCTCGGATCCTGGATCAGTTTTTTGAAAGTGAGCTGTTGAAAAGAATGAACCTAACCCTTGAGGTGCCCCGTCTCTCTGGCTTTCCATTTAACCACATAACCTCTTCCTCCGGAAGCACTCCCACCATAATGCCAGCTACCATGAAGACACCCAACTGAGTGTCCTCACCAAAGGCTAGGCTCAGATTGGGGCTACCCAACCCGAGACAATCAACTGACAGCCATGTGGGTTAAGCAAACTTCTTTACCGATCCCTCAGCCTTGGATGTTTTGCTCTAGCAAAGGAAAGCAGATTAGTACAGATCTCTTCCGACACACAGAGTCCTTGTCCTGGGGTCCGTTTTTAGGGGAGCTCAATAAGATGCTACCTGAAGTCTCTCCATCATAGCCTTATTTAGGGAACAGAGGAGTACCCTTCTCCTAGGGCCTTCTCCCACGTGTTGTTGGGTATTGCTAGATGGACAGGAGTGTGGGTGAGCCCTATGGCTGCCATCAAACTGTTGTCCTTTCTTCCTGGGAACAGAGCTAGACAGCCATTCCCAGCCTGTCTGAAGTGGCCTGTGTGATGTGAGGGTCAGTGAGAAAATGACCCTGTAATGCCCTCTCTGCTCTTGCCTCTTCCAGCTTAACAGATGGATATCACAGCTGAAGGATACCCACAATTGTCAGATGGCATTCACAGGAGCAGCCTGGGCTTTGAATCCATGGAAGGAGAGCCATTAGCTAATCGAGGAGGGCCGGTGTGTGGAAACTTCCGCTGTGCTTGCACCATGATGTGTCATGGAGTTCATTTGTCCCAGGAGCCAATCTTGATGAGTTCAGCAGCTGGGCCTTTGGTTCTCTCTGCCTCTACCACTTATTCTCTGAGTGTCATCAGCAGGCTGAGCACTGTATAGTTGAGAAACTGAGGCCTTGAGTCATGTGACTAGGAGGTGACTCCAAAGCCAGCCTACTGTCCACAGGAGGGCTCCAAGTCTTCCCGATTCAGGTTCCTGGTGTGCCATACCACTGCCAACACCCAGGACTTGCTTCTGGGTTTACCCTTGTGGTCCCAGGGCATTTTGGGAGATGAAGCTAGGCTGTTGGGGAGATATCTTGGCTTGTCTCATTACTCCTCTGTCTCCTTATTCCCCACCCCCATCATTAGGCCATGGTTTCTGTCCCCAAGAGAGCCTTCCACTGTCCTTACATGAGAAATAAGCCACTGTCAGGTCCCAGAGCCTCACTGAATACCTATGGCTTCTCCCAACGCATTTCCCCTAAACCAGCCCAGTGGCTGGACTTCCCTTCTCCCAGTTTCTGATTCCTGGATAATCCAGATATTCCATCCAAGCACTCTCTTGATGTCTCTCTTGGTCTTGGGGCCTTCTCTTGGCTTGCTTGCCTCTCCTCTCCTCTCCTCTCCTCTCCTCTCCTCTCCTCTCCTCTCCTCTCCTCTCCTCTCCTCTCCTCTCCTCTCCTCTCCTCCCCTCCCCCTCCCATCCCTTCCCCTCCCCCCTTCCCTCCCCTTCCCTCCTCTCCCTTCCTTTGCTCTCCTCTCCTCTCCTCTCACTCTCCTTTCCTCCCTCCCTCTTCTCTCACAGTCCTGTTCAGTCTGGTCTCTTCCAGATGCATCTAGCTGTTCTCTCCCTCATCCCTACAACAAAATCTTCTCCTCAACCACACTTAGGAGCATGTCCTTCTTTTCCTTAAGCTACACACATTGCCTCTATGTTGTAGGGGCCTGGGCTCCTGAGCCTGCCTGTTCTGTAATCAAAGGTTATAGCAGTTTCTTGTGACCTAAGGCACATCGGTCAAGGGGCCCTGAAAACAGAATTTCAAATGATAAATACCAGGTACCCAGTTAAGTGGGGAAGAGGAGGATTTAGGGTAAGCAACAAGTAATTGTCTAGCATAAGCATATCCTGTGCAACGTCAGTGATATGCCCATGCAGTAATAGTGCTTTTCTGAAATTCAAACTTAACTAGGCATATTCTATCTTAGCTGGTAGTCCTGCCTTTCAGGACTCAGTAGGCACAAGCAACAGAAAAGTTGCACTGGAAAGACAGGTATGAGCAGAGTCAAGGATACTGAGAGAGAGTGGTACCACACCAGGGCAGGAGAGATGGAGGGAGAGCCTGTTGAGAATCTGCCCAGCTGGAGCTGCAGCCATGATAGACCAGCCCACTAACACAGGCCAAAGAGCAAGAGGAACTGGAGAGAAACAGCCTGACCTGGCCTCATCACTCCCACCAGTGCTCCCAGTTGGCTGAGAGAGCAAGAGGCCTGAGGATGCCTTGGGCAGTGTTAGGAGAGGCTAAGCCTGGGGGATCACGATGCTCTAGAAGGGGAAGCCATCTTGCTTAATCCTCCTTGGGTTCTGTCCCCTCATACTTACAGAGGACTGACCCTCCTAGGCTGGCTGCAGTGAGTGAGTGGGTGTGGACAGTCTCAGATACCACCGCAAAAAGCCCAAGATCCTCCAGGTCCTCTGCCCATCAAGAGGCCCAGTGTCAAGGCCAGCAGATATTACCAAATGCTGGTGTGGCCAGAGGACCCAACTCCAACTCACCTTGACTCAACTGAAGCTGATCAGGTTCTCTGGTTCCTCTATCCTGAAGTTTCTTGTGACATTTCTAGCATCCCCCCAGGCCTGTCTTCTCCCTCCCAAGGCCCCTGCTCCAGCTGCTGTCTCCACACACTGTCCCCACTGCTCAAGCTCCCAAATCTCTATCGAACAGGTCCCAACAGGCAGGCCATGGATTCAAAGCCCAGGCAGACTCTGTCTCTGAGTCCTAGAGAGCCTTGTACTAGGCAGCAGAAAGTAAAGAAGAGGTTAATTCTTCTGAGTGTCCTCCCGGCCCCCCAGGCCTGGTTGATTGCAGAACCCCTGACCCGGCGTTCCCAATGGTTCCCCTGGGATGCAGCCCAAGTCCAGGCATGACTGCAGTGTCCGCATGGCCCAGCTGTCTCCAGTCTACATTTACCTCCCTTTTCCCTGCCTTCTGGCTACACCCAACCCCGAGAGACACCCAAGGGCTCCCTGCTGCTGCGCTGGGAACAGCCCACAAACTAACTAGAACAACATACTCATATCAAGAATACCTGCCAAGATTAAGACAGCTTCTGAGCAAACTTCTAGTCTCCTTCCCTAGACTGTCCAGGCTTTCCCTAGTCCTTCCATACCCCCATGGCCATCTTTCTCTCCTCCCTCACCCCTTCTGCCCGGTCCCCCCTTCACCCTTCTTGTTGATCCTTCTCCTCCCCACCTTCCATCCATTTGTCCCCATACCTCCTCCCCTTCGCCTCTGCTCTCTGTAGGGTTGGGTAGAGGCAACATCCCAGCAGCTGACACGGCTCCTTGGCTCCCTGTAGGGTTTGTGACACTTGGCTTATGCTTTGAGGATAAAAATAATAATAGCTACATTCATTGGGTGCTAGCCTCAAGCACACATTGCTCTGGATGCCCTCATTGGGCCCATGGGCAAGAAGGGTCAGGAGGGTGGGGCAAGGGTAGAGGCCCAGAGGAAGTCATTACATTGACCCAGAGGCCTCCAAGGCCCTTGCAACCAGCTAGAAGCTGCTTCTGGGGGCAGGCTTTGCCTGTGCCTGATTGATACCTGCATCAAAAACTAGGCCACTGGACACTGTGGCCGAGACATGATCCAGGGCGTGTGGCAGAACAGACAGTTGATCCTGCTGGGGCAGGAGTGACTAAATATAGGGCCAGGGGCCTGAGGGTAGGACATAGAGCGAGCAGCCAGCTGGCCAACCAGGAAGGTCCCAGAGCAGACAAGCCAGAGTCCCTGGTCCCTGGAGCCTGTCTGACAGCTCTCTTGTATATCAGGACAGCCATCCTCTTAGGTATGCCCCAGCTGTCAGCAGGCCAGAACCTGTGCGCCCAGTCACACGCTCCACAGGGCCAGGCCAGGAACGATGACAGTGCAGTTTGGCAGGGAGGTCGGGGCTTCTGCAGCATCAAGAAAAATTCAAGAGAAAGGAGAGCGGGAAGGAAGAGAGAAGAAAGGCACTCACAGCACCCTGACCCTGCTGTTAGCTGGTTGAGCTGCTGCGGAAAGCCAGGGAGGCAGAGCCTCTGAACCACCTGAGCCTAGGCTGTGAAGTGCAGGATGGGAGAAGCAGCACAAGTCCTCTTTCCAACCACAGGTCCCTGAGCTTTAACTGGGTTGTGCACGGGGCCACATGTGGCAAGAGCACGGGGATGGAGAGGTAGAGGGCACACGTAAGGCTGGCCGAGACTTGCTCAGTGGTAGGGTGCTGTGGAAGGAGGAGCAATAATCGGCGATCCTAGCATCCATAAGTAATATTCTAAAACAATTACCCTGACTTTCAGTTTCCGGTTTTCAAATAGTTAGGGAGCCTTGATTCCAAGGTCGACTGGTTTGAAGTTAGGATGTTGCTTGCAGTGAGCAAGGGCACAGCTGCTCAGCTCTTCTCTGAGGCCCCAACCTCAGGACCAATTTTGGTTTTGTTTTGTGATGCTGGCGACTGAGTATGCTGAGCAAGCACTACCCACTCACATGTTTAGTCCTGAAAGATATAGCTCAGGCTGGCTTTGAACTCACGATCTGTCTGCCTCATTCTCTGTAGCATCTGTCTGCAATCATGCACCACCATGACCTGCATAGTTTATATGGACAGCAGAGTGTGGACCTTTTTTCAACCCTCAGGACTCCCCATGGGGGAAGGTGAAAAAGCGTCACATAGAACTTTCCTGTAGGGCTAAACCCTGAGTCTGACAAGGCTGAGACCTATTTGGGTCCCCCTCCTGTTCCAAGGAGACCCCTGCCTTCAAGATGATCACAGTTTGGCTGGTTGGTCTGTCCATGTTGTTCTCATCCACTGTGACCTTCAGCGCGGGTTTACAAGCCTTTCCATGAGCCGGCTAGTTATGTAACAGTCACAGGACTTGGAAAATGCAAGCACCCAACCCCCTGCCCAGAGCAGAGGCCCCTCCCCTCCTGCTGTGGGCTTCCTCCCAGGGTACATTAAGGGCGCTGTGCAGAAGGTGCCATGCAATGCTTTGGCAGCATCTCTGCCTCTTCTTACTGAAGGCACACCTGCCCCAACCGCCTTGTGATAACCAAGATGGCTTCAGGAATGTGGAATGTCCTCTCTGGGAAATGTCCTCTCTGTTCTCAGTCTCTACCACTGGCCATGCCTTCTGTCTCTGTGAGCAAACTTAAGCTGGTTGGGGCCGTTATGTTTTTAAGTCTTTATTCTAAGAGGTAAACATGTACATACATATATTATACATATTTATAACAATATACAAAAGAATAAATCATATGTGTATTTAATATATATACTATATATGTATATATGACTATGTATAGAGAATGCTCAGGGTATTATAATTTATAGGTAAAATTTAAACTTTGCAATCTTCCCATAAGCTATGGCTACTATCATTTTTCCCCTTTCTTGTACATTAAGAAACCAAGGCTTGGAGAGGTCAAATGGTTTGCTCAAGGTTACATAGCTAGCAAGAGCTGTATTTGGCAGATAGCTGCAGGCCTGTGGCTCTGAGAAGCTGGGATTCACAGGAACACCAACAACCACCACTTTGCTAATGATTCTGTGCTGGGGGTAGCCTCAAGACTGATGGTCTGTTTGGGAAACCAGGCACAATAACGTGGACACTCAGGTTGCTTGGACTTGAAAGTGGCTGTTTGTGGCCCTGTGGCCCACTGTCATTCATAACATGAACTCTCTCCCCACCCCAAAGTAAATGTTTCTGGGTCATGAGGGAGGGCAACCGCAGATATGCAAGCCTAACCTCTCTTGGCCTTGCTGTGTGGTGAGGGTCCTGCCCTTTTGCCCCACTCAGGTCTCAGAGTCTGAGGCTCAATGGGATTACCTGAGAGTTTTAGGGAGCACCCTGTAGAGGGCTCCAGCCGAGGCTCTCACCAGAGCTGACTAATTCTCTGCCTTTACAGTTTCCCTTCCTCTGAACAACGGTGTGGTTCCTTGAGGAATGGAGGCAACATGCCTGGGGCTCGCCATGGCTGGGTCTGGAAGGTCCCCGGAAAGCCCGAGTTCCCCTCCTGTGACGTCAGTATGACTACATCTCCCTCATAGCACCAGAAGGGGTCCAAAGTGGAAGCATCTTGCATACGCCTTTCCATGTGCAGACAAAAGGATACAGCCCACCATTGGGACAGCAAAAATCCCTGGTCCTTCCCTATGTCCCAAGCCCAACTTCACACCATGACCCAGCAACCACAACCCAGCAAGCCCAGGGCCTTCCATAGAAGTGTCTGTCTGGCACTCCATGATGCCACATCTCTGGCCCTTCAGGCTCCCTGGGGAGCAATAGTGAGGACGAAAGCTGAAACCTACAGCAGCTGCCCTGCGGCTGGCTGTCCCTACAGAGGTGCCAAATGGGTGACAGCTGCATGTCCAGAGCTTGGTTCCCTGCAAGCATGGCTCCATGGTGGCTGGCTAGATCTCTGTCTTGCTGCTCTCTCTCAGCTGCGTTATCCAGGAGGCTCAGAGGATGCTCTGATGTAGCTAAGCAGAAATGGCAGGAGCCGCTGTGTCCAGCAGGATGGCTAGGGTCCCACACAGCCTAGCTCGTCCCAGGGGAAAGAGCTGGGTCTGCATATTCTGCTCTTGCTTGGAGCCCTTCCTCCAGCTGGTGAGCTCTGAATGTATTTATGTTTGTGGGAAACCTGTTCCCAGCGGCTAACTCAGGCCTGTGGGCCGCACCGGGTTTAATTTTGTCCCTGAGCTCCCCAGGGTGGCTCAGGCATCATGAGATCAACCTCACAGTGGGCCAAGTGACTTGGCCAGCTGAAAGGTCCAGCAGCCCCTGGAATAACTCAGTCCCAGGCTCCCTGATTGCCTTGGCCCTCTGATCCCTGAGCAGTGGGAGATGGTTTCTCTTCTGCAGGTGGCTGTGGGAAGAAAAAAATGTTCTCAGACCATTGACTGCTCAGAACTGGGGGCAACTTGAGCTCTGGGCCGCTGCTGAATCCCCATGCAAACAAGGAAATTGCCTTGTCCTTACTCTCAGAAGACAAGGCTGAGGCTAGGTCCCCAGGCTACAAATGGGCTGGGGTTATCTGCCTCCAGGGCCCATGTTGGAAACAGGGAATGCAGTGGGCATTTCCTGCATCAGTGTGGTCCTGCCTGTGCTCTAGTTGACCCCTGAGAAGCTGAGGGGACACCATAGTGGTTCTTTGGTCCCCTGTCAATGGAGAAAGTGAGCTCCCTTCCCGGAGATCACCTTGACCTCTAAGGACCCTACTGTTCCCTCCTCAACCCCTTTCACCATGCCCCCTCCCCCCTTCCAGGACTGAGTCTTCCTCTGATCTTTCCAGACCTCCCTTCTAAATGCTCCTAGAGCCAGGCTTGGGCTCTTGTTTGTTTCTCTTCATCTAGGTTATATGAAACCAAAATAAATTTCGAGGTAGTGAAAGCTCAGGCCAGGACATTGGGCTACAGGGTGCTTAATATAGATATGATCTTCCACTCTTGGGCCGACGTCATCCTGAGCCTTGCCACTGTCACAGCCTAGATTTCATGGCCTCTGGCTGGCTGTTCTTCCCTGCACCTTTGCTCTTTCCATCCTTCCTGGAACAGGAGAAAAAAAAAAGTAAAAAAAAAAAAAAAAAAGTGGGGAGGGGGACTGGGTTTCAAACTTTACCACTTCCTACAGGAGAGATCCTACAATTCCCACAGGGGTCCTGGGGCTTCTAGAAAATTCCTTCCTCCTGATCTACAGGCTGACTCTCCTGTGGCTTTTGCATCTGTCCCCATTCTACCCTTTTGTGTCCTCTGGAAGACGGTTGCTAGGGCTATTCCTGGATCTAACTTGATGCTGAGGACCATGGAGTGCTCCGGAAATCACAACCCCAGGCCATCAGATGCTCAGTATTATTGGTTGTCAGGGACTTGCAGTTTAAAGTGGCCACCGAACGCCATTAATGCCCACAGAATTGGCAAACACTCAGAGACAGGAAAACCTAATGCTGCACAGGGTATGGAGTGACCGGAAGGAAGCATTATCAACACTTATAGACAAATCTAACTCCAGAGGCCTGGCTTGGGGGATCAGAGATGTAGTAGTCAGGCCCTGCTGGGGCATACTTCTTCCTGTTGGACCATGTTCCCTGTCTTGATACTATACTGAGTCAGGTTTCCAAAGCCCAGGTTTCTGACTGTGTCACAGGAGTGTCTCTGCTGTAGGACACTGGCATCTAACCTGAGGGCCACAGTCTTCAGAGTATGGACTTTTATACCCTTCTTTGCTGAGTGAGCTCAGAGGAGTCACAGCATCTCTCTGGGTCTCAACAAGGGATCTGGACACAAATCCAAGAGCCCTTCCAGCTGGAGAGATTGCAACACTCCCTAAGACGAGGGAGCTTCTAGTCTGTCACAAGCCATGACACGATTGAGGATGGCATCTTACCATGAACAGGAAGAGAAGGAAGTTGAATCCTGGTTTTTGTTTGCCTTTTTGAGACAGGCTTTTGCAGCCAGCACCTTTACCTGCTGAGCCATCTAGATGGCCCAGCACATTATATATACATATGAAACTGTCAAAAGCAAGCAAACAAGCAAACAGTAACAACAACAACAAAACACCTTCCAAGCTAGAAGCTAACTTTCAAGTAAATATTTGAAGTTGGTCTTGCATATTAACAGCCCCAGGTCCCTAAGAGGCATGAAACTACCACTTCATCCCATCCCATGATTTTTTGTTTGGTTTGGTTTTTTGTTTTTTTGTTTTTTTTAGGTAGGGCCTCACTCAGTAGCTCTGGCAGTCCTGTAACTTGCTATGTAGACCAGGCTAGCCTTGAACTCATAAAGGTCCACCTGCCTCTGCCTCTGGAGTGCCAGGATTACAGGTGTGTACCCATAATCACATACCTGTAATTGTGTGTGGAGAGTCGGGAGTGTGTGAAGGGTCAGCCTAAGAAATTTATCTCTGGCACCTGTTGTTTGGGGCGTCTGTTGGGGGATGCAGGAGGGACTACTTCTAAAACAGATTTCTACTCTCTGTCTGCAGCCACCATCTTCCCAGACCACTTTCCTCTCCCCCAGTGACTCTTCTACCTGGGGCCCTCCCTGGTTGTGGTATGCAGGGACTTTCTCACAACAGGGCAACTACAAATTGTCCCTCTGTCTGGCTTTGGAGGTCTCCAGACATCCCTTCCTCTGCCTTCTATTGCTAAGTGCATGGCTGAGGACACCGAAAATCCAAAGCAAAAGAGGGAACAGACTCTTCTCTTAGATCATCTATTCCAGAAATGGAGATGCTCTTTCCCAGCCCTGGGGTGGTAGGTCCCTTCTGTGGCTGACCCTGTCCAGGCTTGCTTGATGCAGTGTGCTCATTGGTCTTTCGGTTTGTGCCCTGTCCTTTGGCTCCTTGGCTCCACCTCAGAGCATCTAATTCTGGACAGCTGGTGTCTCCAAATGCTAGCCTTGGCCACCTGCTACACGCCCAACACTGATTTTCTCGAGGGTCTTATGCAGAACCCTGTCTTCCCCCTCCCTCATTCAGTTCCTCTTCCCACCTCCCCTTTTGGGCTTTTCTCTCTCCCTTGCTTTTTATTCTCTTTCCGAATAATGTGTCTCTTTGTGCTCCCTCCCCGTCTTGTCTTTCTGCATTTCCCTCCTCTCTAGCTCCCGCCTGGGCAGTTCTAGCAACATACCCATATATGGCCTCCATGTCAAGGATCACAAATGATGACATCACGTGAGGGCCGAAGCCCGAGATGCTCTCGGAAGCGGGAGCCTGTCTCCCATGCCCCCCCCCTCAGAGGAGTGGAAGGCAGGATCACAGCTTCCTCAGGGCAATCTTCAGAAGGGAAATCTGAGAGTCATAACATCTTATAGTTTGGCTTGACATCCGTGGTCATGCGGTGGGCCCGAAATAAACTCCACGCTTCAAAGGAGAATGTTTCAGAGCTGCCTGGCACAGCAGCTGGAAGCCCAGGGCCAGCACAGGAGACAAACTCAGGGAGCATGTTCTGAGTTCAGTTAAGAAAATCTCTTTGTTGCCCAGACTTGTGCCCCTGCCACAGAGCCTCTCAGGTAATGCATGCTTTCGACTTGGTCACAGACACTTTGAAAAGAATTGCTGGGTGGGCTGGGACTGCAGCTTCAGGACTTTGCGAGACCTATAGCCAAACTGTGCCCGTATCTCTCTCTCATCTGTCTGTCGGTCTGTCTGTCTGTCTGTCTGTCTGTCTGTCTGACTCTGCTCCTTCTCTCCAGCTCTGTACATACTGGAGACTTTGGGTCCAGCAGCAGGAAGCTGGCACTCTGCATGCACAGTAGCTATTGTTCTGGAGGATTCTGGCTTAGAGTGTCACTCTAAGCTGCGTGCTTCTAAGCAGACATGTGAAAAGAGTGAGCAGTGATGCTATTCTCGGATCCATAGGGTCTCCGGTGATGTCTGTGTTAGAAAAATACTTCCAGGCTGAGCGAATGGTAGATGTTTCCTTGCAAGAGTACTCAGTGTCTGCTGCACTAAGAGGGCTAGGCATGGACAGTTGTGTGGGGTTGATGAAACCAAGGTGCCATGGGCTCTGCATGCCCTTTTTGGAGGTTTAGAAGAGAGTGTGGAATGAGAAATGCAGAGATGCAAACATCTCATGCATACATGCATGCACAGCACGCATGCCTTATTCAAGAAGGCAAGGTCTCTAAAAAGACAGACAGAATGTCATCATCGTGAGCAAAGGGTCTTTGGGTGGAGACAAAGGGAGATGAGACTTGGGAAAGACCAGGCTGCTGAACGAAAGACTCCTGGGGTAGGAGGGAGAAGTGAAGCCTTCTTAGAGGCTGGGGGACGAGCCAGCTCTTACCCAGGATGAAGGGAAGATGGAACATACCTGAAAAGTGTACGAGCAGAGGGGAGACAGGTGGGGCTTTATCTTAGGCTACATCTTGCGATGCTGGGGAGATGGACTGACACCAGTGGGCTGGTGACACAGAGGGACAGCAGGGGTGTAGCAGAGCCCTGCTTGGGGCAGGAAAACTCCCCTTCTGCAAGGAGTCTTTCTCATAAGGCAAGGTTTGAGGGAACTCACAGGAGCTGAGCCAGGCTGCCAGAGCAGCCCCAGCCCCAGCCCGACCTTAGCCACCAG
Organism: Meriones unguiculatus; assembly: GCF_030254825.1. Classification (NCBI taxonomy): domain Eukaryota; kingdom Metazoa; phylum Chordata; class Mammalia; order Rodentia; family Muridae; genus Meriones; species Meriones unguiculatus. The sequence goes on along the minus strand of NC_083355.1, from coordinate 108,723,807 downwards.
TGGCACTCTTGTTCAAAACACGGACGTTTGTCCAGAAGAAGGAGCCATCTCGTATTTCTGGTCCCTTCTGGCACAAGATGGCCACACCTGGTATGTACTGGGCACCAGCGTTGGGAGCCTTGAGGCAGTATTTGGCAGTATCGTCTTCCTCCTCTGGATGGGGGTCTGGAATGATTTTATAATGAAGAATGACTCAGTCCATGTTAGCCAGCATCCATCAGCTAATACAGGTGAATTATTCCCCTGGCCCCTCCTCAAGGCCACCACGAGTGGGAGGTGAATGCTGACTCTTTTTCAAGATTTGAAGACTGAGGTTCTGAGGGGTTAAGGGTCTTGTCTGAGGCTGGGCTGTGGTGACGTACTGAAATTAGGAAGGAGACCTAAGCTGCTGTACCTCAAAACCTCACAGCCACAGCCACAGGTCTCGGGCTGGCACCGGGGCAGCCAGTGTCTTTGTGAACCCAGCAAGACTTTCCCTGGTACCTTCATGGCATCATTAGGCACTGTGTGTTACCCACAGACTAGATCTAAGAATCCTCCTGCAGGAGACACAGATGCCTCGCTCTTGTCCAGACACCTCCCTCTTTTTTTTAATTTTTATTTTTTTAATATTATTTACAGTTTGTTAACTTTGTATCCCTGCTGTATCCCACTCCCTCTTTCCCTCCCAATCCCACCCTCCCACCCTCATCTCCTCCCTGCCCCTTTCCAAGTCCATTGATAAGGGAGAACCTCCTCCCCTTCCATCTGATACTAGTTTATCTTCAGGACTGTCTGCAAAGTCCTCCTCTGTGGCCTAGCAAGGCTGCTTCTCCCGGGGGGGGGGGGTGTCAAAGAGCCCGCCACTGAGTTCATGTCAGAAACAGTCCCTGTTCCCCTTATTAGGGTACCCATTTGGATACTGAGCTACCAAGGGCTACATCTGAGCAGGGGCTCTAGGTTGCATCCATACATGGTCCTTGTTCGGAGAAACAGTAGGAGCAAACAAGTAACAGGACAGGAGCCTACCACAGAGGGCCTCTGAAAGACTCTACCTAGCAGTGTATCAAAACAGATATTAAGACTCATAACCAAACCTCCGGCAGAATGCAGGGCACCAAAAAAAAAAAAAAAAAAAAGGTGTGTGTGTGGGGGTAGAGTTAATACGACCTGGAGAGGACAGGAGTTCCATAAGGACCAAATATATCTGGGCACCGGGGTCTTTTAGGAGACGCTCCCTCTTCTAAGCTGCAGAATCTCTGGCTGCCTAGAGAGGGGGAAGTGGCCCACCCATCACCGTCACTTCAGGCTGCTGGCAGATGGCAGAGCTTGGCATTTCTAGAGTCTAGGCAGAAACTGGGTCAGGGCCCTGGAATCCTGTGTCTAGCCCTGTGGACTGAGCCCCACAGATGTGTCTGTATGCAGTGGGAGGATAGAACCTGGGACGCTGGCCAATCTCGACAAGGCCAGGGGAGGGGCCTCCACCCTGGCATCTGAGACAAAGGTGAGCCCTGGCCTGGAGAGACAACTTAGGGGCTGCGGCGGGGTGGGGGTGGGGGTGGGGTGGGGTGGGGGGTGGGGTAGGTGGTGGGTGGGTGGGGTTGGGTAAGAGGAAACCAGGCTCCCTGGAGTCCTCATAGCTCCTGCTCACAGGCAACGCCTCACCTTGGGTGGCCTTTAGCTCTGCAAGGGTTCTTGAGAGCACACTATTCTTTCGAGAGTGTTCTTTAGAGCATAGTATTTGCCACAAACCCCGGACATTTTTTTTCTTTCTGCTTTTCTCCCCTCATCCCTTCCTCACCCTCTTCCTTACTGTCTTTAAGAAGTGGTTTTCTCAATGTACCCCAGATGGCCTCCCCCACCCCCACCAAATAAATTACCAAGATGTCTTTTTAGGATTCCAGGTGACATGAGAGAGTCACTCAGATTGGGACCAGCAAAGATAAGGCAGGGTGTTTTATTCCAGATGAAGCCTCAGTTTCCCCTTTCTGTAAATAATCCTCTGGTCTGATGGTGGGGTGAAGGCAGAGTTAGCTTTGGATAGGACCAACTCCTATTGGGACCTCTCTGCGCCTCAGTTTCCCCTTCACACAAAGGGAGAAGAGTCCTGTATGGTGGTGTTGACTGCACTCTCTAACCCTGAGCAGATCATATCACTCCTCCCCCACACAACCACTGACCAAGCCTGAGATTCCCCAAAGCCTTGACGACCCAAGACACAAGCTTGGCTGAGACCAGTATCCTGGCTCTGAGACTAGCGGCTGAGCCTGCTGCGCTTAGAAGCTTCGAGGCCTGTTATATGTGCTTTTCCTGGAGAGACACCAACAAATGTCAACTCACTCCAGCTAGGCCTCTGACCACAGTAGTCCAGCTTGGCCAACCAGTGAGTCATTTACAGAGCATGGGTGACGGACAGGTCACTTACAGGCATGTTGTGGGTGACCCCAAAGCAGCTGCACCACCAGAAAGTCTCACTCTAGCCCGGACTCCCCCATTGCTGCATAGAGGGAGTCTGCCTGCTGTTAACCCTCCGCAATCTAAATGCTCTAGCACAGCGGGTCTCAACCTCCTTGATGCTATGGCTCTTTAACGTAGTTCCTCATGTTGTGGAACCACACAACTATTTCCATGGCTACTTCGTAACTGTAATTTTGCCACTGTTATCAAGCATGAACATCTGCGTTTTCCAGTGGTCTTTGGTGATCCTGTGAGAGCGTCATTTGACCCCAAGGGGCCATGACATACAGGTTGAGAACCTCTGCTCTAGCACCTCCTGGGCAGCTTGGACAGGGTTGTATACACATGGGAGGAAGGATAAGGGGGTTGACTCGGTAGCTCAGATGAGGGTCACCCCCTCTTCTATGAAGGAAGGTCAACAGACTGGGTCTTGAGGACCTCTTGCAAGTAATCTCAGCTCCTTTGAAGAAGATGATCAAACGGCTGTTACCCTGGGAGGACAGAGCTCTCTAAAAAGGCGCTGACACCAGAGGCCCTTCGACCCTTCCTTGCCTTGGTGGCTTAGGTGAGAAATGCCCCCTATGGGCTTATGAATTTGAAGACTTGGTTCCTGGTTGGTGGCGCCGTTCGGGGCAGGACTATGGGAGGCGCAGCTGTAAGGAGGAAGTATGTCTCTCTGGGGGTGGGCTTGGAGAGCCCAAAGCCCTACTTCCAGTTTGCTCTCTGTTTTGTGCTTGTATGCCTGCTGTAGGGTGCTGTGCTTCCCTGCCATGATGGACCCTTATCCCTCTGGACCTGTAAGCCAAAACAAACTTTCTCTCATAAGTTGCTTTGGGTCATGGTGTTTCATCACGGCAACAGAAAAGCAACTAATACCCTTGTCAAAGATCCACCCTGGGGTTTTGACCTGGGCTTTACCTTAGCCAGGGCAGCAGTACAGATGAGAAGGACGAGGCGAAGAGTCACTTACAGGAACCCTTGCCATTCCCCTCGGTATTTAGGGCTAGGGAGCCTGATGAAAAAGGGAACAGGTAGATGTGCTCTTGGCTGCTTACATTCTGGGCCTCAGCCTCCCCACCTGTACAATAGGAAGGGAGTATTCCCTGGGCACTGCTCTGGCTTGCTTTTCTGTTGCTGTGATAAAGAGATTGAGTGAAAGCAACTCAGGTGTTGTGCTGGGGATCAGGGGCGGGGAGGGGGTAGGGAGCACTTGTTCGGCTTATACTTCCACATCTCAGTCCAGTATCGAGAGAAGCCAGGGCAGGAGCTCAAGGCAGGAACCCAAAGGCAGGAACTGAAGTAAGCATCATGGAGGAAGACAGGCTTGCTCAGCTTTCCTATACAGCCCAGACCCACTGGCTCAGGGGTAGCACCGCCCACAGCGGGCTATGCCTTCCTTCATAATTAAATGTCCATGGGCCAATCTGATGGAGGCCCTTAACTGTGAGTCCCTATTCCCAGGTGTCTCTACTTTGTGTCAAGTTGACAGAAACTAACTCACCCAGGAGCAGAGGTCAAAGGATTTTGCCTAGGGCGGTGGTTGAGCACAATTCAGGGTGGTCCATAGACACAAGCACGGTTGCTATTGTGCCAGTTTAGAGCATGAGGACAGGGCAAGGAGAGCAGACCTCCATGTTTCCCATGAGCCATTGCTGGAGAATGAAGAGTTGTGATGGTTGATGGAACATTGCAAAGAATAAAACTGCATATCGTGGTAGGAGGGGACAAGAAACAACCCTTCAACTCCCTGCTTCCTCCTCAGCCCAAGCAGTCTGTTTTCAAGATCACCTGGGGTTAAGGGGCTTGGGACATTTGGGAGACCCTGAAACTTTCATAATAAATAGGTACTATGTATGTGTGAGTGTTACATAGTTGTTCTTATGCGTCTGCCGGGATGGGTTCCTGGAACCTGTGGGTAGAAAAGTCCAAGGTGCTTGGGACCCGCACACATCTTCTGTCACTCATTAAAACCATCACTGGATCACCCATAGCCCTCAACAAAGGTAGTTGTTACTTTCTTCCTTTGTTCAGGGAATAAAGACAGGAATAATGTTTATACGTGTTCAAGTAATCATATCTACACATTACTTGAACATTTTTTCTATTTTTGAGCTTCAGTTGGTTGAATGCATAGATGCGGAACCCACAGATTCAGAGAGCTGACTGTACATAGATACATACATGGATGTATATAATATAGTATATATTACAAGAAGGATCATATTACATGATTCAAACTACAAACACGGTTATAAGTATAAATTTTTTATACACACACACACACAGTGTACACTTACAGACAATCTTTCAAAACTGCAAAGTCTTCATTCTTGACCCTTGCCTCTCCTAAAACCTTAAAAAGCAGCAGGAGGGGTGTTGGGGAAACAATTCAGTAAGTAAGGTGCTTGGCTTGTGTGTGTACAACCATGAGAGCTGGAGTTGGGATCCCCAGAACCTATGTGAAAACCAGGCAGGCACGGTGGCTGCCAGTAATTTCAGCACACAGAAGGCAGAGCCAGGGACCCCTAGGGCAAGCTAGCTAGCCCTGAGTTCATCGAGAGGCTCTGTTTCAATCAATCAAATCGAGACCCCCGATGTCACCCTCAGGCCTGCATGCACACACTCACACACATTCACCTCAACTGTACCCATCTCTCTCTCTCTCTCTCTCTCTCTCTCACACACACACACACACACACACACACACACACACACGATGTGTCTCAAACAACAACAAATATGAGTGTGTGTGTGTATACTGGTGGCAAGGGAGCCTTCTCTTTGGTTGGCAGTGCCACACTGAGGTGACGCCTGGCCCAGAGCCATGGCCTTTCTCAGGAGCACAGCAAGGCAGCCCACCCTCCACACTCATGCTCCAGTGGCTACGTGACCCCAAACAGTGCTTGCCCCGTGCCCTGCACCATCCTGCAACCCAAGAAACCCCTCAGGACCCCCACGGTCACCGAGCCTGGGACTGGAAGGAGAAGGGAAGCCAGGCAGGTGGTCCTCCAAGGTCTAAAACAGCTAGAGGGTGGAGGGGCTAGGGGGAAGAATGGACACCAGGCCTGCATCAGGCCTGATGAGAGCAGACATGGAGTCCACAGCTCTGACTGGATCTTGCCTTGACGCACTGCTCAGCAGACATGGGGCCAGCTTAGGCACTGACCCTCTCTTTTCACTGAAAGAGCAGGATGCCTTGGGGAGTCCTTTCACTTTGGCCCTCCCTCATTTTAAATGGAGGAAACCTAGGAAGAAGGTAAGACAATCAGACAGCCTTTCTGAAAACTGCCAGCCAGGGCAGGTCCTGAATGGACAGGAATAGGTGAAGGCTGCTTCCAGGGAGATTTAAGTCATATTCAGATTTTTTTCCAGGCTCTGGATGTGTGTCAGATGAGGTCTCTACATTTGCCATAATATCATGCGTCGTGCGTACTGCATACAAAGCCACAGGCAGAGCTGTTAGCATCTGCTTTACAGACAGGACAGGAGTCCTGCTCTGTACGGTGAGGAGGTTGCAATCCCTGACATGGCCAGCAGATGGTAGCATAAGGCTAGAGCAGGCAGCAGGGGGTCCCCAGTCCAGAAACCAGCTGGCCTTCCAGGGAATTAAACCTTATTCTGATTCTCCTGTTCATCCTCCTGCACTTATTAAATATGTATCGTCTGCCTGACCTTTGGTTAGGTCCTGGGCTTTTGACAGGAATGTGAAACTATTTCATGAATGCTATAGGCTGGTAAGTCCATTGCAAGCAATCCAGACGGCAAGCCTTCCAGAGGGCAGCTGCGAACCGACCTTTTCAGCTCCACTGTGAACACAACACATCTCCCCTCACACCTGACCCAGGTCCCAGAGGGGCTGGGTGCAAGAGGATGGCTGCCTTCCGGCCATGCCCACTCTGCCACAATTCTTCACAGGACACCCAGGGTGTGCTCTCTCGATGTGGCCCCTCGCACAGCACACAATTGCACACAGGAGGCCCAGGGAGTAGAAGGAGAGAAGGCTCATCCTTCAGTGCTCATCCTTCTAGCCCTCATCACAGCCCCTAGCGACCCCACGTTCTCTGCAGTGACCCCCACACACTTTCCGGCACTTAGAACGGTTTCTACCCTTTTCATTTGAGCCATGTGGGGTCAGGGGAAGTTGTGTTACTTTAGATCTGAATTTGAACCCGTCGGCATTAGTGAAGTCAATGCCTCTTGGTGTTTTGGCTGTGGGCCATTTGGATGTCCTCTCTGAGAAGTGCTGGGCTGGTCTCCTGGGTACCAGTTAGCTGGAGCCACAAGAACGCCACATCGCAAATCGGCCCTTAGACTAAGCATCGGTAGCCAAGGTCCACACCTGAAGGTGGGGGAGACTCTAGGAGCTATCGGCAGGCTGGGGCTGGGGGCTGCAGCATGAAGGTTCTTACTCATTTGAGGATAGCTTGGGGTGGGAGTGGATCTTGACCTCTCACTGCCTGGCAGGGGGCTCTCACTGACTGCTGGGTGGGAGCTTACCTACCCTCAGGAGTCTGATGAATCCTTTCTGGAGCTCAGGCTACTAGGAAGCAGGTCTCACAGGAAATTCCCCTTTCCCCTGGGCATGACAGAAGGAACCTCTCATGTGCCTGTTGTGTTGTGCCCATCAGCTTCCTCCGAAGGGCTTTGGCCCAACATCCGAGGGAAAGGAGAAGGATGTCTGCCTCTGGGGAAAAGGGCACATATTTGCCCGACTGGAATAATGGCACTTGGACCCGGTGTGTGTGTGTGTGTGTGTGTGTGTGTGTGTGTGTGTCGATTTTTTAAAGACCTCATGTGACTTGAATGCTCAGCCAAGGCTGAGAACCACTGACCTGCAGTCACGCTGCTGCAAGCCAGGAAATATTACAGGTTGGCCTGATTGGATCCCATTTGCTGAAAGAGCGTCACGCAGCCTGCCCCTGTCTCTCTGGGGCATTTGTATTTTTTTTAGGAGAGAGCCCCTGTAACGAAACTGGTGTAACGGCTGGCTTTCACTAGACCATGCAGCCCCAGGCATGAGCCCGTGTCTGACTCATCCGCAGCATTCTCAGCCCTCCCACTGTGAAGAGCAGTCTTGATGTGCCAGTGTGGAACACAGCTGCAACTGGATGGGAGGAATGTGCTCGACACAGTGTGGGCTCATGAGGCAGGATTCCAGATGTCGAGATCTTTGTGTCCCCAGAAGAGAGCCTGACCCAGAGTAGCTGCACAAGAAATAATCTCCCAGTTAATGTATGCAGGCATATGTGAATAGGTAGATAGACTTCCTGGAGTGGAAATGGTGAGTGGGTAGTTATCTGCATAGATAGCTTTAAAAGGGAGTGGGTGGGTGGCTGAGGGGGTGAACAGATAGAGGGGTGGGTGATGGACAGATAGGAGATGGTTGGATGGATGTCTGGAAGGCGAATGACGGTAGATGAAAAAGTTGAGTGGTCGAGGGCATGGACTGTTCGGTGGGTAGGAAGATGGGGGATGGGTGTGATTGCTGGATGTTTGGGCATGTGGGCCGATAGGAGGGCGAGTGGGAGAACGGAAGGAGGGTGGGTGACCGTAGCTGTGGGAGGGTTGACAGAGGCACAAGAGGCTGATGGTTTGAAGGATAGGTGAACATGTGTGTGAGTGGGTGGCTGTGTAGATGGATAAATGTTTAGACGGATCCCCTGACCAAATGAATGAATTTAAAAAGAAGATAAAGAGTGAGGCGGAGACGGTCCTGTGGTTAAGGCTCTTGATATTCATGCAGAGTACCCAGGATGGCTCCTAGCACACATATCAAGCGGTGTGCAAGCACCTGCATCTCTCCCTGTGGGACATCTGGAGGCTTCTTCTGGCCCCCGTGTGTCTCCTCCCTCAGGTGTACATACTGACATGCAGGTGCAGGTGCACATGTTTAAAACGCGCAGTTGCACAGCCCTCCCTGTGGGGGAACATGGTTGCCCTGTGGACCACGCAGTGACTGGAGGGTTTTGGCTTCCCCACAGGGATTTGTCACCTCCTGTGCACTTGTTGCTGCTGGGTCTCTCTTCTGGAGACTGGAGGAGAGGCGGCCAGGATGGCGACCGAGATCACCACCCGGGGCACACAGCGTGCCATTGGGCATGAGGAACTCAGCCTGTACAGCAGCTTGAGTGAGGAGGAGCTGGTCCAGATGGCCATTGAGCAGAGCCTGGCAGATAAGACTCGGGGCCCAACCCCTGCTGAGACCGCTGCGTCCTCTCAGACCAACCACCAGCCAGGCCATTTCCACACATGGGCCAGGTAAGCGAGGCGAGGCTAAGGAAGTGATAGGTGTCTCAAATACTTCTGACCTGAAGTTTGTGGACTCCATGAGCTTGGAATGGATGCTCTCTCAGGCTGATCCCATTTGTTTCCATTTTTAAAAGTCTCTTAGGGACCTGCTAAGTAGTTTCTATGTAGAGGAAACCGAAGCCTCAGGCTGACTAACTGGTCACTGGGTCACCGGGGTAGGGACTTGGAATTGACTAGCTCCAAAGCCCAGGCCTGGCCTGGCCTGACTAACTTACACTTGAATGCAGGGGACTGCTGTTCGGTGGGCTAGTGCTTCTAGCTCTGCCTGGGCAGCGTCTACAGGAAACACACCTGCAAGGCAAAAGGCATCTGCCTTGCGTCTTCATCCTGCTTCGTCTCCCCACCTCTCTTCCTCTCTAAGAACCTCACCTTCCCAGCTGCTGGGCTTTCTAACATTATGACCTGAGGCCACGTGAAAAGCCACAGACACGGTCCATGGGGCCGCCTAAATAGTAGAAGAAACAAGTGAAACTTTACATCATTTTATAAAAATTAATTTGTGTGTGTGTGTGTGTGTGTGTGTGTGAGACAAGGTCAAAGTACATAGCTCAAGTTGATCTGGAACTCACTTGTGCAGCCCACCCTAGCCTCAAAGTTTCAATGCCTTGGCCTCCCCGTGGCTGAGAAACCAGGCATGAGCCATGAGGACTCACATTTTATGTATATTTTATTTCTTTTTTTTTAAAATTAACCTTTTTTATATTTATTTGTTTATTTATTTATTTTCAATGCAGTTTATTCAGGAACCTTGAACAATCATCTGACCCTGGGGAAAGCCAGCCCACAGCTTAAATAGCCTCTGGGTAGCCAACCCCAGCGTGCCACGCGGGCAATGCAGATAGGTCCACATACATGGAAGCAAGCCAGATCAGCCTTAGCCAAATGTGGAGTTGTTTGTGACAGAGAGCACTCACCATCGGGAAGGTGGAAGGCGGAAACCAGCTCCATCTTTAAGGCACGGCATTTTGCAGCTCTCTACAGTTCCCCCTTTTTGTTTCAGACAAGAGTAGAGGTCTGATCTCTGATTATATTTTATTTCTAAATGTCATCATTTCTGCCCATTGCCAATATAGAAATTATACATGAAGAGCCAGTGAGATGGCTCAGTGGGTAAGGGGGCTTGGTTCCAGGCGTGATGACGTGAGTTCATCCCTGGTACCTACCTAGCAAAAGGAAAGAACCAACAAGTTGTCCTCTGACCTCCACATGGGTACTGCAGCATGTATGTGCCATACACACACACACATAAAATAAATGTTTAATTATCTCTTGCCAAACATTTAAACTCATGTGTATTTCACGCCCCCAGCAGCCACGTTCCAACTGCTCTTTAGCTACATGTGACCAGTGGCTGCCAGGTTAGACAGTACTGATCTAGGGACATCTTCTTTGCAGGGGCAGCCAGAAAGGTAGTTGGCATTTGTTCTTCAAATGCTTTTAGGAAAGACATATAAAAACTGTGAAGATGCTTTTGCTGCCCTACTCAACCCCAGCCAACATTGTGTGTGTTAGAGGTGGGGCAGAGAGGGGACAGTGGTTGCTATGATGAGTGGTATCTATGTGACTGTGGGCCAGGGGCCTCAAATCTCAGTGATCCCAGCATCCAATGACCCCTATGTGACCTTGGCCTTGGGAAAGTCCCTTGCTCCCTCAGAAGTTCTGCTTCTTTGTCTAACAACTTTAAGGTACAGATTTTGCTAATGTGAGCTGGAGTAGCCATGACTCCTAAGTGGAAGATGAGCCATCTCAGTCCTGTACCTTTACTGGGTTCACAACCATCAGCCTTTATACCACGTCACGTTGCTCTTTGCTGGTGTTAATTCATCTGCATCCAACAGGCCGGGCCAAGGCCAGAGATCCCTGTTCTGAGAAGCCCTTCCACAGTGATAGCAGGCAGGCTCCTTAGGCAGTGAGGAGGAGAACAAGGCCTTCAGACCCTGACCACATCCCATTGGGGCCTCAGAAACTCTGTGCAGGGACTTGGCTCATTTGGTTCCTGTTTTGACTGGTTCCTCTGAAGTCAAACACAGGTTCCTCTTTCTCAAGAGAGGACCAGCTAGACAGAGACAGAGAGGGGACAGCTACAGGAGCCACACATTGCTGAGTGCCTGAAGCCTCCTCTGCACCTCAGAACCCCTCCTGGGGGGTCCTCAGAACTGAGAGTGTTGAGTTGCCTCCTTCTGTGAGATAAGGAGATAGAAACACACTGGGACACTTACATCTGTCCGGACTTGTGGGTCCCATTTGAAATGAAACTGCTTGTCCAAGGTCAGGCAGCCTTTGTCTGGATTTTACATCACCTTCCTACCCGCAGAGGTCTTGGGTCCCCACAGACCCATGACCAGAACCAGAAGTTAGAGGGAGTACAGGACCTAAGAGCCCCGCTCATCTCTATCTTTGGATATTACAATATCTATCAAATAGATCCAGAACATCACCCAGGCTCCAGGGGCCTCCTTTTCAACCACTGGGTCTCAGATTAGCTATCCCTTTATCAGTGAGTCCTGCCTCAACCACTCTTTGCCGTCCCTTCCCAAAATGGTAGCAGCTGAAACTCACTCATCTTGCAGTATACTTTTTGTCTTCTCTTTTTCTTTTGGTGCAGGGCATGGAACCCAGGCCCTTGCTAGGCAAGCTCTTCACACCCCAGCTTCCCACCGCCCATGTAGTCCTCTTGCAAAAGACAAGTGCAATGAGGCAGGTTAGAGCCTTCCCCATACCCTGTAGCTCGAATTCACTTCCCTCTGTTCCCTACGGGAGGAGTCCCTGGGGCCCCAACCTCATAACTGCCTCAGCTTCACAGGCCAGCCTCTGTGTCAGGGAGAACCTCCTGAGAGACATTGTTCACTGTGTCTCTGTGCCTTTGTTACTGTAGCTACCTGGTGAATATTTTTAGGAAAATAAACACTTCAAAACCAAGAACATACTTTGGCGATGTAATTTGTCATTGTCTTTAAAAGGAAGTGTGGGGTCCCAGGAATAAAAACATAGGAGGATCCCCCAAACAAAACACAAGGTCTCTTTTTAGGGCCATCTCCCCACAATCTGGTGAAGGGACAAAATTAAACAGTTGTGCCAAGCCTGGACCCTGAAAGCCCCCAAGAAGCATACCCTGCTCGCTATCCAATCGGGAAATGGGGTCCATATACCCCTGAAGCAGAGAGCCAGAGGTTACTGTGAGGGGACCAGCAGAGAGCAACTAGAGCTGGTTTTTAAAGCCTTCAAATGCCTGCATTTTACTGAAGATTGCTCTTCCCAGAAGACCAAGGAGGAAAACATATCCCAGACTTGCTTGGGATAGCAAGCATGGCTGTCGATGATTCCAGTCAAGCCTCAGCCTGTGCTGGGTCCATCCTGGCACCAGGTCAGGCCCTCCCTGTGCTTGCAACCTGAAGAACGCAAAGGCTGAAGGTGCATGCAAACCCTGAGCAGGACAGGCTCAGTAGCGATGTGTCTCAGGGCATTGGGGGAGGTGCAGAAAAGCCCTACCTGGACCTCTTTCAGGTCACAACCTGTAGCCACATCCCACGGAAGCATGTTCCTCTCAACCCAGATGACTCAGCCCAGTGGTTGGCTCTGCTGGGAATTCCCCTGCCGCAGACAGCAGAGGGGAAGTGGGGCCTTCTACTTTGCTTTGAAAGCACAAAAGTCCTTTGGCTTCTAGTCCAGCCCGAGACTAAGAGCTTGGGCACTGTGAGCAGCCACCCAGCTGACCCCAGGACCAAGGTCATGCACCCCAATTTCGGTGCTCTTAGAACGAGTCCTCCTGCCTTGATCTCAACCCCTCCCTGAAGCTCTGTGGGTGTGTGACCTTGTCACACACCTGTGGCCTCTGAGCACTTCAGGATCCAGAAAAATATGTGATTTAGCAATCTGCAATCCCACTCCTTGACACCAGGCTTGGGGCAGAGCCAGGCAGGCACAAGGAGGAACCCATCACGGCTGCCTCTTCATCTGATGAATCGGCAACGGCACACCCCTCTGCCTCGGAAGGTGGCAGGAGGGTGCTTGGAAGGGCTCTGAGAAGTTTGTCTTGCACAGTGGTGACCTGTGACCCTGACCACATCATTGCACCATATCAGCCTCAGCTCGTCACCTCAGCTACCCTCATTGCTGTTATCACGTCACTGGGACTGGTCCCTCTTTTAGGTGGATGTGGCAGCTTTTACTAGTGTGTATCATCTTGCTAACATTTTACTGGTGTGTATTATCTTGCTAAAATTTGAACGGTAGCTAGAGTCTAGAGGCTACATGGACCAGAAATCCCAGGGCTTCATGGAGAGCCCAAACCTGCTGAGTACAGAGATAGCCTGGCTGAAGCTGCTTCCCTAGGGCCAAGAGGAAAGAGGGGAACATGGGGCCTTTGCAAACAGGCCAGGTGAGACAAGCTGTGCACATCCTTATTCAGGCTGATAGCTCTTGGCTCTGTGTCACACTGAGCGTCTTCAGCCACATTGGCAGTGATGTACTCTGGTCCTGACCTCACTTTGCAAGTAAAGAAACTGAGGCACAAAGTTGAATATGAGGAAGAGCCTTATACATTCAAAGGCACAGAGACAGTGTGGAGGTCATGGAGCAGAAGGGAGGTTTAGAAGGCAAGAAGAAGCCCAGGCCCCGGAGAATGGAGAAGTCTTAGCTGTCTGGTCCTCAGCTCTATTCACCTGCTATGTGGGATCCTAGGCAGTCCCCACTCTCAGCTCGCTCATCTGTAAAAGGAGACAATATTTAACGCCCACATTAAGAAGAACAGAAAATTGCATCAGGTGTAGGACATAGCTTGGAGATGTGTGTGGAAGGATGTAATGAGTTGGGGGTGGAGAAGGGGTATGGAGGCAAGAAACACAAAGGTGGCCAGGCCTGCTTTGAAGCAAGCTTCCTCTTCACTTCTCACCCCTGGCCCTCTCCTCTGCACCACAGCCTGGCTTTGCTGAGGCCCTGCCCTGTCCTACAAGGTCAGGATCCTTCCCAAGGTGCTCAGTACAGCACCTGTACCCCACGGGGTACCAGGGTCAGAATGATATTCCAAATCCCAAACACAGTCCCCCGCCCCAGTGTCCAGGCAGCAAGGTGAGGAGTGCTTGGTATCAAGGTTGATCTGCTAGAAGAAAAGCGGCTAATTCTGCCACCCCTGCAGCCCCAGCCAAGGACAGAATGGCTGTCACATCTTCATCAGCCCTTCTGGGGGATGAGGACTGAGGCTCAGTATAGTGAAAACGAAATGAAGCATGGACCTGAGTCAAGTTCCATCTGTGTCTATGTTAGCTGTCTTTCTTTCACCTCAGGCAATAAAGCTCAAGAGACGTGGCTTAAAGGAGAAAGGATTTATTCGGGGCCCACTGTTTCAGAGGTTCCAGTCCATGGTCATTGTCATAGGCCCAAGGCGCAGCAGAACATCATGGCGGTGGAAGCATGTGGCTTAGGAGGCTGCTTGTTTCATAGTAGCCAGGAAACAGTGAAAGAGGAAGACAGGGGCCGAGGGCCCATTCTTTTTGACTGGGTCCCAGGTCCTATATTTCTACCACCTCCTTACAATGCCATCAGTCCTTATTTCATTTCTGTTGCTATGATAAAAAAATATTCTGTTAAGAGCAACTGAGGAGAAAAAGCTTACAATCCCAGGTTCTAACCCACCTCTGTGGGAAAAATCGCAGCAGCAGGAGCCTGAAACATCTAGTCACATCATAGCGGCAGTTGAGAGCAGAGAGTGTGCATACGTGCTTGCGCTCACCTTGAATTCCCTGCTCTTGCACAGCTCAGGACCTCTTGCCTAGAAAATGGTGCCACCCACAGCGGGCTTGGTCTTCATTTAATTAAGACAGCTCCCACAGACATGCCCAGCGGTCAACCCAATTTAGACAGACTCATTGAGATTCTGTCCCCAGCTGATCCCAGGCTGTGCCAAGTTGACAATTAAAGCTACCTGTCACACCACACATTTTTGAACCAGTCAGCAGATCAAAATCCAAGGATGAGAACAGAGTCCTCTTGATCCAGTCACTTCCCCAAGCCACACCATTGATCACTACTATACTGGGGACAAGCCTTCAACACATGAGCCTCTGAGGGACACTATTCTCTAGAAGAGCTAAGCATTTCATACTGGCGTTGGAGACAGGGGCTGCCCTCTTCCCGCTATACAGGTAGGAAAAGTAAGATGGAAAATGAGCTTGTCTGCAGGTCAAGCAAGAAGCATCTGAGTTTGAAACCCTGTCCAACCTTCTGTCCAAATCCTTTTGCTGTACCTTCTAGACTGCTGGGTCCCAAGAGGACCATGGGGTACACAGTCCTCTCACGAGAAGCCAGCAAGGTGAGGTAGACGGCTCACATGGATTAGCTTCTCGGACTGGCCTTCCCGTTCCCTTGCCTCTCCAGGAATCTCTTGTCCAGCCCCACTGAGACCCCCATATCCTTTCATCCTGATGCCTGCCACCGACCACTTCTCACATCCTCCCCGGTGAAGAATGTCACCTTGCTTCATATCTGCGCCCTTGTGGTTGGCTGGGCAGGGGGGCGGTGGGGGCGGGGGTGAGGTTAACCTCATTGTTGTCTTATATGGTCATTTAAATCTCCAAGGGCTTCCTCCAAGGGCCAAAAATAATCCAGAGACACAGCAGCTGTGTCCAGCACACAGAGAGGACCTGGCCATCTGCTTTGGTTCAGAGCCCTGTGTCTGTCTGTCACTTCAACTCTCTCCCGGCTCACCCTCCATCCTTCCTGCCTCCAGCATGACCCGATTCTCCTATTCGGAGTACTTTTCTCTCTTTCACTCTGGCTCTGTACCCTCCAGGTCCTCCTCTTCTCCCGAGAGCCCACCGACCCGTGCACCCCTGGGCCTGTTCCAAGGGGTCATGCAGAAGTACAGCAGCAACCTGTTCAGGACCTCCCAGACAGCGTAAGTGATCCCCTCCCCCAACCTGGTCCAAGACCATCGAGTTCACACCTCCAACTGGAGCAGCAGGGAGAGGGGCAGGTTTGTAGCCATAGTTCCCTTCTAGCTATGTCCTCTAGATTCCAGTGCTCCTACCGATTAATGCCTGCTAGGAGTGGCATCCAAGCTAAGCTTGGGACTGACCCCTCAGCTATCCCCAGAGATTGTGACCTGCTGCTGGAGGAGCTCCATGGGACTCTGAATCTGGGGCCCCAGCAAGAGGCAGAGGCTCAGCAGACTAGGGGAGGGAGCTGAGGTGTTGGCTTTCACTTCTATTTATCCCTGTCTTGTGTCGCCCCACGCATGCCACCTCCCGGGTTCATCTGTGCATGTCTAAATCCCCACCCACAGTGCTTCATTTAAGTGTCAGGTGCCAAACCTCAGAGCTAATCAGAGCCAAACGAGAGGGTTCTGCCTGGGCACCGAGCTAATGGGGTATTTGGGAGCTGGTACCTCTCTCCTTTCTCTGTGCTCCAGAGTGGTCCTAGAAGCAGTTAAAAGCAAAAAAGGGACCCTTCACTGGTACCCCATTCTGTGTGGCAGAGAGGAGCAAGCAGCTGGACAGTTCTCATTCCCAGCCTCTCCAAGCCTGGCAGACACCTCATTATTCTTGGGGCTTTGGGGCTGACAAAAAACGAAACCCCAGTTCTAATTCCAGTACAGCCACCCCTGAGTGTCCACCATGAGAGAGCCTGTCCTCCCTCACCTCCCCACCCCAGCCTTCCTTCTCTGCAAGGCAGGGTTGGGAAGGACAAAATCTCCTTCCAGGGCCAGGACCAGCTTGCTGCTAGTCCTTGGTGGTTTAACCCTCCTGGCAGCCTCTCCCTCTCTGGGGTGGGGACTTTGTTTGAGCTTCTGGGGAAGCTGTCAGTGGGTGACACAGAGGGTCCCAAGATCTGTGGACCCCCAGCCAGAGAGACTTACACCGGCTGGTGGGTCCTGACAGCAAGTAGTACATAGTGGAGACCTCCCCTCACCAGGACCACAGGACCAGCCAACCCATGCCCCCTCCACTTTCAGCAGTGGCTACATACCCCATGGGTCCCTTTCTGAGACTGATGGGGGATGGTCCCGTTGCTCCTGAGTGGAACTTAAGCAGGTGGCTGTGATGGTGTTGATGGACATTCAGGATCTAGCTGGTCAGTCCCTTGTCCTTGTTGGGTCTCTGGCTTCGCCTGTATCTGCTATTAATAACCCAGAGGCTGAGAGGCAGGAGGAAGTGTCACATACTGGAGGAAGCAGCTGGTAGGGTTTGGGGGCCGGTCCTAGAGACCCTCCTCAATCCACCCCAGCTCCTAAATTCAGGATCCTAGACAGTCATGGTCCGTACTGACTTGGTAGAGAGGGGCATAGATAGGGAAAGAGGATATAGTGAGCAGACAGATGAGTAAGTGAATGGATAAATGAACAAATTGCTTTCAGTGAGTCAAACAAAAATGCCCCTCATGGTAGCCTTGAAACACTTCAGCATTTAGGAGTTTTAAACTGTGAAGGCTTCTAATTTATTAATCCTTCAAGTATTGTCATTTTGCAGCAGCTGGGAGTGGAGATAATGGATTCGATGGGCAGATGGGGAGATAGGAAGGCTGGGGTGACGGTCAAGGGAGGGCTTTTGGCAGGTCCATGCCTGGGAGCTCTTGCAATCATCCAGTCCCGTAGGTAGCTGTGCTCACTACAAAGCGGAGGGCCATCTTTGGGGAAGGCCCCTAGCCACTGCAGATGCCTCCGCAGTTGTCAGCCATTGTTAATGCCCAAGTCCCCTTGCTAGAAACAGTTTGGGTGTGACATTAGCTTCAGCCACAGAAAGCCACAGGACAGCAGAGTTCCCGCCCCAATTCTCTTGAATCCGCTGAGCCAGAGGGCACAAATTTTGGTCCCAGAACAAGCTGAATACCCAAGAAGGAGAGACCCCAGAGCAGGCACTGGCTCCTGCCCTCCAGCAGGTCCTGCCTGCCCTCAGGCCATCTGGCCCTGCCTCTGCCTACAGCTAAGCCGCTTGCTCTCACAGGGCTATGGACCCTGTGCTGAAGGCCATCAAGGAAGGGGATGAGGAAGCCTTGAAGGTCATGATCCAGGATGGGAAGAATCTTGCAGAGCCCAACAAGGAGGGCTGGCTACCGCTACACGAGGCTGCCTACTATGGCCAGCTGGGCTGTCTGAAAGTCCTGCAGCAAGGTGAGGGCCATCTCTGAAGGAACAGTAGGGGCACAGGGCTCTCTGTTGGTGTGTGTGTGTGTGTCTGTGTGTGTGTGTGTGTGGAGTGGGGCAGGCCATGTAACGGTTTCCACAAACACAGTTGCAATCACTGTGTTTCCCCTGGGGTGAGGGGTTGGGGGTGGACAGGCCTCTCCCTGTTCCTGCTCCTGCCCCTCGCCTTTCAGACAAGAGAACCTAATTCTTAGAAAAGAAAGAGGGAGGGGCTGAGTTCTGGGACAGCCACTTCCAGCTTGTTTCAGAACGTTCCAGGGGCTGATTTGGTGTGGAAAGAACCACAACTGTGCCTGTGCGCTGCCAAGGCTGCCCCACCGACTGTGGGACCTTGGGTCAGTTCCACCTCATCTATAAAGTCTATCTTTCTGTTAGGTCAGATTAGGATTGATAATGCCAACAGGCAAGCATTGCCTTGGCCATTGATTCATCCTGACTCCCACCAGCCACACCCAGAGAAAAACTTACACAGGACATCACCATTCTAACAGTGAATAAAAGGGCAAAGGAAAAATAGACACTTCAGAGCTAGGGGCTCAACTTGGGAAGGTTTCCCAGAGGAGGCAGCATCTGGCTCTATTTCTACAACCAGAAACCCAAGCAGGCCCATTCAGGACAAGATGACGGCAGTCTTGGCTTAATAGAATTCAGAGGACGTAGTTCCACACCCATCCTCAGAACCATGAGGAAGTTGGAACACTTGTGTTGGTAGAGTGGGTACCTTCCTTCACAGATTTTCTGGTCTCCCCCCAGCCTACCCAGGGACCATTGACCAGCGCACACTGCAGGAAGAAACAGCATTGTATCTGGCTGCATGCAGGGAACACCTGGACTGCCTCCTGTTGCTGCTCCAGGTGGGGGCAGAGCCTGACATCTCTAACAAATCAAGGGAGACCCCACTTTACAAAGGTGAGTCCCTTCTCATGGACCAGGAAGCCCAGAAGGTGGGCAGCTTGCAGATTGCCCCGATGAACGCACAGCTCTGAGGATCCCCCTTTGCAGAATATAGCATCCCTCCACGATGCAAGGTGCATGTTAATTAGATCTTGCATTTATGCATGGGATAGTCCAACAGTTCCTGCATGTCCTTCCCCCTGGTCAGTCCCCTGGGACTCTGAAGCCTTGGGAGGAAAAGATGTGGCATGTGTCTTTGGGCTACACCAAGCATGGGCACACACTCAGACCACAAGCACGCAGGGCCTGGTGATGGGCTGAATGGGAATGTGTGGAGGGAGGGGTTCCGGGAGTGATACCTGAGCTGAACCCCAACGGAAACCCCAACAACAGAAGCCCAGTTCTGACACTTATGAGCTGGCCAATCCTCCAGGACAGCATGGGCCAGAAGGTAGGAGAGCGAGTGCATGCCTCCACTATGTGTGTGTGAGCAAAAGCCTCCTGGCTGGCTCAGTACTTGTCCAAAGGTTTGCGCTGGCTACATCAGACAGGCCCAGAGTTGATGGACAGAGAGCCCATCACAATAGCTGGCACCTACTAAGCACTTATGTGCTGGGCAAGGCATTTTCCTTAAGCCCTTTCGCTCATCTCCACACCCAGTAAGCATTGCTAGTGTCCCCATTTTATATGTAAGGGGCGAAGGCACACCTGTGGCTTTGGCTTGGCATTCAGCACACATAATATTCTGTAGGCGTCAAGGACAAGTGAGCAGGTACCTGAACCCAATATGGAAGTATCTTCCATGAGGGCCCTTAGCCACGGGACCTCCGCTGTCCCAAAGAGCCACAGGAATCATGCAGAGTACCAGCTGTTGTCCCAAAGCCCCAGGCATCCCTCTCTTGTGTGTGGCCTCCTGTGGACCCTCCCCCAGCCTTTTCCAGGAAGGCTCTGCTATGTGGTTTTTAGAGAGAACCCCAGAGCTTAGGAGATGGAGAACTGAATCCCCCCCAAACGCCACAGGCTTGAAACACCCCCTGTGTGCGGTGCCCTCCCAGGGAAGCTTCAAGATCCGTTAATCGGCTCACATTCCTTGGTGACTCCAACCCCCTCTTTGACTCTCTAGAGAGAGCTATGGGCCAGGGCCAAGGGCACATTCGAGGTCTTTTGACAGAGGAAGCTGAAGGGGAGTTTTGAGGAGGATGAGAGAGATGGGTTGTACTCAGAAGATAAACCTGAGGTCAATGAGCAGCCTTTGTTACCTAGATTCTTCCAGCACTAGTGTCTGCTGCAACCCTGAGAAGGACGATGAGTTGGGAACATTCTAGGGGACAGAGTCTCTGGACACGACTCCCTGGGTTTGAATCCCAGTTCTGACACTTACTCTCTGTGTGACCCTGGGTCAGTCACCTACCCTTTCTGTGTTCCCGCCACGTCTCCCAGTGTGGCTGGGAGGATTCCAGCAGTCCGCGGCCGAACCTCCAGGGCCACGCTGACTGTCTTACTTCCCCCTGGGCCAGCCTGTGAGCGCAAGAACGCAGAGGCAGTGAGGGCACTGGTACAGCACCACGCGGACACCAACCACCGCTGCAACCGGGGCTGGACGGCGCTGCATGAGTCTGTCTCCCGCAATGACCTGGAAGTCATGGAGATCCTGGTGAGCGGTGGGGCCAAGGTGGAGGCCAAGAACGCCTACAGCATCACTCCTCTGTTTGTGGCTGCCCAGAGCGGGCAGCTGGAGGCTCTGAGGTTCCTGGCCAAGCATGGTGAGTGGTCACGGGGTGCAGCTGACAAGGCCCTCAGAGGTCAGCTGGGAAGGAAAGCTGTGCTGGGGTCATCTCATGGGCCCCCTCTGATCCAGGGCTCTGCAGGGCTGTGTTGAGGATTCTGACGCCAGGTTTAGTTAGGCTCAGCAGAGCTGAGGTGAGGTGCTGTTCTGGGCTGCCTATCACACACAAGCATCTTACCATCTCGGATTCAGCTCTACATCCTCCTTTCACAAAAGAGGAATCTGAGGACTGGAAAGAGGAAGTGGCTTATCTACAGAATTAGCTGTAGAGATATCTAGGTTCTTGGACTCCTGGTGCCCCAACCACTGTTCTTTCTGCCACGTCACACTGCTGGGTCAGAAAGACCTCAGATGAAGAGCACATCCTTGTTTTGCAGGTGATGAAACCAAGGACAAGGGTGGGAAAGTGATTTGTCCAAGATCACACAGTAAGTTAGTGATAGGCATGGGATTTGAACCCAGGTCATTGTCCTACCCCCCCAAAAATATCTTAATGGGAGAAATTAAAACAATCCTACTTGCACCACAATGTTTTCAGTAGCAAAGGCCTCAAGAACCTGGCTAAGAGGCTTTGTATTGTTCAAGCTCCCTTGTGGCTTCTTTTCCCTCTTGTACATTGGAGAGGTTGAGGCCATGCAGAGACCTTGGGGCTGCACTGCAACAAGTCGGTTAGGACCTACTGTGTGTCAGGCCTCCTACTAAGCATGGACCTATGATGGATAGGTAGAGTGTGGGCTAGGCACCACCCTAACCCCTGTATACACGAGGGGATTGAGGCTCAGAGAACTTAATTATTGCTCACTATGAAAGCCTGGATCCCAATCTGTGTCTGCATCTCAGCCTAGGAGAATGACCCTGGGCCTGTATTGGGACAAGAGGCCACATCCACAGTGTGTATCAGAAGAGACTGAGGCTCTTAGCCAGAGATAACTGCAATGAACACTCTGAGAACACAGGGGCCAAGGCAGGACCCTGGAGCTCAGGCCAACAGGCCATGCTGAGGGTAAGGGCACAGTGGGTGAGGAGAACTCCCCTCTCCAGGCAGCTGTCCTGTCCCCTGCTGACACTGGGACAGGGACTGCTCCCTTCATGGGGGTTGAAAGCCGGTTCCTATGCAAATATTTTCCTTGTGTGAGCAGGCTGCTTTGCTGGCAAGCCTAGGCCTGCTGGGGAGCCTGACCCTGAGGCCCAGAGGCCTGTTAACGGTGTCCCTGGACTC
Organism: Meriones unguiculatus; assembly: GCF_030254825.1. Lineage (NCBI taxonomy): Eukaryota > Metazoa > Chordata > Mammalia > Rodentia > Muridae > Meriones > Meriones unguiculatus. The sequence continues at coordinate 108,702,027 of NC_083355.1, read as the reverse complement.
TCCCTCTGAGGGAAGGGCCATTCTCTTCCCCGGCTCTGTTCAGACAGCTGACACTGGCTGAGTGGTTTCTGAGCCCAGCACCATCCTTTTATACCTTGTAGCAACCATGACAGGTTAGGACCTACTGTGTGTCAGGCCTCCTACTAAGCATGGACCATGAGTCTTGGTTAATAAACAGGTAAACCAAGGCTTCTAAAAGCTACCTAAGGCTCCAGAGGTTGGGAGTCATGAAACAAAACCTTCAATGGTCCTAATAGGCCATCAAGGCCTGTGCCCTTCTCAAAAGGCCAGAGTGAGTCCCACTGCTGTTGAAAATGAAGTAATCAGAAAGGCTGGGAATGAGCAGACAGTTCTATGAGAAGAGCTGTGGTCGACACAAGCCTTTGATCTCAGCCTTCACCTCAGTGCATCTGCTTCTACAGCACGAAAGCCTACTTCCCTTTGTAGAGAAATCATGTGCACAGCAGTTTTCTCTCTCACCCCATGAGATGGAGAAGATGTAGAAGACCAAGATAAAGGCAGGCAGGCTGCCACCAGGCTTAGTGATTTCTTTCTTTCATTTTTAAATTTATTTTTAATGTTTTTAAAAAGAGAGAGAGAGAGAGAGAGAGAGAGAGAGAGAGAGAGAGTGTGTGTGTGTGTGTGTTATGTATGTGTGAGTCTAAGGACCCACAAGAGACCAGATGAGGGCATCAGGTCCACTGGAGCTGTAGTTATAGATAGTTGTGATCTAGTATGTGTGTGCTAAGAAACTGAACCCAGTGCCCTCTGCAAGAACAGTACACAGTCTTTACCACTGAGCCATCTCTCCAGTCTTTCAGTGATTCCTTAGGATGATGAAGAAAGCTGTTTCTCTCTTGTTTCTGAAAGAGAATGAAACAAATCCAGTCCTAAGGATGCCACTCAGTTGACAGAGTGTTTGCCCAGCATACAGAAGGCCCTGGGCAGGTCTCCAGCATTGCTCAAGTGTGTGCCTTAACCAACCATCAACTCCAAATCCAGCTAACAACCCCAGTGGGGTTTCCTTTGAGGAGTTTTGTGCTTAGCTGGACCTGACCCTGCTGTCAGGGCGCAGCCTAGGGCCCTTGCACAGCGAAGGCCAAAAGCCTAGCCTCCACCCTTGGACCACAGGGGTTCAAGTTTAGCTGCACATCTATGAGTGGATTATCCTGAGTCCTTTCAGGTCCTGTGCCCTGGTCTATGATGAAGAGGGTACGCTAGCTTTGACCTCCAAGCGGTTCGTGTGGATTCAGACAGTGTAGGCACGGCTTAGCACACAGCAGTTAACTCGGAGGTGGTCACAACACGGTGGCGTTGAATTATGGCAGAACTGACGGCTCCTGGCTCTGCTTCTCCCTCTCCAGGCGCAGACATCAACACACAGGCCAGCGACAGCGCATCAGCCCTCTACGAAGCCTGCAAGAATGAACACGAAGACGTGGTGGAGTTTCTTCTCTCCCAGGGTGCTGACGCCAACAAAGCCAACAAGGATGGCCTGCTTCCTCTGCATGTGGCCTCCAAGAAGGGCAACTACAGGTCAGTCCAGGCACAGCGCAACTCCCAGGGATGCTCTGTGAAGGCAGGGTGGGGCGGGACACCTGCTTTACCTGGCCAACCCATTTAATCCTCTCAAGGGCTTACTGAGGTGGAGGCCACGATGACCTCTTTTTTTATATATATAAGAAGGCTAAGATAAATAGAGGTTAGGTGACTGGTCCAAGGTCACACAGCTTGTGGGTGGCAGGAAGTCACCTGCTCCAAATGATCCAGCTACGGGAATCCCACTTAGGGAGCAGGGAGGAGTCTGAACTCATGACTGTTGTTTCGGTGGGCTGGGAGGATGCAGAGAGAACCTTCAGGGCAGCTATCAAGTAGCTGAGGATGCCCACAGCAGTGGAGAGGGACCAGTCCCTGGACACTTCCCTCTGCTTCACGGTGCTCAGGTGGGAAAAGCTCAACTTCTCCAGAGGCAATCTGTGGGAGGGAAGGTGCACCCCCTCCCCCATCACATGCACGGATGAACAGTTCACACACATTCACAACTTGATGGAAGAACATCCAGGCCTTAGCTCCATGGTGGCCCCAGTAGAAAGGAGCAATTAAGCTCCAGGGCAGAAGTCGCTGGAGCCAGCCTGCATCGGCTTATGAGAGTCCATCACAGGCGCCCTCCCAGCAACGTTTTCACTCCCCTCTTTGGTAGCATAAAATTGGCCAGAATGGGAGTTTATGCACCATGGAGAAAGCTTCTCTCTGGAACCTCCAACATCCCGCTCAACCTAGAGCCAATTGCTAAGAATTTAGCACCCACAGGGAGGGTGGGAAAGCATGCTTGGAAGTCGGGGGCAGGGTGGGGAGGATGTTGGCTGTCCTTGCAGACAGACACTGCTCATTTCTAAAGTGTGGCCTCATTGCCCAGCTGCAGTCTGCAGGTTTGCCATGATGGCCGCTTTTACCTTACAAGAAATTGACCAGGTAGCTAAGAGCCCGTGCCTCAGTGGGGCCACCCCCAGCCCTAGTACCTAAGCCCCAGAGGATAGACACTTTCTACTGGTTGGATAATTCCCAACTGTCGACCCCGGTAAGCTTTCTTTTCATTTTAGACAGCTGTCATTTGTTTTTAAAGACATTTTAAAAACTACATTTTTTTTTTTCTTAAAATGTTTTTCAAAGGAAACATTTACCACAATGGTATAGTGGGAAGATGATTTACGGTTACTAGAAAACCCATGCCATGTGACCTGGGTACCACACTGGGAAATGCTCTAACTTCTCAGGCTGGCAGAAGAAAGAGAACAGATGATGTTTAACATCATCAATAAGGCCGGGGGATGTATAGGCGAAGAGAGACATCCACAGAAGGTGAAGCAAAGGAGCCCACAAGGTCCCTCAGCGCCCTTCCTGTAAGGGCTTGTAATGACCTTCCTGTAAGCCATTTGCATACACAACCAATTTCCTGAGTGCTGCCCAGTGAAGGGTTAAAGTTAGATTCCCAGCAGCCCCTGCCACCTGGCTGGGCCACTGCTCTTTGCTCACACCCTGGGCATGTGGCATTAGAGGCCCTCCCCATGCTGGCCTCCCACAGGCTGAGCAGGGATTTAATGTGACATTCCATAGGCATTCAGCCACCTGCCAAAACACTCTGCCTACCCAGGGCCTGGAGTGAAGTGCTTGGAGCCTGAGGCCATTTGCCAGATGCGCCTGCTCTTCAACACAGGGTGTGAGTGTGTGTGTGTGTGTGCGCGTGTGTGTGTGCGTGCGTGCGTGTGTGTGTGTGTGTGTGTGTGTGTGTGTGTGTGTGTGTAGGGGAGGAGGTGTTGGGGCATGGCTGACAGAGGAGCTAGCATCCCCATCCCTTAGGCTTATTTTCCAGTTCGATCTCCAGTGTAGCACAGGGGCCAGCAGAACAGGTAGACACCCAAAGACCTGGTGAGCTGGACCAGAATGTGGCCAAGGGTTCTGAAAGCATGTGCAGCCTGATCCAAGCCCCTCCATGGACCAGCTAATGGCATCGGTCTGGCCTGGGGCAGGGTGCCAGGGTTTCCACATGGTGCCTGAGTGAGTTTCAGGAACTTAGCACCTCTCTTGTGGGCAACAGAAAACACAGGCTTGGACTTCGGAGTTCGTGTCTGACCCACTGCATGGTTCAGTGTGTTGGTAGCAGTGGCGGCTAGTCCCTGTGGGACAGGGTGAACGCTAACAAGGGTCAGGCTACCATGACCTCTTGACTAAGGTCTCCTTTGGCTTGGGGCAGCAGGGCAGGGGCCGCTGTCACTGTGCTCAGGACCCAGACTTCTAACTGCCTTCCAATGGCTTAATGTGTGCTGATCTGACTAAGGTGTGAGATGGTAGCCTCAAAAGCAGGCTTGGCAAATGAGACAGCGAGGTTTGCATACCTTGGCATATGAAGGATTAACGAGACAAAAAAAATTCTCAGCTTGCAGGGTCACTTTTGAATTAAATGAGGTGACTGTGAGGAGCCCTTTAAAGGACACTTGGTGCGCACTCTTTGGTGACAAGCGACGTAGTCTTGACTCTGAGGATGAGGTGTTCCTAGCATCAGGTCCTCAGTGAAGGGTAGCTGTAGGTATCGTTGTCGTCATCACTAGTATAACTCAGAGTAATCCGTTCTGTTTCAGAGGGGTTAGTAGCAGGCCTGAGTTGGCCCCGCATTAAGCCAGCAGCTGTCACCAGGTCCAGGTGGCTCTGAACCCTGGTGGCTCCTCACTGCCTGTGCTGTCCCCCAACATCCCTCTGTCCCCATTCTAAATGACCGCTAGCTTGAATACCTCCTCACTGCTCCTGGGCTGGGTTAAGGCAAGGCATCACACCCAGGTCATGCAGCATGGCATGACTGCGCGCTTCGGGAACTAGAGCCTTCACCGGGATCCCAGCTCTAGGGCAAGGAGCGTGGGGTTTCAGTGAGGGGACCTGAATTTAGGTCCAAAGGCAGAGGCATCCTGTGATATCTTCCCAGATGCTGCACGGGGCGTCCCGGGACCAGTCCTGGGCTAGATCTGTTTGGCTTTCTGAGAGCAGTCAGCTAATCCCAGCCTATTTTATAAAGTCATCTGCCGTTGTCCCACAGAAATGGCCTGGTAGAAAAGAGCCACCTGCACAGTGGGTTGTCCGCCCAGGCACTCTCCATGGCCGGAAGTGGGGGACCTAAGCCAGGCACGGTGGCATACTCCTGTAATGTCAGCACCTGGGAGGTAGAGGCTGGACGACCAGAAGTTCAAGGTCCTTCATGACTACATATCAGTTTGAGGCCATGTCTCAAAAACAATTAATTAATTAAAAAGGGGTGGGGCACCATGGAAGGCCTGGCCCTAGGTAGCCAGCACCTCCACTCTGCCCTGGCTTGCTGCCTATTTTTATTCAGACTCACTTGCTTTCCTACTCCAATCCCAGGCCTCTGTTTCACCCTCCATAAAATGGCAGCACTGCCCCGATGTCTTTCAGATCTGGCCAGCACAGCATACTAACCCTCGATGGCTAAGTCCTAGAGAAGTAAGCAGTGATCTGATGACGCCCTGAGTTGCCGACTCTATGCTTCTGGGACTCAGGGTAGAGACTGTCAAGTTCCCACATTTCCGTCCCTTTCCCTGGCCTGGCCAGGGAATCATTGGAGACCAGCTGCGGCCTGCAGAGACTCCAGCCCATGGGCTAGCCGCCCAGCCCTCCCCGTCCCTGTTCTTTCCCGTGCTTGGGCGCGTCACGGCTGTTACCCTGCATTTGTTGGTCATGGCGGTGGTCCAGGGGCCCCAGCCCTGCCTTTGACCAGCACCTCTGAAGAGGAGGTCAAGCCCCCGGAGCCTGCACAAATAGAAATTAGGAGGCAATTAGCTCCCCTGGGTGTGTGAATTTCCTTTTGAGGATTCAGAGGCAGATCTTAGCCAAACTCAGCATCACTGCTGACAATAATGCTGTCCTCAGAGGAGATCCCAGCAGGACGTCACTGGCATCCCAATTCCAGGAAGCCAGAAGCAAGGAGAATGCCAGGAATCAAGAGACATGGGAACTGGCCTGGTGGCACCTGCTTTCCCCTCTGCCTTTCCCCCCATGGCCACGACCTTAGAGTCCCACAGGAGGCTGTGAGGTCACCTGTCAACAGGGCTTGGATGGATTAGGGGTTGAAATCAACAGTGCAAGTGCTTGTTCTAGAAGGTGGCAGGAATCCAGGGGATGAGAGCCAAGATGAGGAGTTCTGGGGTCAAGAGCTGAGATGAAGGGTCCTGGGGTTAAAGCCCTAGAGTTATTCTGATTTGTCACTGATTTTCTGAGCCATGTCTGTTAAAAAGATAGATGCAGCTCTCTCTGGGTACGCCAAAGGACTACAGTGAGGGTAAAATGGGCCAGGCAAGTTAACACACTGTGAAAATCGCAAAACCGCATGGCCTATCAGCTGTCATCCTGATTGCTACACCAGAAGTAGGACACTAGTTAAGAGTGTGGCCTAAAGGATCAGACAATCTCAATCCAAATCTCAGCGTTCTCACTTCCAGGCTGTGTATCTTTTTCTGGGCCTCCTCATCTGTAACAGGAGTACAATCTCAAAGGGTCCCTGGGAGAATTCTGAAGATCAATAGGTGGGATGCTGAGATCAGTGCCCAGTCCGGCAGTCAGGAGCCAGTGTGGTGGGAGCTCTGGCCTCAGCAGCGGCTGGTCAAGCTCTCCATGTCAAAAGTGGGCAGAGGGGCTGGGGAAGCTGGTACATTCAGTGCTCAGGAGAAACATTCATTCAGGATGTCAGAAACACATTCAGGAGAAACTGCCATCTTGTGGGAGAAGAGAGAAGGCACCGTATGGACACAGTGGACTAATGGGGCTGGGGCGGGAGTGGTTGGGACAAGTTTCCCCCTTCCTGGCTCCATGCCTCCCCTCTCCATGCCTAGAGGTTCCACCAGCTAACAGGGCAGCAGGATAGGCAGGAAAGGGTCCCGGAGTGTCCCTCCCAGCATGTTTCTTAGCCGCCCTAAGCCTCAGTTGTTCTCATCTGCAGTGTGGAAGCAACAGGACATGCTTCTGGGGTTCTCATACAGATAAAAGTGAGTTGCCAGTGTTTCCTTCCCACACAGGCTCTTTCCACACTGGCTCCAGCTTTCAGCACCCAACTCTATCTGCTACCTCCTGCAGAGAGTAGACTGGGTCTTCACTGGGTGTGAGGGCCTTCTGGCCACTTCCTCCAGTTTTCTGAGAGCTGCAGTCTTTATTAGTAGTGGGTTAGTGGTTTGTCTGCATGTCCGTCCACGTACCACGGGTATGCTTGTGCCAGTGGTCACCGGAGGAGGGCTTCAGTCCTCTGGAACCTCAGTGACAAACTCTGGAAGTTGTGGGCCGCCCTGTGGGTTCTGGGACTCCAATTGGGCCCTCTGGAGGATCATCCAGAGCTCTTGACCTCTGAGCCATCTCTCCACCCCAAGCATCTTTTATTTAGGCTGGAATTTGTCCATGTGAGATGCTTGAAGCCATACTCCATCTGGCTGAGATTTTTCAGAACTCACTGGCCAGCTGCAACCTTTTCTGGCTAGGGGAAAAGAGGGCTGCTAAGCACGACCGGTCCCTCGGCACCCCCTGCTGGCCGGATTGTGCACGTGCGTGCCGCCTCCTGACCCGCGCGTGCCTGTCCCATCCTCCCGCAGGATAGTGCAAATGCTGCTGCCCGTGACCAGCCGCACTCGCGTGCGCCGCAGCGGCATCAGCCCTCTGCACCTGGCGGCCGAGCGCAACCACGACGCGGTGCTGGAGGCGCTGCTGGCCGCGCGCTTCGACGTGAACGCGCCCCTGGCGCCGGAGCGCGCGCGCCTCTACGAGGACCGCCGCACCTCCGCGCTCTACTTCGCCGTGGTCAACAACAACGTGTACGCCACCGAGCTGCTGCTGCTGGCCGGCGCTGACCCCAACCGCGACGTCATCAGCCCTCTGCTCGTGGCCATCCGCCACGGCTGCCTGCGCACCATGCAGCTGCTGTTGGACCACGGCGCCAACATCGACGCCTACATCGCCACGCACCCCACCGCCTTCCCCGCCACCATCATGTTTGCCATGAAGTGCCTGTCGCTGCTCAAGTTCCTCATGGACCTCGGCTGCGATGGCGAGCCTTGCTTTTCCTGCCTGTACGGCAACGGGCCGCACCCGCCCGCCCCTCGATCCAGCCGTTTCCACGACGCACCCGTGGATGACAAGGCACCCAGCGTGGTGCAGGTGCATGGAGGGAGGGGGGCCGGCGGGTGTCAGGGAAGGCAGGGCAGGGTGAACCGTCCTTTGTGATGGCTTAGGAGGGTAGGTCGGCTGGTGGAGAGTGGAATGAACCCATCGGAATGAACCCGACAGACTCCGTGGCCCCTGCCTGTGATGCAATCCTCATTTCCATTTGGGGCCCTTTAAGGAACCCACAGCGTGATAAAAGATTGGCTGTGGAGGAGGAAACTTTGAAAAGCTCCAGGGCCAGTCACCTGTAGCAAAAACAAAAACAAACAAACAAACAAACAAACAAACAAACAAAACAAACCTCAGTGGACAGAAAGGGAACTGCAGAGCAGGCTGGGTGTAAAATCAAGAGAAGTTCCTAGGATGCAGGACAGCCAGGTACGTGATGCCTGTAAGATCCTGGTACCTAAGAGACAGCGCAGAAGATTGCAAGTTTGAGGCTAGCCAGGGCTACAGAGAAAGTTACAGGTCATTGCTAACAGCTTAGCGAGAACCTGTCTCGAGATTAAAAAAAAAAAAAAAAGCAAAAGAGAGCCTGGAGAGATGGCTCAGCAGTTGAGAGCATGTGTTGCTCTTTGCAGAGAGGACTGGAGTTGGGTTCTCAGGGAGCATCTCTCAACCACCTGTAACTCCAGCTCCAAGGGAATCCCCTGCCCCTGGCCTGCATATATTCACACACATACATATACAGATAATGAAAAAATAAACTAACTTAAAAAATAAAGTATGAGATAGGCCAGGGATTGGCTCAGCCGTAGAGCACATGGTGCCATAGTTCAGCCTCAGTACTAAAAGAGAGAGAGGGGGAGAAGAAATTAATAGTCAGCATTTAAACTGTAAATGAAGCTAGAGACAAGAAACCAGAGACACTTCCCTGCTAAGGGTCATTTCTGTGGCTAACGACCAGCGTGCAAGGCTAGCTCCTGTGTACAAAGGAGTTTATGTTCTTAAAAACGCCTTGGAGTGGGTGTCATGTGTCCAACTTGTAGACAAGGAAATTGAAGCACAGGGAAGTGATGGGAACCAATGATGGGAACTTTTCCATCTTGCATGTCGGGCAGTAGATGCCAGTACCACGAGGCCCATGCTGAGGGGAGGGGTTTGTAGAGTGAAGTGTGTCAGGTCTTAGGTGCCTGCCCCACCACCTCTCTGACCTCACCTGAAAGAGTGCTGTGCTCTTTTTTTCAGTTCTGTGAGTTCCTGTCGGCCCCGGAAGTGAGCCGCTGGGCGGGGCCCATCATCGACGTCCTTCTGGACTACGTTGGCAACGTGCAGCTATGCTCCCGCCTGAAGGAGCACATTGACAGCTATGAGGACTGGGCCGTCATCAAGGAGAAGGCAGGTAGGGCTGTTGCTGCTGCTACCGGGTGTCGTCTGCCTCAGGCACCCAGACCTCAGGCAACGTGACCCATACCAGCACAGGCCCTGCTCTGCAGTGTTCGCCCAATGTGCTGGTCGCTCCTGGCATGATAGAGGCATCGGGCCTCAGAGAGATGGTGTCACCTGGGTCAAAGCCACATAGCTAGGTAGTAGCAGCCAGGAGACCAGCCCAGGTCTGACAACGTGGTAGTTCCTACCCCTGACATAATTCTGGTACCTGAGGGAGCAATTGATCTACTGCCTGCATTTCGGGGTTGCTCCCATATTGGGAGGCAGAATGGCAGGAGGAGGAGTGGATGGATGGTGACCTAGCATATCTGCATCTGGAACCTGTTCATGCAGTACCCAGACCTCACCCAGAGGACAGCTCCTGACTCCACAGGGCTGTGACAACCTGGAGTTTGCATTCCCACCAGGTTTCCCGCACACCGGAACCGATGCCTAACAGGTCACCTGAGAAGCCTTTGTAGGGACACTCAGGGTGGCTGCGAGATGGCCTCTGAGCCCTGAACAGAAAAAGAAGGCAGGGTCCAAACCCTTCCAGCACTCAGATGACGGGGCGTGGCTAGCTTGGGTACAGCAGGCTAGACCTGGTCTGTCAGGCAGGTAACACAGAGACTGGCCTGAAGCATCATCATGCCGACAAGGCTGCTCTCGTCCTTGTCCCCCATAGGACCCTAACTCTGATGTGCCTAATTCCTCCTCGATCCCAGCCACTCCCTTGAGCCCTTAGCCACCACAGGATCGTCCCCTGCCACAGATCTGGGCGGACATCTCTCGGTCATTGCCTTTGACAGTGGCAGGGAACAGGTGTCACCTGCCTGCCTCCCACTCAGCCACTGCTGTGTATATGCCATAACCTGTCACTAACCCGTCATCCATAGAACCACTGGCTGCTGCTCTAGTCCCTGGCCACTAGAGGGTAGAGTGGTCCACACCCAGATATGGGCCTCTTCTGTCCTTGCTCTTGCTTTCCTTAGAGAGGGGTCATCTCTCACAACTAGACCCCACCCCAGGGATAAAATAGGGCAGCAAGCACTTGTGAACAGAAGACGCACAGTTCTGAGGCCTTTGTTTCCTTGAAGCAGTGTTCTCCCTCTTCCTAACGCTGCTACCCTTTGCTAGAGTTCCTCATGTTGTGATGACACCCAGCCACAAAATTATTTCATTGCAGGCATAAATGAATGGCATGTTTTAGTTTAACAAACTACTCCCCTGTGCCCAAATAAATCACCCAATTACCAGATGCACCCTTCTGCCCCTCTTTACCTCCCAAGTTAGCAAACACCATAGCATAAGACACTCCAGGAGTGTCTGGGAGCACCCAAGTAGGAGTCTACAACCTGCGGCAAGTTCCCCATGGCAAACACCTTTACCCACCAAGCACCTGCTGCCAGGCTCTGCCCACTTCATCTGGCTTCCCAGGGACAGCAGCGGGCCCAAACAGTTCTAGGCATGGGAGGTCCCGAGAGGTCAAATTCTGACCAATCTGTTGAGGCTGTCTGGGGGGAGGGAGGGCTCAGGCTGTGTGTGACAAGAAGACTCAAAAGACAGAGGGATGTAATCACGGGTCCCAGGAACATCCTGGGCAAGGTGGGTAGCCTTACTGGGAAGGGGATGTGGCATTTACCCTGACCACCTTGGGTTGTGCAGATCCACGCAGGTTGGAAGTATGAAGAAGGCTCTTTGCCGGTCCCAGCTTTGGGGACCAAAGTTTCCAGCAGTAAGCACCCCTCTGGGACTCAGCCATGTCACTGACCAAACTCACAGGCCACACCCCTTGCTCAGTGCAAGTGACAAGTGTGCATCTCACATTTTCTTCTTTTCCTAGAACCTCCGAGACCTCTGGTTCACCTCTGCCGTCTGCGGGTTCGGAAGGCCATAGGAAAATACCGGATAAAACTCCTAGACACACTGCCGCTCCCGGGCAGGCTAATCAGATACCTGAAATATGAGAACACACAGTAGCAGGCCTGGAGAGGAGACTTCAGACTGGCACTTCAGACTGTTTCCATGACACCCCAGCTGGCCTGTATCCAAGAGCACCTGGGGTCAGAATGAGGCTGCAGAGTATGGTCTTGCTGGGTCTCTGTACTAGAGCTTCCATTCAAAGCGAGAGCCGGATGTGTGGAGTAGGCGAGGAACCTCCCGTTTCAGACTGTTGAATGGATCACGGACCTGCTCTGCCGCTGCGAATAGCCAGAGACCTTCAACCTGGGGCTAAGGCAGAGCTGGTCTGGGAAAGACAGCCCAGGCAGGAAGCCTAGGCTTCAGTTGGAGAACTTGTGGAATGACTTCACCTGTGAATCTTACTGGACTCTGAGCTTTCAGGCTGGGAGGGGACCCTCAGCCTGAGTCTTCATCGAGTACAATAAATGTTGAGTACAAATATTCTGCCCTAAAATGTCCCTCCCTTTATACTCCCCAAGCCGGGGGCTCTTAGCCCTGTTCCTGGCAGTAGTAGGGGCTAGGCAAGGGGTAGGCACAGGGCATGCAGACCTCTGAACGTGTCACCTTTGCTGGGCCCTAAAAGATGCCTGAGGGTGTGTCCTTCAGGACCCAGTTGGATTTCTTCTACTGGTTTAATCACCGTGGACACCAGATCTTCCTTCACTAGCATGGGGCTTATGCTTACAAGTCCCCTTGATACCTGGGGTCGTCTTTCTCATTTCCTGACCTTCCTTCTCACTCCTCTTTTGCTACAGAAGTTGAAATAGTAAGAAAAGCAATCCGGAGCTGGCGAGATGGCTAGGACAAGTAGAGAATCTTTGGCCACAGTGTCCTATGGGACAGGCAAGGCAGAGGCAGGTCTCCTATTTGCAGGTGGTACAGGTGAGCGCCAAGGCTCAGCACTGCCATCACCCTTATTCGAGGGTCTTCAGGACCCAGAAGCCGAGACCCAGAACACCCTGTTTTCTTGGGAGTTGCACTGGTTCTTCAGTGTTCTCCCTGCATGGCAGTGAAACTTTCTCCTGGGCCAGGTCGATCTTCATCACCAACAAAGTGGGCCTCCTTGATGACAGCCTGCACCTAACCTAGCCTCTGTCTCCAAGGGTCTTCGGTGAGGTCAAGAGTAGTTTCTGACCTTTCAGAATGTAAGCAGATGGGCGGCAGAGCAGTGATGACTCAGGCCTGCTCTGGCTTTCTCTTCTGGGACTCAGTTTGTCTGTACAGTGGACTGGAGGGTTCCTGGTGGCCTTGCTGCCTTGGCATCCCTAGTTTTCATGAATAGACCCTATTCTGCAAGAAGAGGAGGAGGAGGATCAGGAAAGGTGGGGGGGAGGTCTCCTAGGCTCAGAGGGAGCTCAGCAGCATCATGTCCACACCCTCAAGGTCTGGGGATATGGAGATTGAGGAGGGGAAGGGACTTGCCTGAGCCTACATGGCAAAGTCCCTGTGGGGTTGCTTTGCGCTTGGCTCCCATCCCTTGTTGTTTTGTTGGAGGAAGTCTAGAGGGAAGCTTGTATCCTTTCTCCTAGAGATGCTTAGCCTCAAAGCGTGCAGAAGAAGCTGCTAAGTGGGGTTCGTCTCAGGGTTTAACCAGGAAGCAAAGCATTCAGAAGGGTGGTTGGGGCTTAGCTAAGGCACTACTAGCTCATTAGTCTATGAGCTGTTGGGAATACAGACGGGCCCGTGGGCTGTGGTACTGCAAGGCCCCATTCAGCCTAGACGGCAGCTACCCATCCTCCTGCCTGAGCCACACACATTGGGCCTTGTGGCTGCCTGTGGAAGTAGAGGGGTGGGAGTGGAGCTCAGCTAACACACTTGGCAGTTACCGTCTGACAGCAGGTATGCTATCAGACACCCTGGCCTGGACATGGCCAAATACCACCTTGAGCTTCCATACATCTCTACCTCTGTCTGCTCACAGCCCAGAGGCTAAGTGTGGCCTGAGGCCTGCTCAGTGGGCCAGTGCGTGGAGGGTTTGTGGGGGTGTGTAACTCCAGACTCCACTGTGTCATCAAGCTCAGGAAGGGCGCCTGCCTTAGAGATGTCACATAGTATCACAAACAGCATTTGGCGGGGTGTGGGGGGGGTGAGTCTGGCCCCGGTTGCAGTGCATGGGCATGAGAATGCCATGGTGGTAAGAACAGGACACTGAACAATGTAGGGGGTTCCCCCGACTGGCTTTGGGTTCTACTTGTAGCCACACCAACACAACTTGATCTTCCTCCTCTTTTTTTGCTTCCTCCCTGCTATTCATTTATCTTGTAGTGATGGAAACCACACCTGTGGCTTTGTGCATGGTAACCAGGCACTTACCCTACCACCCCTGCACTACAGTTTCAGCTCCTACCTGGCCTTTTGGGTGTGTGTGTTTGGTTTCCTACCTGGCCTTTTTGGTTGCATGTGTGTGTGTGTGTGTGTGTGTGTGTGTGTGTGTGTGTTTGGTTTCTTGAGGAGCCCCCGAGGGTGTCAAATTACAGACAGCTGTAAGTCTTCTACTGCAGCTGCTGGAAATCAAGTGGTCATAACTACCGAGCCATCACTCCAGTCCTGCTTTCTGCTTTTAAATGAATCCTTCTGCATTTTGAAGGAAGGGGTCTGCAGGAACCCCTGGGGAAGCTGAGCCTCAGCAGGAAAAGGCTGGTATAAAACCAGGAGGACCCAGCCAGGGCAGGACTCAGCAGCACCTGAGAATATGTGACTCTGAAGGGTTGCTCCTGCTCCAGCAGTGGGGTGTTGGGTGAGGTGGAGTGACCAAGGCACCCACAGCAGTGGGCAGCTTGATCTATGACTATTTCTAATCCGCCAGCATGAAGGACCTCTAGTTGCCTAAGCGGAGGAGACAACTTTATGTAAGAAGGGAGATCAGACTTTCCATCTATGAACAGCCATGTGGCCAGTCTCACTTTTGGGGGGAGGAAATTTCAGCACAGACAAGTAGCTCGGGCAGTAGGTGGTGGGACTGGAGGGCTGAGCTCCCTGCTGCACAGTCTGGAGGAGGCGGAGAACCATTGCTGTGATGATGGGGTAAGAGAGGGCGCACAGCTGCTCCTGAGCCCTCAGTGCTCTCTGAGACCCAGTGTTGGCTAAAGATCTGCTCCTCCTGCATGCCAGACTTAGGACAACTCTGTGTCGTGTCAGCATCTGCTACTCTGAAACCTCTTGATGTCTTTGGACGGAAAGCTCCAGAATACTGCCATCATCTCCCTGGCCAACTGCCCCTGCCGGTTGACTCCCTGGTTCTGGTGGGTCTTGGGGTTGGGGGGAAGTAGGCTAGAACTGAAGGTCCATGTGCAGCCTCTAATCCTGGAGGCGGAGTTAGTAAAGGAGGCGGGTCGTGAAGGAGATGGACGTGCAGGAGAGACCAGTTCAACTGATGCAATCTTCTACGTGGGGATCAGGGGCTTGGATAGCACCAGGCTTGGTTGTGAAGACCATGGTGTAAAACACCGTGTAGCCCAGCTGCATAGAGCGTGCCTAGACCAATGCTGCTCTGGAAGCCATCGACCCCAGCAGCAGGAAGCCATCTACCCCAGCAGCTTAGCTCTCTGAGGACATTCAGGGAAAGCCCCTGGTCCTTACCCTCAGCACACACTTCTATCCAGCCACAGGCAGAGCTCCCCACCTTTCATTGGCATGTGGCTGAGAGCAATCAGAAGAATGCGACTGAGTTAGTTACAGTCTGTGGCTTCTGGGTTTGGGTTTTATCTGTTTTATTTTGGTCCACTGTGGACCTATAATCAGTGCTCATGCTTCAAAGGAACAGTTTGGTCAAACCACCTGTTTCGGTCACGAGAAACTGAAATCCCATTTGTCCTGGTTTTTCTCTGACAAGCATCGCACATAGCTGCTGTGGCACAGCCTAAGGTGTCACACAGGCACACCAAAATTGTAGATCTGCCTCCCCGGGCCAGAGCACAACGAGCCATGGGGATCCAGACCTTCCCCAAAACCTCCTTCATCAGACGGCTGGACTGAGCATCCTCCCCCTCACTTCTTTCCTCTGAGCTGAGCATCCATCTCTAGGCATGTCAGAGGCTTCAGGCTACTCCCTACCTGTAGCCATCCTCCATCTCGAGCCTGCATCTGGAACTATCCCACTTCACAACACCCAAGAGATGGAAACTGCAAAAGAAATTTTTATTTTTTTTTAAACTTTCTCAATATTTACAAAGAACAAAAAGAACAAGTGAGATTGCCCCCCGGCTTCCCAGAGATGGCAGCTGAACAGGTGTGTAATGGGCAGCCATCAGACTTGGGTCCCACTGCCCGTGGCCTGCACAGGGTCAGGAGACAGCTCTCCTGTGGAGAGGCTTTCCTGTGCCTGGCCCCACAGGCTGCAAGATCCAGATAGGAGTCCCCTCCCTGAGGCAGCCTGGCTGGACCCCTGCCCAGCTCCCTTCTCCCATGGAGAGCTTGTCAGAGATCTCATCCTGCAGGCCTTAAGAGGGGGCTGAGGCTGTCCAGCTAGAGGTAGCCGAAGACATTGAAGATGGGTGGAGGCATGGCTGGCTTAGTGGGGATCGGCTTCAGAACCACGGGTCTGTACACTTTTGGCCCTGGGCTGTCCACATCCTTGCAAAAGTGGGCCAGCTCCACAGGTGAGGTGGGGCTTTTCCTCCACAAGCCCAGACCGGGCACCGGGCCTTGAGGCAGGACCCCTGGAAGACTGGGGAAGACTGGCTGTCCATGGTACTGGAAAGGGCAGTAGCTCCAAGCATCAAGGCTGCCTACCAGGGATACCCCAGCCATCTTGAGTGGCTCTGTGTCAGCTAGTACCCTTGGGGACATGGGCAATGGAGCAGTCTCAGGCCCCAGGGACTCCAGACCCTTGCAATTTTTCTTATTCTCATACAGAGATGCCTCCCTGGGGGCCAGGCCCACCTCCAGCCCCATTGGGTAGCTGAGGGTGGGCCTCGGTTCCTCCCAGAAGGAAGCAGGCAGCTGTCTCTTCCTCATGGGCACCTGGCCAGGTCTAGCAGCCTCTGGATTCAGGCCCCGGAAGCTCTGCTCTTTAGAAAGGCACTCCTCCCCGAAGGGGGTCCCCAAGGCCTTCTCCGCATGGTTCCCACCCCCGCCAGGGCTGGATTCTGGACAGGCATGGAGGGGCAGCTGACCAGGCCTCTCTTCAGGGCCCCGTTGCAGGTGGGGCTCTGCCACCCTGCCAGGCAGACCCCTGGGGAGCCGCGAGTACTTCTGAGAGAAGCGCTTGAGTTGCTTCTGCAGGTACTTGCGATGGTCCACAGAGCGGCGACAGGGTGCGGACTTGTCCAGGGCCGCCTTGATGTCACTGGACGCCAGGTTTACAAAATTCAGAAGCATCTTCACATCACTGTCAGCTGCCATCACCACGGGCACCGTGTGGGGCTTTCCATGAAGAACGTGGGCTCTGCTGGGGGCTGGCAGCTCAGAGGAGAGCGCAGGGCAGACCTAGGGAACACAAGAGGCAGCTGGAGTCTCTCCAGGGCAGTTACACCTCCCCAGGGCCACAAGGACTGAATGCAAAAGCTCTTTACCCAGGCACCCTTCTGTCTCAAACAGAGAATCCACAATAGGACTGGAAAGTCGCTCAGCATTTCCTGACTGTCTGAGATGAGACAGGTGCCAACTGTTTCATTTAGTCTTCTGTTGCCCTCTTCTGGAAGTTGAGGCTCAGGAAAAGCAAGCAGGGTGTTCAAAGCCACCCAGCTACAAGCAGCATTGCTGGGGCTGCGTTCTCAGTTGGTCTCATCTCCCACATACTGTGAGGCCAACGTGCACAACTCACTATTCAAGTTTTTATTTTCAAAGCCAAAGAAATTCTCTAAAGAAGGCCAGGCCCCCTTCCCCCTCCCTGGTGGTGGCCTCCCCCTCCCACCACTCCGCCCCCTCTGAAGTCCCCACGCTCCACCCCCAGTTCTCACACGGGGCCAGGCAGGATCCCTGTCTAGCACTTAATCTAGACCTGCCTTCAAGGCTCATCTCAGACTGCCTGCAGCAGGGACTCCCCTGTAGAAGCATCTGCAGCAATTTCATGCCTCCTGGGCCACCACCCACAGTACTGTGACCCTCCCCCCAAGGCTCTAGCCCACTCACACCCTGCCCTCCACCCGGCCTGGCCAAACCACTCGGGACTCCACACTGACCGAAGATGCAGGCCAGGGCCCCCGCCAATGTGGCCTGCAGGTTCCCCACCGTAGACCCAGGCAAGCCCGGCAAGCTGGAGTGCAGTGAGCTCCGTGCAGGGTGAGAAGCTTGTGCAGCCCTTGAGTGGGCTGAATGGAGGACAAGTCCGGAGCTGGGGGGCCCTCAGGCCAATCAGGAGCGCCTCTCCAGATACAAAGCATCCCAATCAGGCGGCGGAGCCCCGGTCCCACATTCTTTGCCGTCACAAATTGTCACCATGGGGACCATCACAAAAAAAGACAGCTCCCAAATGCAATCATTTCCCGGTAAATTTCTACCCTTCAGCCCCACTTTCCCCAGCCTTCACCCCCTCCTCCCCTTGACCTCGGTACCCCGGCTTCTTGAGGGAGTGAGGTGTGTGTGTGTGCAAAAATGTTCAGGATCAAGAAGGGCTGGATGCAGTGGAGACAGGCACCCAACCTTCCCCAGATACTCCAGGCCTCCAGCTGCCATGCTCCAGTGCGGACAGACAATCGGATGGGGTAAGCCGGGTGGGCTGCTTTCCCTCTGCCCTTGAGCGTTGAGTGTGTGCTCTCTGACTCTGTCTGTGTCGTCAGGTCTCTCGCCTCTTTCAACCACCCTTCCTGAAGGCTCCCCTGGGATGGGTCGAGGGGTGGTGCACTGATATGGAGAAAGGTAGCTCGGACGGACTGGCTGAGGGGTGCTGGGATATCCATGGGAAGGGAGCCGAGGCTCTCAGGAATCTTGTCTTTATGTTTGCTTCCTCAATTGAGCTGCACAAAGCCTGAATTGCCCATTCAGTGCGGCTGGACAAAAGGGTGGCGTTGCACGGCCCCCTTGCATTTGTAGTCAAACAGTTAGGGACTTAAATCGAGTCGTCATGATGGAGAAAGAGGTGGACAAAGCCCATAGAATTGCCATCAGCAAACATTTTCCTGTGTCATATTAGCTAGTCTCCATGGCTCCCCCTGGCCCAGGGACAATGGCACAAGTTTGCACACTTGGCTACTGTCACCGTGCCAACGCCGGCAGGGCTGCAAGCAGGGCCACTCAGTTGGAGCAAGTGACAGAGCCCAGGCTGCCTTGGCCCTGCCCACCAACTGCCCAAAGAGAAGGTGAGGCTGACAGTGGCATGGTGAAGGGGGTTGTCTGGGAAGTGCTCCCTGGCAGGGTCTCCATGCCAGCCAGCTCCTCCATGTACCCTGCACACCTCCTCTCTTCCCCTCCTCCTGTCTTTTTGCCACCTTCTCCTTTCCCCGACTGCATACTGGCCCACACCTTCACACCATGGTCCAGATGCCAGACGGGCATGGCTACATGCCCTCCCTCAAGAGTGGTGCCAAGGGGCAACTGCTATGGGAATGGGACCCCTGCCTCTAGTAGCCAGGTGTTCCTCCTCTGAAGGCGATGGTGCAGCCCCTATGAGCTGCAGCTCTGACACCTGGAGCTAGCAAACGTTCTCTGTGCAGAACCAGGGCAGGACAGGCAGGGGCGTGCTGGCCCCTGGTCCCTGTGGTGGCAGCCATCACATGCCCTGTTTCCTCCCTAGCAATCTCTGCACTGGCAGGGGCCATGCCACTGCTATTTTAATCCCTAGGGCTCTGGGAGGAGAAATTCTGCAGCATGTCCCAGCCCACCCTGACAGGTAACATCCTTTATGCTCCAAACTCTTGGTACACTCTGCTGGAGATATACTCTGAGGCCCCGCCCACGGCCATCGGCTTTGGCTCCTGTCAGTTCCTCTCAGAACTCAGGCTGCCCGCATAGAGGTAGTATGTACCTCATGTCTCCGTGTCTACCTCTTTATCTCCCATTCTTGCTGGCATATTGCCTCCTATACCCAGCCCATTTCTTCTCTGGTCTTTACCTGGCCTGTGACTGTGAACCCTATTCCTTAGAAAAAGGCTGATTTTTCAAGAGTGTTGCTCTTGGCCATTCAGCTTCCTGTAAGATGGCAGCTTGTTGTAGTTTTGTCTCCATGCTTTTCACGTTATTGGGCTCTGTGGGAATCCAATCTCAAAATGTCTTTCCAGGCTTGAAGTAGAGACAGATTGCTCAGCCATGAAACTCCAGCATGGCCCAAACCAGACCCCCCAGATCTTTTAACGTGTGCTGTCCTACCAAGGCTAGGCACAGAGCGGCTTACTGTTTATGGAAGTAACTACTTTATCCATTCCACTGAAGATCTTGTATCCTGTTGGCTGGAAACAACTTCTTGTTATTTTTTGTTTGTTTTTTTCCTGCCCAACTCTAGCCAGGTAAAGGCAGTGATGTTTTGGCTGCAGGTTTGTCCTAGAATTGTGGGAGCAGAGGCGTCCTTGACTGAGGACACTTATGGTGGTGTGACTGGAAAGGTGTTTGTCTTGTTTCCCCAGGGCAATGGCACTTAAAAGCAGGAGGCAGAGTCCCAAGTGCACCCAGGTAGGAGTCTCTGCCAAGCTTTGCCAAGGGCAAGTGAGCTGAGCAGAGGGGTTAAGTCAACTGTAGTGAGTGCAGGGGGCCAATCTTCCCCTCCTCAGCCCTGTGTGGTGGGGAGCCCCCAATGCCAGTTTTGTGACCTGTAACCCCCCCCCCCCCATCTCAGTGATGCCAAATCTTACTTGACCTAAATGTGGGAGGGAACGGGTGCTAAACGTTCCCCAGATGCCAGGATTGCAGTCCAATGAAGAGCTACTCTCCATGGGCAGGAATGACAGATCACTGCTGGCAGGGCACGCATCCCAGCCTTTGGTTGTGACATCCCAATATGCTGTGGCCTGACAGCTGTCAACTAGGGCCAGACCTAATTTCACCAGGTACTCTAGCTGCCCACTGGGCTGGCTTATGATGAGTGCGGCCAACCACTCTTACTTGAGGAACGTGCAAAGGCCACTTGGGGTACAGCATCTTGCCAGAAGTTCTGTTAATACGGGACACGCATCACATGGTGACTTATGCAACCCCTTACATAACAGCAGCATTTCTATCGAGTCCAGCCTGCGGCAAGTGTCAACTGCAATCAGTCCTCACTAGGGATGGGAGGCGTCGGGTGGAAGGAAGCTCCTTTGGCTGTTGGGATGAGTGCTTCCTGCCCTGGCTGCCCAACTTCATGGTTAATGATGACCCTCCCCACTCCCCCGTATGACTGTGCCTACAGCCAGGTAGGAGTCCCAGTCTTTGATTTGCTTTGATTTCTCCCAATACAAATGAGGATGGATTTAACCTCACTTACTAGCCTGGGATTTAACCTCACTTGCTATATTACTAAGTAGCAAGGGGCCACAGATAGTCTAGGACAGCAGGCTCCAGGCAGAGAGGCAGAGATGGTACGGCCATTCTCCCTCCATTGCTCAGGGCCTCAGGAAGGTAAGCTTCAGGAAGGAATTTGACAGGAGTGAACATGAACACAGCAGCCCTTGTCTGCTTTCAGATGCTGAGAAAAGTAGTCGAATTTTCATAATCTGGATGACATACAGGGTGGACATGGCTATACCCCGTGCTCTACAGAGGACACTGAGGCATGAACTATGGGACTTTCCAAGAATGAGTGACTGTGATGGGTTATAAATCTCTACGGCAATGAGCTGTGTCTTAAATTCCCCACCCTTAAGGTAGAGGAATCACAGTCCCTGGCAAGATTCACACTGTGACTCTAACTCCACAAAAAGAAAAGAAGGGGCAGCTAGTGTGTAGCCAGCACCTTTCTCTTCTCCTTGCTTCTCCACAGAGCTGTAAAGTGAGGCTGATGTAGCAAGAGCAGTGTGGCAGTTGTGGCTTTGTGTCCCAGTGTTCTGGCCCCAATGGATGTTGGTCCCACATTCCTGATACTGTCCTGTATCCCCACCCTCAGACCACGGACAGCCACTTCACCTTGACTGTGTCCTCTCCTGGCCTTCTTATGCTGTGTCCTGTCCAGTCAGGGCACTAGCCAGGAATGAGAAGTCAGTTTAATCTCAACTGTCAATTCCGATTTGATTGGTGATGCCTCCAAAGAGCCTTCTGAGAAGATTCCAAGGCCATCATGGAATTTGGAATGCTCTGATCAGCTAGTGATGTCTGCCCTGAGGGTAGATGGAGATGGTCTCTTGGGCCAGGTCCCTGATTCCATGTGAAGATGACAGGATACAAAGCTTTGTGTTGCAGGAATCCAACTTCTGCAATTTTAATCAAGTAGATAGACCATGAGAGAAGGATACTCAGTGACTTAATACACACACACACACACTTTTAACCAGGACCCAGATATCTTGCTTCCCAAGGGAGAGTGCATCAGCTCAGCTCGACAGGCTTTTGTTTTCCTTGAGATGAGATTTTACTTTATCGTCCAGGCTGTCCTGGAACATGTGTTCCTCCTGCTTCAGCCTCTCAAGGTCTGGAGCTACAGGCTCAGCGCATACTTGACTACACACAGCCTCCAGCACCCAGCCGGCTGTGAACCAAAGCAAACATCTCACACATCTAATGGTATTAAAATGTTTTTGGAGGTTTTATTTGTTTTTCTTTTATGTATGTGAGCATTTTTGCCTGCATGTACATCTCTGCACCATGTGTGTACCGTGCCCACAGAGGCCAGAAGGTGGCACTGGCTCCCCTGGGCCTGGAATTACAGATGGTTGTGGGCCGCGCTGGCTCAGAATCAAATGAGTCCTCTGGAAGAGCATGCAGCGCTGTCGACTGCTGAGACATTTCTCTAGCCCCTCGTGTCTAATGATATTTTCTCCTCACAACCACCCTATGGGATGGATCCCAGTATTTCCCTACCCTTGGCAGAGGAAGCTATAGCTTAAGGAGGTTAAGTGACTTAACAGCTGGTAAGAAGATGAAGCAGGGAGGGTTCAAACCTCACCCCCCTGTCTGGAGACCCCAGGGTCTTTCTAATAACTTTTGAGTGTCATGTGTAACAACAGTCACAACCCAGGAGAAGACTCAGAGACAATGCCAGCACTTTGGGGGTACTGAGACCGTGAGAAGCTTAGTGTCATGAAGAGGGGAAGAGGTCACTGTGGGAGTGGGGTGATGTAAGGTATGAAAGAAATTTTAGGTTCTTCCTGCCTTTTTTTTTTTTTAATTCATGGGGCACATAAATAAATGCTTGATGCCTGGCTGAATAACTGCATGAACGGGATGGAGCATGAAGTAAAGTGGTCAGCTGATTCTTCAGTGTCCCCTCGTTGACTGACTTGACCCCTGGGCACACCTTCCCCCTCGGCTTCATGTCAGAGACACATGCCACCGTCACCATAGGAGACCTTGCCTCCAGGCAGTGGGGATTTCAAAAGGAACAGCAGTAGAAATGGCCACACAGCTGCCTCCAACGTGGTGGTCTTGCTGTCTCCAGAGGCAAGTAAGTAGCAACCGGACTGCAGCCTGTAAGGAGATGGCCGCCTGCAACCAGGCACCAGACACACACTAGAGAAATCAGCTGAGTCCCATTAACCCCAAAGGGTCAAAGATCCTGGGATGCTGAGGGTCACCTGCAGTTAGGTGACCCCTGCAAGTGTCCCCAAGGAAGAGGCTCCTTTTTATTCAGGCACCCCCTCTCTCCCTTTTCATTTCCTTCTCTCTTCACACCCCACCACAGCTGTAAGGCAGATCTAAAAATCTCTCCGTTTCCCTTACTGTGGCAAGTGGGGCCTAAGCCCTTCCCCTTGGTATGGATGTACTGACTCCCTTCTCACGAATGTGAGAAGGAAAAGTGGCTGCACGAGTTAAAAGCAATGTTGGGTAAAGGGGTGTGTCAGTGAATGTGCGGGCAGTTGAACGGACATATAAGTGTGTGGATGGACAGATGGATAGGTGGGTGGCAGGGTTGGTAAATGTTTGTGTGTGTGTGTGTGTGTGTGTGTGTGTGTGTGTAAGTAGATGAATGAATGGGTAGATGGGCGGGTGGGTAAGTGGATGGATGACTGGACGGAAGGATAAGTGGGTTGGATGAATAAGTGAATGGATGAGAAGGTTGAGTGAATGGTGACAGAGCAGTCGGATGGAGAGGCGGGTGGACATTTTAAAACGCCTAGGTTCCCCAGAAGCAGTGAGTTTGGTATGACACCGGCCACGAGGGGCACCACAGGGTGCAGGCAAGAGGACTTCCGAGTCACACATCTGGCTTCAGGTCTTAGCCCTTTCCCTCATCAGCTGGGTGGCTCCAAGTCTCCGCTCTTCCTCTGTCAGGTTGTGGCCCCCTGCCCTGCCCTCACAGGATTCGAAGACAAAGCACACAGTGTGCCGGTCTCACCATTACTCTGATGAGGAAACAGGCAGAGATGTACAGCGACTTTCTCTAAGCAGCTTGGTGGGTTGAGAGCTGTAATCTTGATCTAAGGCTCACTGTGCCTATTCTCCTTTTTGTTTCTTTCTTCTCTCTCTTATTTGAAAGTAGTTTTTTTTTTTTTCATACAATATATTCTGATTGTGGTTTCCCCTCCCCCAGATCCTCCATACTTTCTTTCTCAAATTCACACCCTTTCTGGCTCCCCTTAGAAAACACACACACACACACACACACACACACACACACACACACCTAAATACAGGATTCTCTTCTGTGTGCTCAGCCTTGGCTAGTCACAAGGGGAACCACTCAGGTTTTCTATCCACCTGCAAGCTCAGGGCTTGCCAGGTCAGCAGACCCTCAGCCCTTTCTCAGAATCAGATTGTGTGTGTGTGTGTGTGTGTATCCCGCTCAGTGCTTTCATGATATCCAGAGCTCCCTCATTTTCCTTTCTGCCCTTAACTCTACCCTCAGTTCTTAAACCCCCAAATTATTATTCTCCCGAGGAGAGTTGGAATCATGGAAAAGTCCTCATTGTTTTGGCCACGCACGTGACTCACATTTGCAAGCATGGTTCCTTACTTCAGGGTTACAGAACGTTCCTTCTGTTCTGAAATTATCAGCTCCACATCTGCTGGAGAGATGGAGGAGTGGGGATGGGCCAGAAAGGGGGGAGGAGAGCTAAGAATGCATCAGACAGCACCTGGCCTTTGCAGAAAAGCGTGGCGTGGCAGAAGATGACACGACTATAGTCAGCTGGGCCCGGTACGGCAGGCTGGTAACACCAACAACTTGGAAGGCTGAGTCGGGAGGACTGCAGATTCAAGGCCTGCCTGTCTCCGAATAGAAAGTAGGAAGCAGGCTATAAAGTAGAAAGTGGGAGAGTTCCTGCCTAGCATGTGTGAGGCTCTGGGTTAGACCCCCAGCAAATAAGAGAGAACAGCAACAGTCCCAATACTTGAATGTGTTGTTTGGATGCAGAAAGAAAGCCTGAGAGTGAAAGCCTGAGAGCCTGGGGGCTCTTCTGGCAGAGCTGATCCCGAGTAGATCCCTAGAAGATGCCAAGCGGTTGGTCAGGCAGGTAGGAGCTGCAATTTCTAAGCAAACACAGGAGAGACCTGTGCCTACAGGTCCTGACCTCCCAGCTCAACTCTTCCCGATAGCTCTGAGGTGACCAGACCTAGCCAGCAGCCAGTAGAGGGCACTGTGACCTTTTGTAAGCACAGCCTGGAGGCTGCAGACTGTGGAGTTGGTCGGAGGGATTCTGGGCTCCTGAGGGTAGGCAGGGGAGCCCCATTCAGGAGACCACAGCTGGAAAGCTGAACATGGAAGGCAGGGGAGGGACACAGCCCTTGGGACCCAGAGGCAGCATCACGGAGCCGGTACAGCAGGGGATGAGGTTCAGAGATGCCCACTGATGAGTCAGCATCAGCTATGAAGACAAGACAGACGCCTGTCACCTCTTCCCACAGCAGCCCTGAACAGACTACAGTACTGTTCTTGTGCCATCTCCACCCCATTTCCTGGAGAAAGAAGTTACGTGGGGGAACATGTTAAGCCTCCAGGACACCCTGGGGACTGTAGTACACCTCCAGCATTTCAGAACCTTGGTCGCCAGAAGCATGGCGGCACCAAGAAAACTAAAAACTCTCTGGTGCCCACCAAGTTCTTTAGATGCCACAACCATGGCCACAGAATGCTTGTCATGGCTGTAAGCAACTTGGGGGTATTTTTCCTGTCCCCCTTGATTCTCAGATGGGAGACTATGGTGGAGAGATGGGATCCTGGCCTCATCACCCAGCCAGATGGGGTGGTGTCTTCCTCCTGAGGCTAGGCAAAGTCTGAGTTTGGCCCAAAGCTCAGAACTCGGCCACATGGAGGCCAGAAATGTGCCTGGTTCTAAGAAGGTACTCAATGGCTTCTTGGTCACTGTCCTATTGCTGTGAAGAGACACCATGACCAGAATAACTCTTACAACAGGAAACGTTTAACTGGGGGCTTGCTTACAGTTTTGGTGATTAGTCCATTAGTTATTAGTGGTTAGTTTTAATGGTTAGTCCATTGTTATCATGGCGGGAAGCATGCTGGCAGGCAGGGAGGTGTGGTGCCGAAGGAGCAGAGAGCTACATCCTGATATGCAAGAGCAGAGAGAGACTGGGTCTGGAATGGGCTTTTGAAATCTCAAAGCCACCCCCTGTCCTCTACCCACACCCCACACCCCTGAGACACACCTCTTCCAACAATGCCACACCTCCTAATCCTTCTAATCTTTTTAAGTAGTCCCACTCCCTGGTGACTAAGCATTCAAATATATGAGCCCATTAAATAGATGGTTATTCAAACCAGAATAATGGCTCTTGGCTATCTTAACAACTCAGACTCACTGGACACCTACTGTATGCCCCAGACTCCATATACTGGGTGCCTACTGTGTGCTCCAGACTCCACATCCTGGAATGGATTGCTGGTGGTGTTAGGTAGGTCTACCAGATGGGATAATCTTTGGGAGGGTGTTGATTCTCCCAGAGCGGTCCCTGTGGAGGGGGCAGGGGCGGGAGAGTTTGTTTCAACTGAACTTAATCCTAGACCAACCTGTGTAGAATTACATATTCACAGGAAAATACAGGGCCTCGGTCACCTGTGAAGATTATGTATTGAGCCTGGGACTCTGGAGCAAGAATTGAGGATAAGCCAATAAAAGAGGGTTTGGATGGTGGGCTCTGGGCACAGGGCTGAGCACAGGTCTGTGCAAGGCAGGCTTCATTACAGTTTAAAAGAGGTGACACAGACATCAGCAACAGGGAGGAGCCTACCCTCCTCTTGTAAGCCCAGATGCTTGTGAGTAGCCTGGCCTGGTCACTGGGTCTTTTCCTGTAGCCCCAGTATGACATGCGTGAAGCCAGAAGTTGCCTGTCTATCTGGACAGACAGCTGGCCCCAAGCTCGGAGCCTCTCCTATGTGTGGACTGAAGAGGATGCACAGGGTCTGCCCTCAAAAGATTCAGGGAGCAGAGACCACTTGGGCACCTGCTTCCCCCATCAGGTTCCCAGTCATCTCCCTACCACCGCCTTCAAGGAAGCCATGTGTTCAGAGCCAAGGGAGGCTGAGGAGGCCCAGGACAGCAGCTTCCTTCTACCGCAGGGCTGCTCAGCCTCTGACTCTGAACCCAACAGAAAGGACCTGGGGTTTGGCAGAGACACAGGTGATCCCAGTTCTGGGCTGGTCATTCATGGCACACCTGATCTAAAGGATGAATCCCGAGTAGAACTTGAACCCTCCTAGACCTCTAGACCTCCAGAGTCTCCCTAGTCATGGCAGTCTGTCAACCTCTCCCTCTCCATTTCCCTCCCCTGTCTCTGTCTCTCTCTGTGTCTTTGTTTCTCTTTCTTATACACAAACACACACATACATACACACAGGAGAGGTACTTTCTCTAGGTCAACCCCACTACTACAAACACACAACAGGTTGGTAGGAACTCCCCTCCCAGGTCTGCACCAGCCTGAACCTGGTTCTTCCTGCAGGCAGTTACTGATGGCAGCTCTGGGGGCTCCTTCTAGGAAGAGTGGGAGGGACCAAGGCTGAGACTTCTCTGAGCCCTTCCAGTGGTATACATTGGCACACAAATGAGCCAAATACACTTCTGAGCACAGCTCTGTGCCAGCTTTTCCTGAATTTATTCCCACACCCAATCAGTCCATCATTGGTCATTACTCGAAGAGACAGGCTCTTAGCATCTCTGACTCATGTCGTTTTAAATACCCAGAGGGTCTGTTTGTGCGGATTTGTATCATAACATTGAGGACAGCACTTGCACACCAAAGTCTGTAATGACTCATTTTTATTCCCCGAATGATTAACAAAAGATTTAAAGTTATTTTGATCCTAAGACCAAACATTTTAGGAACCTTTTCAAAGTCACATAGCAGAAACAGTCCAGGCTGTGGCGAAGAAAGGGGAGACTTCATTGGCTCTTAAAAACTGAGAAGTCTAATATGGAGTTGATTGCAGGTATGTCTAGCTCAGTGTCCTCAGAACCAGCCCACTGCCTGACTCTCCCACATTCCAAGCCCTCCACAGGCTAAAATCTCGGGGTTCGCTGGGAGACCCACAAACCATAGATTCTATTCCTGCCTCACCTCAGATTGTAGAATTTAGGGGATAAAAATGAGAATTTCTTTCCAAGGAGCCTAAGGGCAAAACTCTGTTAGTTCAGCTGGGCTAAGCTGCAATGCCTAGATCTCAAAATTATGTCCCTCCGCCTCAAACCACAAACCTAAGTGTAAAGTCATGGGAAGTGTCATGAGGGTGTTCTTGTCTCCTCAGGAAGCTGTCCCAGGAGGGCTGTTCTGACACCCTTCCCTATGTGGTTCCACTGCCCTGACACAGGAGCTTGCACACCCTCTGTGGAGGGCTCTGTGCTGAACATTTAAGGGGTTGCAGTGTCTCTCTCCTCCACCCCCCCCCCCCATCACCACCCTTTAAGAATCATTCTTAGCTTGCAGGTCAGGCAAACAGACCCACAAGGCTTAGCCTGCTGCCCCTGACTTGAGGCCTTAATGCCAAGTGCATGGAGCCAGTCAGGGGCAGGGAGAAGGAAAGCAGGTCCCTTGCTGACTTCTCACAAGCCTTATAGGGCTACACACCTTTTCCTACTCTGATGCAGGCTTTGGATCTGGCGTATCCTGACTTCAGCCTAGGAAAGACAGGTGCACACGGACATTCTAATGCTTCTGTACAAGCAGCTTAACTTGGAGCGGTACGATGTCATTTCCCATCCGGGCCTTCTCTGTAGTCAAATCCGCCCCCTCCCCCCCCAAAAAAAAAAAGAATCAGGAGGAAATACAGACAGAACTCAGCAGCAGCAGCCTGGCCTTCCTGGTGCTTGAGGCCTCTGAGTCTTGCTCTTGCCTGAGCGGCTCAGAGAGGATGAGATTGCTAACTTACCCCGGGTCACTCCCACCCTCAGCTCCCAGAAGCCCCTGTGCTGACCTCACCCTCTGGACTTCTTTGGAATGGAGGGAGAAACCTCCCAGCATTTGTTGGCACTGGCAAATAGAACGGAAGAGGCTCTGCCTATGAGCGGCTGAGCTAGTGAGCGGGTCACAGTCACAGGTGACGTGACTGTTAGCACAGTAGGAAGACACAGAGCCTGACTGGGGTGTGTGAGGCAGGCCTGTCACACCTCTTATCTGGGTGTAGTATGATTTAGTGACCTCCTTCTCAGGCCCCTGGCAGATTCCAGCAAGAATCAGCTCACCACGGCCATCCATTTTTACCCTGTGAAGTGGGGGACACGTGAGGCATCTGGGGGTCTCTCTCCAAGTGACAACGTTCAGACTTACAAGAGGATGATTTTAGCTATGTGAAATGCAGTTGTTTGTCTCTGTTGTGACATGAAAGGTTTTCAGAGCCACAAGGGTCCCCAGAAAGTGAATGCCTCTACCACCTATAAGCGTAAAAACCAAGACCCAGAAAAGCCCTAAGTTGCTTGAAGCCAAACCAGTTTTGACTGGACAATTCTAGATTTCTAAACCTTAATCACATGGAGCAGACCCCTAAAATTGTTGACACCTCTGTGAATTTGTGTCTGCCACAAATAAAATGGGTTTACCTTCTGCCTCAGACTGCTGTGCCAAGGGCCTCAGGTACCTGCCTACTGCTACCTGCCTGCATTTCCCAGCATTTCCACTGGGTGGCCCAGACAGTGCTAGCCTGAGCTTTTGGTTCAAAGAGCCAGGCTTCTCTTCCCATTGTAAGGGAGTGGGATGAGTGAGACCTGTCTGCTTCCCATTCATCTCCCACTCAAATTTAACCGGAGCAGGGAAATTCGTATCTCAAAATCCCAGGGATTCAGTACTGTAATAAACGGGTGCTGGAAGGAGAGGCTGCAATGTGTCTGTTCATTCCCGACATGTGCTGGCATCTCTACCTCAGAGCTCCCTCTGTCCTATGCTTCGCAGAGCTGAGATGATGGTTGTGGGCAGCACTACGTCCCGGGTACTCTGGACGATTATTAGCAAGGCACTGTCCCACATCCAGCCCTGGGGAGTCAAATACTGACAGTCCGAGGGGACACGCCACAGCTGAATCCAGGCTTCCTCCTGTCACTTGAACAGCACAAGAGTCCTAGGCCGCAAGAGAGGTAGGTAGGATCCTACCTCTCTCACCTGCCTACCCTGGGAGGATCAAAGCAATGCAGCCCACTGTCTGTGGCCAGTTACACCCTACCTAGGAGGAGGGGCATGGCACACACTGGGTACGGAGTATGTGATGTTACCAACACTGGTAGATGGAAGATGGCGCTCATCCATGGCTCATCTACAAAAGAACAGATTCCAGGAGATTCCTACACGAACACCACTCTCATTCAGTTGACAGTCTCTCTAGACCGTTCTGGGCTGGAGTTGGAGCAACCCCAGAGAGAACTGTGAGCTTCCATCCCCTTAGGGTGGCTTTGGGGCAGCAGAAAGGGCTGGGCTTTTTATTTGTGTTAAAACCACTCTAAAAAGCAGCTCTTGGACGGGGGAGAGGGTGTTTGTGGCTCTTCAAAGGTGAGGAAAGCACAGCAGGTGAAGATGGAGGAAGAGGAGGCTACAGGGCTGAGGAGGTCTGTGGACAGCTGGCAGGACAGGTGTCACACTGGGCCTAACAGAGGAAGCTGTCATGAACCTGGACGTCCGAGGATTTTCCAAGCCACACTAAGTGTGTGGGATTGCTCACACAGATTCACGGGGGTCATAAGGCTATCCCTCCTTCCAGGACAAAGACCATTGCTGTCACCCAGGGGAGGCTGGGGGTCCCTAGCAAAGGGAATGACAATGGAGGTGGGAAGTAATGCCAGATGCCTGAGGTGTTTGGGGTGCAGGGTCCTTGAGACACTGATTCACAGTGGGGCAGGGTGGGCAGGCTCTGAGGGCTCGAGCTGAGTGCACACAGCTCTGGAACGCACCCTTGGAAGGTGAACCTGGATAGGCAGGTAAGCAGGGCACGTGTCTCTCTGGGAACCGCTAGGCATTGACATGTGGTGCGGATGGAAAGAGTGGGGTGCAAAATGGGTGTCAGACCCTGAGTAGAGGCGACGGCTGGGCCACGTGGGTGAGACCACAGGCAGGAGCACAGGCAGGCCACACGGGGTGCCGATAAGGAGCAACGCTGGAGCCTACTGTGCATGTGATTCTTCTCCTTTCTGCCTTAGCTGCCTTCTTTGTGTCACATAAGATGGCAACATAAGTCCCTTCTATGGGCCTTCCAGAGTTATCCCACAGGGAACATCTCCACTATAAAGCTAATAAGGACATAGGACCATCTCTATTGCCTAGGAGCCACTCAGACTCCTGGACACACCCGCGACAGTTTCATGAGACTCCATTTTATGCCAGTCTCAGATAGAGCTGCTCTGGTACTCACTGTATGGCTGCTCCTTTAGACCAGAGTGTGATGCAACTGTACAAGGCTGCTCTTGTGCCAGAGTCTCCCCGGCCCTTCCAGGACACAGAGCACCTGGACGGCCTCCTTCCCTGAAGGCGATGGGAGAGTGGGAAGCCATGGGCCAGAGCTCCAGGGTGCTCTGCTCTTCCTGAGGCTTCTCACTCGCTCTCTCCATAAAGCAGCAAGTCTCTCCGCGGTAGAACTGAGAAGTGGCTGGGCTCAGTCCAGCCCACATCCTCGCAGCTGCCCCGGGAGACTCATTCCTAGCATCAACCACTTCCTCTAAACTGTGGCCATGACCCAAGCTTTATGACAGACTCAGATGTCAGTCAGCATTAAGTGTCCGGCTGGGCTGACCATACACTACCACTCATAGCTGCATGGCTCTCGTTCAAACCACCAACATCTCTTTACATCCTTCTAGGAAGAAGCTAGATTCGTCCCTATGTGTGGTGGGCAGGACAGTTTTCATCTGGCTGATGCCCCCGCACATGGACAGGTCTGGCGAGGGCCATCATCTTGGGAGGCACAGGTTCCTCTTACTAGACGCTAAACAAAACAACAAACAGCATGTCCTCTGTACGCCACAGTCTTAACGTGGCCCTTTCCATCTCATTGAGTCAGTCAACAAACGCTGAGAGCGAGCATGGGGCTGGTCTTTAACATGGTGGGTTTGATCCTGCTCTAGGTTCCCCGCAAAATTGTTCCCTGTGGGTGTGGGGAGACGGCTCAGTGGGCCAAGTGCTTGAACTTGACTCCTCCACACCCACATAAAAAGCCAGCTGTGGGGACAGACATCAGTGACTCCAGCACACTGCATAGCCCTGGAGTTTTATGCCTCCCCTGCCCACCGTGGCCAGTAACCCGCATCTTCCCTTCCCATGCCTCAGTTTCCCCTTGTACATCCAGAAAGCCCTCCTCCAACACAGGCATGGGCAGATCCTATAACCCCAGATCTGCTGTAGACTCAGCAAACTGAAGAGTTCAGCTCCCAGCTCAAGCTGGCAGATCAGGACAGAAGCAACCAGGCTGGCTAGCTGGGCATGAGGCACTGGACCAGGGCTGACACATACACGACTCATCCAGCACCTATCTTGTTGCAACCTGAGCCCCTGCTGTCCATCACCAGGGATGTACAGCTGCATCCTGCAGCCAAGTCCCAGATGTAACAGAGGTTTCATCTCTTCCCACAGAACCCTACATTGTAAATCAGGTGCCTGCAGATTGGGGGGAGGGGCAGAGGGCTGTGAGAGGCTGAATTCCCACATCAGCACAGGACGGCAGCATCACTGCTTTCTCACACAGCAATTGGCTCCAGGTGCCAGTGGTTCGTCGTCCTCACTCAGGCCTGCCTCACGGTCCACACGGGTGAGCTGTACACACAGCGATCCTGGCTCTGCCTCAAGGAGTTTCTAATCATCCTCCAACCCTATCTGGCTCTCTCTTTTGCTCTGTGCCCCAGGAGGAGCGCTCAAGGAAACCGTGACCTCTCTGGCCTTCCCAAGCTCTTCCATGGGAGACCTGATCAGCAGAAGGCTACGTTGGAGTTTCATCCTGGTCCCTTTCTCTTCCAGACAGCAGCCCCACCAGCCTGCCCGCCTTCCTTTGGACCTCTCAGGCTGGTGGCTACTCCTGCTTCTGTCCTGAGAACTCTCATCGGCCTGTACCCAAACTCTTAGACACCCAACGCTGTGGTAGTCCCCTTCTTAAATGCTGTAAATGCTCCAGGATGCAGACAGATGTCAATATTAGAAAGCCTCACTGTCCCCTGTCCAAGGAAGAATAAGCCACTTTGCAAAGGATGGGGCAAACTGGACCCTTAAGCAGTGACATGATGCTTCCTGCCATTTTCAGTCCTTTTCAGATTTTTCTTCTGTGCTTGGATGGGGGAGTTGAGTGTGTGTAGTCTCACATCAGTGTGTACATGTGTGCACTGAATGTGGAGGCCAGGGATCATCCTCACTACCTTTCCCACCTTATTCTTTGAGGAAGGATCTCTCAAGCAAGCCCAGAGCTCGCTGATTCAGATAGTCTTGCTAGCCAGTTCACCCTGTCTCTGCCTTCTGAAGTCAGAATGACAGGTGTTCCGCCATGTCTACCCAGAATGTATAGGGTATTGGTAGATCTGAACTCTGGTCCTCACAGTTTGTCAACCAAGCACTTAACTGCTGAGCCATATCCTCAGCAACCCAATCGTTTTCACTTATTTTGTGTTTATCAAAAGAGATTATTAAAAGGAAAGCTGAGCGGCGGTGGTGTGCGTCTTTAATCCCAGCACTTGGGAAGCAGAGGCAGGCAGATCTCTGCCAATTCAAGGCCAGCCTGGTCTACAGAGTGAGTTTCAGGACAGCCAGGGCTACACAGAGAAACCCTGTCTTGAAATAAAGGTCTTTCCAAAATGTCTTTGCATTCAGGGTTCATCTTTTCCAAACTGTTATCTTCGGGACCACTCCTTTCCATGTTGGTTTGGAGAGCTGTGTCCAGGCCACCTTTAGTGTGGCTGAAAGAGGCCCTCTGTTGGTTCTAGATAGTCCCCACTGCCGTCCTGTGCATGTGTAAACAACTTTATCAGGACTGTCACCTGTAACCACTAACCATAAGATGCACATGACACAGCACAATCATCATCATCATCATCTAGACTCTGACTCGATGCCTTTAAGGAAAAGTAACTAAAGATATACTGTTGGGGGTTGGTCTGGTGCTATCTATTCTATGTTAATCACTCCTCCCCTCTACAAAGCCTGCTTGCTACAAGCAGGCACTCACTACCCCAAATGTGTTTGTAGACTCTGACTCTCTTTTAACCAATAAAATGCTAACACATCTAGGCAAGGTAGATGGGGAGGTGTGACCAAGGTTCACTGGCTTTTGGGGAGAGAGAGGATCTTGAGAGGGAGATAGACAGAAGGAGAGGAAGAAGGAGGAAGCCATGAAGGGTTAGCATAGAAAAAGAACCACATGGGCAGGGAGAAAGGACTCAGAGAATGCCTTGGAAAGGAGTTATCAAAAGGAAGAATAAGCAAGTATTTATGGAATTATGGGTGAAAGGTAGTCGAATCAGGAATGATTAAAGCAGATGAAATGGGATGGGGGCTAAGAGATATGAGATCACATAGGTGGAATTACCTGCCCAGTCCAAGGTGATATAGGCAATTATAAAATTTGTCAGGTGTCTGTGTCTTATTGATTATGGTATCAGGTTAGATAATACCACCATAATAACTATAGGGCTAATAATAAGCATTATTAGCCAGATACCATTTTATTTAGAGCAGCAATACAATACGTAGGTCTGTGAGATGGCTCAGCAAATAGAGGTATTTGCCATTGAACCTAATGATAATGCCCACCCCCATAGGCTCATATATTTAAATACTTGGTATCCAGGCAGTGGAACAGCTTGGGAAGGATCTGGAGGTGTGGCCTTGTTGGAGAAGATGTGTTACTTGGGAAGAGCTTCGAGGTTTCATAAGATTCATGCCACTCTCAGTTATGTCTCTCTGCTTCATGCTTGGGGATCAGGAAATGAAGTCTCAGGTGCTGCTCCAGCCGCCTCCCTCTGTTCCCTTGCTCTGCCACCACAAACACTAACTCTCTGGAACTATAAACCCAGTTAAATTCTTTCTTTTATAAGTCGCCTTGGTCACAAAGTCTTACCACAGCAATAGGAAAATAGCTAAGATGCAATATGAAGTACAACTGTGTCCTTTACAACTGAGAATATACAAGTGTCCCTTTCTGTCTCATCTGTCTGTTATTATCGTTGGCTTGGAAGAAATGAAGCTTTTCTAAAGAGACACCGAAGTCTCTCAATCTGACTGTCACATGACTGTGACACAATGGACCTCCAACAAATGGGACTTTCCCAGAGAATCTCCTGCTGGGAAAAGGAAAATGTCCCACCCAGAGGTGGAGTTTGTCTCCTGGAAAGAGATTTCACAGTTCTAACAACTTTCACACTACCTCACAGGGTAAGAGAAGCCCAGACAATGGCAGGTCAATGAGGGAAATCAGAGAAAAAATTACTTGTATGCTAAGAGAAACAATCTCAAAAAAAAACCATCCAAACTTGGTAATAATGCTTAACAGTGTTCAGGACTATCCCTCAACAAGAATTACTTAGATGTGTGTACAGCTACAATGACCTCCTTTGCCTAATTTCTACTTATAATTTTGTGTCTTTAATTGGTTTGTTAAAGACAGGTGGCTGAATTTGGCTTGGGGTACAATCTGTGATTCCAGTGTATTAGTTACTGTTCTATCGCTGTAAAGAGACATTATGACCAGGGCAACTCTTATTTAAAAAAAGCATTTAACTGGGGACTGGGGGCTTGCTTACAGCTCAGAGGGTTAGTCCGTGATCATCAAGGTGGCAAGCAGACAGGCACAGTGCTGGAGCAACAGTTGAGAGCTTTACATCCCGATCCACAGGCAGCAGGAAGAAAAAGGGAGGCACTGGGTCTGGCCTGGCCTGCGCTTTTAAACTCTCCAAGCCCATCCCCCTCAGTGGCACACTTCCTCCAACAAGGTCACACCTTCTCTAACAAGGCCACACCTCTCAATCCTTCCCAAATAGTTCCACTAACTGGGGACAAGTATTAGAACACATATGGGGGCCTTCTCATTCAAAACACCACACCCAAATTTGGGAATGTTATCAGAAGTAATGTTTATTGAACATTTACTGTGTGCTAAACCACAGATCCCAGCAGGGAGCAAGAGGAAGACCTCTCGCGAGGCTTGCATGTCAATCACACGGACAGTGACTCCTGAGTAAGTCAGGGTCCTAGTGCAGCACATTAGAGTTGAATAGTGTTACGTGATGTGAAGGAGACTCCATGGAGCACTTACGACAGAGAGAGGGACCTCAGACTACCATTGCCTGGATCAGTAGCAGTGTAGGAAACACCTCTGGAAGGGAGGGGAAATTGAGCTAGGGCATTCAAGAAAGAACCTGGAGGAAGGGGCAGCTTGGCCCCGCCCATGAACCTTGGCCCCGCCCATGCTTCCATATGTTTGAGGGAGGGAAGAACCAACAGAGCACAGCAAGCAGGCGTGGGTGTGAGTGTGGAGCTGGTGGGCAGGGCAAGGTGATGGAGGATCTGGAAGCCTTAGAAAAGAGGTTACAGGCCTAATCCAATGCACAGAAGGTGCACAAACGAGAAGAGAGAACAGTGAAGCTCCAGAGAAAGAGTTTGGATTCCATATCCTTTAGGAGCCCTTGCTGCCAGTCACCAGGGTCCAGCCACAGAGCAGGAAACCTGTAGGTGGAGCAGTCTGCCCCAAGAGGTATGCAGCTATCTTAGATGGCAGAGAGGCCAGAGCCCAGGGAAGGAGGCTAGTGATTTTGTGAAAACAGCAGAGAAAAAAACCATCCAAACTTGGTAATAATGCTTAACAGTGTTCAGAGTGGCAAAGAATCCACTTCAAACATTTTAGCAGCAACCTGCTGGGATCCGGGCAATCTCTGGAAATGATTTATTTACATAAAAAAATGAAACAGCCCCTGGGGCGAGGCTCTCATTGGTCAGCGCTTCTCAGGGCTACAGGCTCAGGCCTTCCTCCCTACAGCCCAGGCAGGGGGCTGATTGCTCTCCCTGGGGAGGTGGACGGCCTGCCAGCCAGCATCCAGAGCTCCTTCTCCAAAACAAACCCTCAGGAGCATTTTAATGTGTGGCTGAGCCTGAAGTACAGTCAACATTTCATTCCAAGAATGCAAATGAACCCCTGAAGGGCCTGCAAGAGGCAAACGCCCTAGCTCAGAACACCTTTTTGAAAGGCTTGAGTTGGGCCCAGAAAAATGTCACTTTCTCAGTCCAGATTTGGGAAACTGAGGCTTGGGAGTTGGGCACAGAGTCTCACTAAAAGGAAAGGGCCGGTTGTCTGATTTAATTCTGTGGAATCTTCCAGGCTTCCTCTGTTGCTTGGAGCGTGGTCAGTCTGCTGGGCAAGCAGCCCTTGGAAGGAGAAGCAAGGCTCGTCATTCACAGATGGTCTGACGAGAGAAACTGTGACAACCTTCTGCTGAGGCTGGGCTGAACA
Source organism: Meriones unguiculatus (assembly GCF_030254825.1). NCBI lineage: Eukaryota > Metazoa > Chordata > Mammalia > Rodentia > Muridae > Meriones > Meriones unguiculatus. Next base: position 108,665,141 of record NC_083355.1, on the reverse strand, counting down.
GGCTGGTTCCCCTATGAGGCAAGCGTGACGATCCATCACTGAGGAAGAGACATGTTTCGAGAGGCCAGCTAGTCAGGGCAAGTCAACCTGCTCTAGGGATGACGGTTACCTGTGTGAACAGAAGTTCCTGAGAAGATCCAGACCTTCCGTGGGATCCCCTGGGAGACTGAGTAACTGGTCCAAACTTGAATGTCTCTGAGGAGGTTGGAGTGGTGCAAGACCAAATCCTTGCAATTTACCCTGGACTATCTTCCACCCCCTTGATAGCCATCTCTCCCTACCTCCATGGCTTTGTTGTTGTTTTTCAAGACAGGGTTTCTCCGAAGCCCTGGCTGTCTTGGACTCTCTTTGTAGACCAGGCTGGTCTTGAACTCACATCAGTCCTCCTCCCTCTGCCTCCTTGAGTTCTGGGATTACAGGCTTGCATCACCATACCCAGCTTCTGCCCACTGGTTTTCAAACTTCCTAATGGTGCAGCCCTTTAGTACAGATCCTCATGGTGACTCCCAACCATAAAATTACTGTAATGGTACTTTGTAACTGTAATTCTGGGACTGCTATCTACTGTAATGTAAATACCTGATATACAGGTATCTGATATGTGTCCCCATGGGAGTCATGACCTACAGGTTGAGAACCGATGATCTAACCTTACATTCTGTGACTAACGTGAAACCTTTTGGGATCCGACCAACTAAAGCTAGGAGAGTCCATGAGGCTTAGAGCTGAAATTTCTCAGTGTTTCTATAAACTGCCTACCCGATATTTTCAGCAACACACTTGGAAACTATCTTGATTTATGCTTTCCTTTGTTCCATAAAAACTCATGTTACTGCAGAGGATTATGGAATTTGGAGCAACCCAAGTCTGTGTTCCCAAGCCACGGTCACTCACATTTGGCCCCAGAATAAACTATCACTTGTCTTCTTTGAAGTGAGAGTTGTGTTTCTCAGTCAACACCAAGGACTCAGATACTATAAATCCTGGGGCTGGGGCTGTGTGCAGCATCTCTACAGCTTTGAGGGGGTCAGAGATCTCTGCAGAGACAGAGCACAAAATGGTAAGTCATTCTCTGTCCACCTCATTCCTCCATCCCAACCACCATGTGACCCAAGACTAAGCCAATGGATAGGATCTATCTTGAGCTGTTTATCTCAAACAAGCCACACCTCAGCTTCGATCCTCAGTTCCTTCAACTGTGAAATAAGGAAAACAAATTGCTGTTCTGCCTTCCTTCTGTTACCTGACTGCAAGCCATCTGCTCACCACTCAAAGGCCAATATTCAGGACAGGAGAGTTAGGAAGAAAATCTTCTCCACCCTGAGAAGATGGGAGAGTGGAGGCTACCGATAGTCCCAAAACATCCTTGAAAATTCAGATATGTCAAAGGGTGTGTACAGGCTGGGGGAAAGTGCAGGGCATGAGACCTCATTCTGGGTTGGGGTGTGTGTGTCATCCAGGGCACGTGTCCTTTCCATTATTTTTTTAAATATTTATTTATTTATTTATTTATTTAGTGTGTGTATGTGTATGTGTGTCAGTGCCCTCAGAGATCAGAAGAAGATACTGGATGTCCCTGGTGCTGGAGTTACAGGAAGTTGTGAGCTGCCTGATGTGAGTGCTGGGAATCAACTCTGGTCCTCCTCCTCCTCCTTTTTTCCTCCTCCTCCTCCTCCTCTTTTCTTTTTCTGGAAACATCAGTTCATTCTGACCTGAGACTAGCCCCTACAGTTCCTTCAACAAATCACTTTTCTTTAAGTTAAATCTCACATCCATCTGTTTTATGTGAGCTGACAATCAGGGCTAAAGAACAGGAAGGGCAGTACACATGCTGAGAGTTACATGACCATCACCAGATGCTTTGGGTTCTAGAAAGCGAAGGTTATTTATCAGCTAGTATCTTAGCATCTTCTTTTTGTTGGACAGGGTCTCACGTAGTCCACACTGGCCCAGACTCACTATGCAGCCAGTGATGACCCTGGCACTCCTGCCTCTACCTCCCTACTGTTAGTTCCAAATTCTGGTCAGATGAAAGCGAGCATTCCTCAGGAACGTGTGCAGCTGGCTCACCTCTATAAAAGGACCCATTTCCTTGCCTCTGGAGAAGGGACAAATGCCTCTCTGTGGCTTCTGTTAGCATACCCAAGTGAATGCTGGCCCCTGGGCACCCTCAGTATCACAAGCAGCTGTTACACATTTCAGAGCTCACACAGGCATCCTGGCTCTTCTCACCCTGCACATTACCCTGAATTTCTCCAGCTCATGGGCTTCCCCTCCCCCAGCTTTTCATTTCTCCTTATAACCCTGCTATCTCAGCTATGCTGTCTTGCCTTCCCCTCTCTTGGTTGACTCTGACCACCCCTCCCCAATCTTCTTTCATGGCCAAGTCCAGTCTGCTGGCCATGCTCAATCTACTACTTTCTCTCTCTGCTCTGGAGTCTTCCGGTTGCTCCCAGCAGCTCTTTCCTACCCCTGCTAAACTGTACCTCCGAGTGACCACATCCACATCAGGTGCTGAAACCCTCAGTTCACACAGCTGACCCCTTAACCCTATAATGCTAATTTTCTCAGAATTTAGTTGGCTGAGCAAAGAGAGGGAAGCAATTCTGCCAAGGGTGAATCACAAAGGAGCAGTCACCTTTCAGCCCCCAGAATTCTGTTAGCTAAGATTGGGGTAGAATGTTCTTCCCAAAGTAAGCATCTGCCTTTCTGCCTACCTTTCTATCTTCCTTTCTTTCTTTTCTTTCTTTCCTTCCTTCCTTCCCTTCCCCACCCCCTGCTCTCTCTTCCTCTCTCTTTCTCTCTTTCTTCCCACTCTGGTGCTAAATGGCCTGGCAGCACCTTGGGGAATCACTCGTGTTAAGTTCACATGGGAAGGCTAAAGAAGCTGGGTTCTGGTGTCTTTGGCATACAACAATAGACACACTTCCTCAGGAAGAAGGGTTGAGTGCCACCAGGGGAAGGCACTGTCCAAGTTGAAAGTGATCTTCCTCCATTAGTTAAAGATCCCTGCAAACCCTCCTGGCCCCAGTCTTGCTTTTCTCCAATCTAAGAATGGAGCCCTTGGCAGGGAGGGGTGGAACTCATGCAGCATTGCCTGATGTACTGGTGTTAGGGTCCAGAAGACGCTGAGAGAAGAATCCCAGACTCAAGGAGCATGCAAATAACAAAAGGCATTTATTTTGCAGAAGACCAGCATGCTGGGGCCACCATCCAGGCAAAATGGCCACCCTAAACAAAGGTGCACTGGTCTTCTTATAGGGAACTTGGGGAGTTTCAGGGACAGGTAGGTCATCCTTATTGTGATTGGTACAGGTCAAAAGCAAGAGTACGAGTGCGTCTATGATTGGCTAGGGCTAGCTAGGGCCTAATCAGGGGTTGGAAGGTCTCTGAACTGGTCCAAACCAGTAGATGGCAGGGAAGTCACAAGGGTTAATTCCTGACTGCTTATGTCTAGGTGGTCCAGTGGGCTACATTCCTGTGTTAAGCATCTTCTACTCCAAGATAAGGCTGCCCAGAACAGATGTCCCTTCCCATTTTTTGAGGTTATCTCTGGGCTGTTTCTTGGGTGGGAGACTTTAGATCTTGTTCCTGGAATTGGAGGCCTGGTCTTCTCACTGGGACCCCAAAGAGTCAAGTGGAGAAGAAAGAACAAGGGGGTAAAAGTTGATACACCCTGGAGACTGAGGTGACTGCATAGAGAAAAACAAAGGACCAGCTAGCTGTAGGCATTGTGTCCATTTAGGCTTTTATTGGGGTGTGACTGAAAAATACATTCTGCCCAGGATACTGGGAGCCTGGGGTGGGAAAACTATTATTTTCTTCAGTTGATCTGGGAGACGGGGTGCAGTTTTTGAACCCAAAGATTGCATCATCCTGGTAGAAATTCAGTTTTCAAGCCCACCGACATCCTATGCCTCTGTGCATCCTATAGCTCTGTGCGGCTGTGCGTTGCCTCACAGTTCTGCTGTCTGCCCTCAGACAGGGCCTCTTCCTGTCTAGACACAGGCATTTATCTGTGACGCAGAAGGAGCCACCTGCTCCCCGTCCCACCTGCACTCCTGACATTGAGATAAGATGAAGATTATAAACCGATTTAAGCTGAGCAAAGGCAAGGGCTAGGAGTCAAGGTCAAGGCTGGATATGCACAGATGTCTCATAAGCTCCTTGCTGGGGCAATAAGGTGAAAGTTCCTGAAGACTGTTTTTTTGTTTGTCTGTCTGTTTGTTTGTTTGTTTGTTTGTTTGTGGCCCATGCTTTTTCAGCCTTTCTGAGCACCCATACTGTTCTGGGCCAGGTGTTGGGGATGCAGGGTGGCAAAACAGAGCCACAGGGCTGAGTTTAGTCCGGCTCTAAACATATGCACAACGTGATATGAATTAGTCATTAAGACCATCCTCACTGGCCAGCCACCTACTTAGGCTACCTCCTTCCTAGTCTCAGCTTCCTCATATTGAAAACAAACCAAGGAGGGCAGTAAGAGGGTGAGATACCCTGTTTCCAGTTCATACTTTGTCTTTTTCTAGGGATCCCCTAGGCATGGGTGCTCTGTCCACCCACAGAAGCTGGCTTGAGGGACCGATAGCACCCATCAAGGACTGGCAACGGTGCCACCGGGAACATACTTCTCTTGCAATGCCCATCCTCAGGGCCACCAGCACTGTTCTGCAAACAAATGTTCCACTCTGGGCACCCCTGAGTGCTCCGTCATAATTAATAATCGATCTGTTTGTCAGCATGTGCTTAATCTAACTGAAGGGAAAAGGCTGAGACAGAAGACACAGGGGCTGGAGGAGAGCACAGGCCTGTGTGCCTGCAAAGTGTGTGAATGAGCTGGGAGGGACATCACTGCCAGTTCTACAGATTACTGTCATCTCATCACCACCATATCACGTTAGGTTGGGAACTGTTTCCCAGGATGCCTTTCTGTTATGGGTTATATTCTGACCATTTAAAACGTAACTCATAGGCACCAGTACTTCAGAACAAAACCTTGTTTGGGAAGAGGTACAATGTTGTCACAAGAGAATGGTGCAGGTCTGTCATAGAATACAACTGATGCCCTTGTATGAATGAGAAATTTCTATACAGATACACATGCACAAGGATGTAGGCAGAGGTCAAGCACAGCCAAAGACTGTGGACAGACAGCAGAAGCTAAGAGATCTGGAGGAACGACTGGCCTCTGGAAGTGTGAGGTGAAGTCTTAGACTGCATTCCGCTGCTGTAACAAAACATTTGGGACAGGGTAATTCATAAAGAACAGAAATATCTTTCTCACAGCTCTGGAGAGAGGCAGCAAGTTCAATACAAAAGTTCTGCAGGTTGGCTTGTAGTCTGCTGAATGCTGCCCCTTGCTCCTAAGACAGCACCCTGAGGCTGTATGCCATGGAGGGGATATGTATTATGGGCCAAGGACAGATGGCAAGATGAACTGATGCCCTCTTTCAGGATCTCTAATAAGGGCACTGAGTCCTGCTCCACCATCATGACAAGACCTCCTACAGGCCTCAACTTCTGGCCCCTGGGGGATTAGGTTTCCTCATGAATTTTGGAGGGTTGCAGGATTCAAGACATTCCCCCCCCACACACACCGTGTGTATGCAGACTATCAAGTCTTCCTTGCTTTGTTAGGACAGCTCTAGCTTGGGTATTGTCAGTTTGAGAAACTCCTGCAAGGCTTAGAAGGTAGTTTCCTTCTCTCACGAGACCTCCATGATGTTCTGAAACTTGTGACCTTCAGTTCGCCTCACCTGGCTGTGGCTTTCCTAGATTCCCTGAGCTCCAGGCCTCTGCAGTTGGTTCATCCTTCAGCCCGTTGTTGCCCACTCCTGTCCACCCCATTTCCTCCAGCATCCTCCAATATCACTGACAGTGGCCTTGTCTCCTTAACCCAGACAAACCCACTTCAAAATGTCATACCATAAGTCTTGCTGGGCCAGACACCTTCCATGCATTGCTCCCCACCCACTCTTAGTCTAAAAGGCAAGTCACTGCCAGCAGGAATGGCTGGCAGCTTTGTAAAGTGGTTCACTCACAGTGACAATCACAATGACAGGCGTGTGGGTGGGAAGATTTTGCTCTCTCAGCCATTATGGTGACCCTTGTTTATACCCACCCAGGAGAGCCGGCTCAGTGGGGCAACCTTGTCACTCACCCCAGCAGGAGCAGAGGCTGCATCCAGACATGGCCTGATCCATTGTTTACAAAGCCAGAGGGAGCAATGGCTTTTCTGGGATGCATGTGGCAGGCTGGCTTCTCCTGGGAGCTGATGAAAATGCCACTTGAATTTAAGGGCAACCATGTATGGCCTATGTTCTCATCAGACACAAGAGCACTCTGACACTTCACCAATTACCTGTTCTAGAAGAATTCTGAAGAAGCCACTAGGCAAGTCTTGGGGTTGTAGAAAGTTGAGTGTTTCCTTTTCCCAGTCATATTCTGAGACAAGTCCAGGATTGAAACACTCCATCCTTCAGGAAGCTCCTGAAGCAGGAAGGGAAGCAACTCAAAATAGCTTCAGGAAGTTCCTGAAACTGATCAGATTCACTAGTGGCCTCCCCCTACCCGCGAGTAAGCTATAAAAGCCAAGAGTCCCTCTCAAACAAAAGGAAGCTGGCCGCAAAAAAGATGTTGTGGCCATGCCAGCTGCTTGGAAGAAGCAGAAATCAGTTGAGCTACCTGGAAGATGTTTAGACAGACTGAGGCGTCTGGAAAAGACACCCTCCAATCTGTTGATCTGCCTGCAGGCTGTGCAGTGTGCTCCAGGTTCCCAGCTTTGTAAGCTGTCACCCATGCTGGGGTGAAGTTTGGTAATGCAGCTGTCTTTGAGTCATTTCTGCTCCTGTAAGCAACTTCTCACCTATAAACAATTTCTCACCTATAAGCAACTCCAATAAAACTTGTTAAGGGTTTGCACAAGTTGGACTTTGGTGATATTGGTACTTTGGTCTGTGGTGGGTTCTCTATCTGGGGTGAGTAGATGTGTATTGTGTCTTCCCAGGAAACGTTTGTCACAAAACAACCCAGAAGAACAAAAACCCAAATACACAAAGCATGCAGAGATACTCAGACTCCAAGGACATAGGTTTTCTCTGCACTGAGGACAGGCTGTTGTCCAGGCAAAGGCCAAGGTCTGAGGATACTGGTGTCACCACATCCTACTGCCTCAAGAGGAATCTAGCATCATTTTGAAAGGGTTAGACTAACTTTGTAACCTATATGTCTTCTAAAGCCTATAGTTTTGAGTTTTAGGTCCAGGTTAAGCTAAAGCCTCTTAGTACCTTTCCAGAGAGTGAAGGAATGTGACCCTATCTGTGAGGACAGATATAAAAAAAGGGCAAGCAAGCAATGACCTTCACTCAACAAAAGAAGGACAAGACCCTTGTCCTTGAGATAGCGTTTCTTAGCAACAAACCTAGACTTCTTCTGAGTAGCTTTTGACCTCCAGCCAAAAGTCTGTAGCCCCTAATCTTCAAGGATGAGCTAAACACCCCCACCTTCAATTGCAGCTGCATCCACACTTGGCAGGACTGGCCAAGCTTGAGCACCTAAGACTAACCAATTATCTTACTTTATAACTTCCTCATCCAATCCTAAATTGCCAAAACTGCAACTTCAAATTTCCCACAATTTTTCTTTTAAAAACCTAAAGGCCTTTGTTTCCCGGTGCCACTCTTTGCTGACCGGCAGGGGTGACCCCGTTGTACAATGGATAATAAACCTCTTGCTTTTGCAACGAGTCTTGGTCTGGGGGAGTTTCTGGGAAGGGTGCGATTGAACTGTGCTGTGAGACCCCAGGTCTTACAATTCCTACTTTCTAGAGGGGAAGTGGAACCCCTTATGGAGTAGGTGGTTAAGGATAGGCGTCTGCATTCAACATCAGAGCAGGGCTTCAAGCCCTGGTGAGTGGGAACAGAAGAGGGTGTAGGTTTCCCGGCCTCCAAGGGTTTTGATGTAGTGGGCCTCCTTTGAGTATCTGGTGGATAGCTCAATTAATCACCCTTCTCAGAGAAGTCATTTCCCCATTGTTCACCCCCTCCTCAGCCCCTGCAGTTCTCCCATCATGGTCCCAGGATGCAAATCCCAAATCCCAGCTGTTCCATATGCAGCTCTGTAATGTTGGGTAAGACTCATCCCGTGCTCGACTGGTTTTCTCATCCGTAAAATGAGAAAAAGCTGGAAATTACCTAGAGTTGTTAGTAGGATAGTAAGATACTTGATACAACCACTACCCGACACAAAAGCACTTTTGTGTAAATTCCAGAAGTCATTGCAGCCATGCCGGTGGTTGTTTATGCTGTCAAGCCATTTCAAGTATCCACGTCTCATCTACACAACAGTCTCAACTCCTGAAGGTCAAAGGGCAGGGTATGCAGTAGATACCCAATAGTGATTCATTGCATGCATGCATAAATTATCAAGTTCGTAAACAACTAAGTCCCATAATTAGTATATAACGAAATGAGAGATAATGTTCATGGCACCAATACTATAAGTAACAATTGTTATTGATTACCTGACATATATCAGGATTAACATATGTCAGGATTCACACTAAGCACTTTATAGAAATTGACTCATTTAACTGTTACAGTAGCCAACGATGAAGTGGCAGCCCTTGTAATGACAAACCTGAGTGAGGACCAGCAGCTTGTCCCTGGTTCTAAGTTACTGGAGAGTGAAGTTGTTAGACTGGAAGTGTCTCCAGAGAAGGGATCCAGTCTTGTTCTTAACTGCATTCCTGGTGTCCCAAGACGGGCTTCACAGAAAGAAGGTCTTCAAGGAAATGTTTAGCAGATGTGTTTCATGGATGGCTGGATGGGATAGACAGATGGGTGGATGAGTGGGTGGGTGGAAGAATGGATGCGTGTTGGATGGTATGGGTAGTGCAATGAAGAGGTGGATGGAGAAACAGATGATTGGATGGAAAGGGTAGCTGGACAGATGTGGGGTACATGGATTGGTGGGTAGAGGGAGGTTTGAGGGGATGTGTCTTTGGAGGATCATGTGAATAAACGAATGGCTGTTTGGATGGAAATGTGGGTGGGTGGGTATTTATGTGGGTAGACAGGAGAAAGAATAGGAAGATACATAGACAGTGAAGACCCTTTCCAGGTTACACTTCAGAGTAAAACGTGAGGGACCCTCACACAGAGAAATGCTGGAGCCAGATGTGCATGAGGTAAAAGATTTGAGAAAATAGTTGTCGGCAATCCTGTTCCTGGAAGGGAAGCAGAAACAAGGGAGGTGCATCCGAGTTACAGGAAGAGGAGGCCCTTGCTCCCATCTCTCTTCTGGAAGTGCTCAGGGCTGCACAGAGAAGACACTAATTGGATCTCGTTAAAATGAAATTGATGTCTTAGCACTGGAAGAGCTGCTTTGTTGACACGTGCTCGGCCAGCAGGAGGTTTAAGGGGGCTGCCAGGCTCATCCTGTCTGGCTCAGGACCAGCGTCCCCAGTCTGATGCAACACTATGATCCTAGAGCCTGGTTCTCCAGAAACTTATTCGCAGAGCCTTAGAGCCGTGGTTACCTCAGTGGGAAAAACCACTTCCCCTGACCCATGGGAGCTCTGTATGGCATTCCTGTTTATGTATCAGGCTAGGGATAGGGTAGAGGCATCCACAGAATGTCAGTCCAAACCCCGTATATACCCTCAGAACAGGACTAGCACTCTCCTTTGCAGGATGGAAGGGCTGCAGAATCTCCAGGAGCTAGGCTTCTTGGCAAATCATGGTGGAAAATCGGGGAATGCAGAGTCTGAAAGAGAAAACTAAATCCTGTTTGCTGACTTTATACCTGGACCTGAGATTGGTCTGCCCCCTCTACCAGCTCCTGGCTGATACACAGTTATCCCATAACCCACAGCCCTACAGAAGCCCTTACCTCCCTCCTCCCCACCACTCCCCCACAGCTCCACCCTCCATCGAAGATGGGTGACATCGTTTGATAGAGACCAGGCAGGCTGTAGGGATTATGTGGCACACGGGACATAGGTTAGAATTTGTGTCTTCATTCGGGGCCATCCAGTTGTGTTATTCCTGGAGGGGGTGGGGTCGAGCTGGGTCTGAAGACAGACACAGCCCAGTGGAGATGGCTCTGGATTCTGCTGCCACTTGGCATGTGCTTGCTTTGTCTCCCTTGCCAGGAACAATCTTCCTATCTCCCTATCGGACTATGCCCTACCCGAACGACCTTTTAGGCAGAAGTTGCAGGCAACCTGAGGGCAATCTAGGTGCATGATTCCCTGGGCAGTAGCAGTTTGTGGATTGTCCTTCTGTGTTTGCTGCTCACCTCTCTATTTGGGTCCTAAGGTTCTTGGGGACAGAATGTCTTTCATCTTTCATCTTTGAAAGCTCCTAGCACAGGGCTTAGAAAGCACAAACTCTTTAACGGTCATGGGCTCGGTCAAGCAATCAGATGATGATGCCCCGTGTGTTTTATTTCTCACAAAGCTGATTTGCATTCTTCTTATTTGCTTACCTCCTTATTTATTGTTGCTCAAGAAACACATGGCTGCGTTTGCACTGTCATCAGTTCAAATGCTACAGATCAAACTCCTCTATCCCAGTCCCACCTGGTGCCCTACTGTCCCTGTCTTTTCCGTTCTTCCTCTGGAGGGAGCCCCATTGCCAGTGTGTGTGTCTTCTCCAGACCGTTATGTGTCTGTCCTGGTTTCTATCTGCTGAGGAAGTTGAAGGGTTGGCATCTCCAGTGCTCTTTCCACATAAATGAGGCCTTTGTTGCAGCTCACCGTTGATGGCATAGTCGGGTAGCTCAGGCTCCCTTCATCTCTAAGAGGTCCTTAGGCTGTTATGGCTGCAGAGCTACTGTTCTGTACCGAGACTCATTTTGACTAAGGGGAGCATCACATTTTTCTCTGGCCAGTGTTGTGGCCAAAGCCCTATTCTGGACCTTCAGTTTTTATGATTCTAACTGATTCTCCCCTCTTTCCTCATTCCCACAGGCCATGCATTCAGCAGCCACCTCAGCTCTGGCCATTCTGGCATATGGATGAAAAGCACTTTGAATCTTCAAGTTCCTAAGACCAAAAGACACTAAATCCAACCCCAGTCTGTGCCTTGCTGATGACTCCCCAAGCTCCCCAGGAACTGTGTGCCCACTCACTGTCTCAGCAGCTCAACTATGCCTGATTATTACATAGTGCTTTGTGTGTGGGGGGGTGGGGGCGCTCAGACATGCCTGATGTGGCACCTTAGGACTTAGAGCCTCCATTTCAGAAGCGTTTGTCACAGATCTCTATCCCATAGTTGCTGAGGAGATGCCGTAGCCCTTGAGGCAAGCAAGCATAAAGGAATAGCTTAGGGGCCGGGGACTCCACTTGGATTGGACTATGAATAGCCCTGTGATCTAATTATACACTCAACAGCCCGAAGCCTTTACCTGCATGTGGTGTACATGTACCCCTCTCCAAACAGTGTGCCTCGTAAGCTTAGGCCCTTGCGCACAGCGGTCTGCATGTATATGCCTCTCTGGGCAGTGGGATAAGTTTCTCCTCCTTTCGATGACCATCAAACTTGGGCAGTTTCCATTCAAATACATTCTCAATACATCCGGGTCCAAGCATAGACGATCCTGAACTGGTTTTGAGTGCACACAGAGACAACTTTTAGGGAACTTAAAGTGAACTTTTAGGGGGAATCCCCTATTTGCCATCGTACGACTGTGCATAATTGGGCGTGCATATAATTAAAATCAGAAACACTGTGGGAAAATCAGCAACACTGTCAAACGAAGATTATATGGCCTCACCTATCAACCAAAACAGAGGACCTCCCTAACTTTGCCCTTTTGTATCCGGACTCCTTAAATCTCCTGAAAGGAAGCCTCAGCAAGTATGGGGCCCCTGAGAACCTTCACTTACATGGCCGCTGCTCCTTCCCTCACAGTGTATTCTGACCTTTCCTGTCACTTTGCTTCAAATAAAGCCTCCTTACTACTTTTGCAAATCTATGTATGCTTTTATTTCAATTTTTTGAACAAGAAGCCAAGAACCGGGGCCAGAGAAAAGACTCAGCAGCTTAGAGCACTTGTTACTCTTGGAGAGGCTCCAAGTTTGGTTTTCAATACCCACACTCAGTTGCTCACAACTGTCTGTAATTTCAGCTCTAGGGGATCTGAAGCCCTCTTCTGGACTTTGTGAGTACTGGCACGCACACACACACACACACACACACACACACACACACACGTACCGAAAAATGAGGTAAATATTAAAAAGAGAAGTCACTTAAAGACTTAAAAAAATAGCAAAACAAAATGAAAACATAAGGACAGGAACCCAGAAACACTTGTCCCTGACCACTGCCTAGAATATGTCCTGCCTAGAATAGAGTCAGTTCCATCAGAGGCTATCCAGATCCACCAGACTCACCACTGGCCAGCCACTGCATGCTTAGCCCATCCTCCAGTCCTGCCTGCTCGAGTCACTGTCCTTATTCTGCCCTCTCTGAGAATAACTGAGAAGTGGTCTTTCGGTGTGTTTTGAAATATGAACTTAGTGGGTCCTTATGTAAGACAGGACCAAAGACTGCCACCAAAGTTGCTGACAGTCTGCTCCAGGATCCAAAAGGACTTGGGGCCTCCTCCTTCCCTCCAGCCTCCTGGCACTGTGGAGCAGGGGGTGGAGGAAAAGAAGACAGGTCAGCAAAGGATTTGCCAGGGCTAAGGCACACAGGTGCCCGCCATAGTGACGGTGCAATGTGGGCCTTGGGGAACGCTCACAAGGTGTCTCAAGAAGCCAGGGGCTCTGTTACCCACCAAGGAGCTGCTCAGAATCTCAGCATCAATGGCTTGAGCTGATGTGGCAGCGGTGCACACGGGATCTCATGGCTCCACAAGTAGCCAAGAGGTAACCTTGGCATTGGTTGAGTTCAGTTTATTATGGGATGTTGGGCAGTTTCTTTGCTTCTCTCTGGGCCTCGTGCACTTGTGATGTGGGAGCAAGGCTGCTGTCTATCTGGATCACTGCAGCTATGACTACGAAAGAGGAAGGACTTCACTAGCAGGATCCTTGAAGAGGGCAAAAACAAGTGACTCTCCCACTCCAAAGGTCAAGGCAAGGGAAGGGATATGACCCAGTCTGGTCCCTGGCAGTGTCTGGTGAAGTCAGCTGGAATCAGCAGATCTTCCACTCTGTGGCAGGCTGGCCCTGTCCCTCTAGTTTCCCCTCCCACCAGGACTTGGAAGAACCACCAGTAGCTGCAACACTGCTGTCTTTGGTTAGCTGACTCTTCCCTGCCCAGTTTCCAGTCTTTGGATGCCCAAGGACCCCCACCTATCCACAGCTCCCATTGACATTGTCCTGAGGAGCAGGGAGACAAAGGCAAGGAGAAGGGCAGAGAGAAACATGAGGCAGATGGAGAGGGCAGAGTCAGGGAGAGACCTGAGAGGCCCAGAGATGCAGGAAGGCCCTGGGAAGAGAGAGAGAGGGGAGCAGGTCTGTGGGCAAAGCAGAATTTCCAGCATGAAATACCTCTGTAGGCCATTCCAAGAAGTGTGGTCGAAGCTGGGAGTGAGAGGCGATACTTGGGTGGTCAACAGAGGAGGGTAGAAATTAGTGAGTGCAACAAAAACTTGCCAGTGTCTCCACAGACACAGGCAAGCAGGCGTGAGGTGAGTCTGTGGAGTGGCTGCCACAGAAGACAAACGGAAGAATCCAAACCCTGGGGCTCTGAGGGGAGCAGGGAGATAGAGGAACCAGAGGCCTAGAGGCTTAGTGGTGAGGGGCCAACAACAGGAACAGGGAGAGAAGGAGAAGAGGTAAGGAAGGAGGGGGAGATAGAAACAGAGACACAGACACTGGAGAGAAATAAGAAACAGAGAAAGATGAGAGAAAGAGAAAAAAGAGATCTATACAGACAGAAATCAGAGGTGACATAAGTGATAGAAAGATTGGAGAAAGAGACAGGAAACCTAGACCTAGACAGAGAGAGACAAAGAGAGTCCTCAGTGAAAAGAGCAAGGCAGGGCAAAGACCAGCCCAAAGGCAGAGGCAGACAGTGAAGATAGAACAACCTAAGAGCTGAGACCCCCCCCATGAAGAAAGCTTTGGAGCAGGGTGGCATCCTGAATCAGCACCCATGTTGCTGGCCCAGGCCTGTGGTGGAATGCAGGACCAGCATTTGGCCCAGACACATTCTCTCTCAGCAGCCACAGGCGCCTGCCAAAGCCAGAGGACAAAGTCCCCAGGGAGACACACTCAATCCACAGTACAAACCAATTAAGCAGCCCTTTGAGGAAGGCTGGAAATCTGTCACCAAGCAGCAGACCCGAGCTACCCCTGTCCCTGCCAAAGAGCTAGGAGTCTGAGCCTCCATCCGCTTCTGGAGTTGTCACCACAGCTCACCCTCTTTGGGGCAAGGCTAGAATTAAGCTTTTGGAGCCACCAAGCTGTTTTTTAAATGATTTGCCATTAATTCTACAGCTTAGCAGGAGCCTTCCAGATGAAAGGTGAGTCTCGGGAGCCGGAGGCTGTATTTCACCGGAGTTAATGCTGACTAGAGCCCACAGCCTGACGCCTCCTTCAAATCCCTTGGACTAGAGCCCCGGCAACGACGTGCACAGTCCTAGGGGACCTCTTCAGAAAAGCTCAAGTCTCCTCCATGGCAGAGTTATTTGTATTTTTGTTGTACTATTGTGGCCCAAGCTGTCTGCATTTCTACTCCTGGATAAATAATGCTAGAAGAGTCGTGGTGGTCAAACATCGGCTCTACTTCCGTAGTTCCAGACTGGCTGTCTCACCCAGACGTCACGATCCATGGAGATCTTTCCAAAGAATGGATGCAGGGGGACTCGGCCGACTGTGCAGATGCCTCCTGTACCTCCAGGTTCCCACCCTACCCACCCCATCAAGCCAGCCTTCAGCCCTGGGGAGCTATTCATACAGAATTGGTTATTGGCCCAGCTGTGCTCAGACATAGCCACTCTGCCAGCCAGTGCCTCCCTGTTCCTAGTAAAACTCTGGATCTTTCCTCTGCATAGATGGGACACTCTGTTTGGTGGGCTTGGCTTTGTAACTCGAAGCTGGGTTGTCCCCGAACCTTTCCCCATGGTCTGTTTATTCTCCATTTTACCCCAGAGCCTCTTGACATAGCCAACTTGACACAGCCTTGCTCACACGGCCTTCAGTACAGGGAGGCTCCTCTGGGAGGTTGCTTGTCTTCTACTGCCTCTCCCGACACTCTAAGGGAATGAGACTTAATCACCAACATGATCCCCAAATCCCCACTTGCCTAACTAGTATGGCTCCCCCAAATCAGCATTCAGAAAACAGAGTCTTCCTGGTCCTCTTGTCCCTCTCTCCCCATGCCTCGGAGGTGGTCAGCCTGGGGAGGGGAGTCTCATTCACAGATATCTCAGAGACATTTCCCCAGCCCTGTTTTGCTTGTTTTTTTTTTTTGTTGTTTTGGGGGTAGGGCAGGGAGGGGAAAAGGTCCTGGGGATCTGTTTGGTTCGTTGATTGTTTTGGTTGTTATAAAAAGCTTGCCAGGTCTCTCCAAGTCTTCCTGCCTCTCTGGCTTCCTGTCTAGACATGTGATCTCATACTCTTGCACAATTGCCTATGGTGAGACCATCTGCCATGAGGCAAAGCAGCCAGTGCAGCCCTTAGCAGAGCTGGTGCCATGCTGTTTGGACGTTTAGTCTGGAAACACGAGATCTAAATAAACCTCTTCTCTTAATAAAGCCCCTAGCTTCAGACATTTCATTACAGTGGTGGATGAGCTACTATAGTTTGTATTATATGGTTTCACTATAAAAATACATTATGAGGCAGTAAAAACAAAAACATGAACAACCCAAATTTATATCCAGCCAAGAAATGGATAAATCAACTCTGATGCATCCGTACCATGAAATGTGGCTCAACCGTAAGAGGGGGCAAGGATGAGACTCCAATGCATTATAGGAAGTGAAAGCCGGTCTCAAAAGGTCTCAGAAGCCTGCACATCAGGAGGAGCTGGAGAAGAAAAATTACATAGTCTGAAAACAGAGCAGGACCTACTGCAGGTAGGAGTGAGACACCTAAAGGCCTGCCAGGTACAACAGAGTAGTTAAAAGATGAGGCGGGGGAATAGCTCATTTGGTGAAAGTGTTAGCCACACCAGTCTGAGGACCTGAGTTTGAGCCCTACCACCTATGCAAAAAGCCAGGCCTTGTGCATACAGTTGTAATCCCAGCCCCGGGAAAGTGAGACAGGAGAATTCTGGGGGCTCACTGGCCACTTGGTGAGCCTCAAGCCAGTCAGAGACCCTATCTCAAAAATCAAAGCGGCTGACTCCTGAGAAGTGACCCCTGAGGTTGATCTTTGGCCTCCACATGCATACACATTCAAGAACATGTGTGAACACCCCCCCCACACACACACACCACAAACACCACACACCACACACCACACAGAAATCCTTCATTGGTGCAGTGTGGTGAGTCTTGGGTACATTGTGCTCAGAGAGACAGAGATCTCCATCACCTGAGGTTTCAGGACCCAGGGTGCCAAACTCTTTGGGATGCTGCTTCCTCCAAGGCAAGCAGAACATGCGTGTGTTACTTACCCAGATCCCACTACCTATGTCTCACAATACCTGGCACCATGCAAATGACTCGTTAGTGCTCGCCGTGTGTGATGCAGAGAATGGAAAAAGAACATCTGCAAAGCTCAGCACAGATACAGTTGTTGTTGTTGTTTTATTCCCCCAACATTGTCAACCCACAATATTTTCAACCGCACAGTACAATCAATCGAATTTACACCAAGTACCCGGAGGAGCCAAATTTGTCAAAGCTGAAGCCAAATGGCATTTTATGGCAGCTGGAAGAAGGGAGGAGAACTTTAAAGAGTTAGAAGTGTCCAGTTTGCAAGAAGAAAAGCCTTGCTGATCTGTTGCCCAGCTCTGCGGATGGGCCTAACCCTTTGCTTGCTGTACTACTCACTTTGAAATGGAGAAGACACACTAGGAATGTGGCTCAGCTGACAAAGTCGCCTGGCGTGCACAGAGCCCTGGGTTCAGTCTCCAGCCCAGAAATGGGGTGTGGTGACGAAGGCTTATAATCTAGTATCTGGGAGGTAGAGGTAGGAGGATCAAGAGTTCAAGGTCAGCCTCGGCTGCATATCAAGTTCCAGGCCAGACTAAGCTATGTGAATCTGTTTTAAAGGAAAAAAAAAATACTGAAGATGATAAATTTTTACCACGTTTTGGTTTTTTTAGACTGACGTTTAAAATAAAAGCAGTTAAGTAAATGAACCTTCCTTGAGACGACGAAACTGTCATACAGAGTTAGCAGTTGTGTGGGTGACTCCCCCACTGTGTGAGTCCGTCAAATCCATCACACTGTACCCTGAAAGCAGGGAGAATTAGCTGTGTGTAAATTACAGACCACAGTCAAACGATTAAAAAAAACCCAAACCCAAGCATGTTCCGCTCGGTCACTCAGTGCGAATTCATTCTCTTTTATCTGCAGGGCTCGGGATGAAACCCAAGGCCCTGTGCCTGCCAAGCAAATGATCCACCTCAGAAAGCTGCGCCCCCAGCCTTCTCATTGCTTTTTATTTTGAGACAGTGTCTCACAAGGTTGCCCAGCCTGGCTTTGAACTCACTTGTGGACAAAGTTGAACTTAAAATCTTCCTGCTCAGGCATCAGAGTAGCTAGAGTGTCAGGAGGCCCAGCTCAATATGTATTTGTTAATTAATTATGTTGTACCACACCCTAATCTGAGTTTTGACAGCCCTGGGAAATTTAAATTTTTGAGAAGACAGATAAATCTAAGTATCTGACAGGCTAATGGAATAAAAGAGACAGTCTAGATCTCTGTCTGTCTGTCTGTCTGTCTGATGCATCATCTAGCTTGTCTACCTATTAACTGCCATCTGAATTTAATAAAGGTTAAAGAGGACCCCATAAATTATAAAAGAAAATCAATTATCTTTTCATTTCTAACTTTCTACTATATCCCCAAATAAATTCCTTATTTTACTAAAAAAAAATTACCCTGGGTAATATAAAAATCACAAAGAATAAACAAAATATGAGTGTTTACATAATTTTGGCCTGGGGAAGAAGCTTTCTAAGTATGAAACAAAAAGCAAACACATAAAAGAAAAGATTAATAGATTTGACCACTTATAAATTGAACAGCCTGACACCAAAAACACTATAAATAAAACCAAATGTCAGGGCACAATAAGAAAATATTACCTGCAGCCTGTGTTGTATTGCAAGGATTAATATCCCTAATGTATAAAGCAGTGCTGTGAATTGATATGAAAAAGGCAAATGTTGTAATAAAAATGGGCAAAAGACATAAAATCTGACATTTTAATTATTTTAGCGTTGTGTTTCAACAGTTCACAAAACAAGTGGCAGCTCAGAGGCCAAAAGCCGTTACACTCCTTGACCATGGCTGAAGCTCAACAAGGCGCAGAGGAAGTGAGGTGTATCTTTCCTGAGCACACAGAAAATGAGGCTGTCAATAGGCTCTTTGAGATTTGGGGGCTGGGTGTGACCAGGCCCTGCAGAAAGCAGCATCAGTAGACTGCAGCCTTCTGTAAGGAGTAATGTGTCTCAAACACCTTCAGAAGAAGGATTCACAGCTTATTCTGTCTCCTCCATTACCACCCCCTTCTGCTCTATAACGGTAGCTACAAGTTTGCAAAGTAGTCGAGAGAGAGAGAGAGAGAGAGAGAGAGAGAAAGACCCTCCTGGTTTCTAGCCAGCAAGGGGAAAGTTGGTCAGAGTAGAGGCTGAAGGGGAGCAAAGCAGAGAAAGGGCCCTTTACAACTTCCATCCAGGGTTTGCCTCCAGCCCACAGCAGTACAAGACAGAATCCCTTTGTACGTCCATGGAAGCCAGTGAAGACCCCTCGCTCAGAAGCCTGGCACCTGTGGCAGGTACCCTCTGAGATGTCAGAGGCTGGCCTTGAAATATCATCGGTGGGTCCAAGAACAGCTCATAGTAGGGAGGGCCATAGGTGAGCTTCTATCCCCCCAGTTCTTGAGTTGGAAACCTGATCACTAAAAGTTACAGCTAGCAGCTGTGATCGCTGTTAAGTGAGGCCTTTCAAACGCCAGGAGGGTTATATGAGGTCGCAACGGTGAATTTCTTAGGTACTTGCCTCCTTGCTGCAACAAAATCCCTGACAAAAGCACCCACCCATCTTAGCTGGGCAGGTATCGCTGCAGGGACCTGACTAATCACATGACAAAGAGATGAATGCTGGCACATGGTTCACTTTTTATTTTTTTATTTAGTGTGAGTCACAGCCCATGGAATGGTGCTACCCTCACTTAGAGACGCTCTTCCCGCCTCAGTTAATCTAAGATGGATAATCCCTCGAGGGCATGCCCAGAGATTTGTTTCCACAGTGACTCTAAAGATGACAAGATTAACAATCACA
Source organism: Meriones unguiculatus (assembly GCF_030254825.1). Lineage (NCBI taxonomy): Eukaryota > Metazoa > Chordata > Mammalia > Rodentia > Muridae > Meriones > Meriones unguiculatus. Next base: position 108,645,727 of record NC_083355.1, on the reverse strand, counting down.
GGGAGGCTCCCATGACTGGCCTCAGTGTCTTAGAAAGAGAAGGAGAGACTGAACCAGCGTCTTACTCTGCCTCACAGTGTGAAGCCTATCACCTTGTCCTTAGGGTTCCAAGCTCTAGGATATCAAGCCATGACCAGGACAATAAAGGAGGGACAGACAGTTCTAATCCTTGAAGGTATCCATAGAGCTAGGTTAGCTTTCAACTCTGCCATCCCAACGAGTATCTCCCACCTACTCAAGGCAGCAGGGCCAGACGTTAATATGAGAGAGAAGTCAAGGAAGTTCAGGGCTGGGCCATGTGGGAAGATGGACACAGCGTGTTCTATAGGACTGAACGTAGTTATGTGGCCATGCCTAGCTGCAAGGGAAGCTGAGAAGTAAGGGTTCATCAGAGACTAAATCATGCTCCTCCAAATCCACATGTTGAAACCCTAGTGCCCAGTGCTTCCTTAATGTGGCAGTATTTGGAGACTGGGTACTTTAAGAGGTAATTAAGGAAAAAAGAGAGGGCTAGGATGGGTATTGATGCAAAGATAATGTCCTTATAAAACGAGACTAGAACCCAGACATGCACAGAGGGAAGACCATGAGAACACTCAGGAAGAAGATCTCTAAGCCATAAGAAGGGCCTCTGAGAAGCATCCTTGTTTAACGCATAGCCTCCAGCACTGAGGGAATAAATTCCTGTTGTTTAATCTGCCCAGATGGGGGTTCTTTGTTATATCTGCTTGAGCTGACTCATACAGATAACAAGATCATACCCATGGGGCCATGTATCTCTACAAACACTTGAGGAAGACTGATAATTATATAACTAAACAAAAAGAGATGGAAGGCACTGGGCACAGTTGACAGCTCCCACTAATTGGTGAGACTGATCTAATGCAACACTCTGACCCTTCCAAGCCCTGTATCTCTGGTCCCATCTGGACCCATAAGACATGGAGCTTTAACATGTATTTTGGCCTACTGGCTAACTAAGGTTTTCCTGGGTCACAAACAGCTTGTGTTGTGATACCTTATGTAAAGGCCAGGACTCAGTTTAGACACCTGTAAGCAATCCATCTCTACTGTCTTTCCCCGGAGTGGGCAGAAAGAGAAGCTGACCTGGATGATGATGAAACAGGGTAACTGAGGGTATAGCTCAGTGGTAAAACATTCTTCTAGCATCCATGAGGTCCTGGTTTGACACCCAGTGTCACAAAACCCCAAACAAATCCATGCAACTGAGGATTTCTGGGGAACTGTGAGGCCATCTTAGCTACATGGGTTTGAGCACCTGCAATGACAGATCTTTTTCCTCCTTTCCAGTCTGTGTAGCTTTGATCAAAACCCCAAGGAACATGGACGTACCTACCAATCGTCTCAGAGTTTCTACCTGAGTAGATGACCTACTGTGTGAAGCAGGTGACCATGCTGAGGAGGAAGGGACAGTCCCAGGAGTTCATGGTGGCTCACTGGCTCTGACAGGCAGATCTGCTTCTTCCTCCAATGCCCCCAGGGGCCCTGGGCTTTGTTACTGCCTGGGGGGATGGGGAGAGAAGAAACCATCTACCCTTAGGGAAGTCCAAGTCAGATGCTGAGCTGGGCAGGGGCCTTACTCTCCCCTGGGGGGGAGCTGAGTCCTTCCAAGTTCACTATCTCATCCTGCATGGCCTGTTCCTCATGCTCCTCCAAATGTCCCTGGGTCAGTTTCCCTGTGTGCAGTGGCTTCCCAAGGCTCTGGCCTCTGCCAATCACTCCCACTTAAAGGTATCCTGACCCATTGCTGTGCTATGCCCCGCCCCCTGGCACCGTGCAGTGAAAACTATGAACCCCTTGGCAGAGCAGTGTCAGTACCCACAACGAATACAGGGACTGATGCAAGAAAGTGCCTCTGATGGAGTATGCTACAGTGTTGCACACACCGCTTTTGTAGTCTGTTGGTATTTGTAAACAGCATCTGTGTAACATAGGCGTTAATAATCATGAAAGCAAAGCAATATGAACATGCATGATGATTAGAAGCATCAGTGACAACTGTAATATGATGTGAAAATACTTGTGACATTCAGAATCCCTGTTTTATTAAAGATTAGCTAGAGGAAGTTTACATAGCTGGAATTTGCAGTCCATCGGATCCTTACATCTCCCGGAGGGGAAGTCTATTCATATCTCAGTATATATGTATAGGCATACACCTACCCATGTACTCATTCGCCTATCCAGCTACTTACCATTCAACCACCCATTCAGCTACCAGCCCATCTGTCCATTCACCCGCCCACATATCCATCCACCTACCTATCCATCCACTCACCCCACCCACTCACTCATTTACCTACCCATCCATCCATCTAACCACCTACCCATCTATACACCCCCTCCCCACACACTGTTTTACATTGGTCTCCCGTGACTCTGAAATATGTGACTGCGATGCCTAGCCTTCTGTGATGCCTCAGCAGCCCAGCGGAATCTCAGGCTCCGTATCCCAGGCCCACTGCTTACTGACTGACTATGTGACTTTAGACAAGTCGCTTGGCCCCTGGGAGTCCCAGTTTCCTCATGTATAAAGTGGAGTCAGGAATGTCTCCTTCGTACAGCTGTGGAGGTGAATGAGATGCTGTCTGTAAAATGTCTGGCATGGTCTGTGATTCATAACAAACCCACTGTGGGTATTATTCTTAGTTTCCCACCTTCGGCAAAACTGAGCTGTGGATGGCTGACCACATGCTCCACACTGCCTCTGCCTCCCACCTAAGGGAAGCCGTGGTCTTGGCTGTGGTACCAGGCTAGCTTCCTCTGCACCCAGCCCCACCCTAGACATCTCTTGACTGCATCTTGCACACCCAGACCTGCACCTGAGCATCTGGTAAGGAAATCACCAGGAGGGAACCACAGGAGTCCTCAGCCTGCTTGTACAGTCCCCACAGGCCCCAGCTCTGGCCCATTAATTTACAGGATCAGAGAGAAGACAGGCGCCCGGGAAATTACAGCCCCATCAGGCCGCTATCATCCACTGCACTCTTCAAAGTGATCAACAGCCCTTTGGCTCTCATCTTAAAGATTGAGGGGAGGGATGACTCCACCGAACTCCATCCTGCGCTGCTGGCTGCCTGAAAGCCAGAAGCCATGATGGATGGAGTGCCTGGGACACAGGAAGAAAGCAAGAATCTCTACATACTACAAAAAGAGGTCCTAGTGGGATGCAAAGAAGCATACAGTCCCTTGTCTTCCAGCTGACAGAACTCGAGTTTCAGAAGACTGAGGGCCACCAACCCGTACCTAGTAGGTCCTAGGTAAATATGAGATACACGAATGAATGAATGTATGTGTGTATGAATGGATGAATCTTTGTTCTGTCTTTCCTGCTGTTAGAATTTTGTCCAGTCACTTTGGACCAATCAAATAGTCAGTGGGAGCCTTAGTTTCCTCATTTGTGAAATGGGACTGTGGGAAACATTGACTCTACATCCCAATCCCTGACAGGATTGGAAGATGAAATGTCAGTAAAGTTGAAGAAGAGGTAGCAGGAAAAGGGACATTATGAGTTCAAGTCCAGGTAGGCAGCTGACTCACAGCACAGCAGACCCCTGTAGTGTTTAGCCTCTTTTGTCTGGGTCTCCTCTGCCTTGGAGTGACCATACATAGAAAGAGGGCTCAGAGAACCTTTTGTGTTCTCTGCAGCATGTACATCCCTGGGGGACTTGGAAGGCTTAGCGAGGAAAGGCCATTGGGTGTCACAGATGAAGGGACATCTGTGCTTTCCCATGGCAAGCTCACAGGGCGGAATTCACAGTGGAAACCTGGTCTCTGTATGGGCATGGTGCTTCAGAGACCAAGCTGAGGGTGGCACACTTCATGACCAAGGCAGTGGGAGCTATGGGAGGCTCTGGAGCAGCGAACTGAACATGCAGAACTTACCCTGTTAGATAATTGGTGTTTTAAGGCCTCCCCCAGAAGGGATCCGAGGCCAGACATTGGAGCCTGGGGCAGAGGAATGAAGGAAATGGCCAGGAAACTCACTGTCCAACAGGGCAGCACTCCTCTACTGGCATGGAGTCCTTCAGTGCTTCCAACCTTAGTCTGAATCCTGAGATGAACATGGAAGGACCCAGCGTGGTGATGCCAGGAGCTCTATGCTCAGGCTTGCAGCAGCAGGGTGCAGGGGCAGGCTTGGGCTAGCAGGAATGGGTGAGACTTGAGGACAGAAGTGACTCAGAAAAGGTCTGTGGGATCTGAATCTAGGCCTTCGAGGCTCAAGGGCTGCTGGGGCATCATGGGTACTATTCCCAAGGAGAGCCAGGGGCTCCTTATTTTTCCCCAGAGTTCTCCTTTCCTGCCACCATCCCCAAGCCACCAGGGGCCTGAGGCATGCACCCACAGTGCAGACATGAGGAAGAGAAGGGGTGCCTTACATGAAATGTAGGTGGAGGCTCCGGAGTCCACACACACACACTGCCACCCAGAAAACACAGAGCTCAGTCATAGGGTACCAGAACTGGGGGTGGGTGAACCCCTTATGTCTGTGTGAGGGGTGGGCTGATGACATTCTGGGACATCCCGGTTTGTAAATTTAAGTCAGTTTATACAGCTCTAAGGCTTGGCTAGCCAAATCTTTTGCACATTAAGGAATTACGTTCCGAGAGGGGCTTAGGGTAGATTTCTAAATAGAGATCAAGGAAGTCTCTGTTTACTTTAATCAGTCTTTCAGTTATTTGTTCTCCTGATCAAAGCCCTGCCAGGGTCTTGTTGGCTTCCAGGACTTAGGCCAGACCTGGCTCACAGAGCTGAGGAAGTCAGCCCCAGTACCACAAGGATATGGGGGAGATAGTGCCAAGGTTAGGGTCAGGTGGAGGCCTTGCTGCAGGGGGCAGTCATCAGTGAGTAGACAGGAGGTAACCCTGGAGGACTTCCATAAGAAGATACTGTCTGGTGTGGTCATGAGGGCAAGGTAGGAGTTGGGGACGTTCTGGGCTTTGGTGCCTATGGGGTCATTTTTAAATTAGGAAACCCAACCCTTGCAGGGAAAGCCCAGGCAACACAGGCAGAAGAGGTGGGTGGAAAATAAACCAGTTTTTCAGATCCCAGGCCAGGGTACCTGAGCTTAACCTGAGAGACACTGTATTGAAATAAAGTCAGGAGTTTATCCCCTATAGAAGTCAGCCAGTGTTGATGTCTTTGTAGAATGCAGCACAAACCAAGAGCAAGCTGTTCAGGACTAAACACAGAGTTTTCTGTGAGACATCCATCATTCCACTCAACCATCCATCCATTTTCCCTTCTTCTATGCATCCATCATCTCTCTTCCATTCATGTATCCTCTTATTCTTTTTTCATCCATCCGACCTCCTTCTTTCCATCCATCAGTCTATCATCTTTCCTTCCATCTATCTACCATCCATTCATCTTCTCACCCAGCCTCCTCCTCCCTCCCTCCTGGACTCCCAATAGCAGCTACTGAGCAGTCCATGAGCATTTCTCTGGAATAAGCAAGATAGCCAAGCCATTCTCAGGGGGAGACATCCTCTCTTTTCAGGGACTTTTCTGGAAACCCACCATCTACATTAGGGAGAAGACAGAGTAGTTTGAAGATAAAACATAATTCATATTCCCAGATTCCTGAAGTCCATTCTCATCAAATGGTCATCTCCATCACCACTGCAAAAAGAAAGAGAAGGGGCAGGAAGAGAAGGAGGAGGAAGGAGAAGGATATACTGTGACATCTCTGATGAAGAACTTGCTGGCAGCAGGACCAGCTGATCTTTTCTGCTGTAGCTCATCACCAGGCTGGGGAAGGAGGGACCCTGCTCCTTCAGCTATCCACAGGCAGGGGCAGCGGAGCTCACACAGAGTGATGAAGCCTCCGGGTAGAGTCTTATCAGGACCATCACTGTTGAAGATCCTCTGGGTCCTACCTTCCCATGTGAAGACTGACAGCCTGTCCTCTCAAAGGCTCTGGGCAGTTATGGGTCTTCGCTACTGGGCTCTTCTGAATAGAGCACTAGTTAATTCCTAGTTCTCTTCTCCTTTCCAGGAAAGACAGCCTGGACCAGAGAGAGTGAGCGGTGTGACCACAAGGCAAACGACATTTATAATAGACTCAGGAAGACAGACCTCAGACCCTGACCCTGACCCTCTGCTCTGGCTTGGGGAGACGTGACTCAGGATTGGGGCAGAAGTAACATCCAAAATGAAGATTTCGTTTTACACTCAGAGCAAGCACTGCCCAGTGGGGGTGAGGTTGAGGGGCATGCAGCAAGCAGGGTAGGGGAGGAGCACAGACGCTGAGCTGGGACCGCCTCTCCTAACTAAGAGTCTGGAGAGCCTCCCTTACTCATAGCCACGATCATCCATTCAAAGACAAAAGCGTTCATTCCAGCAGGCTGCCACTGTCACTTGGTAATGACAGTTCTGTGTTTACAACTCCAAGCCTCTAGTGACTAAGTGAGGCAAACTGCAGGAGGGGGAGGAGGAGGCTCAGGCAAGTGGGTGGGGACAGGCTTAGAGACCTGTCACTCCCAGGAGGCTGAGTCGTGACTGAGATTTTCGCACATGCTGCACCCACGTGAACATGCATACGCACCTGCAGATATCACACACACAGACAGACACAGGCACACATGCACACACACAGCACACACGCATGCACGTTCATAACATCCCACTTCAAGTCCTCAGTACTAAACATATATGTTCTAATTGCAGCCCTGCCTTGACACGCAGAGAGCCCTTTCTTCATGCCTCACCTTCCTAATCTGTAAAGCGGGTGGCATCAATACTTACCTTTCAGGTCAGTGTCTGGTCACACGAGTGGTAGAAGCGTGTGCTAATGCCAGCTTTGCCAGCACCTCACTGAGTGTTTAGTGGGTGACAGCCGGGCAGTGTTCCAGGCCCGGCTTGTTCCCTTGTTTCTAGAATTTTCCTCGTGTTCCTTTAACAGTGCTTTAACAGATTAGCCCTGACGAAGGCCCAGGCTGGCAGCTGGGATGGAAGCTCTGTTGTGAGGTGGCCTGGCTTTGGATTTGAACATAGTTACTGTTTATTGAGCACCTGTTATGTGCCAAGCCCTGCACTAAGAATTTTCCCTCATGGGACTCTATAGGAAACCAAGGGAGTCCTCACCAAATCTTTGGGAGGGCAGAGTTCTATAGTCAGAGAGCCCTTGCCCCAGCTCCATTCCTCCCCTAACAAGTCAGAAAGCCACAGAAGATCAGGGGTCCCCAGGGCAGAGCTGAATCGTAGAGGAGACCTCCGGTCCCGCTTGAGATGAGTGAGACCCCCGTTCTTGAAGGGATGCGGGGAGCCGTGGTCAGCACTCCCTGGGGACAACTGAGGGTCTGTTTCTCTTAGTTAAGGTTTCTATTGCTGGGATAAACACCGTGGGGAGTAAAGCAACATGGGGAGCAAAGGGTTTATTTGATCTTACAGCCTACAGTCTATCGCTGAGAGAAGTCAGGGCAAGAGCTCAAGCAGGCCAAAAACCTGGAGGCCGAAACTCAAGCAGAGGCCATGAAGGAGGGCTGCTTACTGGCTTACCCAGTTTGTTTTCTTACACAGTTTGTGTCTGATATGCAGCAGGGGTACCACCCAGAGGGGGCTGGGCCCTTATCATCAATCAAGAAAATGCCCCCCAGGCCTGCCTACAGACCAGTCCTACGGAGGCCTTTTCTCAGCCCAGGTTCCCTTCTCTCAGATGACTTTAGCTTGTGTCAAGTTGACAAAATAACAGCAACAACACAAAACGAAAAACTAGCCCGCACATTGTGGGACCCATTTCTCCAGCATTCCAGATTCAGAAGATCAGGATCTTCTTCGTGCACTCAAATGCCGACAAGGAAACCGAGACCTCACCCACCGGCAGGCTCAGAGCTTCTCCGCAAGTGGAAGCCTTGCCCCCTCCAGCTTCCCTGGGTCCCTCACAGTAGGTTCTCTCACACCAGCTGAGTGAGGATCTTCTTAGCGCCTCACTGTCCCTGTCCCTGGAGCGGCAGCCTTATCCATGGCAGCCAACAGCCCCAGAAGCTCCAGAGGAGAGCGTGCCTGCCTTGCAGCCCTGCACCCTCTCCCCCAAGGGTCAGAGGCCAGCCTGGTGTGGAGGTGCTTTCTCCTGGGACCCACACTGGAAGCACCACGGAAGGGAATTGCTTCCCAAGCCCCTCTGAGGTGGGCTGTGCCCCATAGCCCCCCAGTGAATCCTCCCCCAAGAAGAACAGTGAGATCCTGCTTTTGACACACGAGGAATCCAAGGTGCGGGGAAGCAAAACCGTTCATCCAAGATGCCTCATCCAAGATGCTCACAAGCACAGGGCTCAGCCATCTGTCTATGCCAGGCCTCTCAACGAACAGCCAGTGTGCCTACAGGGTGGGACAGGCAGAGGGCAGTAGCTGTGGACCAGGAGGCTGGGATGTCAGGAAGAGCCAGGCCTTTCAGTGAGGTCAGGGTGTACACCCCAGGCCATCGAAGAAGCTGTGGCTGCCCTTGGCCTCAGGAAGCATCTAGGTACTTCTTCCAGGGCACAGGCTCATAGCTGGAGACACACAGAGATGCGGGTCTCAGGCAGGTATGGTGGAGCCAAGCTGCAGAGGAAGGTGGCTGCCTAGGGAAGGTGGGAACCAGCAGGGGTTCAAACTCCCAAGTAGCCCTTCCGTCTGTGGGACACAGATGAGGGAAGCAGGCGTTAGCCTTGCACGATTTCAGGATTATGAACCCAGGGAACAGTGGGCACGTGGTTGCTAAGCCCCCACAGACCCCAGACCTTGGACCTGTGAGGCACCTCTATAGAGACAAGTGCCAGCTATTACCTAAGGCTTGCTCATCGAGCTGTTCCAGCCTTTCCTCTTTGTAGGTGTCTGTCCCACCCCGGTCTACAGGAAACCCTGAGGTGGGGCAGCATGGTTCTGGCTGAAGAGTGTGCCCAGTGGGATGTCCCACCTACCCCCTGAATGTCACAAAGACAAAAGCTGTCTGGAGTATTATGTGGGTGTCCTCGGGACTGGCCACACTGGGGTCAAACTGGCTTCAGGGTTGCTGGGTTCTCTCCCCAGGCAGCAGGTTGCAATCTGCCTTTTCTCAGCTGTGTGGTTTTTAGCACACTGGCCCCACCCAGTTCACTTCTCTCTGGGAGGGCAGAGGATGGAACGTGAGGTTGTACACCCGGAGACAAAGAGGAGCTGAGACATGATTGGGCTGTGGCGAACATCTCCCCACAGGTCTTCCTGCAGCGAGCACTGTTTTCCGCACACTGAGTCCTCAAAGTGAGTGGGGAGCTGGGCATCTGAGCATGTCAAGGACTTGAGGCGGACACTGGCCACACACTGTCCAGTCACTTCCCAGGAATGATGGCCCCCATTTGAGCCACCTGGCAATCTAAATCAGCGGTCCCTTGTCTTGAGGCATGGACACCAGAATGTTACCATGTTACCGTTTTTTGTTTGCTTGCTTGTTTTGTTTTAAACTCACTCCTAATTCGATAGCAAGGTCACTATTGGAATGATGTTTTCCCCGTAAGCATATTAGTAAGGAGTCTTTTGAGGTTGACTACCCTTTGGTTATGTGTTTATAGCATCTCAGAGGTAAGTCTCAGCAAACGATGGGCACAGGGTCTAATGGGAACAAGTGTAAGAGTCTAGCTTGTCCAACAGTCGCAGTGACACAGAGACGCAAAAAAGCCAGAGGGGGCTTCAGACGTGACCCAGTTAATGTAGCTCTTGCCTAGCATGCATGGGACCACGGGTTCCCTTCCCAGCCAGCATAAGCTGGAGTTAGTGGCACATGCTTGTCATTCCAGCACTTGGGAGGTAGAGGCAGGAAGATCAGAAATTCAAGATCATCCTCGGCTGTATAGTGAATTCCAGGCTAGCCTGAGCTACGAGACTCTCTCTTCAAACAATAACGACAGAAAAAGCCCATACACTGATTGCTTTATGCAAAGTGTTGTTTCTTATATTTTCGTGGTTTTTTAAAATGCTACACATTTTAAAGCCGATTTAATGTAGGAATGAGCTGTTACCCCAGGCTTACATACACTCAAACACGCACACACAGGTGGAAGTGAGGAATGGCACACAATTATATCTCCACGGAGCTTGGTGGTGGTGTCTATGAATTATTGAGTGATTTGATAACTAATTCATGGCTTTCCTGCTACGAATAGTGTCATCAGAAACTCACCGAGTAAAAATCTGGTGAACCCAGGGCCTTTCTGAAGCTGAAATATAGTATCCCAGATGTTTCCACAAATGTGTGAATGAGGGTCCGTGTGTCTATGTGACATGTTACATGTGCATGTGCAGGCCTGTGTATATGCCTCTGTGTCTGAATGTGTGTGTATGTGTATCTAAATATTGTGTGTATGTGTGCATGCCTGTGTACATGTGTGTGTGTGTACTTCTATGTGTGCGCATTCATGTCCAAGCTCACCCCGGGCTGCTTGATGGATGTGGAAGGCATGTTCACAAGCAATCCCAGGCTAGCCTTCAGTTCATTATCTAGCTGAGGATGGTCTTGAACTAGTTAACTAATAATTAATGTGTAGAAGTGGTTTTCATGCATGTATGTATGGGCACCATGTATGTGCAGTACCTACAGAGGCCAAAAGATCCCTGGAACTGGAGTTGCAGGCTACTGTGAACCACCTCGTGGGTGCTGGGAAGAGAACTCAGCAAATGCTCTTTTTAAAAATTTGTTTTTATTTATTGCAATTTATCCTTATCCCATCCCAATCCCTCCCTCCTTCCCTCTTCTTCTCCTATGCCCTTTCCCCAGTCCACTGATAGGGGAGGTCCTCCTCCCCTTCCATCTGACCCTAGCCTATCAGGTTTCATCAGGACTGGCTGCATTGTCCTCCTCTGTGGCCTGGTAAGGCTTTTCCCCCATCAGGGGGAGGTGATCAAAGAGCCAGCCACTGAGTTCATGTCAGAGACAGTCCCTGTTCCCCTTACTAGGGAACCCACTTGGAGACTGAGTCTATAGGCTACATCTGTGCAGGGGTTCTAGGTTATCTCCATGAATGATCCTTGGTTGGAGTATCAGTGTCAGAAAAGACTCCTGGGCCCAGAATTTTTGGTTCTGTTGCTCTCCTTGTGGAGCTCCTGTCCCCTCCAGGTCTTTCTATCTCCCCCTTCTTTCATAAGATTCCCTGCACTCTGCCCAAAGTTTGGCTATGAGTCTCAGCATCTTCAGCAAATGCTCTTAACTGTTGAGCTATGTCTCCAGGCCCTTGTGTCTTGTAGTTTCCTTATTCATCTATTGATAGACTCTTGGGCTGTTTCCACCTTTGGGCTACAGTAAATAATGTGATGGTGTCCGAGTACCCGAGTCCCTGCTTTTAGATCCATTAAATTAACTCATTAAAAAAATAAAGTGTGGAATTCTATGCTTAGAATTTATTTACTATGCTCTAAATTATTCCATTGTCATGGTTTGGGTGAGAAATACCCTCCTCTGTTTCAGGAGAACCCCATCTAAACCAGCAAGCTTCCCCTCAAATCCATTCTCAGCCCATGGTCTGGATTCGTCATCTTCCTCGAGGCTCCTTTTTATTCCACAGACACTTTGGAAGTGCTCACAGCTGACACAGAAAAGCAAAGGAGGCCAGACATGATCTCAGCTCTCAAAGACCTTCAGCGGCCTCTGTGACCAGATCAGACAAAGGCGGGAGCCCTCAGGACCCTGTGTCCCAGTGTGACGTGACTAGGGCCTAGAACAAGGTTTCTGAAGCCAGACAGGGCCCTGGAACATCTCAGACACTGCTGCTACAGTCGAGACAGCAAGGATGAAAAGTCACCCAACAGACAAAGGGCTGAGGTTGGCTTGGGCCAAGGAAGTGCTTTACTAACTCCTTTCTAACTTCTCTTGCCCTTCTCCCCTTTCTCCCCTCCCTTTTGTATCTGTGCATGTTCCTGAGGACGAACATGCCATGAAAGCTTGAGGAGGTCAGAGGAAATCTTCAGGTGCCTATTTTTGAGAGGAGATCTCTTCCCTGATTTGCATCTTTATCATGTTGGCCCCAAGCTCCCAGGGATCTCTCTCTCTCTCTCTCTCTCTCTCCTTCCCATCTCACCGTTGCTGGGATTATAGACAGGAACTGCCACACTCAACTTTTCATGTGGGTTCTGGGGATCTGAACTCAGGTCCTCATGCTTCGAGGCAAGTAGTTTACTCACAAGTCCCACCGTCTCTTACCACATCCTTTAAAAAAAAAAAAAAGATTTATTTATTTTATTTTTATGTGGATTAGTGTTTTCCTTGCATGTATTTGTATATCCATATGTGTGGCTGGTACCCACGGGGTCAGAAGACATTGTCTGATCCCTTGGAAGTAGATGGATGTGAACCACCACGAGTGTTGGGGACAGAACACAGCTTCTCTGGAAGTACTTTAACCATGGAGAAGCCATCTTCCTATCTTCCTTTTAACATTTCTAAAGAACGTTTTCAAGTCCACTGATAGGGGAGGTCCTCCTTCCCTTCCATTTGACCCCAGCCTATCAGGTCTCCTCAGGACTGGCTGTGTTGTCTTCCTCTGTGGCCTGGCAAGGCTGCACCCCCAAGGGGGAGGTGATGAGAAAGCCTCCCATTGAGTTCATGCCACAGACAGCCCCTGTTCCCCCCACCAAGGAACCCATCTGGATACTGAGTCTATGGGTTACATCTGAGCAGCTGTTTTAGTCCTCTCTATGCATGGTGCCTGGTTGGGGCATCAGTCTCTGTGAGGCCCCCAGGGATCTTTATTACATTCCTCCTAAGAACTTTGTGGGGCACAGTGACTGAGTGACTGCCCTGGTTAGTTTTGTCAACTTGACACAATAGAGTCACCTGAGAAAGGAGCCTCAGCTGAGGGATTTCCCAGATCAGACTGGCCCGAGGGTGGGTATGTCTGTGGAGAGATGATCTTGATTGCTAATTGATGAATGAGGGCCCAGGCCACAGTGCTTAGTGCTAGCCATAGGTAGGTGGGCATGCGCTGTACGAGGAAGCCAGCTGACCTGAGCCTGCGCTCTAGCCACCAAGCGTCGTTCCTCCGTGCTTTATGCTTCAAGTCTCTGCGTGAGTTCTTGCTGTGACTTCCCTCTGCGATGGACCAACTGAGAAATGGCGGAGCTCCCATGCAGCTACAGGTCACCTTGAGTCCAGACCGGAAGGTGGGAGCTGCAGGAATTCACTTCCCTCTGTAGATGCGAAGGGCATGGGGGCGGAGCTCAGACATAGGCAGCGGACAGATGACAGGAGTCTGAATAAACCAGCTCAGGTTTGGTGTTTTCCAAACACGACTCTGACCATCGCTACAACAGCCCCTCCAGTGTCCTGCAATGGGAGAGGAAAAGACCTTGTTTGTATGGCCTGTGGGGTAAAGCGTGAGCAGCGCCCCCTGAGGCTGGCATGGGAATGACAGCAGGGATCCCAGTATCTTCTCCCTGCCTGGCTCAGAACTCCTTCTGGTGAAGAAAGTGCCTTCTGACGCTAACCTTCCAGGGTCTGAGATTTCATTAAAGAAACTGACATTTTCTCTGAAGTTTCTCTCTCCTGGAAAGCCCAATAAACATTGTCTAATGAGCATGGAGGGCCCACGGGGCGCAGTAATATGCACTATGACCAGTTTTGACTCATCCTCCTCTCTTTCCAGAACAATCCTAATTAAGAAGGTGCCAGCAACTCTAAAAGAATTTACCAAGTGTCTCTCAAAGTAACTCTGATTAATAGCAGAGGCACAAAAATGTCTCCATAACCAGGTCACATGATACAATACAAATGACTGTCTGTTGCTATTTTTAAGTAATGTTTATTAGAATCCCTTGGCGCGTAATAAATTTAATTTACAGCTGCTTGCAGTCCGACTTACACACAGCCTCCTGTGGCTCAGCTCATCAACACACTCGGGGAAGAAATGAGTTTTCTCTTGAATTCTCCCATTCCATTTCTCCTTCCTTATGAGGCCAGACCGTGAGACTTTGAGAGCAAACACCCGCCCTTGCCTCCAGTGCAAACGGTCTTAAATGCTCAGAGCTTGTTAATTAGTGCAAAGGCGCACAGCACAGATTTGTGTTAGATAGCCCGAGGCAGAGAGTCGGAGAGAGACTTGGTGAGTCAGCTGGTGCTCCTGCCACCGATCATCCTCGTGTGAAAGATGAGATAGGGGAGAGGCCTGGAGACAACCTGAGCTTAGAGAACATTGCAGCTGGAGATCTGGAGGCCTCTGAAAGAATTTGTCACCCGATGTTTTGAGGATAAAAGTGTTATAGGTTGGGAGACCGGATTCGAATTCTGCTTCCCAGTTTGAGTCGGAAGACACCAGAAGGCATTAGACACCATTCTTCCGTTTCTCCCCCAGAGAGCCAAATTCAAAGATCAAATGTTCCCGCTGGCCAGCATGCTCCCTGAGGGGGCAGAGGGGAGGCACTGAAAGTTTTGCACATGCTCTTTGCATCAAGAGGTAGAAATGGAGAGGGGCTACTCGGAGTGACTGAGTGATTGCCCTAGTTTTTCACAAGAAAGAACAAATTTCCACGCATTCTTATGAAAGAAACAACGCATTCTTATGAAAGTTCAGAGCTGTGCAATCTGGGTGAGCTAATGGGCAGAATATGAACCATTGGGTTAGATATCATTCTCTTTCCCTGGACTCAAGGATAGCTTTCTCCTAATCAGAATGAGAAAATGGTGTCATCTGTCCTAACCATTCACGGACTGTACAAGAACAGGTAGCTGATGGCTATACTTGGCTATGGTCCATAATTCAACAACTAGCATGAAACTAGCCTTTGCTATATATGGTGGGGATCTGAAATGTCTGTGTGTGTGTGTGTGTGTGTGTGAGAGAGAGAGAGAGAGTGTGTGTGTGTGTGTGTGTGTGTGTGTCAGAGGACAACTTAGGGAAATGGTTCTTTCCTTTCACTGTGTGGGTATCAGGGACCAAACTCATGTCACCAGGCTTAGCTGAAAGCATCTTTATCTGCTCAGCCATGTCACCAGCCATCCCCATTTCATGCTGTGACCTTTCTGAGGTCACAAGCATGCTGTGGAGCTCCAGTGGTTGACAAGAAGAAATGCTTACTTCAACTGTGAGTCTACATGGTTTCCTTGATCTTGGCCAAGCTCTGCTGGCCTAGGAAGGCTTGCTTGTGACTGACGGTAGCCACAGATCAGCTAAGAGGCTCAGAGGATGCTGTCTGGGCCTGCTCACAGCTCAAGTTCAGCTGGCGATGGGCTAATCGAAGGTGGCTTGGGTTCCATGGCTCTCTCACCTCTGGCTGGCCAGCCTGGACAGGTTCTTGATCTGGCCACAAGGAAGAGAAGGGCAAGCAAATAAGTCTAGCCACACAATATTCAGCACTGTCTGGTTGGTTCCGGTGCAGGGGCAAAGACTCCAAGCTGGAGCGAGGGTGGCCCTGGGTCATATGGCACCACAGGTGGGTATGGTGAAGAGGCTGCATTAGTCCTTTCTGTGTTGATGTGAGACACAAGAAGCTTTGAAATGCACAGAGAGGATATTTGAGCCACAGAACTGCCCGATGGGAAGTCCAGGGAACACAGTGCATCCGGCAAGGACCGCTTTGCCTGCATTGCATGGTGGAGAAGGAGAAAGGGAGAGAACCATGGGGGACAACAATGCAAGCACATGAGCTCCTCTGGCTTTGTCACAGCCTGCTCTGCTGAGGATCACTCATTCCCTCAGGAACCCACTCCTCTGGGACCATGGAAATTGGCTCTTGAAGGAAGATTCATCATGAACCAATCACCTTCTACCAAGTCCCACCTCCTAAAGTCATAGTACCTCCATACCTAACTTTACCTGAACACCAAGCTTCTAGCAGATGAACCTCTGGGGGACAAACCACATCAGACACAGCAGGACACAGCTTGACCCATAAGGAATAGCACTATTAGGAGGTGTGGCCTTGTTGGGGTGGGTGTGACCTTGATGGACAGAAATGTGTCACTGTGGAGGCTGCCTTTGAGGTTATACATGCTCAAGCTATAACCCGTCACATAGTCTCCTTGCTGCCTACACATCAAGATACAGAACTCTCAGCTCCTCCAGCACCATGTCTGCCTGCACACTGCCATGCTGCCCACCATGATGATAATGGAGTAAACCTCTGAAACTATAAGCCAGCCCTGATTAAATGTTTTCCAATTAAGTGTTGCCTTGGTCATGGTGGCTTTCAAAGTCAGACTTCCAAAAGTGGCTTTTAGAAGGAAGGATATTCTCTCTCTTTCTTCCTCTCCATCTCCCTCCCCGACCTCCTGCTGGTAGGGCTAGGGATGTGATGGCTAGAGTTTGAATAGCCATCTTATTTGACTGCCTGGTCCATAGTTGGTGGAACTGTTTGGAAAAAACTAGGGGTGTAGCCTTGTAGGGAGGAAGTGAATCTCCCTACTTGAGGTGGGCTTTGAGGTTTCACAAACCCATGCCGTTCTCAGTTAGCTCTTTCTGCCTCATGCTTGTGGATCAGATGTAAACGCCCAGCGACTGCCTGCCTGCTGCCATGCTTCCCTCCATGATTATGGACAAGCTCTAAATTAAATGCCTTCTTTCATAAGTTGCTTCTGCCATGGTGCTCTGTCATAGTAATTAAAAAAAAAAGGAACTAAGATACAGGCAAATCAGGACTACATAATGAGACCCTGTCTCAAAATGGAACAAAATAAAATAAAAATTTTAAAGCATCCTTAATAAAAATCTCAGCTCTGCCTCCTCGTACTAGCTAGTCCTAACATGCTGTGTCAGAGCTACAATTCTGGGTTCATCAGAGTCAAACTCAGTAAAGACTAGGAGAACTTCTGAGGTTGCAGAGGGTGATGGCATGAAGCTGTGCCTTTGTCTCTTCACTGATGACACTGCCAGCATGGTCTTCACAAATCACCAGTATTTGAGGTTATTGATTCTTTCTTTAAACAAACAAACAAACAAAAAACCAAAAAACCCAACTCACCAGGCCATGATCCTCCCCAGTCATCTTTCCCTCTGTCAGCCTCATCTCTTGATCTCTCTACTCATGTCCAAGAGAGCATAGTCAGGAATGGTATCTGCTGTTCTCATCATCATAACAGAATCAACTCAGGGAAAGAAGGATTTGTTTTGGCTCATGGTTGCACAGCTAACCCCGAGAGGCTTCTGTCTGCTGCAGTGGGTATATGAAACACTTTCTCACATCTTGGAGGTAAACCAGAAGCAGATAACTTGGGCTGCAATGGGGGTCATGGCCTTTTATGGCCCCAGTCTATCGTTGGGTCCAATGTCCAAACGGTTCCATAACCTTCCAAACAGCAGCACCAGCCAGAGACCAAGTGGAGGACATACCACATTCGAACCACAATCCCAGGAAACAGCAGCCCTAGGACTCTACTCAGTTGTTTGATATCAAAGTCAATGAGTCTGTCTTCCATGACACTGGCCTCTGATTCTTCATCCTTCCCCAACCTCATAGAAGATGGTAAAAGACAGCTGCAAATCCCCAGACCCAGCTCACACACGGCACCCTGTGGAGGGGATCAGTGTGAGACTGGGAAGAGGCACCTCCTGAGGAAAGCTAAGGGCTGTAGCCAAAGGCTGCTGAGGGCCCTGCTAGGAAATGGAGGGTGAAACCGTCAGGGTACAGCATGCGTGTGAAACAGAGGTTGGAACAGAATGTGCACAGGAAACCCCCGTGGGCTGTGCCAGGCAGAAAGCATATTCTACATCCAGATGCTGAGAGCTCCAGGCCCTTCCAGTGCTTTGTAGCTTGTGGTCATGTGTGTGCACAATACACTGTGACTTTCCTTCCCATTCTTTCTCACCCAGCTGAAGCTCTTGGAGGGAAGGCAGGAGCCTGTGTTCATCCATTCTGATTCCCAGGGCTCACGGCCCAGTACTGAGCCTTCAGTCCAGACATGCTTTTAGAAAGGCTGAAGCAAGCAAAGGAGTTGGCAACAGTATTTGAGGAACGCTGAGTCCCAACTGATCTTTCCACGCCAGACCCTGAGAAAACTGTGAATTTCAGAAAGTCATCAAGAACAGCTGCATGCCCGGCTGGTCGGTGCTGGTGTGAGCGGCAGGTCTCCAAGCTCCTGGGTGCTTCTGACATTTCTAACTAAAGTAAATGGCAAAGCCCTCCCTCCCTGAAAGATCTACAAAGCCCGGAGCCAGACAGGTTTCCAGGCGGAAGGCATTCCAGGAAAATCCCACTGTAAACAAGAAGCTGTAGAATTCAGCGAGTTCCCCCTTGGAGGAAAAGTCACCCAAACCTTTAATCATAAAGCAAGACACGGGATATAGAACTTTCCATATTGTCTCTTTCCATTCATTCACTCAGTAAACACAGGTGGGGCTGCAGTGAATTTAGCTCCTGTCTGTGTAAGGAACATAGCAACTGCCTTCCCGGTCGAAGTCCTCCCAAAGCTGACAGGAGGACAGGTCAGGGCACCCATGGTTTATCTGAGAAGTGAGCCCAGAAGCAAGAGACATGAGGGATTGGGCAGGGCAGGAGGAGAAGCCAGCTGAGCCAGTGTTGAAGAGTCAGGGAGTGCTGTCGAGATGGGGGCTCCCTCCACCAAGGCCCTTAAAGGAGTGCAGAGAAGATAACCTGTTGCGCAATGCAGAGACTCTGGGTGTGCTCACAGCAGCCTGACCTAAGGTGTAAGTGTCTCTACGGTCTAGATGCCACCAACACTTTTGGCTCTGAGCTCCTATATAGGCTTACTTGGCTTTCCGGCAAAGAAACAGCAAGATGCTGCAGGGTGCAGCCGACTGCTCCAGGCATCAAAGCATGAAGCTGGACTGATGCCCACATGGAACTAGCTTTTCTAGTGAGGGAGACAAGTCATACACCAAAGAGACAAATAACATAATGTGTGTGTTAGAAAGCAACAGACACTGAGGGGAGTGTAGGGGGGTGGGGGGTGGTTAACATGATTACCACCCTGGTGGGGACCCTTATTTGATCCTTGGGAACCATGTTGTGATTTTTTTTTTTACAAATTTCCCTCTGACCTCCACATGTGACATGAGACAGTGGGTTGGGGTGTAAATAAGGCAGGGCTGTCTGGGTAGGTGTCTGGATGTGTTTGGTGTTGATATCAAAGAACAGCCGAGGCAGCTTGATTTACAGAGAGTAGAAACTCATTTGAAACACAGTTTGGGAAGTTTGGAGGTCTAAGATGGAAGCGCTGGGAGGTTTGGTGTCTGGCGAGAGCCCTGTCTTTGTTTCCAAGATGCCATCTTGGAGGCTGCACCCTCAAGAATGATGTAGCTCATGTGTCTCCAGGGCGGAAGGGTGTGAGCCCATGGCATCAAATCTTTTCCTTCAGAGCACTTATTCACTCAGAGGCAGAAGTCTCATGACCTAAACACCTCCCACTAGGCCGCACATTCTGATTTGGGATCAAGGTCCCAACATGAGCTTGAATGGCATGAAGTATTCAATCCATAGCAGTGTGTATTGGTAACAAAGTGGTACCTGAGTGAGGGAGTGGGCCCTGGTGACCCTGGGGAAGAGTTGCCTAGACATGAGGAATGGCCAGACTGAGGCAAAGGTCATTTGGGTCAGACGATCTGAGAACTAACAGGTGGCTGAGGTGGAGTCACAGGATTGGGGGTGTCCGTGACCTCAACAGACTGCAGAGAGACAAACTATGGGAGACAACCAACAGGGCAGTTTGGTTCATCAGGACTCAGTAGCTGGTGTTGGCTCAAACTTCGGGAGTCTGACCCCGAGTGTTTTATTTTAGTTACATTTAAGTACAGCACAGTTTGGTGAAAAGTCTTCTGATGATAATTAACTCAGCCCCCCCCACCCCCAACACACACACAACAAAGCACACACAAATCTCCTTGAGGAACAAAGTAAGCCAAATACACATTAGATATGACTACGCAGAAACACTTTGTGACGTCCATAAAGATGGATTTCTATAGACTGACTGAGAAAAACAAGCTTGTGGTAAGGGTCTGGTGCAGAAAAAGGTCTTGGCACTACACAGTTAGTGCCAAGGTCACCAGTCTGCTGTGCCACAGCCCTTCTGGGTAGATAATAGACATTGCATTCCTTCCCTTGAAGGAACAACCCTGGGTGCTTAACCGTTCAGGTTCCCCTAGCGCTTATCTGTGAGCACGAAGATCTCCATGTCTCCTACAAACAGGGGAGAGGTGAGGGGGACCCTGGCCCATAGGCCCACTACATTGGGTTTGTTCATGGAATGATGCCTTGCCAGCCCTCTTGGGTGAAGGTCCTGAACTCTAAGATGGACTAGCAGATTCCTGGCTAGGGGAGGAGGCAGGCTTGCAGCTCTGAAAGGGCCAGGATTTCCCATGTGTCTGTTGGAGGGTCTGGGCAAATATCTTTCATTACAAGCAAGGGGAGTGTTATCCCTTTTCTCATTTTATAGTCAGAAACACCAAGGCTCAGAAAATTAAACACACACACAAACAAACTTGACATATTTGTTCTGGAGCCAAGTGACAGCAAGATCAGACTTCTCTCTGCAGACTTTCTGAGCACATGTTATGCTGTCTCGGTCTGTTTTCTGTTGCTATGAGAAAATATCTGGAGCTGAGTCCTTTGCAAGGAGAAGAGTTTTGTTTATATTACAGTCTTAGACTGTGGGAACCTTCTTTTTAAATATGTTTTGAAGGACTTATTTGTAATTAAGTATATGTGGGGGTATGGTTGTGCACTCTCATGCATGTGAGTTCCTGGGAAGGTCTGGGATCGCAGATCCCCTTGGAGAGTTGGAGGCGGTTGTGAGTCCTCACATGTGGGTTCTAGAAACACTACTCCTCTCTCTAACAAGAGGTTGAAAACTTTTAAATTAGGATTGGTAAGGACCAAATGATAGACATTATTATATTGGCCTCTTGTGTGAAAGCAACCATGTGATACAGGAATTGACTGGGGGCAGCCTTCACTGAGCATAACTCATTTTCACAAGAACTAATGCAAAGTCTCATAAGAAATCCCAGAATCCCTTTTAAGGGCAGCGCTCACAATGACCTAACTACCTCCCACTAGGCACCGCCCCCTAAAAGACCTACAGTCTCTAAGCATCATCACACATTGATGGTTAAGCTGAAGCAAATGAGGCACGTCAGACCCATCTCACATTCACATAATTAAGCTCCATTACGAGGTGTGCTGTGCTGTGCCGGAGATGGAGAGAAAGGGCTAGGAGGGCATGCTGGGAATTAGCTGAGCTCCCCAGAAGAAAAGTGATTCTGGGCAGAGGAAGCAGCATGAGCAAGGACAGGGAGGACTAAGCCAGGAGTGTGCTGGGAGCAGAAGGGACTTGCAGTGCAAAGGTGCAGGGAGACAGAGGGAGGAGGGCTGTGGGGCGGGAGGGTCCTCAGAGGCTGTGAGGAGACACGAGCCCACTTGCCATTTTGTGTAGTGCATTTTTTTCCTTCTACGAGCCCTCAGAGAACAGGACTCCCTTCCTTTCTGATGTCTTCTAACTGCCACAACACACCTGTGCTCAGCGTGTCCAGGAGATGGAGCTGCCCTGCCTGAGAGACTGGCATTTGGACTCAACTGCCCTGGCCAATGGAGTTGTCAGCCAAGAGGCCCCAACCAAATGTTCTCTGGATCCCTTGTTTGGACTCTCTTGATGTAGAAAACAATGGCACTGTGCCAGAGTGACAAACAACCATGCCCAGACCTGAAAACCTCTTCAATTCTTGGCTCCTTCTCAGGGGTAAAGAAAGGGCAATGGGAAGGCTGGGGGTGTGACTCTATGGTAAAGTCTTTGCCTAAAACTTTTGATGGTCTGGGCTTGATTTCCAACACTGCCAAAAGAGAGAGAGAGAGAGAGAGAGAGAGAGAGTGTGTGTGTGTGTCTGTCTGTTTCTATGTGTTCCTGTTTGTCTCTCTCTCTCTCTCTGTATATGTGTCTATCTGTGTTTGTCTGTCTGCCTCTCTGTGTGTATTATCTTTCTGTGTGAATGTTTGTCTCTGTGTGTAGGTATGTGTCTGTCTATCTCTCTGTGTGTATATGTCTCTCTCTGTATGTATCTCTATGTGTGTGTGTGTGTGTCTGTCTATTTATATTTGTTTACAGGGAAGATATGGACAATTTTAAGTCAAGGATAAAAGTTTGGGCTTCTTCCTGATTCCTTTATGACCACTTTCATGTGTAAACATCTAGCCTCAAAGATTTAGACTGTACATGCTATTGCCGGGGTGGGGGGAAACAAACTTGTATTTTGAGGTGAAGCAAACCTATCTGCCACACACCACTGAGGAAAGATTGCCGCTTAGTTTTTAGGTGATTGGCCAGAAGATGAGACAAACCAGATGGACCAATGATATCTTTGAAGAATCCTAGGAGAAATGTGGGGATCCCCTCCCTTAGGCCCAGTTAATGGTGGGCCTAACTTCCTCTCTACAGAGGTGTAGCTATCCCGTGATGCACCATTGGCCATCACATAGTTAATTGAACTGGAGCAATTGGGATAATGTCAGTGTCTTTGTAAGTAACCGTGTTTATTTGCAGTCCTTCAAAATGAAATGGGCTTGCCTCATTACTGAGCTCAATAATGAGGATCTCTTTACCAGTCAAGTGGGCTTCCAGAGTTTTCTTTGTGCTTTGCTCAAGAATACCCCTGATGCCAATTCACACTCTTGTAACACATTTCCATTTACCCTTCAAAATCATTACTGATTGTGGTTTCCCCTTCAACCAGCTGCTGTTTGATAAGTGTCAAGAATCATCTGTGTTAATTCTTCCAAAAACTCTATGACCTAATTATATGTAAATACTATAATAATTCATACTGGGGAAGAAGTCAGGTGTCAAGTTTCAGGAAGTTCTTCAAAGACTGAGGTAGTGAGAATCAAAGTGTCTAATTCAAGAGCCCAGATCCATTTGTCTGTTTTTCTGTTTGTTTTGAAGACAGTCTTGCTACATAGCCCAGGCTAGCCTCAAACTCCTGATCCTTCCTATATACCACAATGCCTAGTGACAGCTTAAAGAAAACCATCTGTATATGTAAAGAAGCCACTTCATTTGATTCTACAAAATCACATAGATGGTCCAGATATACAATATCCTAGGTTGCTGTGGTGTTCCATTTCATTTGATGCACATTGTCAAAACCTCTGGGGCCCATAAAACCCCCTAAGTTATGGTCATATGCATCCAGTGAAGTGCCCCAAAGAGGCTGGAGGAGAACCTTCTTGTAATAACCCATCATGGGTATCAGTCCAGGGTAGAGAGAAGGAGAAAGAGCAAGGGAGGCAGGACAGAAGGGAGGGCAACTTAGGGGTGATGCTGAGCCAGCCACAGTCTTGCCAGGGAACACGGCCAGCTGTTCAGTCACTGAAGACATATTGGAGTAAGCCATATGGAACCGCAGATGAAGAAAGGGAGATAAATCATCTGCAGAACTCTGAGGACCCTGTCATTGATCAAAGTCCATCCCCTAGAGAGTCAGTTCTCCTACACTGTTGGGTACATTCCTTAGCCCACAGTGACAACTGGAGAGGAAAGAGGCTGCTGCTCCTCATGGGTTTGGTAAGACACAGATTCTGTAATTCCTGCCCACTCAGGTTAGACTCCACAGCTGCAATTGCCTCTCCCATGGTGGCCCCCATGGCAGCCACGCTGTGTCAGCACCACCCTTAAGTGAGAGGCCTTTCCTGTCACATGGCTTTGTCTAGAAGCTGAGAAGGTACTGGTGCCATGTTCCCGGGCTTTCAGAACCATGAGCCAAGATAATTTTCTTCCATTATGAATTACTTGGGCCTAAGGGAATGGACTGAGGCAGATGCAGTGACTGTCTTAGGATATTCATATCTAATTTAAAAACAAAATTACCACCAATCTGAAATTTAAGAAAGTCTAATCTTTGATGTGGTCAGGTCCAACTTCCTAAAGATGAAGGAAAGGATTAGTAAGCCAGGCTGAAATTTTATTCCTACAGCTGTCCAGGGGCCATGATTGACACTGATTCTCTTCCCCTTATCCCCTCCTCCATTCTGTTGTGCTCATTTTAAAACTGTTTTATTTGGGGTTCCTTAAAGCCTCTCCCTTCCAATCCCCCCCAACCCTAGATAGGAGAGAGAAGGTTAGTTTGGAGAGAGGGACAGACCCCTCTACTTCCCCTGACTGTTAAGAGTCAATGGGTTCTTTTAGGGCCGTATCAATTCTCCATCAACAGCAAAAGCAGCAAGCAGTCGCCTCCGAGTCACTGTGCTGAAACATTTCTTTTGGTCTGTCTCCAAGCTGCCACACCATCCGATTCTCATCTCTCCAAACTGCCACACGCCATTACTGCATGCCACCTTTTCTCTTTCTGGGCTCTCATATTTATATCCAGAGCCCTAGCCCACGCCCCTCTCCATGCCACCTGAGGCAGGCTGTTAGCAGCTGGCAAAGACCACGCTCCACATGAGACAATTATCAGTTGTGGGCAAACTAAAGCCCAAAGTAAAATCCTACACTTGGGATTAAAACAAGAATGTATTTACATAACATAACTGGGTTTTTAAAGAAACCAAATCTTCCATTACAGGCTTCCATCTGAGGTTCTTAACCAGAAGGTGTCTTGAGTTCCGCAGTGGCCTGTAATAAAGACCTCAGCCTGCCAGGTGCCCTGACAAAAACAGCGCAGGCCAGGTAGCTTGAACAACAGGGACTGCTTTTCTTCCAGTTCTGAAAGTTCCAGACCCAAATCAGCAGGGCCAGTCTCTGATGAGGTCAACAGCTTGTAGCACTTTGTCCCAACTGTGACCTTTCCTCTAGGGTGAGGGACAGAGCACACTAGATCTACATTTTTACTTCTTAAAAATAAGGAGGGATAGTTCCTACCCCCATCCATGGCTTCAGTTAAGCTTAATTACTCTTGAGAACCCTGTCTCCAAATACAGCTACACTGAGAGTAACAGCCTCAATGTATGCATTTGGGGAGACCAAATAGTCTTCGCTGTCCTGCTGTGATAATAATCCTAGCTTCCGTTTCTTCCAGAAGTTCCTCTTACCCCTGATCCATTGCCATGAGGATTCTAAGGTGCCAGGTAACAGTCAGTGTATAGTCTAGTGGGATCCCTACATTATTGGATATTTCACACTCTAGGATCCAGGGCCAACTTCTTTGAAGTCTAAGATTGCTAGGACATAGCTTTGCAGGTTTCCCCCCCCAGGAGCTGGACTCATGGGCTGCATTGCTTCCTCTGCTTGATTCCTTGACTTATCCATCTTAGTTTTTGGTAGCACACCTTCTGGCCCTTACCATGTCCTAGATAAAAGCTCTCTAGTCTAGGAAGTCTTATCTCTAAGCTGGATGACGTGGTTCTTTCTTCCATGGGTCATTCCATTGTCCGTGGAAGCACTGAGAGGTCCTGCTACCCTGCCTAACCGATTGCTGACAATCACATTGGCAACGGATGCCCTCAAGTGAGAGATGCCCCTGCCCTCAAGCTCTCTCCATGCATCTATCCATTCATTGTCTACAGGCTTCCTACAGCATTAGATTTTAGTTCTGTTTTTCCCCCACATTTCTGTTTTGTTGACTGCAACATACTTCTTTCTCTTGGGCTGGCTCTATTCCCCATTAGCAGCTTTCTGCAGCAGGTATCCTATGCTCTGGCATAACTAACGTCTTGGGGTCTTCACAGCAACACAAGCTTCACCTTTACAGCTTCACACAATGGCCTTTCTGGGCCTTCATGCAGGGACATCACTGCCAGGTATCTGGCTTCGGTGACTTTCCTTAGTTGCAGAGGAAGATTCCATAACCCCTTTCTTCAGTTCTTGACTCTAAAGCCAGAGGCACATGGCCAGGGCTGCCAAGTTCTGCTGCTTGCTGGAGCTGTAGCATGACTCTCTTGTTCTATATCTTCACCGGCTGTCTGTTCTCAATAATTTCATTCACTGACTAAGTTTGGCTGTCCTGCAACTTTCTCTGTAGACTGATCTTGAACTCAGAGATCTGCATGCTCTGTCTCCTGAGTGCTGGGATTAAAGGCATGTACCATCACACCTGGACCTGAGCCTTTAATTCCTCTTCACAAGATAGAAGCTTAGCTGGCTGAGATCTTGCCCTGAAGACATCACTCCCTTAATTACATTTACTATCTTTAATTGTTTATCTCCTTGAACATAGAAGTTAGCTCCATTCTACTTCCTGGTGCCCCTTTAACTCTAGAACCATAGATTTTTATATATTTTTTTTCTTTCTCAGCTTGCTATATTTGATTTAAATCCTCTTCATGAGAGTGAAACCACAGAACAGAGTCTATGCTAGACTGTTTTGAGATTTCCTTTGTCAATGCAGTTAATCTAAATCTCTTCACTTTAGCCTCAGTCAGACTCTTCAGACAAGGGCAAAAAAGAGCCACATTCTTCACCAAAACATCACAAAAATGTTCTCTGGGCAACATAATAAAATTATCCTTCTCTGAAACCTTTTGATCCAGGGTCCTTCAAATCACCTTCAGCACCACTGTCTTCCATGCCTTTACTAGTACGGCCCATTAAGCCCCACTTAAACTATTCTACTGCTTTCATAATCCAAAGTTCCAAAATTTACATTCCTCCAAACAAAAGCATGGCCAGGCCTATCGCAGCAAAACCCCAGTCCCTGGTACCAAGCTCTGTCTTAGGGTTTCCTCGCTGTGAAGAGACAGCGTGACCACGGCAACTTTTACACAGGCAAACATTTCATTGGGGTTGGCTTACAGTTTCCTAAGTTTAGTCCATTATCATCATGGCAGGAAGCATGGCAGAGTACAGGCAAGCATGGACTGGAGGAGCAAGGAGTCCTACTCTTGATCTGAAGGCAGCCAGTAGGAGACTGTCACTAGGCTTAGCTTGACCTCAAAGCCCACCTCCACAGTGACGTACTGTCTCCAACAAGGCCACACCTCCTAATAGTACCATGAGCCAAGCATTCAAACACACACAAATCAATGGCCTTTGCAAGGATGTAGTGTTGGCTAGGTAGCTTTTCCTGGCAGGACTGAACACTGTAAGAATAAAATGTTAAGCTTAGGGAACTGATTGCCCACTTAAGTCAAGCTTTGTTTTAAAAAAAAAGAAAAAAGCTTAAGGAACGCTCTTACTACCACAAGACTGACTGAAAACCAAGCCCAGGGTAGAAGTGTAGCCGACTAAAAAGGAGAGCAAATGCAGAGCCACCCAGGTGTGTCTTATTAAGCTTAATTAGCAACTTTGTTAGCTTTCTTTCTGACTCACCCTTGGTTCCATGGTGATCTTTTAGTCGTTGAAATGGATCTCATAGCTCCAGGTATCCTCATAGCCATACCAGACTTGATACCTCTTGTGATAATTATTCCCGTTGTGTCTTGTGACACACTGGCCTCCACTGGTACAGCCAAGTTAATTTCCATCTCCTATCATCGAATCTAGCTTTCAGCTTTCAGAAGACAGCCATTGTCGATCTTCCCAAAGATGCTGTCCTTGTCTCCCCAGACCTTTACCAAAGGCTAAGACTATGGGAGCCACAATCATCTTGCAAGTGAGGTCACTGTCATACCAAAGGCAAGTGGTGTTCTTCTATTTTAATGAGGGAAAATATAAGTGATTTGCCTTCCAGAGAAGTTAGGGGGACTTTGGGCGCCAAGCGTTTTCAGGCTTAGCTATTCAAATGTCTCTAGGCCAGATCACAAAGCTTAGCCTAGTCACTGTAAGAGCCTGATTTGGACATTTGGCACCTGACTCCTTTTTGTCGGCTACCCTTCTAACCAGGTCCCAGGGTTGGTTTTCACTCAGACTTGTGGCTGCTAAGAATGTATCTCAGGCTTTTTTTTTTTTTTTAAACAAAGCGTGGCTTAAGTGGGCAATCAGTTTCCCAAGCTTATGTATTTGTTCTTACAGTGTTCAACGGTGCCAGAAAAAGCTACCTGACCAACCCCACATCCTTGCAACAGCCATTGCTCTCACTCACAGCACTTGATCCCACAGAGCTTTGCTTCCCATTGGTTCCTCATTCCCATCAGTGGCAGATGAAGCTTTAGGGATTACCGTGTTGGGGCTGGAAAGACTGCTTTGCATCTGAGTGGTCTTCTGCTCTTCCAGAAGAACTTCATTTAGTAAGTAACTCCATGGGTCGCTTACAATTGCTTGTAACTCCAGCTCTGGGGAATCTGCCGCCTCCTTCCTTCCGGACGCTGAAAGCACCTGTGCCCCTGTGCATGCATCAGCCCACCCACACACATGTAATTGAGTTCTTTTTCTTCTTCTTCTTTTTTTTTTTTAAAGAATCAACCTAGCTGAGTTGGCAATCAAGTTGGCAATCAAGTTCAGCCATCACTGTAAGCAAGCACTGCTTCCTGCTGTCTTCCTAAGGAGCAGGGACAGCCTACATACCACCCAAGTGGTGCTACCAAACAGACTTTCTTGATGTCAAACATGGATCTCCCATCGATTTGCTGCAGTCAGCAAGGCCAAGCCTGCCCGGTAGGCCTGTTAGGGAGACTAGATTGAGATGCACGAGGGTTTGGTACAGCACACTCTCGGTGTGTTTCTGACAGTCTCTCCAGAGGCAACTGACAGATCAGAGAACTGATTGATGGGGGGAAGACACTTCCTGAATGTGAGATGCGCCCTCTAATGGGCTGTGAGCCTGGGCTGGAGGAAAAGCCGGAGAAGGGGGGTTGTTCAGTCAGAAGCCTCTCCTCTTGAGAGGTGATCCATTGTTTTGAGGGCCTTTACCATCTCCTGAGGACATCAGACTCTTTGGCTGTGGATTTGCAGCAGTGCCGCTCTGAGCTCCCAAGCCGCCTGCCCCCGTCTGGGGCTGTGTTGTTCCTGAGTTCCCAGCTTCTTGCACTTCGTGATTTATTTCCTGGTTCTTCAGCCTACAGCGAGATGCTGTGGGACTATGCAGCGTCTGCTTGTGTCCACCCATCTAATAAATCACCTCCTATTAGTCCACTCTGTCTGTTCCATTTCTCTGGAGAAACCGGGCAGATACACTTTGGTGAGGAACAAGATCTCAGAACAACAAGAAAGAGTGGTGAAAAGGGAAGGGGAGAGTCAAACACCAGGTTGGGTATGGTCAAGCTGGCCACAGCTTTCAAAGAAGTTGTCAGGTGCTCTGTCACACCTGTTAGACATCTCAAACGGAACCACTAGACTCTGTGGCCGTGCGTCCCTTCATCTACTGTCTTTCACCCGCCAGGGTTTTTCCAAGGGGTGGGGGAGCTATCTCCTGGTAAAGTTATTCCTTGTAATTAGACACTGTAAGCGATGGGACAACCAGAAAGGCTGAAAGATGCTGGGACCTCCCTAGGTCCTTCAGGGTCATTAAAGACTTACCACCAAGGAGGGTCTTCGTTCTAAGGGAAGTTGTGACATTTCCCCAGTGTCAGGGCCCCCATTTCCATGGGCCAGGAAGTTGGGGACCAGGTGACTCTCCAGAGGTACATAGGTTAAGTCTGGAATTGGGAAACTGAATACCCATCTCCCCAGGCTCACCTCCACCTTACTATGGAGCTAAGGATGACCTTGAACTTCGCATCCTCCTGCCTCCACCTATACTTCCTGAGTACCGGGACTCAAGATATCTGCTATCATGTCCGGTTTATGCTGTCCCTGGGATCCGAACCAGGTCTTTGTGCATGGTGGCCAAGCACTCTAACAACTGAGTTACATTCCCAGAATGTCTTGACCCTTTGGTTGGAAGCTGGTGTCTGTGAGTCTTAGGGAGATGGCGGTGTGATTCTGGTTAGAAGCCATCTCCGGACATTCCGAAGGGAACAATTACTGTATCTACCCAGGACTATGACAACTGAATTTAAAAAAGTGTGACATATGTAGATTTTCAAGTAGCAAAGAGCTCCAGGGGCCCGGTGCTGTTGTCTTAGCTAAAGACTGGAGACCTGTGCGGGACAAAAATACTCCAAATGGCTTAAGCTTCAAAGATACATCCAGATTCATTTAATTTTGGTTGATCGGCAGGCCTCAGTCCTATGCTTCATTCCCTCTTTTCACACCATCCTGGCCGCTGTTCCAGGAAGCTCCTCCCCCAGCAATCATTTCTCCCATCCTTCTCCCTAACTGCAAAGGTTTATGATTTGTTACTTTTCTACTGTGCCTCGCACCCAGTACTGTGCTGGCTCTGACTAGGTGCTTGTGGATACTGTGGGGCTCACAATTACATCACCCTGAGAAGGAAAGGCCTGGCTGCCGTGCCCTGATGAAGGAGGCTCCCTGAGAATTGGTCTGAAACCTGCTTTGCAGAGCAGTTTATATTTAAGTGTGGCTTTTCTTAGAGTGACTCAGGGGTACCTCCGGAGACAGACAAGAGGAACTAAATAATTTTCTTAACCAGTGAGCCTGTGATAGCTCCCCTACGCTATCTGCCTCTGGTTCTCTCACCTAACCCCAAAACAGTATTGCCTAGCTCTTGGGGACTTTGCCTGGAATTGTCACGCACACCCCACACCCTCACCTCGCGGGAACATCAATCAGAGCGCTTACAAAGCGCTGTCACCAGAAGAGCAGGGCGCCTGTGTGGTGCCCTGGAAGGTGCCTGCGAGGTAGGAGCAGCGAGCAGCTTGTCTGAAGGAGAAGCAGCCAGCTCGTTTCTGAAGAACCGACTTGTTGATAATCTTGCCTCAGACAGGAGTTTGTGGATGACGGAGGAAAAGCCCTGGGGAAAAAGGCTCTCCCTGGGGTGTCGCAACTCCCCCGAAGACGCAGCGGAGTAATGGAGGAGAGGTCCTGAGGGGTCATGACTGCCAAGTGGAGGGAGGTCAGGCACATGGCTTTGGAGGGCCAGCCAGTACCCTCCCAGCCTGGCACCTGCAGAGCCTGCGGGAAACGGGGCATCCGCGAGAATGGTGCGCGGAGAGGGTCCCCATTAGTCAGACCTTACTGTCCCACCTTCCCGCAGCCTGGAAATGAACTTGAGGGAGGGGCAAGCAGGAGCAGGATGTCACTGTCACTGGGAGTCCTCGGCCTCTAGGGTGAATAAATAAATTATTAAGCGCCCAATACACAATAGCCTCGCTAGATGGAGACGAGGAATCACTGCAGCGGCGCTGGCCGCCACGGCAGCGGGGAGCGCGGGCGGGAGCGCAGCCCAGGAGGGAGGCGGGCGAGGCTCTGGCTCCGCTCACGTCTGTTTTCCTTTTTCGTGCATTATTTATTTCGCCTCCGCCCGCGGCCCTGCTGCCGGAGCGGGCGCTCCGGGCCGGCGCCTCTCGCCCGCTGCCTCCCGCGGGCCCCCGGCACCCCGCGCCTGGGGCAGCCGCGCGGCGCCACCGGGAAGGGCGGTGACCCGGGCGGCGCAGGGAACCGCGGCGGCTGGAGGAGGGCTCGTGCGGTCCAGGGACACTTTCCTCGCCCTTTGCCTGGGCAGCCCAAGCCGGGCTCCGAGCTCGGGGGTGGCCCCCTTTCCTGGCCCGCGCGCGGCCAAGCGCAGCCCGGAGCCCCGTGCGAGCGCGCCGCGCCCCGGGTCCCCAGATCGGCCGCCCAGGAGGCCCAAGCGGCGCGCAAACTTTTGCTCCAGTGCCGGCGCTCCTCTTCTGCATGTGAAGCCCCCGTGCGCCCGCGCAGCCGCCAGGGTGAGCTTGGAGGCCCCGCCTAGAAGGCGGGGGACTGGGGAGGCGGCTGGCTTTAAATGGGGGCCGTCCGGCCGCTGGGAAACAGAGCTGCTGTGGGGGGACCCTGACTTCCCTTCTCCGTGTTGACGATCGGTGGGGGTCGCCGTAAGGCAAGGTGGAGTGAGGCATCGGAGGGCTTGGGGGCGGGCGGGGAAAACCTACGCCTGCCCGGGAGCAGGAGCTGGGGCTTGGGCGGCAAATGGGTGCGCGCACATCGGTGCCTGTGTGACAGGGTGCGCAGTGAAGTCCCCGGGGCAGAGAGATTGCACGCAGCAAGATTGGTGGTGCTGTGCGTGCAGAGTCAAGGAGTGTGCGGGCGGGAGTCGGTGGCGATGCATGGGGAGGGTCACGGTGCGTGCGCGCGCAGAGTGAGTGGTTCTCGCAGGGTTTGAAGTTAGAGTTGTGCATGGCCATTTCTGGGGCCGTGTGAGGTTCCGTAAGTGTGTTCGGATGTTTCCGGGGGCGTGTATGGGATCAAGGTGTGCACGCATTGTTCTGAGGGGGAGGGCGTAGGGGGTGTGCGCCAGGATAGGGCGTGAGTTCTGCGACGCACCAAGAGTCAGCAAGTGTGCGCCATGGGAGGAAGATGAAGGCTTGCTTTGCTCGGGTGCCCCAAAGTGCGGGGCAAGGGAGTCCTCATTGCGCTGATTGGTGAATTGATGCAACCGTGCCTGCGCAGTGTCCGCCTGACTCCGGTCTTGCTCCCTTGACAGTTAGCTCACCAGTGGGCACCCCGGGCCGAGATGCTACTCCGGGACCTGGTGCTGCGCCGAGGCTGCTGCTGGCCCTCGCTACTGCTGCACTGTGCGCTCCACCCACTCTGGGGCTTAGTTCAGGTGAGAAGCGGGTAGAGGCCTCCTAGGAAGGGGATGGGGTCACATCACAGCTCTCCCTACAGCTGCCCACTGGTTGGTCCCGGGGAGAGTTGGGAGACAGAAAAACTGGTCAAGTCCAGTATGCTCTGACCCCGGAAACTTCACAAAGAGCCTACCTAAGGCCTGCAGGACCGAACTTGGCATAGGAAGGTACTCAGACCTTGTGGAGATCTCTAGGGCAGCTTTTGGGAGAGAGAGGGGAAAAAAAGAAAGAAAGAAGGGAACTTAAAAAGAAAAAGGATCCACAGTGGTGCCTTGTTTCCTACCAGACTCCACTCCTAAACTTCAGCCTGGGGTGGCGGCTGCGGTTCTTCTAAGTAGTGGCTGGGGAGGTGAATGGGTTGTGAAGAACAACTTCTGTCAAGACTGCCCGAGTTCGAATCCCTCCCCTGTGGTCTCCCAGTGTTCAGGGCTGAGGCCAAGCACCCACCAGCTGTAGCTACTAAGGACAGAGAGAGAGTTGGATGGGATGGACTCTTGCCCTGCCTAGAATTCCCATGGCCAGCTCTGTCTTTTAGCAGCTGCGTGGCTGGACAGCATGCTTAAGCTCTCTGGCCCTGGGTTTCCCCTTCCTGACTGCTCTGGGGTCAGTAGTTATTTGCTAGGTACCTTGCCCGGACCCCAGGAAACATGGTTAGTAGCCGGCCCTGCTGTTGCTGGGATGCGAGGTGTTAGACCCACAGGGCAGAAAGCCCCACCTCCATCAGCCTCTAGAGGCACCCCACCCCCAGCTCAGGCCAGGGCTTTTAGTTTCTCTGCTCTGGCCTGCCTCTGGCCTATGACTGCTTTGTTTCAACTTGCTTTGTGTCCTCAGGATTCAGGCTCGTCACTTCTCAACACTTGAACCACTGAGGCTAGGTCCCTTTGTTCATCTCCTAGCCGAACCCTTCTGCAGAGTTCACTCTTCTGTGTACACATAGGCTTGGTTCTCTGCCTTCCCCCAAACCCCTCAACCAGGACTTAGAGAGTACGGGTAACATTGCCTTGAGACTAGAGTACTGCCCTGTGCTCCAGAGGGATCTAAAGAGTCCTTCAAAGGACTAATTAAACAAAACAATAACAGCAACAACAACAACAAAACCCCCAGCTCTGTTGTGTCCTACAGGCAGTATTTCCAGACACAGTTGTGTGTGTGTGTGCTCCAGATGCTCAAACTCAATACAAATCAATTCTCATGAAAATCAATTAGAAAACGATCCTCCAGTTAAATAGAATGGGCAAGTTCTTGGCTTGAAGCTCTGGGAAATTAATCTACAAATGATAGGGGCAGAGAAAGGAAGGGGGCTCAGGAATAAATGGGTCTGGTTTTTAAGCAGGAGAGCTGGATTTGGGGAGGGACACAGGAGAGAAGAGCAGGAGGAAGCATGCCAGCTCCTGAGGCCATGTGTTTCTCTTTAAGTGGAGAGAATAAATCCGTCAGGTCACAGGAATTTCCCCGAACATAGAGGAAGAGCTCAGAGCCATCATTGCTTCCACAAGCATTCTGCCTAAGAACCCTCCAGAGGGTAAAGGAGAGACTTGATGCAGCTGTCTTGTGATTAATGGGCCGCTTGATGAGGCAAGAAACCTGGGTCCTTCCCTTGAAATGGGCGAAAGCTTCTGTCTGTGGCAAGATGATAAGATAGCGAGTTGCTTAAGTCCAATGGTATTTAAGTTGCCAAAGGTTGCTAGGGTCATTCCTTACCTCCCTCTGCCCCCCTTTTTGATGTGTCTGGAATGGAGTTTTGTGACTTAGGCTTCTTCTAAGTTCACTTCAGTTGATTCTTTTTTCTTTTCTTTTTTCCTTGTAAGGGAGGAGGATGACAGGCTGGCAGATTTATTAGGTGTGACAGGAGTGTGTCTCATCAAGTTACTGTGGTGCTGGCCTAGCTCCTTAAAAGATGCCAGAAGCCATCATCCTTGTGGGCACTGAAGCAAGTGCCAGGGAGACAGGCTTGGATCTGGCCTTCTGTGTCTCTGTGTGCTGTCACAAAGCTATCCCAGACCTCGTAGAAGCTGAGCCCTCCATTCAGCTCCCTCAGCTGGCATTTTCCAGCAGCAGCATTTACTGGGCAGTATGTGGAGTGCAAGTGCCTTAGTGGTCCCTGTCCTTGTGGCTCTGACAAGCTGTGCTAGCAACGCAGTTAAACGAGTGATTACAGGCCGAAGCTCTCAGGAGGAGCAAATGTCTTAGACCTGGAGAAAGAGTTCAAGAAACCTCCCACCGAGGTTCCCCCGCTGAGCTGTGAGAGAGGTCAGGGTACACTGGATGGTGGAACCTTTGGCTGAGGCAACAGCCTGAAGCCAAGGGCAAGGATAAGGCATGGAAAGACATGGGGAGAGGAGCAGGCAAGCCTTTGTCTTGAAGTTGTGATTTGATCCTGAGACTCCTGGGCACAACGGAGAGTTTGAAGTCAGACATGACACCATCTCAGACTGTCACTTTAGACATCTCAGCTTGTCAGCCTAGGTCAGCAGGGAGGATGGCTTCTGGTTCTAGAGCATAAGAGGAAGGGGACAGAGGTTGACATGAGGACAGGGTTACCATATTGAGCCTATGCAAAGCCCAGTTTCACTTTTAGCTTAAGCATATTCTTTACAATCTTGGGGCCATTTGTAAGCCATAGTGCTCTTTGTCTTTTGTCCATCATTCAAGTTTAACAAGACAGTGTTCCTAGCAACACTAGGTAGAGGCAGGCGCTACTCGGTAGGCATGGGTGCCTGGTGCAGGGTGAATCAAAGGGACTGGAGAGAGGGAGGAAGTTCTGGACATGCTCAGGAGGCAAAATCCACTTGATGTGTGAGAGCCGCCCAAACTGGCCTTGAATCCAGCTTCACTCATGTTCTCAGGACACAGGTAAAAACACAGCCCAATTCTCTGCCAGAGCATCCCACAAATGAGCTCTGACCCCTTCCCAATAAAGTCCTTGTTTCCCTCTGTCCTTATGTCCCTCTGCTTCCTGACTGTGGGCACAGTGAGGCCAGCCACATCGGCCTCCTGCAGCTGGGCATTTCCCGCCATGATGGGCTGTCCCTGGAGCTGTGAGCCAAGCCAAACTCCTCCTTCCTGGAGGTCTACTCTCAGGTCTACTCACAGCAAATGAGAAAAGCAACTAAGACAAGCCTCACCCAGGCAGTCCCTGGGTTGTGGGCAGTGTTGGATTGGACAACAGTTACATTACGTGGGCTGGTTGATCCCTTGTCTTACCTGTCCTGTGGCTAATAAGCTTCCCAGATCTGTCATCCTCATGAAGGGGACCACACAGGACTTAGCATGTCACCTCCTCAGGATGAATACTTCCTACTTGTCTGTCCCATGACACCTACGGTTTCAAGTGAGGAGACAGAAAGCATAAAACAGCAGGCTGCTTGCCCTAAAGAGGAATGTCTGCAAGACAAATAATCTGTAGTGAGCAGGGAGGCCCAAGTAAGGTCGCAGGGATAGCTTTGTCCCACATGACTTTGTAGGAATGGGCTTTGAACAGTCAGGAGACGCCTGCTGGTGGAGAAAGGGTCAATGGAGGGAGACATATCGGTCATAGGCTCATGCACAGCCAACCCGTAGGAAACTGCAGTGGCCTTGGCAAGAAGTACCGCTGGCTCAGACTTGGCCCTTCTGTGAGAACTGGTTCTTGAACAATTGTTCACTTGGGTCTCAGTGGAGCCTTCACACAAGAGACCAGAATCCACCGACTTTTAAAATGGAATTCATTTTTTCCCTTCTTCAGCTTTGAAACTTGGTCCCAATTTTCTTGCCCATCATTTGGTTACACAAAACACTATTGTAGGTCTTTACTCTTAGAGCCTCTCATAAAAATAGGTCATTGTGTCAGGCCAGGTCCAACCAGTGTGCTCCTCTTGAACTCTCCTGTGTTGAGTGTGCCTTGGAAAAGTAATTGCTTTGGCTGGGGGAGGGGCTCCAGCATATGGTAGCGAGCCTGGCCTGTTTACCCATGACTCTGATAATTGAGTCATGTTGGTACAGGAATGAAGGAAGCTCGTCTTCTGCACATGCACCCTTCCCTTGGGAGACAGGACTGTTCCCAGGGTCAGAAACATAGTCAGTGGCCATTTAAAAACACCAGTAGGTGGTCTGCAAAAGCCTGTTGGCCTCTCAGATCTTAAGTTGGGCAGTAAATTGGTCCAACTTCTCATTGCCACCCTGACACCCACTATGTAGCCGCTACGTCATCAAGTGCACAGGGAGCCCCCAACTCCTTTCTGGTCTTGAAGTCAGCTTTGGGCCCCTGGCTATATAGTCTCTGTCGATGGAGGGACACTGGGAACTCATGGTTATTAGGCTGGCTCTCGCTGCATTTGAGCTCAGGCCCAGCAAAAGTGTCACTTCACTGGCAAAGGCAGGAATGGGTTGGAGCTGACTGAGGAGTTCCAGGATGCAGCTAGAGTGACTGTTGAGCACAGCTTCCTCTAGCTGACATAAGGAACCTGAGACCCATCCTGGGAAGACCCCAGGCCCAGACCTACAAGGCACAGGTTCTGGTCTAGACTTTGATGTTTGTTCATTCCTGGGCCAGCTCTCTGTGAATTCTGGGCCATTCCTTGGGTGTCAGTTTTTAATAATGAGAAGGAAGCAAAGGCACAGATAACCCAGTCATGGCATAGCGTACAGTCCCCTGGTAAAGACTAAGTAGCGAAAATGAGCCCCGGTACCAGGACACCTCTGAGAAGGAGATTTGGCTTAGCCAGGAAGTGACAGCAGAGCTGAATGGTGGCAAAGTGGGTGAGGTGGGAGAACATTCCAGCCACCAGGACAGCATGGGCAATGGCCACCCATTCCAGGAGGGTGGGGAGGGAGAGGACGCATAGAGGCATGCCAAGGGGCTGCTTATGCAGTGACTTGTGGGCCGTGTGATCTTCTGAGTAGTAAGGAAGCATTTGGGGGGTCCCTGGAGGGATTAGGGGAGGATTGGTAGATGTGTTCCCCACAAGCGACTCAACTGTTATACAGAGACCATCAGGAGGTTAGTTACCCTGTCCCTTGGTCTCTTGAGATGCAGACAAAGGTCCAGTCAGGTAGGTTTCTTCTCCAAGATGGCGGACCCTCTACCTCAGACAGACACAGAAAGGCTGAAGGAGCAGTGACTAGAAAGGTGAGGGCTTGGCCTGTGCAGTCTCAAGAAAGACAGTTGTGGGTAGGAGGCTAGATGATGGAGAAAGGCTGCCCCTCTCTGGGTACAATAGCTTTGACTCCTGTCTATTCTGCCTGCTTTGGTCTTAATGAAGAATCCCAAGTGTGGTCTGAAAGGGATCCACCCAGGGCAGGCTCAGTTCAGCTTCTAGCTACCTTGTAGCCTCCTACATCTCCTGGTCGTGTCCATGTCTGCAGGTGACGCATGCTGAGCCCCAGAAGTCTTGCTTTAAGGTGACTGACAGCTGCCAACACATCTGCCAGTGCCGGCCCCCGCCCCCACTGCCCCCTCCACCCCCACCTCCGCCACCTCCCAGACTACTCTCTGCCCCAGGTAAGTGAAGACTCATTCATTTGGAGGGAGGGGGATGCTACTCCATATGTTTTCCTGGGCCCAGGAAGAGCTGATGAATGAGATGAGACGAGGACAGTTCTGCCTTCTTTGTAATTTTCCACTGGCCGAGCGGGAGGGAAGCCAAGGCCCAACTTTCCCCTGCAGTCTGCAGAACGCTATTCCCCCAGAATGCTCCTGCAAGATGGAGAAGGATGCTTCTCCATTGGTTAATCGGATAAAAGTCAATCTCCATTTGATAAGTGACCCGGCCTGGAGTGTTCCGAGGGCCAGATCTTTAGAGGGGGCAGTTGCTCAGTAAGAACTTAAATAGCCCACCCACACAGGTTTAATTTTCAATTCCGATGCCTGTTTTTAAGGAGGCAGTAAGCATAGAACCAAAGGCAAAGGTCTGGGAGCTGAGACTCACTCTTGCATTTCGGCCCTTCTTACCCGATCTGCTGAAGCCTCTTGGGCTTGCCTCCTCCCTGGGTGGCTGCATTTCTGAACAATTTAATTGTCTAATCAAGCAAACAAAGGGGAATTTCTTTGGCCAGAAATGGCCTCAGCCCTGAGTTCTGCACAGTTAGGTTCCCTGCTTATGAGTGGTGGCTCCTGGGGTCTCTGGAACAGATTCTGAGCTGTAGGTGGGTCACTCCAGGTTTGCCCTGTAGCATACCTATGATCGTGTCTTCACTGAATTGTGAGTATGTCTTAAATAACCTTGATGAGGAGTGAACCAGGCTAGGCTGCGTGTCCAGCCTCTTTTTTGCAGTTTGTGTGGATTCTTTCATTTTTTATGGGCCCCTTGACCCCCTGCTTCTAGGTGTGTAGTTCCAAATAACCTAATTACATCCTCTCTTGCTTTTTTTTTTTTAATCTATATGAGTCAGAGACACTGGGGCAGGGCTTAGCATCGTCTGAGTTCAGATGCAGGTTTTTATGAGAGCTTAATCCCACCAGTCCCTCCAGCATCCTTCAGCATCCTTCTTCAGCATCCTTCCATCCCTGGAAGGGCCAACTATTCAGTATTCTGGCTTGAGTATCCTGAAAGACCCCATCACTGTGCTAAGAACCAGCCCCTGTTCCTGGAGATGTTACCTTCCTTTCCTGAGACATCCTCTCTGTCCAGTGTCTGGCTCCCAGGCCTGTGTCTGGGACCTGATAGTTCCACACATTCAGCTATAGTCCCTTCAACTCCGCTTGTGTTTCCATGCATCCGTACTGGTCACAGGGGAGGGTTGTCTATTCTTCTGTGACCTCTCAGCTCCACAGAGGGCACTGTATCAGCAACCCACAGGGTGGCCCATGAGAACATGGAAAGCATTTGCCAGGGACGCTGGAAATTCCATAGTGGTTAGGACAGATTCCACCTCTAAACTTCAAATTAGCCTTCCTACTGCCTTCAACCTGGCATGGAGGCTGTATTTCTTGTAAGCAAGTGGCCAGAGAGGTGGACAGAGAGGTGGACGGATTATTGCCACATGACCCACCATTCATGCAGAACCTGGTCTGCAAGGTAAATGGGACTGTCCTGGGTTGATAGGGAGGTTTAGGGAAGAGGACATACAGGTGTGAAGTACAGCATGGACAAAGGCTGGGCAAAGGTTAGGAGGCAGGACCTTGTGGGACACATCTTGGGCATCACAGTCCTTCAGTGGGGTTGTCTTAATCCATTTCTATTGCTGTAAGACAATACCAGCGACTGGGTAGTTTATAAAGGAAAAAGCTTTATAGGATTTTTAGGCTAGAATCCCTAAAACTGGAAGGCAGCGTCTGGAAAGGGCCTCCCCCTGTTTCCTGACACAGTGGACCAAAGGGTGGGCAGGCATGTGCGGATGAGAAGGAAACAAAACTGTCCAGACCAGACTGCTCTGTGGCATTTCTGTTCCCAAGAGAACCCATCTAGTGTCACGAGAAAGACACTAATCCCTCTTCCAGGTGCCACCTCCTCACGTCACTGTGTTGGCAGCAAACCAAGTTTTAATATGAGTTTTACTAGGGCAGATGGCATCCAAATCGCAGCAGGGTTGAAAAGGGACAGATCTCCTGGGCCTGTGTGCCTCCGGGGCCTGGGTGAGCAAGCCACATCCCATTCTGTGGATCATGGCTCACCAGTTTCCCCAAATCCAAGCACCACCTCTCATTTGTCTTCATTTTTCTGTGCGTTTTCTTCTCTGATTCCACAGAACTCTTCGTAGAAGTTGTGTAAACAAGAAACCACTCTCTTAGATGGAAGGTGCCCATAGAAACAGACAAGATGAAAACAAAGCGGTGTTTTAAGATATCATTCAGAAGGCTTGTAAGAGAATCAAAAGGAGCATGCTATGTTGGTCGTGGTGCTGCTGTTATCAGATTTTGTGTTAGCTTCCTGCCACTGTAACAGAATACCTGAGACAGTCACCTTCCTGGAGGGAAAGGTTGGTTTTGACTCCATTTCAGAAGAGTCAATATACAGTTGCTTGGTTCTGGGATTCGGGTATGTGTATCTCCGGGCTATCATGATGGGAGTGGATAATGGAGGAGGCCTGTTCATATTCTGGCAGCCAAGAAGCAAAGGAAGCAAGAAAAGGCCCGGGGACACAGTATCCCCTTCAAGGTCACAGCCTCATGACTTAACTTCTTACTAGGCCCACAGACTGGGCACCAACCTTTCAACACGTGGCCCTTGGGGGGTACTCAGGATCCAAACTGTAAGTGCTTCGGTGTGTTTGAGCACTGTGTGCTATCTAAAGTCTACGGTGCTGCGGGGACACGGGCCCACCTTTTGGGACACTGCCTGGACAGTGATTAGCAGGTGAATGCTGTGCCGTCTCACACTCTGCTTCAGAGGCATCAACTTCTTTTAACAGCTTAGAGTGCGTGTTAGGGTTGATCTGCCAGACAAGACTGTGTGTGTGTGTGTGTGTGTGTGTGTGTGTGTGTGTGTGTGGTGTGTGTGTGGTGCATCTTGGGATTATTTGATGTCCAGAACTCTCTGACACATGAGGCCAGGCTGGGGCTGTAGAGAAGTTGAGGTTGAGGGCAAAGAAGGTGCCATGTGGTAGAGGGGACAAAGCTGAGCTGTGGGCAGGAAGGTGCTTCTGGAGGAGAAGAGAACAGTACGCCTGAACCAGTAGCTTGTTATAAGCAGCGGAACGGGCCCTTCTGTCTGTAACAGATTTTGATCGTAATTGTCCCCCGTGACACTCTTGTTCCACCCAGCTCTCACTGATCCACCACACAGCTAGTCACTCTCCTCCTCTCACGTGTTTTCTTTTTATTAGTTGGTACCTTCGTGAGCCTCATTATGGTCTTTTCTAGAAGCATGGGTGAGAGGTTATTTCCAGGAGCATGGGCAGCTTGCCTGTGGTTACAGCACTGAAGAAAATGTCTCTCCCTCAACAGATCTGTCCGTAGATCCTCAGGGAAGAGTGGGTCTCTCCTTGACAGGTTTTTGAGGAACCCAGTCTTAGGCAGATAATTATAGGTGCTAGGAGTTCAAGAGTGCCACAGCTGTGTCATGCCCAGAAGACAGCATTCCACAACACTCCATTCCTTCCTCTGGCTCTTACATTCTTTCCGGCAGAAAATGATAAAAATGGTTCACTGAGGGCCAACTATTCAGTACTTATTCTCAATGCAATAACAGCTGCCCATAGAAAAACAAACAAAAACCAAACAAACAAACAAAATGCTCTCGTGGGCATATACATAAATATTTAGAAGGTGCTGTGCTGGTCCATAATATCCATTTAGCAAAATGACAGCAGTAGCTTCCTCATGGTGGTCTACGATATGGGCTTTTGACCACGTTTACAGTGCCACACATGATTTCCTTCTGGTGGAGCAGGCCTCAATTCCAAGCAGAACGTGGTTGGTTACCCTTTAGTGGTCATGCCGTGATCACAGCAGTGGGATCACCTTACCTGACAGGTCCATAGCAGAGTAAGAGTTTGATAACAACCCTTCCACAGTAAAACAATAGGCTTTATTGTGGCATTTTCATACACGTGTGTCATTGCGTTTGTCCTTATTATCTCCCTTCCCACTGCCTTTCCTAGTCCTTTTTTTTTTTTCTAGACATATGTCTGGAAGTCACTTATGCAATACAAAAGTAAGAGAGAAAGTTGACAGCCTTTAAGCTCATGAATCAGAAGGTTGCAGTATCAGGTCTGCTGCATCAACGGAGTCCAATGTTGATGATCTGGACTCTGTGTCTGCCTTTCGGTCTCAGTCTCTTTCTAAGCCTCTGCTCTCCCTGTGGCTTCAAGCTCCAGGATCCCCTCAACACTACAGGCTCTTCATCTAGAAAATAGACTCCTGAATCACCCACGTCATTGCCCCCCCCCACGCCCTGAGAATTCTTAAAGGAGAGTAATACTTTTGAATCCTGGCCAGGTCACTGTGGCTGCTACACATCCTATGAAAATCATTTTTGAAAGAAGCAGCCCAAGGGTACCAGCTAGACTCAGAGGCCAAAGAGATACCTCTGAGGAAAAGCCATTCAGTTTCCAAAGGGATTCCCTGGTCATCCAAGTCAGGGAAACTTTCTCTAGCCAAAAAGGGCCTCAGCCCCCACCACTGCACGGGAACTCTCCTGCCTTACAGCTGCTGGTTGACAAGACTGTTAAAGGAGATTCTGCGTTGGCGACGGGTTTCAGCCTGCGAAATGTCTGTGATTGCATCTCTATCTTTCACCAGACGGTCAGGGAGGGAGGATGGATGTGAGGAGAAAGCCAGGAAGGCATGGGGCTGACTGAGAGAGGCTGAAGGGACAAGGAGCAGCTGTCTCAGAGGCCCAAGGGCTGGGAAACATGTGCCTGGAGTAGACAGCCCAGGGAGAGAGATGACCCTTGGCACCGATCCTGCAGAGATGATGATCAGAAGCCTTTTGGGGATCCTTGGGTGGTCTCCACATAACTGAGCGACCTCCCTCATCATTCGTACACCCCTCAGCCACTTCCTTGTCGCTCAGGTTGACCAGTTGATCCCTGTTTCCCCAGGACTCTCCTGGTTTTAGCTCCCAAAGTCTCTTGCTGGGGAAACAGCTCAGCCTTCTGTCCTGGGCAAAGCCAAGGTGATTTAATTTTTGTTGCTGTTGTTATGTTCCTTTGGGGGTTCATTTGCATGTGGTGGTGGGGACAGGTACCTTGTATTCTGTAGGGCCCGGCTCTGTGTCCTAACATCCTTCACCCTTCCTGCCACTAGGAAGGAGTATAGAAGTAGTTCTTGTGATGCAAAAGGTTCATGGGTGAGAAGGTGAGTGGTTGAATGAGTGAATGAGCTAATTTGTTGAGACAGTATGTAGTCTGGACTAGCCTCAAATTTGAGGTCCTCCACCTCAACCTTTGATGTGCTGGGATAACAGACGTGTGCCTGGCATGCCATGGAAGTTTCTTGAACAGCATGTTTATTGGCTGCCAATGTGTTCTTCACACTCTGCCTGTAACTCTCACATTTAGGCCAAAGGGCACCTGCCTGGGGGCCTTTCTGTTTGTGCATTCGTGCGAGCTGTACCAAGGGGAGGGGACGGTGGCCCACAGCGGGATCCTCAGAAGCCTCTGGGAAGCTGTCTTAAGAGGATGCCGGACCTCATCCCCAGGATCCCTCACTCAGTAGGTCATTGTGGGGTTGGGAACCTGAAGCCATCACTCACTCTCAAATGAGGCTGATTCTTAGTCATGGGGGCATTTTGAGAAGCGGACTACGAGAGAATGACAGTTAAGCCAAAGTGCTTTGGAGGCCCACCAGGCCCTCTTCTGTCAGCGCTGTGATACCGGTTCTCTTGGGGCCTCAGTTTTCTTACCTGGGAAGGAACTGCTGTTGGTGGCTGGAATTCCTCAGGACATCCTGGGTGAATTCCATGCCACCCAAAAGGTGGTGTCACAGGGCTGTGACTCAGCCCTAGCTTTCCTGCCCTCTAACCTTTTTCATTAGCCATGTGAGCTGCTATGAACCAGGACAAGTAGCCATTCCTGCCACATGTGGGTGGTCACATAGTCTCTGTGTAAAGTGAACTAGTAGAGCTCCCGGGACCCAGTTACCTCCCAGCAAGTGGCAGCTAGTAAGAAATGTGGTGAGATGGTAAAGACACTTGCTACCAAGCCTGATAACCTGAGTTTGATCCCAGGGAGAAAATGGCTCCTGCAAGTTG
Organism: Meriones unguiculatus; assembly: GCF_030254825.1. Taxonomy (NCBI): domain Eukaryota; kingdom Metazoa; phylum Chordata; class Mammalia; order Rodentia; family Muridae; genus Meriones; species Meriones unguiculatus. The sequence continues at coordinate 108,601,730 of NC_083355.1, read as the reverse complement.
TCTTCTGAGCTCCACACATGCATCATCATCATCATCATCATCATCACATGCATACACACACACATATAAATGTAATAAAATGTTTATTAATGTTAAACTCCAATCCCCAGGAGACAGAGGCAGGAAGATCAGAAGTTCAAGGTCATTCTTGACTGTATAGTGAGTTCAAGGCTAGACTGACAGTTTTAGTAACTGTAGGCCACTAACCATCAGACTGGTAGTGACCTAAGTGGGGTTCTGGAGCCTGGCTGGGAACAAACTTGGGGTGAAGTGGGCTCTTAACAGCTGGGTAGATTCCACAAAAGGGGACCCTGAGACTTCCACTCACATCCCTTCTAGGACAGCCCTTTCTAGTCTATAATTCTTAGACTCAAACAGAGCCTGCACACCCCCCCCCGTGATGGGATGTCTACAAGGTTTAGGGTGGGGGGCAGACACGATAATACTCAGGCAAAGCCCATGGCAGCCACCAGGACCGAAGACCTGGGCTGCCTTTATAAATGCCAGTTGCAGCCCATTGTCCCTGCCCGTGACTCAGATCGCCCAGTCCATGGGAAGAAGAACGGTGTACCAGCCCTTAAGGAAGAGCATGTACACCCCCTCTTGAAGACGGGCTTCAAGGCAGACAGGCCAGAAATAGCCACAGCAGAGCAGAGGCGTGAGCCGGCGTGTCCACAGAGCCTGAGGACTTCAAAGCACCGGGATAGATTTTTATTTCTGCATTTATTTCATTTTTACAAAAATCAGAAGAAAGGTTAAATGACTCCCTGAAGGCCATACAGTGTTGGTGAAGCTGGGAATAGGGTCGCTTGGGCCCCTCATGAGCCAAGAGCCATGCATTAGCAAAATGTTTCCAATTAAGCTGTGAAAGTTGTAGAATATTTTATTTTTGAGGCAGGGTCTCACATTGTAGGCAAGGTTGACAAGAACTGTAGATCCTCCCAATCTTCCTGGTAATGAATTTACAGACATGTACCCCCATGCTTGGCTAGAATGTTTGCCTCACTTTGAAAAGTAGAAAGAAACCATTATTTAATTCCAGGTCCTGCATGCAGGAGCTCAGCGAACCCTCAGACACTCCTTTATAATAGGTGGCATTTTCCTCACTTTCTCTGAACAGAGCAGAGCTTCAGAAAGGGCGAGTTACTTGTTCACACAGATCTCAGTTCACGCCCGTCCTATTCTGGTTCCATATGGCTACAGAAGAAGACACCTCAGTAGGTGACCCACAGGTGGGCTGTCCCCCCTCCCTCCCCGATTTCAGGGTCAACTGGATGACACCACGATGTCCTTCCTGTGTGCCTTTTATGAAGCTGCAGTTAACGGCCTAGGGCAGGTCATTCCAAAGACGTCCTCTCTCATGTATGGTGGTTGATACTGGCTTTGGTCCCTTGTTGGCCAGGTCCTCCTCTGGAACCCCTGCACATGACATCACCATGTGGTCTGGGATTCCTTAGAACATGGAGGTGGGGTTGCAGAGTTGCAAGACAGGCAGGAAGCTGTATCCTTCTCGATGGTGTGGCCGAGAAAGGCACATGCACGATACTGTGCTTACTGTGCTCTTTTTCGTGGAAACAAATAGCCAGAGCTGGCTCATCAAGGAGTGGGGATTAGATTTTGTCTCTTAATGAGGAGGGTCAGAGACTTCACTTAATTCCTTCACACACACACACACTCCCCTTTTCTTCACAAGTGTGTGTGTGTGTGTGTGTGTGTCTTTTGCTTTTGCAATGATGGAGATGATGCCTAGGGCCTTGCATACCCAGCTACATCCCAAGCACTTGATTTATTTTTGGGTAGGCTTAGACTGGCTTGAATTCTCTCTGTAGCCCAGGCTAGCCTTGAACCATGCTTTTCCTGCCTTGGCCTCTCTAGTGCTTGCATTACAGACACGTGACACCATGGTTGGCAGTCATTCTTTCTTTAGCTGTTTGTACATATAGGCTCATGCTCTTTGGTCTTTCGTTTTCTTTTGTAGCATCATCCCAGCTTTTAAATCCATAGTTGTTAAATCCATAGTTGGGCTAGCGCTTGGATCCTGGCCTAGATATGGCTGTGTTTCTTGCTGGGTCCTTAGTGGCATCTCCAGCTCTTTAGTCCATGGTGGGCACTCCATAGTCCTCAGTGGTTTATTTCCCAGATATATTTGGGGCACTTGAGTGCATCTGGCACAGGCTGGGTTCTGAGAATGCAGTGACCAGGACAGGAAGTGTCCCCGCAGTCATGGTGCTTACAGTTTACTGTGTTAATGCATGGGACAGGGAGAGGAGATGTCGTAGATAGAAGACGTGGTGCAGGAAAGTGGAAGCCAGTGTGTGATGTGCTCCGAAGGGGTGCTGGGATGGCCACTGACACTGGTGGACCTGAGATCACATGTAAGCCCAGTGCCCACTAAAGGAGAGTAGGAAGCTGAGAAGACGGGAGGGTGAGTATTCTTATCGGAGGGACCAGCCTGCGCAAGGTCCTCACGTGGGACAAAGCCTGGGCTGTGAGAGAAGCCATTGTGGCTGCAAGCGGCAGAGTGTAGAAAACAGGAAGGGCCTTACAGACATGGAGGGGGTTGGGTCATAGGGGAGTTGTTAGCAGGCTATACAGAGCATCAGAGGCCAGGAAAGGAGCTTGAATTTATCTAAATGCAGCAAGGAGCCTCAAGAATAGAGGTTCTCAACTTGTGGGGTAGAATGATGCCTCAGGGTTATAGAGGTAGCCTAAGACCATCTGAAAAAACAAATATTTGCATATTCATAACAGTAGCAAAATTAAAGGCATGAAATATCAACAAAGATAATTTTCTTTTTTTATTTTTTACAATTTATTCACTTTGTATCCCAGCTGTAGCCCCACCCTCGTCCCCTCCCAATCCTGCCCTTCCTCCCTCATCTCCTTCCATGCCCCTTCCCCAGCCCATTGATAGGGCAGGACCTTCTCCATTTCCATCTGACCCTAGCATATCAGGTCTCATCAGGACTGTCTTTCATAGTCTTCCTCTGTGGCCTGGTAAGGCTGCCTCCCCACCTCAGGGGGAGGTGATCAAAGAGCCAGCCACTGAGTTCATGTAGAGACAGTCCCTGTTCTCCTTACTAGGGAACCCACTTCGACACTGAGCCGCCATGGGCTACACCTGTGCAGGGGTTCTAGGTTATCTCCATGAATGGTCCTTGGTTGGAGTATCAGTCTCAGACCCCTGTACCCAGATTTTTTGGTTCTGTTGTTGTCCTGTGGTGCTCCAGACCCTTCCAGGTCTTTCTATCTCTCCCTTCTTTTATAAGATTCCCTGCACGCTGCCCAAAGTTTGGCTATGAGTCTCAGCATCTGCTTTAATACCCTGCTGGGTAGAGTCTAACAAAGATAATTTTATGGTCACCACATACATCACATAATTTAGGAGTCACCATAACAGGAGAAACTATATTAAAGGGTCACATCATTAGGAAGGTTGAAAACTATGTTTCTATAGGGTCTATAGGGTAGGGCCTCACATCTGCTTTTTGGAGACTGGTCCTATGGAAGAGAGTAAGTAAAGGAGGAGGGAAAGAGTAGAGGTTAGGTCTCAGTGACAAAGCTGGCAGTGTGTTCAGTCAGATGTGGTGGTGATGGTGGCTTGGCAAGGCTAGGGGCAGTGCGAGGGGCTGAGCCAACTGAGTCTGATTTGAGGCCATTCTAGAAGACGGGGGCTGCTGTGCCTGAGGAGAGAGGGATGAGGTATGCTGCTGGGCTCTGAGGAGTCGCTGAGCAAAGGGTGCCGCTCACTGCACCCGCTCCTTGCTTGTAATTTCACAATAGGATGGTGATGAAGATCAGGTAGGGCCAAGAAGGAGCAGTGACCTGTTTTCCCTCCCCTGTGTTTTAAGCTCTCTGTGTGTATTTGTGTGTGTGTGGTCTGCCTGCCCTTGGGATAACAAAGCTGATGGGCACAGCAAGTAAATCCACTCCCCATCACCTTGCCTTCCCGGAGGGATTCCAGACTCCAGATGGAGGTGGTCCATAGAGACCACCTTGCTCTCGGCTGGCTGTGAGCACCAGATGGAGTATGGGTATCAGGCACCCAGGGGCTGTGTGACTTCGAAGGCTCTTGCTTCCGACTCTGTATCGATGTGGAGTTGGTCTCCCCACAGCTTCAAAGTTAGATTCTTGGGATTTTTCTCTTTGGCTGGAGACACTGTTTTCATCTTGTCTCTGATCCATATTCCTGGTCTTTGAGGCAGGACCTGGGAACCAGCTGGACTCTGGTTCTCTCTAGCTGTATCCTGGTCTGTGTTGCCTCTCTGGATTCCCATTTTCTCAATCTAAAGGTAGCTGTGGGAGATTAAAAAAATAAAACCACCATGAATGAGGGCCTGGCACTGCCCCTGGTGAGGGGCCCACCCTTCATAAGTAAGAATTTTGCAAGTGTGAATTTTAGTTTAGCAAATTTCTTCTCTGGGTCAGAATCTATTCCATCTGTAGAGTGGGTCAACTCTCACATTCTACTCTACAGTCAGCCCAGGGCATCCCGGCATGCTGCTGCACCCGGACAAGGATCTGAGATCTTTAACAGCCTCCAGGGGTTCTGGTTATTAAGTGATTTTTCTAAATTGAATTTTTTGTATTCAATAAGGGAAATATTTCAGTATTCCATTCATTACTTTGCATCTAACGAATAAGAAAATATGAAAAGTTCTGTGTACATCGATTCACTCATGCGATGGTTAGTCTCAATTTGTCTGGATTTAGAATCACCCAGGAGACACACCGCTGGGCATGTCTATGACTGCATTTCCAGAGAGGTCTAACAGATGAGTGTGGGTGGCACCCTCCAGTGGGCTGGCATCCTGGACTGAACAACAGGGAGAAAATGAGCTGAGCACCAGGGTTCATCTCTCTCTGCTTCCTGACTATGGTCACTATGTGACCAGCCATGCAATACTCCCAATGCCACCCTTTTCCTATAGTGATGGCATACCACCAAACCAGAAAGCCCAAACAGACCCTTCGCTCTTAAGCTGCTTATTACAGGAGGCCACAGGAAGAGTCACTAAGCGCGGATCCTCGATTTGTTGAACACATACGTATCAGAGTTTGTGCTGTGGCATGCTGTAGGGGACTGCCAGAACCCCAACTGCCAGATCCTGGCTACCCATTCACATCACACCAGCTTTGCAAACATCCTAATCCCATCCTGCCTGGGTCAGTTGTAAAGCTGCCCAGGTGACTCACGTGAGTCAAGGTGGAGGCACAGGTAGGAGGGGAGCCGGGTGTGGTGGGACTGGACTGGCTTCCCTCTGTCCCTGGCCTTGGGGACACTGTTGTTCTAGGATACCCAGTATTGGCTGTCTTAGTAGAGTCTGCCTAAGTTCAACTGTTGCTCATGCTTGGAGCTTGCTTTTGCTTCCCAAGCCAGGAGCCTCTGCTTTGGAACACCTTTTAGCCCTTCCTTTCTGGTCCACTTTCCTCTCACAGCTGGAATCATGTGACTCTGGACAAGCCAACCTTGCTTGGTTGACTTCAACTTTCAGATGTGAAATGGGAACACACTCGCTGCTAAATGCTGGCAAAGGACTGTGAAAATGAGGGGGCTAATAATGAGTTGGAGTCCAGGCTCTACCTGTGTTAATTCTTATGGCAGATGCTTGTTTCTGCGTGTGCGTGTGTACATATGTGTGTGCACATGTGAGCAACTATGCATGTATACTGGAGTACACATGTATGTATCGCTTATGGAGGCCCAGGGGTCAGCTTCGGGTGGTGTGTGTGTTTCTTTTTTGAGACAGGGTTTCTCTCTGGGCTGGAGCCCACTGGTTATGCTATGTGGGCCATCCAGCAAGCCTCAGGCATCCATGCATCTCTGTGTCCTCAGTGCAAGGATGCCAAGTGTACACCACACTTTTTCAAAGTGTTGGGGATCCGTTTCGGGTCTTTGCTTGGCAAGCTGTCTCCAGCTGAGCTGCCTTCCAGCCCATGTCTGATGTTGATTTCTGTCCATGCTTGCTGAGCCCACTCTTTTCAGGGCCCCTCTCTCTTTTTGGTGCAGCTGTCACTGCTTGGAGGGTCTTGCCAAAATTGCAGACATGAGCTGCAGCAAGATGATGGGTCAAAGTCTCCCAGACACACCGTCCATCGCTGGGCCCAAGGACTGAATCCATCATTTCTTCCTTTGTTTCTTCTCTGAGCTTACCTGCTGAGGTCTAGGCATTGGACAGTGACAAAGCACAGGCCAGCGTGACACTCCAAATCAATCAGGTTGTTCCTTACATCTCCTGTGCTTCTTCACGGGTTCCAGGGCATGACGAACCATCTGTACCGAGGCCTGAAGACTGGCTCACTGGTTTCTTCTGTTCAGGTCTCGATGGCGAACACAGACTTGAGATTTCTGCCAGGGTTCCTACCGGGTTAGATGGACTCGGTCCTCTTTTCCTTGAGACCTGAGGCCACCCTACAACCTGTTCATCAAATACCCGTTGAACCCCATGTGCCATGCTCCCACACCACATTCTGCAGTGTCTTTGAGGCCTCAGACTTATGCCAAGGCTGGAATCACTTGTGTGTTTGCTTCCTCTGAAGGGGAAGATGTGGCCTTAGATCTGAAATGGCAATTCTGGGTGTCACCTGTGCCTGAGACCCCAGCAGAGAGAGGCCAGCTAGCTAGCATCATCATCACCAAAAGATCTTTTGGTCCCTCTCTCCTAGCAAACCTGACCCCAAGGGGACACATATTCAGAAAGAGTAAGTGATCATCTCAAAGTCACCATCAATGAGGTACCTGGGACCAAAACCCAGGTCTCTCAAGTCTGGAACTTTCCCAAGCATAGCAGACACCCGGTGCTGGCACTGGGGGTGTATCTTGTGTTCACTCAACTTCTAGGCCCATTGGCTCCCCAGCTTAGCACCAACACAGGTGAGCAGGCCTTGCAAACTCTTCTCTTAGAATCTGTAGCAACCGTGGCTATGAAAATGGTCCAGTTCCCTCTTTACACAGGAAGTGTAGAGTAAAACACATGGTCCCAGATGCAATTGACTTTTAACATCCTGTTTTATCTGCTTCGTTCTGTGTTCCATTTTATGTCCTTACCCTCATGTTAAGTTACAAACGAAGGCAAATTAGAAACCAATCAATTAGAATATGCTGCTTAGGAAGAATGCTTGCTGGGAAGAAGCTGTGAGCTGGCTTTCGCAGGTGGCCAAGATGCAGCACAGGGTGCTGGGAAGCAAAGGGTGCTGGGGTTAGAAACATGGGTGCTGACTTGGTCTCCCCAAAATGATTGATAACAGAGAGGAGATGTGTGAAGGGGCATGCTTCAAGCAAGAACACATCCTCTTATAACCCTCAAGCCATTTCCAGGATAGATTCCGAGAGCCAGGGCTTACACGTTGCTGCCCAGCACCAGTGATTTGGAACCAGGCGACACATCACAGCTGTAAGACCCTCCCCTTACATGGACCTCATCTATACTCCTGGGGCAGTTGGGAGAGTCAAGACAATGCTTAGGATGGCACCCGTCATGGGGGAGGAGAGAGGGAGTCCTGTCTGTGTGTCAGCTCTTTAATATTATTACAAAATTTACCTAGGATGTCCCGCTTGTGTCCAGGACAAAGATACCAGTTCAGCCTATGAAGCGCCGCCGGCTCTGATCCCCAGGGCCAGGGACTGTTTGTACATCTTTGTCCCCATTGATGGTGCTGGGCTTGACACACGGCAGGTACTTGCCTGATGTCTGCATAAATGCCTGAGTGGCAGGATGATGAAGAGAGAGAGAGGCTGTCCAGGAGAGAGGAGCCAACAGGGGACTCGGGGTTTATCAGATTCTGCTTGCCACTTTCTAGCAGTTCTTGGGACCCTGTCCCACTTAGGTTTCTCCAGAAACAGATGCTGAGCAAGGAGGCAAACACAAGCAGCCACTTGGAGGTGATCCAGGGAACACCAGTAGTGGGGGAGGGCAAGAATGGAAGGGACTGCAGCCAGGCATGGTGGATATGACACCTGACCCTGGAGCCCAGTGAAGTAGTGTTGACTGGTGCCTGAGAGCCACTGGCTTGTTGGCATGGCAGGGGGAGCTAGGAGCAATGTTAACTAGTCACAGTTGACGAACTGGAGCGTCACTTCCCGGGGCAGAGAGAGAACAAGTCCCAGAAGCATCTTCCATAAGATATGACCCTCTTTGGGGACCACCATGGCTGATCTACCCTAGTCAGACTCGATGGGTCTGAACCATCTGCGGTCCCACCATGAACCCACACCTCTCTCTCCTACACAGAGAAAGCACATGGGGTCTGGAGAGACAGCTCCATCACTAAAGCACAAAGGACCCACGTTTTATCTCTAGAACCCACATAAAAAACAAACAAAAAACAAACAAACGGGGCATGGTGGTACAGTCACGTAAATGTATACACACTGTGCCCACAAGAACGTACTCACATCCACACCTTTGCTTACCACACACACATTGCTCACGACATTTATGTAACAAACATCTCTAGAACTCTGAGCATGCCAAGTACCACACTGTGGCCACCGGCTGAGGATGACACAGTGGAGAGCTCCTGAGGACCCCACAGGGAAGGTCCAGGCAATTCTTTTTTTTTTTTTTTTTTTTGTCTCTGGTGGAGCTTAAAGTGTCTATGACAGTGGAGGGAGGCTGAATATGAAGAAACCTCGGGCTACTTACTCAGAGTGCCCGTCCATCTCCAGTCTTAGCAGAGGCTTGACTGAAGCAGGTCACTTAGAGGGGCCACCAGAGGAGCAGAGAGATAGGAGAACAAGACTCAAATAAAGGCTGGCTGTGGTGGGGGGGTAGGGGTGCTCCAGCAGCAACAGGCCAAGGAGTACAGAAAATGCAGGCTGGGTGGCAGGGGCTGAGGCAAAGCTCAGAGAGGAAGTGGTGTGCCAGGGCCCAGAAGGGCAGCCCAGCAGGCAGGGGTTGGAAAAGGGCTTGAAAAGTTGCCTGACTGGCCACTATAGGGAAGGGAGAGGAAGTCCTAGGTTATGGTGACGGATGTGATCAGGTGCCTCTTGAACAGGAGCAGTGTGACAGCAGAAATCTAAGGGCCAGGTTTGCCATAGAGCCTTGAAGGTGCCGAGAGTATGCCTCAGCTATCACAAGGGATGAGGCTGTGGGCGTCATTTACAATGGTGCAGGAGCTGCAGAGATGACCAGGGGAGGACAGAGAAGGAGAAGAGGTGGGTGAAGACAGAGCTTGAGGTTCACAAGGACCAGGAGCCTGGGGACGAGCCTGAGAAACACACGGGGCATATGGAGAGGAGGCAGAAGCCTGGCAGGAATTGAGGATGGAAGTTCTTGCTAGATCAGCAATGAGGCGTGTGCACAGTGCTCTGTGTGGATTCACATTCAGTCATCTGAATTCAGAGATCCTGAACACTGTGAGTGGAGGGGAATGAAGGAGAGGGAGACAGTTGGGGCCAGACAAGTGCATGTTTCCACTCCGTGGACAGCCAGTGATGGAAGCTTGCAGAATCCAGGAGAAGGTGGAGCTCTAGTGGGCATGGAAGCTGGGGAGGGCTCCACTTAGTCCGAAGGAGGTGTTTGAGCTCTGGGGAGATGTGGTTTGTACTCATGGGGAGACTGGTCTAGGGTGGGAGAAGCCTAGGCCAAAGGGAAGAGAGGCAGCAGTGGTTAGGACCACTCCAGGCCCCCACTGGTCAACATTGTCACAGGCACATGCGAATGGAGGGTCTAAGGATCCCAAGGAGCCTGGGGGAGGACATTTGGGGGCAAGCCAGCTTTCCCTCATTCAATCATTTTATTAAACGTGCCTTCAGAAACTTGGAACAAAACAGATGCAGAACTGACATTCTGGCAGGGGATACAGACCAGAAGCAATCAATGTGCTAATCCTTTGAGCCAGACTGTGGCAGGTGAGCTGCAGAAAGCAATGGCTGTGGTGTGACCGGAGCTGTCTGGGGCTGGCCAGGTCACTTAGAAAGAGAAGATAGCATCTGAGGGAAAGCTTGGAGAGGGACTGGGGAGAGTACTGTAGATGGGGAGGGTAGCCCAAGGCTGAAGCCTGAGCTTGGAGGCTCAGAGCAGCCGAAGAGCAGCCTAGGGCCCTATGGCCTGAAGCAAGGTGAGAAACAAGAACTGGAGAGAAGCAAAAAAACAGGAGTCCGTGGGCCCACTGTGAGGGTTGTGGGGATGGTGCCCAAGGGGAACACTTTCTTACTTGCTCCCAATTTGATCCCTCTAGCTGAAATGCTTGTGGGGAGGATGGGCAGAAACAGGGAGACAGTCAGGAGCTGTTGTAAGGATCCAGGGGAGAGAGGCTGGCCCTAGAACCAGGCGACACCCACAGGGGGGTTCAGATTCCAGACAGGAGCCTGCTGTGTGTACTTTTGAGCAAGTCAGCTGCTGATGAGTGGTATTCTGTGGAAGGACAGGGAGCAGAAAGAAGGGCTGTGATCTTCGAGAGGGGATATCAGGGTGGTCCAGTTCTAGCACAGCTTGAACTAAGCAGCCAGTATGTGATCTGGTGTTGGCACAGTCAAATGAAACGCTGGGATTGGGTGGCACAGTCTTGGGTTGGCTCCAATCACATCCCTGAGCCTGAGGGACCAGCATCCACAGGGCTTCCTTTCAGGCCTGGCCCAGGGCAGGGTCCCATGCCACCCCAGAAGGCAGTAGTTTCTGAGGACACAGAAGAGATTTCAAGAATTTCCGTGCATCAGTTACTTTTCTTTCCAAACACCGTAGGAGGGAAAAGAGGCTTCTTTGGACTCAGAGTGTGAGGGGCTACAGTCCATCAGCACTTGGCTCATCTTTCATGACATCCTGTACCCCGGCCCATGAGATGGTGCTGCCCCCATTGTGGGTGGGTCTAACGTCTTTAAACCTTCCTAGAGAAGCCCTAGTAGACACACCCAGAGGTAGGTTTCCATAGAGATTCTAGGTCCAGTCAAGTTGACAGTGAAGATGGAGCACCACAGTCTGTGCGCATCATAGACAGGGTTTATTCTAAAGTAAACCAACGGTGAAGAATGAAAGGAAACTAAACTAATAACAAGGCTGGAGAAAGGAGAGCAGCGGGGGAGAGGAAGGGGGGAGGGGCACTCAGGATGCTCTGAGGCAAGAAGGCACTTGATTTCTGCTGAGAAGGAGGGAGAGAGCCAGAGAAGGAAAGCTCATAACCCCCAATTCTTTAAGTTTTCTTGGTCGAGTTTCAAATAAAAGTGAAATCTGGATGTCCTGTGGGAGGCCACCACAGATGTTCAAGGATCCCTTTTTTCCCTTCACTGCTTTTTTTTTTTTTTTAAATACCCAGTGAACGTCCACTGAGCACCTACTGTGGGCCAGATACTGTGGTAGGAGGTGGGAATCTAGGAGGCTGAAATGGAGGGTCAAAATGGAGACTATGGGATGGGCTTAGCTTCAGGTGAGGGACAGGGAGCATCTCCAAGCAGACTGGTCCTTGAAGTAACTGTCTTGTGAAGTACAGGGAGAACATGCCAGGCAGAGGGGGACATGTGCAAAACCCTGGAATGGAACAGCCACAGGTTGTGGGAAACTCACCAATCATGCCACTGTGCACGGTGGGAGAGGTGGTTACAGAAGAAGATGGCCTGGAGTGAGCATGGGGGTGGGGGGCTAGCAGCAAGCCACTCAGGAGCCACAAAGCATAGTCCACATCACACAAACCCAGTCCTCTTCAGAGTACCGGAGAGTCATTAGAGATTTGAGTCTGGGAGGAAGACCTGAGGGCATGAGCTTCATTACATGACACTGACAGTGAGTGGAAAGTGGATCGGAGCAGGGAGAGAGCATGAGGCTGGCTGGGAAGCTACCACTTTGTCCAGGTGGCCGACCAGAGCTGGACTTGGATGACTCAGAGCACAGTGACAGTTCCCAGATGCATCTTGGAGAGATCCATTGGGGTTAAGCAACACTGCGTGGAGACTATCCATCCCTCTGCATGGAAGGAGGCCAGCCCCTGCCCGTTTGTGTGTCTGTGTTGGGGGCCTCACTGTGGCAACCATCTCTTTCTAAGACTGTGCCGAGATGTTGGCTTGCTCTGCAGCCCTGTTTCTAGGGACTTGATTTATACTGCCCTTCGTTCTTCTCTCTAAATATGGCCAAGCTGCGTGCAGGGATGTCATCTGCTGGTCCCTGGGCCTTGCTGGAGTTTACAGGAACCAGTTGTGACCTAGCAGTGGCATCCGTGTCCTCCTCTGTCCCTTCCAGGAACTGCCCAGTGAAGGCTCACATGTCTTGGACAAGACCAGTTGGGAAGCTCCTGGAATGTGGCACCCAAGCTGTAGTCTAACAGGGGCAGAGAAAGGACAGAGTCCTTCTCTGCTAGAATACCTCCCACTCCCCATGCTGGCGAGCTGGCACCGTTTGCAGCAGAAATACTGAACTGACCAGTTAAAAACGTCTTCCTGGACTCCTGGGCAGAGGAATGGAAGGCTTGCTATTCTTGGCAGGCCCTGTCCTTAGTTCTTAGTTCCTCCCTCATCCTCTCTTTATTCCATGTTCCCCTGAAATCACAGCGCCAGGAGCAGGGGGCCCCTCCTTCATTCTCCTCGATCTCACTTGAGCTGACTTTCCTCCAGTAGTAGGAAAAGGGTGACTAGCTCTCTCTGGGTGTGTGTGGAATTGTAGGGGTTTGTGATGGAACGTGAGTGCCCCCGACACAGAGTGGGCAGGAGCCAGAGGTGTAGTAAGTGCCACTCATCACAAAGTTTGAGTCTCCTACCTGCCAAGCCTCCCTCCCGAGAAGCCATATTTCACAACCTCAGCTGGTGTGCCATGGAGAGTCAAATCTTCCTTTTAGAGGGAAACGCTCAGCCCCTCTCTTTGTTGTCAGCTGGGAAAGGGCTTGATTATGTCTTGTTATGATTCTGTTTCACGCTGTTGTATGACTGTGTATGATCATCTGGGGCCAATCTGAATTAATTTATGAACATTTCACACACCCCCACGCCTATCAATTGTCAAAACAGAGGGATACAAATATGCAAGACCTGGCCCTTCGAGCCAGAGTTTAGCAGGAGGGGATGTTGCCCCATTGGCCTGAAGGAAGGAAGGTAGTTGGTGGGTCCACCTCCCCATGAATCCACCCCATAGAGCATGTCACATGTTGCTTGGCACAGCTCAGCCCTGGTTTAGCTACGTTAGAGGACAGGAAGTTGTTTGGTAGGCTTCCTGTTCTGCTCTGTGCCTGTGGGTTCTCTCTCACCCTAGACCCACATAGTTCTATGTAGCCCATAGTGCTTTATGGGTGACTTTGTTTTTAATTAGTCATCCTGTCTGGTTCATTCTCGAGGCAGAGCTGAGCAGAGATGGTGTGTGAGAACAAAAGGAGTGCTCCCGTGAGGAAGCAGAAGGAAGTAGGAGAAATGGACCAGAATAGGGATGGAACCTATAGAATCAGGATGTGATTTCAGCAGGACACTCCAAGGGAGCCCACAGGAAGTCTGTCCATTGGTAATGGGGAAAACACAGGAAGTCTGTCATCGACTGCCTCAGAGCAGGGAACGGGGCCCCATAGGATGCACCCCGCATTCTTCTGAGAGCAAAACCCTCTACTAAGCACAGTGACTTCTTCCAGTTCTTAGCTCAGACATGGCAAGATCCAGTGGCACAAAGACCTGCCAAATTCTTCTTACTACTTTTGAGATTTAAAAAAATATTTCCTCCCCATATTCTCCCCTTTTGTTTTTCTTTCCCTCTATGTTTCTGATCCCATCTAGATGGAGCCCATTGCTCCTATATGTCCACCTCCTGTCAGAGTCCCAGAGAGAGCAGGAAGCATGATAACTCTCCATGAGGCCTTAAACACAGGCAAATTGCTGAGTGAAGTCTAATCCCTGCCTTCCTCCCCGAAGCCAGGACCTGGATTCCTTCACAGTCAGAAATACACAAAGGATTTTCTTCTCATCTCCGAGAACATTCTGGGCCTTATAGCAGCAAAGCGGTTTATCTTCCTATTCAACTCTAAGGTGCTTTCTGCAGCCCGTAAACCCTGTGGGATTAACCAGCTCTGAAGTTTCCACCCAGCTGCTCATAGTTCTGTGGAAGAGTAGCGGGAGTGAGGGCGTGAGACATGCTGACGGGAATTAACGCCGTCACTGAGGTGCAGCCATTAGGTGACAGAGCTAACTCCCTTCCCTTCCCTCCTAGCACACATCCCGTAGCCCATCCATCTTTCCTTTGGAAGTTCTCGTACTTGGTGCTAGCTGTGGGGGTTCTGTTATTGCTCAGGAAGTTTCTAAATTCTTCTCTACAAGGGGAGTGACTTAAATGGAAGCAATATTTAGTGAAGTCATATAAAAAGATTAGGGTTCAAGCCATCTTTGACGCAAAGGTGAAATGCATCTGCTTTAGGCTGCTGTGTGAGGAAGAGACAGGGATGGAAGGCATGGAAAAAGAGGAGGCCAGGCTGTTGAGACAAATTTAGGAGAAAGCACATGGCTTACTGTTGGAACACTTGGAGCGAGGTGTCAATTGGGACCACCCTTTTTGGATTGAGCTGATGGCGAGTTCATTGTCTTTTGTGGGCTCTGTGCCTCCCATGAACCATTTGATTAGAGATGCCAAGTCACAGTTGAACACAGGCCAGCAGCTGGACATAGGTTGGGTGTGGAGCTCTAAGTGTGGAGTTGGCCTCCAGCCAGGATCGAAACTACGGGACTGGATTGGTGTTTGAGGGAGAATGGATAGGGACAGACTCACTGAGGAAGCCAAGACCAGTAAACACCAGCCCCGGGACCCTAGGAAAAAGCTCTCTCTTTTCTTTCCACCTTCTAGGATGACAGTGTCCCTCCTTTATTCCCCCAAGGGATGGATTAAAGTGTATCCATCTCCAAGTCTGTGGCTGGGTCCTTGTCCCTAAGAAGCTGTTTGGCAGTGGTATTACAAACAACATGAAACATCCAATGTTTCAAAATAGAAAAGAGTCTTAACAAAGCAGAGATACTTTGTGTTTGTTTGTTTGTTTGTTTATACTTTGTGTTTAAAACTCGGGCTCCTCTATTCTCTGGACAAAGACTGTAACTCAAGACATTGCCCCATAGAAAGTTTGAGTGAGGCCCAGAGCAGAGCTGATCAAGGACTCAGGGAGTTTGAGGCAGTGCAAGGTCAGGACAGGGTTGGGGTAGGGAGGAAAGGTGGGGGGGGGTGTTCCTAGGACAGAACAGGTTGGGCTGGAGAGGACAGGGAAGCATAGAAGGGTGGGAGGCAGCTACTGTCCTCTGGTCACCTGGCCAAGAGCCAGAAGGCTCTGAATTTTAGAAAAAGCAATACCATGCCTATAGCATAGAAAGGGCAGTGCCAGGCTGCCCAGCACCCAGTAATATTCCTGTCACAAGATTTGTGGATTTCCACGGAAGAGGAGGGGGAGTCGAGAATACAGATGCCCCAACTCCTGCTTGGCTGTGGGTACCAAACTACCTTTTGGGTTTGGAAATTACAGGTAACAGACTGAGGTGCCCTATATCTGTGACAGCCTCAAGAGAAGGACTTACATGAATTGTGGTGTAGCCCCTGGCACCCCATTCAGCTCTCACGGAAAGACAACAGAAAGTAGCTCCACTCCTCACTCCCTCGGATTCAGAAGCATTTCTGCAGAGTGGATCCTGTGACACACCAGCACCAACATTCCTGGTGTGGGCGTTGGGCACTCTCACTTGGAGAGGCTATAAACACGTGAATCCGGAAGGAGTCATGGGAAAGGGGTGGCCGTTCTGAACTAAAAAGTTCCAGGAACATCCAGAACCTGGCCAGTAAAGGGAAGCGGGGAGGCTGGGTTACAGAGGAGGCTGTAGCCACGGGACAATACCTTGCTTATGCCTGGTAACTGGTTTTCTTGCTTTTAAATTCGAAAGTTTATTATCTGGCCATTTCATATATATTTTAATCCTACTCACCCCTCGTATCCTTCTTACTCTCCTCTCATTCCCCCTGAACCCCTGCTTCTTCCTAACACTCCCTCTTGCTTTTGAATCTATCTTGATGACATGCTGAGTTCCTTGCACGAGCCTGGGTGTGGGGTGCAGTTGTTTTCAGGACCGTGGGAAACGCAGAAACTTAATTTCTGCAGCTGGTGGACACTGCTACCCTCTGAAGCAGAGGGAGGGGCTTCACCTCCGAGCCCCCATTAATGTCCCCGTCAGAGGAAAATGATAGAGCAGTTGATTACGGGGACCCGAGAGGCCAGCTGTCAAGAAACATGAAGTGCAGATGACAGAACTGGATTGGTCAGGGGCTCAGTGTCATTTGGATTTTAGACTGAGGTGCTTGTGATGAGGAGGAGTTTGTGATGTCACTGAATTACAGAGGAAGTATTCCTTGTGCAGAAGCCATGGGAAAGTATCCTCCCACAGGGCTGGCGGTGTAGCTTATGGGAGACTGTGGCGCCTACAAGGCCATGAGTTCAACCCCCACTACTGGAAAGGAAAAGTTTTGAGCAGAGTGCGATGGCCCATACCTGTAACCCCAGCACTTGGGAGGCAGGGGCAGGAGGTTCAGCAGGACTCATGTCCTTCCTCTTCAAGATCAGTTAGGGTTAACTACGGAGGCTTCCCCCAGCCCCCTCCTCCCATCTGCTCTTGGAAGGAGTAGGTAAGAGATTAGAGAAGGGCAGGGACACTGGTGATGAAGTCAGAAGCATGAGACCAAGGTCCCTCAGGCAATGTTCAAATCTCTTCCTCAAGCCAGGGCAAGGCGCCTTCATTAAAGTCCGGTACCTGTGGTCTCGACTGGTTTTCAGTAGCTCGTGGTAGGGAACAGGGACTTTGGGGTCAGGTTGCCGAGAGTCCTACCTCTGCTGTTGACTTTCCTCATTAACTTTCTCTCACCTCTGCGAATGGGAACGATGATAGGAACCAGGCAGTGGTGGGTGACACACAGCAGCCAAGGGGACAACAGCTATTACTACAGTGTGTTTGTGTGTGTGTGTGTGTGTGTGTGTGTGAGAGAGAGAGAGAGAGAGAGAGAGAGAGAGAGAGAGAGAGAGAGGAGTTAAGCATTGTTCTCCAGGTGCTGTTCACCTTATTTTTTTGAGAGAGGATTTCTCACTGACTTGGAGCTTGCAAGGAGACTAGGCTGGCTGGCCAGCAGGTCCCAGGGATCTTGCTGTCTCTGCCTCCCTAGTGCCCACAACCATGCTTGGCTTTTCCACGTGGGTGCTAGGGATGGAACTCAGGTTCTGCTTCTTACAACATAGGTACTTTACCAGAGGAGCCATTATATCATTATTTAGAAAGCTGGACCTTTCAGAGTTCTTCTATAACATTTTCTGAAACCTTAAGAATTCACTTGCTTGTCAGCACATGACAGGAAACCAACAAAATATCCATGACAGCACAGAGACAGCTTCACAGTAACATCTCCACAGTGGCACTCCTTGGCCTTTCGCATCAACATAGGCAGTGGTGCCTGTAACTTTGTGTATGCTGCCATCATTTCTTCTTTATATGACAGGGAAGAATCTGGGTCATGTCATAGAACTGGATTACCCTGGAGGTTTGTTAGTGCCATCCAATCTCAAATTGCCCTGTGTGGAAGAGGTCCAGCACCCATGGTCCACTGTGGTCTGTAGTTATTAAGGGGGTCCTGGTTGGAAGGTCCTGGCTGTGTTACTGGTTAGGTGAGGCCTGGTCTGAGTAGCCTTTACAAAGACTTTTTTGTTGTTGTTGGACCTTCTGCCTGGGAAAGATGGTGAGGTCTTGGGTGGGTCAAGGAAAAGCATGCCCTTGGTTAATACCCCACCCCACCCCACCTCCTTTCAGAGAAAAATAAGTGAATGTGACTAGAGCCTCTTTCCTCCTCCCAAGTTTCTGTGTGACCCTTGTCAACAACCAGAAAAGGTCAGAGGCCACCATTTCTTACCTCCTACCCCTAGGCTCCCTGGCCCAGAGTGAATGAGTTTCTTGTTCTCAGACTTAGAATGAATTGAACCATGGGTAGCAGAAGCACACCGCCCCTCCCCCCTTGCCTTAGCAGAGAGAATTATGGGTTTTATGGAAAGAATGCCTGGGTTTCTTCCTGAACCCTGTAATGGACAGTTCCACTGTGCAGCCTCTCAGTAGCTAGAGGTCATTCTGAAGGCGATAGGCTTACAACCTCAGAATGTCCCTTGAGAAGGCTATCAAGTCGGCCTCCTTGGATTGGCCAGGCCGCCTGCTCAGTGTACACCAGAAGCCTGGGCTTAGCTTCTTATCTACTGAGGGCTGTTGGATGCACTGGCCTCTGCACTGAATTCAGGAGTAAGGACAGTGCCCTGGAAAAGGGTTCCCAGAAGCAGACAGTTGTTCAATAGTTAGGGATAACTAGCACTCTCATCTGGAGAACAGAGGCCAGAGAAGCCCCAAAACACTGAGAAGACACATGGCAGCCCAAGATGCCAGTTGTGACAAAGTTTGGGATACTGATCTAGCCCCATGTTGTGACTCTCACTGGACCGACAGGCTTTTGAGAGCCAGAAAAATGAAGTGACTTACAAAAATTCAGAGTTTTGATGGCAGTACCAAAAGCCAGGTGGCCAGGTGCTGTTACCTTAATCTGTAGAAGAAACTTCGTGTCTAGATAGAGGAAAGGCCCAGGCAGGAGCTTGTTGCCAAGGAGACCTTCTACACGGTCCCAGCATCTTTGGACAAGCCAGGGTTAGAGGGTCATCCATGAGTGTTTGCAGTAGCAGGGTCTTCATGGACTTGGGCCTGGCCAGTGTCACTGCAGTGGCCTGTCTGCCAACCATGGAAGGCTTCACTATTGCCTCAAAGGCATAGTGATTGCTTTTTAGGTCCAGCCAATCCACTTAACCCTGCCATGTGTGTGCCACATGTGTGCTTGAAAGGTCCACAGCTCTCAACTGTCTTGTCTGAGCGGAAGGGTCGGGAGCATGGCTCCCAACGCTACACTCTGCCCCAGTGGTAATAGGAGAAGCCTTCCACTTAGAGGCTTTGACAGTTACTTCCCTTGTGACTCTGTGGCTTTACCTCTCTGACCCTTTGGAGCCTCCTGTTTCCTGATCTGGAAAATGGAGCTGATGACCTCTGCTGTTCTTCTGATGAAAGGAATTTGAAAAAAAAAAAAAAGTTCTTTTGATGAGAGGAATTTGAAAAAAGTTCT
This sequence comes from Meriones unguiculatus, assembly GCF_030254825.1. NCBI lineage: Eukaryota > Metazoa > Chordata > Mammalia > Rodentia > Muridae > Meriones > Meriones unguiculatus. Next base: position 108,582,672 of record NC_083355.1, on the reverse strand, counting down.
TCTGATGAGAGGAATGAAATAAAAGTAAGAGACACACACTTTAACAACAGTGGATGCCACTGGTGGCTTAGGGGACCTGTCTCATTTTCTTTTGCTCTTGGTAGGTAAGTAAAGTAGCTATGGTACCATTTGGAAAAGAGACTCTTGTCCTCATAACTCTGGCCTGCTGACACCCAGCCATCCAGCTAACTTCCATCACAATGGTCATGACAGTGCCTCTGTAATCATTCTCCCCTGTGGCTCCCTCCTAAGCACTTGACAAAGAGCAAGTGCCACTGTGGAACTGAATGCCTGGATTTACTCTCTGTCTCTGTCTATTTATGTCTCTGTCTGTCTGTGTCTCTCTCTGTGTGTGTGTGGACACGTGTGCACATAAGGAGGTCACAGGTTGGTTTTGGGTGACATTCCTCAGGCACCACCCACCTAAGGTTTTTTTGTTTCTTTCTTTGTTTTGGTGGAGGGAGTGGTTATTTGTTTGAGATATGACTCTTAACTGCCATCTAGTCAGGCAGGCTAGGAGCCCCAAAGATCCACCTGTCTCTGTCTCCTTCAGGTTGAGATTATGAGCTTGCTCCACACCAGACTTTTTATGCAGGTTCTGGCCATTAGACTTGGGTCTTCATGCTTCCCCAGCAGGCCCTTTATTGACTGAGGTATCTCTCCAGCCCCTACTGTTGATCGCTTAAACTAAGCTTAAGTAGCCACATGGGGATGATAGCTACTGCACTGAACAGAGTGCCTTTCCCTGGACAACCAGCGTGGATACTTGCACTTTTAAGTATGGCTTTGTCTTAAAGCCACATACATGTTAGTTTTCTTCCTTCTATTAAACAGAGGCCTGATAAGCAGCAGGGACTTTTTCAGCATGTTGTGCTTGTGTGGTCCTACCCAGGACAGAACTGATCCTATCATCACCTACCAGAGACTTTTAAAAAAAGGCATAGACTCTGTCTAGCCAGAGAACCAGGAAAGGGCAGGAGGTTCCGGGAGTGAGTCACCCAGAACGTAGAGTTCATATTCCCCTCCTTGAGATAGAGTTTCATCCTCCAAGGCTGCCAGGGACTGTCAGCCCTTGGTGACCTCACGTCTGCTTGACGTGATGTGGAGCTTATCCTCAGAACCTGCCAGGAGGATTTTAAAAGCGGGTGTTGCCAGGGGAGACGGTGGGGCTGGGGAGGAGGTGGGGCATTATGGGAAGAAGCCAAGTGAGGGCACCAAGTCCTGCTACGTGTCCCCAAATGATGGCACCTGACAGGCACTGACTGGCTGAGGATGCCATCGGAGACCGAGAAGATGCCCCAGGCCTTGTGCACAGTCTCTGCAGCAGCCAGCCCAGTGCAGTGCCCCCACAAAGGGCTGCAGGGCTGGCATGGCGACATCCAGAGTCCATGAATCCCTGCCTACACTGGAAGGCAGCTTCCTCTAGCCTCCCAGGGGAGAGCGGCAGTTCTTCTGTAAACTCGAGGACTGTGAAACTTAAGTGCCCTGGCTCAGGGTTTACTTAGCCAGTATGGTTTATCCAATCAAGATGCACACTCAGGCCCATTGTCTGTCTTTGTCTGTCTGCTGTGCTTGACAGTTTATCACACTGTTACTCTTTTTTGATTGGTTTGGTTTTTCGAGGCAGGGTTTCTCTGCGTAGCCTTGGCTGTCCTGGACTCACTTTGTAGACCAGGCTGGCCTTGAACTCACAGAGAGAGATCCACCTGCCTCTGCTTCCCTGGATGCTGGGATCATTGTCACTCTTTATAAAATTTATTTATGTGTTCACTTTACATCCTGATTGCAGCCTCTCTCCTCCCAGTTCTCACCTTGCACACCCCTTCGCCTGTTCTTCCCTCTCCCCCGCCTCAGAGAAGGGAGAGGTCCCTCATGGGTACCAACCACATTGGCACATTAGGTGGAACTAGACGCATCCTTTCCTACTGAGGCCAGGCCAGGCAGTCCAGTTAGGGGAACGTGATCCAAAGGCAGGCCTCAGAGTCAGAGAGGGCCCCGCTCCAGTTGTTGGGGGGTTCCCAGGAAGACCAAGCTGTGCATCTGCTGCATACATGCAGGGGCCAAAGACCCATCCATTCCTGCTCTTTGGCTGGTGGTTCAGTCTCTGTGAGGCCCCATGACCCAGGTTAGTTGATTATGTAGGTCTTCTTGTGGAATCCTTGACCCCTCTGGCTCCGTCAGTCATTCCCCCAACTCTTCCCCATAACTGCCTGAGCTCTGTCTGTTCGGCTGTGGGTCTCTGCCTCTGTTTCCATGAGCCACTAGGTGAAGCCTCTCAGAGGAGTCCTGCTAGGCTCTTTGTACAAGCACAGCAGGGTAACATTAATAGTGTCAGGGATGGGTTCTCTTTCATGGGATGGGTCTCAAGTAGGGCCAGGCTTTGGTTGGCCATTCCCTCAATCTTTGCTCTATCTTTGTCCCCACGTATCTTCTCAGCAGGACAAATTTTGGGTAAGAGGTTTTGTGGGTCTTGAACAACCACTGTGGAAATCAGTCTGGAGGTTTCTCAGAAAATTGAGAATAGCTATATACCTGGGCATATGCCCAAAAGATGTTCCGCCATACCACAAGGACACTTGCTCAACTACGTTCATAGCAGCTTTATTCATAATGGCCAGAAACTGGAAACAAGCCAGATGTCCCTCAACTGAAGAATGGATAAAGAAAATGTGGCACATTTACACAGTTGAAAACATTGCCACTTTTAAACCTTCTAGAAAAGACAGAGCCTGGTGTCACAAATGTAGAGATTTCACAAGGGAATTTGTGTAACGTTTGTTCAAAGAGAAATAAACCTGAAAGGCCAGAATGCTCACCTTTCCAGTACAAAAGAGATGTCATTTCAGTGCAGGCCCAGACATCTGTTATGATTGCTGAAGAATTTTAGGTAGAAATGGTATCCTTCAGAAGTAAAAAAAACAAAAACAAAAACAAAGAAACAACTTTTGTCAAAGGCCACACAGTAGACGGTCCAGCCATTGCAGGCACATAGTTCCTGGCACGACTATTCAGCTCAGTAAATATATGTGTCTGTGTTCCATTAAAGCCTTATTTATAAAAGAAACAGTGGGAAAGAGTCAGCCCTCAGACCAGAGTTCATCACCCGTTGGCCCAAGGTGACCCTGGTTAGTTATTTCTTTTAAATAATTAACTGTTTAGACAGAATGGCTTCTACCAGCCTGGGCATTCACAAGGCCTCCATCCCGGGTTAAGGGCCTTCATGAGAGGGGAAAAAAGCCATCTAACATCTCTTGACGCTGGTGGGTGCAGAGGCTCTGCTGGGCATTTGCTAGAGATAGCAAGAGCGTTTTCCCCATGCTTGGGTCATAAACTTCTCTCAGGCAGAAATGAATTCACTATCTCCAGTCACTCCCACTGGTTTCCCCATGCCAAGCCATCACTACCCATTTGTTTTTGTCTGCACCGATGGGTGTCTGAGTGAGGTTGGAATCCCAGCCTGCGTTTTCTTGATGATTATTTAATGAACGTCAGTTCTCCTGGAGGTCACCAGTGAGAGCAGGGTCTGTCGTGTTCCCAGTGTCTAGCACACGGCAGGAGGGGGTGGGTGGACTCACTCTGAGCAACACGGACAGAGCAAGGAGGTCATCTCGGTGGTCACCCAGAGCTTTCTAGATATGACACCTCGTTGTCACTGCTGGGCAGGACTGTGCTGTCCCAGAGCTGCAAATGTGGACCTTCTGGGCCCTGTTGAAGCCAGCAGCCATAGCAGATCTGAGAAGGGGACTAAGGCAGACAGGAAAAGGTTGGGCCAGGTTCCCAGAGTGACAAACGTTTACTTTTGGGGGCCTAACAGAGAAGGCTGTTTGGTCGTGTTTCTTGGTCCCCAAAGAAGCAAAATTAATTAGACCAGCTTGTGACCTGCTGTTCCCAGCTCTTGCCCAGACCTCCCTTCAATCTTTTCCTCACCCAGGAAAAGCTGTTGCTGCCCGCGCCAGAGAGACATGAACCTGATTCATAATTTGCCTTTCCTAATTAGGCCCAGGAATGAAGGAGACGATTATTAATAATGTATCCGGGTTTTTAAGTGCCCCACAGGAGCCGAGCCTTGAGAAATGGTGCTCTTGATGATAAACAGCCACACCGCCACCACACTGGGCTCCGTGCCCAGACACAGGGCAGAGAGAAAGACATTAGAGGAGAAAGCAGTCCATGGAGCATGGGCTGCTGGGCTAGAGTCACAGATGGAAGGGTCTAGAGCCCTTTGCCTGGAGGTGTGGTGTGTGTGTGTGTGTGTGTGTGTGTGTGTGTGTGTGTGTGTGTGTTTTGAGAGGCATCTAAATCTGTCTTTGCCACCATAGGCTCATCCAGATAAAACCTTTCTTTAGGGTTCTTAGAACAAAGTTTCAATGTCTCCTGAGAGAGGGAACCCTGATTATCACAGTGACAATAGCTTCTCTATCCACACTGCACTGACTCCCGTCTCCCTTTCTCTTTTTCTCTACAACATCCCTCAGCAGTTCCTGCTTGCTTTGTTCTAGTCAGGGGGTCACAGACTCAAACCTGTCCAGGTTCAAACGCTGAGGCAATGTCATTGGGTTCTGTGGCAGTGTCCTCGGCTGTCAATCCTTGTCCTCACTCCCTGCCAGCACCCTCACTGGGCACTCATTCCATCGTACCCACTGGACAAAGCCAGCCTTGGCTTCAGTGTATCCCCACCTGTCCTGTGCAATAGAAGGTGACTAGAGACAGACCTTGAACTTTGGGTTCATGACCTCAAGTCTCTTGGGGTCTTTCTCACTGCTCCCTTTACCAGATCATCAGTCATTCACTCTTCTAGACAACCTGTGTGCAACTTGCCACTTCTCCTTGACACACTCAGAACTTGCCCTGGCTTCACACCTGTTCCTTGAAATGATGACACATCCAGAAAGAAGCAGTAGAGACGCCTACCCCATGCAGTATAAACTCCCAGCCTACCTTTCCTACACGGCAGGGCTCCGTCTGAGACCTAGGCAGGGGCTCCTGAGCTAGGAGGAGGTTCTTCCTCTATCTGGCTCAGGGTCCCTGACCTTCCTACCTTCTAGAATACACTCAATGGATTCTCTCCCTTTTTTCTATCTACTTTATCCCACCGCCAACACACACACATACATGCTCACACATATACTCCACCACATACCTGAAAACCCTTCTCTAGCCATCACTTGCCCACCATTTATGGCTCCATGGGTCTCTTTCCTTTTGCAACAAAGCTCCATGTGTCTGCTGCCTGCATCTCTTTCTGCACAGTCCCTTACAGAGTCCCAAAAGGCTTCCTCCTTCCATCCCTCCAAAGCCTTTTCGGCAACTTCCCTTCTGGCTGCCAGTTCTCAGCTTCACTGTACTTACTGGTCAGCTGCAGCAGGCCCAGCCACCATCACCCTGCTCCGTGAGGTTCTTGCTTGCCCCCCCTTCCTTGCTTCTCTCTCCTTGCTCATCACTCTGCCTTTGTGTTGAGGTATCCAGGACTCAGGCCTCAGCCTTCTCCTCCATTCTGCCTGCAATTTCTTGCTTGATGCCCCCCTCCAGTCTTAGGGACAGGTGCTGGTAAATGTCTGTGCTGAGCCCCATGTCTGAACTCAGATCTGGCTGCTAGCTGGCCAGCTTCCTTGATGTGCTACAGGGATTTCACCCTGGGTTTGGGACCTCCATGCCCTGCTCCAGTCTCCCTGCTTATGGATGGCATTCATCATCCCCACACTCAGCGGTCCCTACTCATGCTCCTGTCTCTTGCACATGCTCTCCCACAGGTCATTCCCCAAATTAGGCCTTTTCTCACCAGCTGTGCTGCGGATCTCCAGTTTGAGCCACAATCACATCTCTTGCTGGGTCACAGGTTCCCTTGAAGCTCCCCACCCTACACACACACACACACACAGACTGCCAGACCTCACCACCCTCTCTCCAGATTCTCCTAGACCACCTCACTTCTTATTCCTTCTCAGAGCCTCAGCACTCCCACAATCTCATCTATTCTCTCCATCCTTGATCTTCACGCATGCCGGGCACACACTCACTCTGCTGTAGCCCATCCCTAGAAACCTTCAGGACAAACTCCGTGGCTAAATTCTAGTCTTTGTTCAAGTGTCACCCCCGAGACTGCCCTTGTGCATCCTAACGCTGAGACACTTTTATTTGTCTGCACCCTATCCCTAAGCTCTTCTGTCTGAGAGGACACAGTGGTATCTCAGAGGTGAGGGCTGCTGCTTCCCATGTATCTTCCTCAAGAGCAAGAAGGCCATTTCCGGAAGCTGCCTGCTGGCTTTGCCTCCCCAGAAGCCACTAGAGTGACCGGTCCTGACACCTCAAAAACCCACGTGTGCTGGGCTCTGTGAAGGATGGGCTACATGAAGAGAACCAGGGTCTTGCTGTGGAGAGGGGAAGGAGGCGGGCACCTGTAACAGCTCTGTCTGTGGATGTTATCTAATCCTGACTCCTGACTGTTCCATGGCTTCTCCCAAGTTACAGTGGCTGTAAACAGATAAGATCAAGCATACTGAATGCCTTGCCCAGCTCAGAGCCTGGACTTAACTCCAGCTCTCGATTCAAAGCCAGTGAGGACAATCACTGCAGGAAACTGAGCGATGGACACCCAGGGAGGAGGAGCCTCTGGATGTGAGGAAGATGTGATCACGCTTCCTCAGGTCAGAAGTCAGGAGCAGAGCAAAGCCGAGGAAGGGGTCTCCTGATGCCTTCGAAGCTCAGAGATAGAAGCTGGAATTGGGGACATGCCCAGTGTGGGGCAGGATCTGGATGAAGGCCCAGCTCCTGCTGAGACTGAGGAGGACCCCTTATTATTAGCTGTCTCCAGCCTGGGGCCAGCGGTGGACATCTCGGAGATGCTGTGTACACAGGGAAGCTGAGATGAGGCTAGAGGCAGACAAGGCTTTTAGGGCTATATGGAGTGTAGGGCCAGGGTCCTGAGTGTCCCAGCAAAGGTCTAGCTCATCATCCCCCACGTTTCTCAGCCATAGATAGTCTTAGTGGCACACTGACCCCACACCACCCTCTTCAGAGCCTGAGAAAGTCCTTATTCACATCATGCTGTGGCTACCCCCCTGGCCCAGTCATCTGCAGCACACAGGGGCACCTGCATGGCTGGGAATGTAGTCATTTCCATCAGGGCTGCAGGAGGGCTGGCAGGCACAAGACAGGCTAGGTACAGCATTACGTGTCTCCATATTGCTTCCCAACATGGGTGGAGGCCTAGGATCTTAATACGGTGTTCCCCTCACTGGGTACACCCTAGCAACTCTAGATATGGGGACTGGGTTCAGAGCTGTTAATCTGTGGTTTCAAGTCTAGCCCAGTCCATGGTGTCTGGTGAGAAAGGAGGAGCAACTCCACCCCCACACTGACCCTGAGGCCTCCATGGGTGGTGGACGCCCTGGCACAGGCTTCCCCGTGGATGGCATCCCTGTGGATGGCCAGCAGCTGCTGAGAGTCAGTTCCTTGTATCCATAGACAATGGGGCTTTATGTGGGGCAGGCAGTGAGAGGGAGTGGTGTCCCTCCCCCACACCTCCTTCCTTAGTGGACATTGGGTCTGTGTCAACCTGTCCAGCAGTGGCAGGGCTTCAGACACTGATCAGGGGAAGAGCTGGGAGCTTGTGAGGGAACTCCTGAGCAAGCAAGCATGCTCTTTGCTTTGGGCCCAGCTCAGAAAGCGGGGCTGAGACTGTGAGGTTACAGCACAGCCCTGGAAGATCCCCCTGCCTCTCCAAGACTCAGTTTCCCTTCTGGCCCCCAAGGGACTGTGAAACAGGTCCTGGCACAACTCAAATCATTACCATAGCTCCTCACTTCCCTTAGAAACCATACAGAACCCGGGTGTGTCCTGGGTCACTGTGTGTCCTGTGTTCTCAAACCTTTCTTAGAGGAGCAGGAAAGCTTCCTCAACATTCTTGAGGTACCAGGAGGGAGAAGATAGAAAGGACCCCCATGCTAAGTACCAACTGTGCCATGAAATTGACCCCTGCTCAGTGGTGTGTGTGTGTGACTCCTGTCACCTCTGTTCAGTGGTGCTGCCAAGCCCATGTAAACTGAAGACATAACGATTTGGGGCCCAGCCTGACCTTTGCCTGAGGTATCCCACAGTGTTCAGGACGCAGGTTCAGGGTCCTTACCCCTGGAGGGAGCAGGGAACTGACCTCTAGTACAGGGACAAGCCAGTGCTGGCCTGATTTGTCACTGCTTGAGAGCCACATGTGGATATGGGCTGCTCCAGAAGATGGAAGTAGGAGGCCCAGAGTGGGGGCTTTCCTCACCTGAGCATGGCCAGCATAATGAAGGCCAATTAGACCTACAGCCCTTTCAGTTCCCAGGGAGCCAGCCCCAAACCACTGGGGCAGCCTGCGCATGAGTCACCAAAGACTTTGAAACCCAGGAGAGATGTCTAATGATGTCCCCAAGGCCTGTGGTGTCCCAGCAGTTCCTGGCATTCAGGCTGGGCCTAAGAGCAGGGTGCCTCTGGAGAGGGCCACACACAGGGTTGAGAGACTGCTCAACAGACACAGCCATGACTCAAGATGGAAAATTACTGTCCAGCTCTCCCCAACCCAGCCAGCCTCTCTGGGCTCAGGACTAACGGGTGTGCCCTACTAACTGGCTTTCTCATGAATTCTGGGGAACCAAGCTCAGGTCTCATTCTTTCCCCCTCCCCCCAAGACAAGTTTCTCTGTGTAGCCTTGGATATCCTGGACTTGCTTTGTAGACCAGGCCTGGCCCTGAACTCACGGAGATCCTCCTGCCTCTGCCTCCCTGGGTGCTGGGATTGCAGGCGTGTGCCAGGTCCTCTTTCTAATGCAGCAAGCACTTTACAAACCAGTCTATCTCCCGGCCCCAGAAAAGTGACTGTGGATGCCTCTGCTCTTGACTGTGGATGCCTGTGACTCATTCTCTTAAGCTCCAGCCGCTGCAGCTTTCCCGCCGAAATGGACTGTGCACTGAACTGTGAGCTGCCATAAAGCTTTGCTCCCTCAACTTGCTTCTGTCTGGGAATCTTATTAGAGCAACAGGAAACAAAACTAAGACAGCCCCTCTAATTCATTCCTGCCTCTTCTGGCCCCTACCCCCACCCCATTACGTCTGGGCATAGGTGGCTCTCTTAGGCTCCCCATTAGTACATGCCGAATTGGCTGCAAGAGCTGTTACCAGGTCCCTGGCTCTGTGGCCTCAATTTCTCCACTGCTAACAGGGAGTAAATCAAACGAAGCACCACATACCTGACTGTGTGTCATCAAGTCTGCGAGCCCCATAGGGAGGGTTTACGGGCTCCTCCATCCCCTTAAATAATCGTCCAGAGGGTGCACATGCGTGTCCTGTGGTTCCTGATCTGCTAATCCCTCTTCCCAGCCTAGCCCTCACCATGTGAGTAACTGATGCCCTTGAGGCACCTCTGCTTGCTGCTGGCTTCTTTTACTCTTCACAGAAGTCCCTAGGGCAGGGACTGCCTCTATCCTGGTCACTGCCTGGATTCCTCCCTCCTACACTGCTGTAGAAATTCCTTAGGGCAGAAAGCTGGGGATCACTGTCCGTCATCATCATCACCACCACCATCATAATCAGTCATTTTCAGTTAACATAGAAAGTAGTAGACTTCACTGAAGCATTGTCATACATCTATACCATCATACAATGTTCTCATTCCTGCCTTTCTACCTCCCTGCACTCTTTTCATCCTCTTTCTGCCCCAAATAGACTTCCCTTCGGCTTTCACATCACACGTATTTCACTGTCTTCTCCCTTTCCCCAGCGCCTCCCTTAGGATGGATCTTTCCCTCTCCTCCCTTGATCCTCTCTCTACTTGACTACATTCATGTCTGTGTGTGTGCATGTATGTACATTTAAATCCTAATTGTTCATCTAAGAGAAAACAGTGTTTGTCTTTCTGAATCTGGTTTGTTTCACTTAACAATCTCTGGTTTCATCCTTTTATTTTTTCCCCTCAGATATAACCATTTCATCTTTCTTTACAATTGAAAAAAAGTTGTGTATATGGACAACATTTTTTTGTTTTTGTTTTTGTTTTGTTTTGTTTTGCTTTGTTTGAGACAGGATTTCTCTGTGTAGCCTTGGCTGTCCTGGACTCTCTTTGTAGACCAGGCTGGCCTCAGACTCACAGAGATCCTCCTGTCTCTGTGGATCACATTTTCTTTTTCTGTTCACCTGTTGAAGGACATCTCAGCTTGTTCCATGCCTTAGCTAATGAACATGGATGTGTAAGTATGTTTGTGACAGAGATCCTCCTGTCTCTGTGGATCACATTTTCTTTTTCTGTTCACCTGTTGAAGGACATCTCAGCTTGTTCCATGCCTTAGCTAATGAACATGGATGTGTAAGTATGTTTGTGGCAGGAGTTAGACTCCTTCAGACATGTACCCAGTGATACAGCTGAGTTACATGGTATTTCTAGTCAGGTTGAGAACCCTCCTTTCTGAGCCCCATAGTGGCTGTAGCCATTTAGGCGCCCACCTGCAGGAACAAGGTTCCTGTGTCCTCACATTCTCACTGGAATTCGCTGTCATTTGTTCTCTTGGTGATAACCCTTCAGACAGGTATGAGAAGGAATCTCAGAGTCATTTTTATTTCCATTCCCTTGTGTTGGCCCCTTTTCAAGGATTTATGGACAACTGTGTTCCTTTTGGGAATTCTCCATTAGCTCTCTGGCCTGTTTATTGATTGGGTGGTTTGTCTATCTATTTTCTTCAGCTCTTTATATAATCTAGATATTAATCCCATCTGATGTGTAGTTGGCAAAGATTTTTTAGCAGGCCATCTCTTCTCTCTGATGATTGTTTCCTTTGCTGTGCAGAAGATTCTTAATGGCATGCAGTCTCCACAGGCAGCTCTTGGGGTTATTTCCTGGGCTCCAAGTCCTTTTCAGAAAGTCCTGGCCTGTGTCTACATCCTCAAGTATTTTCCTCTAATGGCTTCAGACCTCTGGGTCTTAAGTTACTTGAGGACCACTGTCTTGTTGCCATTGCCCATTGTTTCATGAATCTGAAATGTTCTGGATGTTTCAGGAAAGTCAGCCAAATCCACTCCATTACCCCGTGTTGCCTGGAAGCAGAAGTTCCAAAGCTTTTAACCATGGTGTCCAGGACCCAGCCCAGGCTTCGTACTCACTCCCAGCCCTGTGCAGCATGGGCTGACTAAAAAGAATGAGACTCCCTTGACACAGCAGACTGGAGCCTGGACCCTTCTCCAGTGCCCTCCTGGTCTGCCTGTCTCATCATCTGCACAGGGTCAGGAGAGGTGACCGACACGTCAACTTCACTGAGGCCCAGGAAGTGGTGACACGACCCCTGAGGTCTCAATATAGCTCTTGCCTTTCTGTCACGTTTAAAGAGAGTGACAGAAACAGCAGAGACACCGAGGCGGTTCTTTCCTGGTGCTTGACACTCCCTTGTCTGGCCACCTGCCTGTCACCCAGGATTGCCATCTCAGTGAGTAGGTCGCCCTTCCTTTGCATATTGGCAATCAGTGCTTGTCGCATCGTTCGGAGATTGCTGGTTCTTCATGCAAGAAGATCAGGTCTTAGTCAGCTTCATATTCATCCCTGGGCAGCTGGCGCCAGGTCCAGCTGAGGATGGTTTGTGTCTGATTCATCTCTCTACCCCCAGCTCCTAGCAGTGGGCCCTGAGCATGCTCAGTACAGGCTCAGTTCATGTCCAGGGAAATGCATGCATGCATACATGCACGAATGAGCCCTATCAGGAAGCTCTCTCTAAATACGATCCTTTAGGCTGCCCACACGGTGAGATTTATCATCATCACAGACGTACTGAAGGAAATCGAGGCAGTGACTAGGCTGGTGGGCAGCGCCAAGACCTTCAGGTCTCCACTCTAGGCCTCAGATAAGTTGGTCCAGTGTTTATTCTCTTTCCTGAAATGACAGCACCCAGGCTTCCTCCAGCGCTGGCATTCTCTAATCAACTCCAGCAAGGATAAATCCGAACGCCATCTTCGAATCTATCTCTGGTTTTGTGAACAAAATCCATGATTTACGCCTCAACCCGATCTCTTGAAATACCTCCTCTTCATGGGTGCAGTCTTTCTGCCTTGGGTTGTTTCCTTCCACACAGGAGGGGTTCGTCTGCACCTGCTGAGCCCCACATGGTCTCAGACAGAAGGACACACAACGAGAGCTAGCTGCCCCCATCCTGGTAGCAGAGTGTAAGGAAAGGAGGTCCTGCCAGATTCCAGACTGAGGCCTAAAACCTCTAAGGAGGCCTAAAATCTCTAAGGAGGGCCTTGCTGGCACCTCCGAGGGGAAATTCTAACTTAGGTGTATCTAGTTCACTGTGAACATCCCTAGCGGATGGGATCTTTCTCTGTGGTTACAGAATGGAGCACCTTCGCCTTCCTGTGTTCCCAAATGCCCTGAAACACTAGACTGAGGGGCAGCTACTCACTGCAACTACACACAGGAAGACTGCAGCTGCCCCATGCTGGGGGGAATGACCCTGGGAACATGCCCCCAAACAGGTCAGAGCCTAGGAAAGAGTCACGGAAGTAAAAAGAGCTTTGTCCTCCATGAAAAGGAGGTGCAAACCTTTGCTCTGGGCTACACCAGATCACCCCTGGAAAGACTCCACCAAGTCAAGGAGGCTCTCAAAGGGGGAGATTTGAGGTTGGCTATTTATCAACAAAATCACCGAGTGAGCTCATGGGTGGGAACATGAAACCCGAGCATCCCGATGGCTCTCCCGGCCCGTTCAGGGTCTGTGCAGGGACTGACTGCCTAAGACCAGCTCTTTGCAGCGGACAGCAGCCTGGTAGTATCATTGTCTCCAAGTTGCATCCAGAGTGTCTCTGGTACTTCTCAGGATCTCTGAGGAGCCGAGGTTCACTCTAGGGACTGTGCATTTGTTAATGGGCATACCCAATCCTTTGGGAGCCATAGGATGTCTTCCTGGTCCCCAGGATGTGCTCACCCCCTTCTTTCTATTTCTGCTCATCCTTTGTGGAGAGTACCAGAGTGTGAGTATCTGGGAAAGCCATCTAGGTGTTTGCTTATGATACTGATCACACACATACACACATACACACACACACACACACACAGACCACACAGGACCATCCTACAACATGTATTTACCCATGAATATGAAACATCAATGTCTATACAAAACACTCCCTTACAGATGTTTATTGCAGCTTTTCCTAGAGACCAAAAATCTGCCAACAGCCTAGGAGTCCATAAGCAGATAGATGAACAAACAGTTGTAGCACACATACACACAACATACACACAACATACACACAACCTACACACACCATAGGAATACTACTCATCAACAAAAGAGAGAACTTCCCAGCTACCTGGGTAAATCCCAACACCTCTAAATAAATAACGAATGCCCGTCACAGGAGCCAATTCATACGAATGCCAGAAACAAATACATCTTATCTGTTATTTATCAACTGCTAAGATGGTTGTCCTGGGTTAGGCGTTGTTGAGGAAGAGACTCAAGGATATTTTGAAAGTCTTGGGAATTATGGGTGTGGCTTCTGCTGATACAGTCATTTGTCACATCTGTCAGATGGTGTATTGACAGAAGGGACTCTCCCCTGGGCACATCCGTGTGTCCTTAGAGCATCTTCCAGTGGCTCCATGCATTCTGTTGTCTGCTGCAGGGACAGAGCTGGGGGGCGGGGGAGGGGCATACCTGGTCTTGTGCAGCTCTTCAGGTATACTGATGACCGATGACTCGTGTAGCCCTGTGTGTCGGTGTGATCTGCCACGTTCAACTCCATCTTCCCCTCTTTGCCACCTCATTAGTCCAATTACTCCTTCAAATTGTAGGTTCAATAGATAACAATATTTTTGAGGCAAGGTCTTATGGTGTAGTGCAGGCTAGCCCGAAGCCTTCCATTCCCCTGCCTCAGTTTCCAGTGGACACCAAGCTGGGAAGGACTTCAGGAAACCCTCTCTCTGCTCCTGTGCCTCTTTCCCATCCCCTCCCCCAGACCACTGTAATACCCAGGCCTCTGGGATGGGGCCCCAGGCTCTCTCTTTGAGAGACTGGGGCTCACCTTCCCCCAGTCTCTGGAGACCCTACTCCAGGTGAACAGCAAAGCTGCCCAGACCAATGAGGAAATGGGCTTACCCTAAGGGCTCCTCATGGGTAGGGCAAGGACAGGAGGTCTTTGTGGAGTCAGGTGTCAGAAGCTGTGACGGTCACACCGCTTTCCGTGCAAACTAAAAAAGCTGCTGGTAGCCTCACCTGGGCCGAATCCAGGCAGCTCTCACGAGAAACTCAGTTCGGAAATACACAGAGGGGGCCAGCCTCCCTCTTCTTCTCCCCCTAAGTCCCCTGTGAGCCAGCTGACCCACCCCCAACCACAGAGGCCCGGGATTTAATGCCTCAACTGAGAGAATGAGATGTTCTGTTATTTTTCATGGGAAATTAAACCCGACCCTGCTGTCAGTTACCTCATGCCTGGGAGGATGGAGGCCTGCTTAGCCAGGCGCTCAACCCCTGCTCCGAGCTGCCAAGGCGGGATGGAGGCCCCGAACGGGGGGGAGGGACTGGCTGGGGGCCAAGCATGATGTCACCCGCTGAGGTGGGGGTAGGGAAGGCAGAAAAGGTCAGAGGGCCTTCCTTGGGGTGATGGATGGGCTGTGAGCGCCACTCCCAGCCAACATCACACAGACCCACCTCGCTTGCTCACAGAGGCTCGGTCTCTGGTCTCTTTCAGCTCCCAACTCTACCTCGTGCCCTGCAGAGGACAGCTGGTGGTCAGGGCTGGCGATCATCGCTGCAGTCCTCTGTGCCTCCCTCGTGTTTCTGACCGTGCTGGTCATCATCTGCTACAAAGCCATAAAGAGGTGAGTGTGCAGCCACCGTGCCAGGTGGAGCCACTCTGCCAGGACCCGGCTGGGCTGGGATGTCTTCAGTTGCCGGGGCACTTTTGAAAATGATAAAGACGGACACAGTCACGGGTCAGGGGCAGGGGAACCTCTCTATCCCTAACGGTTTAATGCTTGCTGTGAATTTGCTGCAGTGGCTACAGTGGTTTCCTCTTTGTTCTCGGATCTTTAACATTTTAGAGTTGAGCTCACACACACCTTCCCAGTGTTAGGAAGTTTTACACGTCTGCTTCAGAAAATACAAAAACCATACAAGAAACATTGCCAAACACCAAAGGGTAGCAGTCATTAATAATATTTCTGAGAAAGGTTTTTTTTTTTTAGCCCCTGATCTCCAAGCTCTAAAAGTTACTTCTAACTAGTAGTAGAATAATTATTAGCATCTCAAATATTTAATTTTTTTCCTTCTGAGTCCACTCTTCTGTGTAGCCTCGCTTTAATGATTCAAGAACAAAGAGAATTACAAAAGAAAATATTAGGGTGAGGGTGTGGTCAGGTACTAAGGCCTGGACCTCAAGGGGTGGGCTGGGACACCTGGGCAGGAGAGAGGGAAGACATGAACTGCTTCACAGACCCGGGCGTGCTCATCCCCGGGGTTTGGGGTTTGCTTCTAGAACTCAGATCACAGGATGACCGTCACAAACAAACCAATGCTGAGTCCCCAGGAACTGATTGGACACCTTGGCTTGTCACTAAGCTTTGGGTTCATCTCTCTGCCCTGTGTCCCCAGTCTATCTCCCACCTTCCCCCAGTGTGCCGCATTTTCCAGCTTAGGAAACTGAGTCTCCAAGGAGCCAGGAATCTGCCTTGGTATCAGAGTTTGAGTCCAAAGTTGTGTGGTGCCAAAGCCCACTCCTTGCCATGCTGGGGTGCACAACTAAAGCTGAGTTGAAGATGAGCCTCCACACTCCTGCCAGCCCTTCCTGGGGATCGGGAAGGAGGGACTGCAGAGATTTGATGTCTGTGCCCTGCTGAGATCAGAAGGACAGGTGGACCTACAGGTTTAGAGTCCCTAAGACCCAGGAACTCTGGGCACAGTCCTGGCTTTGGACACCAAAGTGAATAGAGTCTCCCATTGCTAAACTTATGAATGCTTACTATGTGCTGGCTCCTCTAACAGAGACAGGTAATGTTTGGATGATAAGGATTATTTTGCCATAAGCTATGCACATGATACCAGGCAGGAAGGCTGATGGTCCCCAGGCCTGGGGACAACTGCCTGCTGTGGGTACTCAGAGAGGTCGTGCTGAATCCCAGTTCCAGTCAATAACAGTTGAGCCCTGAGCCTTGTGAGACTTTCAGAATTAGAGTGTGAGCTGTTCCTTATATACCTTGGGGTGACGGTGCAGATGCCACCCTCGACTGAGCCGTGGAGGTGACTTATCCTGGAGCCAACAAGGTTTGACATGGTCAAGTTTGTCTTGTCCTTTTGTCCCAGTGGGCTGTGGGTCATCTGGCCTTACACACGGCTTTTGGGCTTGGATCTTGCCACGTTCAACTCCATCTTCCCCTCTTCGCCACCTCATTAGTCCAATTACTCCTTCAAATTGTAGGTTCAATAGATAACAATATTTTTGAGGCAAGGTCTTATGGTGTAGTGCAGGCTAGCCCGAAGCCTTCCATTCCCCTGCCTCAGTTTCCAGTGGACACCAAGCTGGGAAGGACTTCAGGAAACCCAGGACAATCCTTCCTGGGCTGCCAAGGTCACCTTGGGAACCAGTTCCTAGGAAGAACAAGGGGTTTGTGTGTGCCTGGCGCCCGAGTAAAATAGATAGGGGCTGCTTCCAAGGACACACTTACGTTTTTGTTTTGTAGCTGTCTATTCTGCTGTCTGGAACCTCAGAAAAGCAGACGCCCAGACTCTCAGTGGGTCAGGTGACACAATGGGCTACCTCTGCCCCACAGCCCCTCCTGCAAATGATATCTACCCCCTATCCTGTGGGATCTCAGGGGTTTAGAGAGCTGTCCGAGAGCCTGGGATATCATGGAGTTCTCTGTCTGGAGCTCCATGTGGGGCTCGGCAGTACTTTCTTCATCATCCTCACTAGGAAAGGCTCTGTCTACTACAGGTTCATGACTCACCTTCACCTGGGTGTGGAGAGAGAGGTAGCATGTACCATCTGCTTCACTTAGGTACACCTTGGTGGCTGGAGAAAGCTTTTTCTGGCTTTGGGCTTAAGGTTGGGGGAACCAGTATTCTTTAGAGGAGTCTCACGCCTCTGTGTGTTGGGGTGTGGGGGTGTGGAAGGCTGGATAGCAGGAAGGAAGGATGAATGCATCTTTTCCCTCCACCGTGGGCTGCTCCGAGCTGTGCTTCAGCCACCCCTCCTCAGTAGAACAGTAACTGGGGGTAACAGTGTCATCTCATTGCCAGCAGAGCCCTAGAGCCCAGGCAAACAGACACCGGTGGAGGCCGTTCCTACAAAGGTCCTTCTGGGCTCTGTAGCTGGAGCCCTGCACGTGATGCCCTCAGCAGAGGTCAAGAGCACCTCGTGGGTGCAGTCAGATGGTCTTTAAATGGGAAGACCACTGCCACCCCCTTCTGCCATCCCTTCTGCCCACAGGCCAGGCCACATGGAGACACTCACTTCCCTTCTCTTTTGGTTTTAGGAACCAGGCCATTTAGAGGAGTTCTCTGTGGCCTCTGCTTTGCTTAGAGGGACCAGCCCAGACTGGCCCACAGGTTGGAGGATCAGGAGGAGTCCTAGCAATGTCTGCTAGCTCTTCCAGAGCCTCAGAAGGTGAAGGCCAAGTAGGAAGTCTGGGCAGACTGGAGACGGTATGATGGCCACTGCTGGCCAGTCAAGCGGCTTCCATGATGCCTCTCTGACAGCAGCGCTGAGAGCTAACGGATACTTACAGAGCGCTTACTGTGTGCTAGCCACTCACCCACACGCTTCATGTGCACTAATGTGTTTAATCCTTCCAACAAACCTGTACGGGGGACGCTGTTGTTGTGCCCATTTTATAGAAAAGGAAACTGAGGCTCAGAGAAGTTGCATAGATTTCCTGAGTTCACACAGGTAGAGAGGGTTGGAAGACTGAGGTTCTAAAAGCTGTGGCCTCTGCCCCTTAACATGGCCAGCGTCCCCCATGAGTACCATGTTTGGTGAGAGAATGGAGTTGCAGAGCTACCTTTTGTTTTGGGGATTCAGCTTTCACTGGCACCAGTGAAGCCCAGAAGGTTTTGGGAACAGCTAGGACCAGAGTATGGGGAAATGAACAGAGTGGGTGTTGGCTCTGGTGCCAGAAGATACACAGGCCAAGTATCATGAGGGCCCTTTATGTCATCACCACCATGAGCTGACATCTGGGACCTTTGGGGCCCTGTGATTAAAGCTGGGTGAGATAGAGTTCTTAGAAGGCTCAGTAAGACTTTGAGGGCTCTCTGGGAGGAGGAGCAGGGAGGCCTTCCCAAAGAGACTGTTCTTAGGAAAATGCCTGCTGGGGACCTAAGGGGACAGCCAAAGATGGCAGTCCAGGTCCTACTGCCATGAAGCGGGGGCTCTTGGCAAATCAAAGCTTTCACTCAGCCTCAGTGTTCTGCCCTCTGCCCATGAAATGACTCTTAACTCCAGCCTAGCTTCTTCCGGGGGCTGAGAGGACTCTGTGCAAAGCATGACATACCCTACAGAGGAGGATGTGTGGGATTTGATCTTGCCTTCCTAAAAGCCACCATGGCCAGGCTCAGCCAACTGGGGTGGTGATTTCATCTGTGAACGCCTGCTACAAGAAAGAGGGAAACGCGAATAGACTGGACCTTAGAACGTCCGTGAGAAGTCCTGATCATCCTGTGACTCCACTGACCATCTCCCTGCCTCCCCACCCCACCCCCTTGCTGAGATTGTGCAAACAGAGTCCATCCAAAGGTCTTTGAACCAGTCACAAAATACTATCCCTGTCCTTAGCAGAGACTCTGAGGATGCTTGTGAAGGCAGAAGCCATCAATCCCCGAGCTTTCGAAGATGACTGTAAGTGTCTAGTTTAGATAATACCTAGCAAGAGCCACTCATCCTGGGTACCTCTGAAATCATCTCCACCTAAGACAGCCGTATAGTGGTGGGAAACACAGATTGTACGGCCCAGCCCAGAAGGATGCCAGAGACCTCCTGAGTGAGGAACAAGGACTTCAGCCAGTCCAGGAAGTAGCACTGAGGTTTTACACACCAAGCAAGGGGGCTAGACCCTTTTCAGTGCCTCCCTCCTCACTGTCTTCATCCCTCATATACGAGAAATGGATCTTGGGCTCAGAAGCCCCTGAAATGAGCTTCAGATGGTTCAGTGAAACTGTTAAAGATCCACTGTCCAGGAATGATATTTTGCGACTGATTGAAAGACCTTTGAATGGAATCTGCATAATCACAGCAAAGGGTTTGGGGGGTGGGGTGAGGCACAGGGAGATGGTCAGTGGCATCATCAGGACTTCCCGCATGACACACTAAGGTCAAGTCTACTCACGTTCCCTCTTTCTTGTACCAGGCAGTGCATACTAGCTCATCACCACTGCCATAACCATCACCAAAATCACATCATCATTACCATCTCCACCGTCTCTATATTATCACCACTATCACAGCCTCCAAAACCTCCACTACCCCCTTCACCATCATTATCATGCTAACCATCAGCGTCACCCTCTCCTGTCACCGCCAGCATCTCCAACTACCACCATCATCTCTTCCACCATCGCTGACCCCTCCTCTACCATGCTTATCACCATGACAACCACCACCACCAGCAGCAGCAGCAGCAGCATCACCTGTACCATCACCACCATCACCAGCTGGCATTACTAATGCCTCCCCTACCCTCACCACTCATTCATCACATTTGCCATGATTTTGATTGTACAGAGGCAGGATGCAAAATCCAGTCACTAACGCCACTCCCTATGAACCAACAGCCCCAAAGGGATCAATCAGAGCTTGATTATACTAGGCTGGCCACACATTTTGGTTTATCCAGAAGAGTTCCAATTCAGACTTGTTGCCCCCTTTCCTTCTCAATAGGCCCTGGCTTGCATACTAAGTTATACAGTTATACAGACGCCCTAGTAAGAGTCTACATAGCTTCTGATTGACCCCACAGAGGTCTAACCTGGACTCTGGCTGGGAGGTTACACCACCACAGTTTCTAGGAACTAATGGCTTCTTTTCTCCCCCTACTTAATCCTTTCTAGGAAACCGCTGAGAAAAGATGAAAATGGCACCAGTGTTGCTGAGTACCCCATGAGCTCTGCCCAGAGTAACAAAGGGGTGGATGTGAGCACTGCGGTGGTGTGAATCTGCAGGCCTTGGACCCACTGGCTGGAAAAACACCTTGGTGGCACTGGTGGACATGGGATGGCAGGTGGACATGGGCTGACCCTGGGCCTGTCCAGGACTTCATGCTTTGCAGGCCTCGAGCCTCCTGAAGGAGAAAGCATCCTCTTCCCAGGCTAGCCCTGGTCACCCCAGGGGTGCTGCACAGATACTAGGCTTGAGCCAGGCTCCCCGCATGTGGCCCCCCTGAGCAGCAGCACCACCCAGGGCTCTCCATACTCTCCTCTTTGTCTTGTGTTGGGCGCCCCGACTGTCACCCAGTTGCTAATGAAAGCATGTAGCCCAAGGAAAGCAGAGGGTCTGTCTGTCCTTCTGGGGCAGGCAGAGACCCCAGTTTAGCCAGAGGAAAGGTGACCCAGGGACTGCTCCCATTCTGGCAGCTTCCTCTCCTGCAGGAAGCCCACCTGCTTCCCTGTGGACATTCTAACAAAAGCCATCACACAGCCATGAGACAAATGTCCCCTTGCAAAGGTGCTTCCCACACATCTGGCCACCACTGTATCTGCCGTGGTCTTCCATCTCCAGAGCCCATGTCACCCTCCTTTGCCCACACACAGCGTAGCCTGCGGCTCCTGACTGCATGCCTGCCAAGGGAAGCAGTGAGCTCAGCTTACACGGTCCCCAGGAAATGGACTCCGTGTCTCCCAAAAGCCCAGACCGAGGACGTCCCAAGAAAGACAGAGGTTCCCTTTGCCTGACATCTCACACCTGGCTCTCCAGGAAGCATCAGTGTGAGCCAGGCCCTGTCTCACCGGACAGAGGTCACAACTTGTGCCAAACCCATGTGGTACTCTGTGCTAGGCCAATGCTGGCCTGGTGCTGTGTGCCTCCCCTTGTCCCCAAGAGTCCCCTGAAGCCTAAATTTGGTACTCAGAATGTTCCCCGGAGAAGATGGCCTTCTTCTGGGTATCCTGGAAGGGGCTTTTCTCAGAGTGCCAGGGCTGTTATGGCACTGAAGCCTCCTGAGTGTGGGAGGAAGGGAGAGTGAGGAAGAGCCATCCAGCCTTGCCAACCCCCTGCCCACAGGCTGGTTCTCCTGAATACCACCCACACAGGGAGGCACATCCCTTGACCCCTGTGATTTTATGTCCCTTGGCCCCCTCACCAGCCACATGTACTTGCCTAGAAGGAAGAGGCCTCCTGGAGGGCAGCACAGTGTAGAGGTTTAGCCGGGTGTGTTAGCCCCCTCCTCAGTCACCAAAGCCAGGTCAACCGACAGACACAAAAATCAGTCCTATGTGGCTGGGTACCCTGAAGCTGCCGCTGTCCTGCAGCCCCAACAGGCACAGGCTAAGGGGAGGTCCAGGGCATAGCTCCTGTAAGGGACATTTGCTTGAGGACATGGTTTTGGCTTGGGTTTGAATTTCACCTTCACAGCATTACCTTGGCTCTGGCACAGGGTTGCCAAGATCCTTCTGTGGAGCTGCCCCCACCTCAGCCAGGACAGCACCTGGCAGCCCCCATTCGGATGTGGTCCCAAGTGATGAAGAAGCCAAAGCAGGTAGATCAGGGACAGGCTGACAGGGGTGAGAAGCCTGACCATCTCCACCCCAGTGCCTTGTCTCACACCTGCCCCCCACACACACCTTGATCTAAATTGAGATAGGGCCACAGTCCCCTGGTGCCTGTGTCTGCAGCAGACACTGGGCAGATAGGGGGGTGATCCTAGTTGTAAACATGCACATTCCGGAGCCTCACAGTCCAGAGACACCCCCCCCCCCACGCACACACATACACATACACATCTTGAGTTATCTAGTCCCAGGAGTGAGGAAGGGACACCCCTAGCTGGAAGAGAGCTTTCTGCTAGGGGACCTGGAGGGCTGGGCAGAGTCTGAGATTTCCACACACCGACATCCTGACCTTGGAAACCCAGGAAGTGCACAGTGGGGGTGTGCTGTCAGCCAGCAGGGTTTCCACTTCGCCTGGCTATGGTGCATGTAAACGCTCTCCAGTGGGCTTGGGTTGCCCCAGTACTCAGTTAGGGGAAGCCAAGGGAAGAGCCAAAGTTTGAAAAGGGTCCCCCGGAGAACAGCCTCCCAAGCCCAGAACTGACCATTCAGAGGACGCGTCTCCCGTCACAACAGAAGCCACTCGTGTTTAAACGTACAGAAAATCAGCGTCGACCGAGAACGTGGACTTAGAACTTCGTTTCAGAGGCCGTGCGTCAACTCCGCCAGGACCCGATCTCAGTGCAGCCTGACTGCAGAGGTCAGCGAAATGTCCGTGTCCGCGCCTTTCCCCAGGTGTCCCCACTGTGGTTAAGTCAGAACTCAGCGGCACTTAGGATCTCCCAGGTACCAGGTGTTTCCACAAGCCTTCTAGAGGACATTTTGGATGAAAGAATAATAGGTGTAAAAATAAACATATTATACATAGTTATATATATTTAAAGAGATATCTATATATACAAATATATATATATATAAATATTGTACTCCGAGCTGTACAAATAGGACCTAAATGGTCCAGGTAGTGTGTGACCTGCAGTGCATGAATGTAAATACCCTGAACCTGCCTTCTCAGCAATGCGTGTGTTTGGGAGGTGACTGTGCCGCTGGCATTCTGCCTCGCTGGGCAGATGCGCACGCCAAGACTCGGCAGCCCCTTCCTTACAAGGGAGGAAGCATCGAGATTTTTTTTTTATTGTCAATAAAAATATACTTATAAAGGTGCCTGTCACTGTGGTCTGTGGTGGGTGCCTGGCCCTGAACGTGGATGAGAAAGAGCAGGCATGCTCCTGTGAACCCAGGGAGGGCTGGACACTTTGAAGATACTTCATTGATTTATCCTAACATCGAATGGATGGGTTTTC
The DNA here is from genome assembly GCF_030254825.1 of Meriones unguiculatus. Taxonomy (NCBI): domain Eukaryota; kingdom Metazoa; phylum Chordata; class Mammalia; order Rodentia; family Muridae; genus Meriones; species Meriones unguiculatus. The sequence continues at coordinate 108,559,659 of NC_083355.1, read as the reverse complement.
CTTTGTTTTGTTTTTGTAGATTTCTTTATTTTCGTGTGTAGGAATGTTTTGTCTGCCTGCATGTATGTGTATACCACACGTGTGCCTGGTGCCCTTGGAAGCCAGAAGTGGGTATCAGATCCCCTGGAACTGAGGTTATAGATGGTTGTGAACTACCTAATGTGGATGCTGAGACCAAACCTGTGTCCTCTATAAGAGCAGCAAACCCTGTTAATGAAGTTCCCTCTCTCCATCCCCAGGGCTGGGACCTCTAAGGCCAGTCCTGCCCCTCATCCTCTCACTTACCACACCCATCTAAAGAGAGACTAGAGCCACAGGCTTTTCCAGTTTACCTGGGCAGAACTAGTTCAGACCCGGGACTCCCAGGGCTTGCACTGAGAAGGCTCCAGGAGAATGGTCTGACCCTGGTGTGGGTATCCAGGCACTGAGGATCTTCTGGCCATGCTGGAAGAGTGGGGTTGGGCCTGCGGCCAGTGTCCTAGAACATCATCCCTTCCTGGATACCAACACCCACTTTCTGGTCCTGACATATGCTCCAACAGAGGGGCCACAGGGAGAGCAGGTCCACTCCAGACTGACCTGGGTCTACAGGACACAGGGCAGGAGCCACTGAGGGCTGTACACAAATCCAGACCCCACCAAGAAAACTTCCCCAAACTTCCATCTTTTTTTGGGCCAGTGGGGTCCAGGAGGGATGTTGGGAGAGAGAAAGCCATTGTCCTCATCTTTAGGGTAAAAAGGTGGATCAGAAAGGGGACTCTGATGGTCAAGGTCACACAGAGACCAACCAACACGGGTAGGCTGGGCTTGGGACCTAAACCTTGAGCACTGGCCTCTGACTGAAGGGACTAGAACATAGACTGTCTCCCCATAATTGAGATACAACTGCTTTTTCCTATGCCCACCAGGTTCCCAATGTCTCAGCTACTCCAGTGAAGGTGGACAAAAGAGCCCTCCATGTCCTGAACTATTGGTGGGTATCTTGTAGCCAGATGTCTGCAGGAGCTTGGGCGAGGATCTGTATCCCAAGGCCCCAGGGAAATGAGAGGAGTTGTGGAGAGCCCTCCAGAGCCAGAGATGTTTTGCTCAGTACCTTTCCAACATCACTGGGGCCTGAGAAGCTGCCAGCTATAGGAGTTCCCATTCCCAAGCAGGCGCACAGTGGAAGAGCCATCATTACAGTTACTGCCACTGTTGCAGTCCATAAAAGCCCCTATACCACCCAGGCTTTTGACCTGACTCCTCCATGATGGTGCTGTTGAGCATGGAACACCTCAAGCCTCATACACACCCCTGTGTGCCCCAGCCAGAGCACCAGAGCAGCAAGCCTGGGGCCAGGAGAGGACAAGACAGACAACAGCCAGCCTGTGTGTAAGGCTCTGTCCATCTGTGCACAGAAAAGGGCTTCAAGGCCAGACTGGAAGAGTGTAGAGGGGACAGGATGCCAACCCAGAGCAGGGGCACCAGAATCCTCCCAGGTGTCCCATCCCCACCCTAGCTCTCCTCTCTGGGGTCTTCGTTGCAAGTTTCAGCTCCAGTGACCAACACAGAACACTGTTCTGACCAGTCGGACAATAGTGTGCCCTGTGAAGGGGCCCCTGCTGCCACCAGCAGGCATGATGCACAGTGGCACCCACAGGGTACTTGGCCTGGCAGTGGCAGAAGACACAGAAAACCAGCCTTCGGTCCATGGGAGCGGCCGTAGCAAGCAGCTCTTCCACCTTCCTTCCCTACAGAGTAACACTCAAACGTGTGTGGCACCTGGAAGCCAGTCCCACCCAGCTGCTGTATCTGACAACTCCCTTGACGGGCCACCTGTAATGCTGTGTCCATCCCATTATAGCCAGACAGCCCCGCCCCTTCTCTCTGGTCTTGCCAAACCCTGACCTCTCTGACCGCTGAGCTCTCCAGCTCCTTCTTTCTTCACTCCCTCCCTCCCCAAGAAAGGGACTCTGCTACTGCCCAGGTGCCACGCTGAGGTCCCCAGCTGGACCCCTCAGAGGTCCGTGGCTGCCGAAATATGCCTTGGCCTTTCAGGCTGCTCTTCAAACCCACATCTACTCTCCTGGCTCCTCCCTTCCAGCCACCCACTCCGTTTCAGGTCCCTTTTTCCACCTGCCAGCCCTGACTGCAATTTTTCCTCCATCTACTGTTTGCCCACCTGCCACTGGCTGCTGGGACCTCTTCCAGGGCTTTGCTCTTCAGTCTTTCTGCCCTGGACCCTGCTCCCCCACGCTCAGCACTCACGCCTACTGTCTGGATACACTGCATGTCTCTGCTGCACACTGCTCCCACTCCTTGTCCGGTCCCTGCCATCCCTGATTCCTGTCGGCCTTGCCCCTCTCTGCCATCCAGGGCTCTTCCAGGGGCTACCTCCTCCTCAGCCACAGGGCACCCATGCAGCGTACACAGAGCCAGTTACATCCCCCTTTAGTCTGTGTGTAGTTCTCACTCTTTCTCCTCCCCCGTGGGTATGACCTCACATGGGTATCCCATGCCACGTGACCCTGTAAGCCCCTCGAGACTCTTGAACCACTCGGACCCATGCTGTGTCCTGGGGACACAGGGGAGAGGACAGACAGGTTTGCATGCTGTAGGAGCAAGTTGGTGGTGGCAATGGTTCCTCAAGTCACACACAGCGGGTAATGAGTATGGAGGCTACAGATACCCAAGGTTGGCTTTCTAACACTTCTATACCTCAGTTTGAACCCTCCCCTTTAAGCCTAAGAGACATTCCCCCCCACCACCACCCGTTTTTTTACAGAGGGTAAACAAAGCTTTGGAGACATTAAGGGGCTGCCAGGGCTTAGAAAGACAGCAAGGAGAAGCAGAGCTGCAGTTGAGATCCAGGTCTGTATGGCCACAAGTTCCAATTCTTCCAACTCAGATGGGTTCTCGTATTTCAAAGGGCCCCCCACACCCCAATGCCCCCACAGAACTGCTTCTCCAGACCTCAGGAGAGGGACAGAGCCTATAGCCATCCCAGCCTCTAGAGGCTTCATCTAAAGCTCTGGCCAGGCCCTCAGAGCCTCAGTTTTCTCATCTCTATGGGGGAGAACAAGCTCTTCCTCTCATCGCTCGTGACTTTCTCCCACCGCTCCTAGTTTCTCTCTATTCTGTCACCTTAGTCGAGTTTCAATACGGTATTGCTGCCTGCCCACTTGTGAATAATTTCTGGTTTGTGCCCAAGTTTTCTGCTCTGCCCCTGTTAGAAGACACGGCATGTGGGAACAGGGGACCCTCTCTGATTTGGGGTCTTACTCCTTACCAAATCTCAAGCCCTCCAAACATCCTAACACGCCTCACACTAGAAAAGATTTGTTAAATTAACTGGCATACAGTGGCTCACAAATTTAACACAGTACACACGGATATTTAAAAAAAAGAGAGAGCATTTTATTTCACACAAAGGCCTGCAGCACACAATTGGGTATTGTCAAGCCTGAATTTATACTTAGTGATATCTTGTCCTCTTACTTCACTAGTGCCATTCAGTCATCTTAGTTTCCTTTGGCTAGACACTGTGGCATTATTCCAAAGGCCACTCTCCTCTAGAAGGCACCAAGCTGGACCACTGAGCAGGCATTGGCAGTCACTGACACATAGAAGCTGGCCAGAGAGCTTTCCTTGGTGCTCTCTTCTCTGCTGCAGAAGGACTGCCCTGGCTGCTCCTTGAGCTGAGCAGGCTAACCCTAGCTCTTCTATCCCTTGGCATCACTAGCTGACCCCTGCCCTGGTACCTGTGCTGTAAATGTTCTTCTGATGTGTCTAATTTTCTTAGCCCCCGACCCTTGGGGATTCTGGCTCTCTGATCACACCCATGGGCCAAAGAAGGGCTGTGGGCACTTCCAGCACTCCCAGAGGCATGTCTGCAGCTCCGCAACTTCTTGAGGAAAGACAGACATACACCCTGGCTCCCCAGCCCTCCCCGCTTTCTCTCCCTCTTCCTTTGGCCGGCAATCCACTAGGATCCAGAAGAGGCGAGCTCTCCACTCTCTCGTCCTGTCCGTCCAGAACTTTCCCTGCAGCCTGGCCTCCTCCTGCCCCGACCATCCACAGCACAGACTGAGGCATGCTGTTTCCTGGAGAGGAATAAAAAAATGCAGTTATTATTTTCAAAATATTATCCCCATTACAAACACAGTGCTGTGCTTCTTCCATGTGACTCCAAATGCTGGCAGAACGTGCCACGTAGAGGAGGATTCCCCAGTTGCTCATTCAGACTTGGAAACGTGGGGAGCCTTGAGTCAGCACATGAAGCAGAGTGGGAACAGCACACTGAGGAACTAGAGCCTGGCGCCCGTTGCAAGCTGTGATTTCTCTTCAGCAAAACACCAGCTGTCCCCAGCATTAGAGTCTGGAGAGTAAGTGGCGACATACAGAGCTCATCCCTGTGTTACTTGCAACCTTTCTTGGTGCTAAAGGCAGACAGCATCTATCCCTTCATGCACTTTGTAAGGCATGGGGAACTGTCACCTCCATTTTGCAGCTAACGAAGATGAAGCTTAGAGCGTGTCACCCATGATCAGAAGGCAAGAGACCATGCAGGTCCCAAACCCAATGCCAGACTGTAACTCTGGTGTCTGTACCATCCCCTCTGATCCACATTGGATCCCAGCTTCTGCCTCCCAGGCTGAAGACCAGCTCCCTACACTCTGCTGTCTACCCAGTTCCCCTTAGCCCATCTGTCTCCAGCTCTGCAATTCCCCAACTCCTCTGGACTCCTCACATGGAAAGCGCAGCAGTCATTCAGCTTGATTATCCACCGATTCCTCTCCTTTCTAAGAGGCCACTTGAAGGAGTGGAAATCAAGGTGGCAGCCAGGCAGCCCCAGGAGGCACCTTTCTCCACTGGCCCGCAAGGCCCTGTCTGGGCTGTGGAATTGAAAAGCCTGCTGTCTGTCCCTCAACCAACCAAAGTCTCAACTCTTCTGTGCACCTTGCAGAGTGGAGCTTGTGCCAGGGGCTCACCTTGGCATACTCACCTGTCCTTCGCTTCTCTAAGGAAGAATTCAGCCTGGTGTTGGGCTGTTGTTCATCACGTTGGGAGGCAGGGTCCTTGGCAGCTTGGATCCCACAGCAGAGGAGTGATGCCAGCCAGGGACAGGAGGGCCAATGTGGAGTAAAGAGCATGGCCTCAAACCCTGCTTTGCCCTTTGTCCTTTGCCTCCTGCCAAGGAAATCCTTGGTTCCTATAAACTAGAGCTCAGTCTAAGCCCAGGTTAGTAAACCCAGAGCCTGTTGGGCAAGCAGTTAAATAAGGGAAGATTAGGGAGCCAGAGACCAGCTCAGAGATCACAGGATTTCTGTTCACAGGCTGTGGTGTTGGTTTTTCCTGACTCTGAGGCCAGATCAGTGGTGGGAGCTAGCCCACGTGAGGCCAAGTGTGTGGTAGGAGCTGTCCCTGGAGCTCATGGAGGGGACATGCTGGAGGTCATGGTATTCAACCACAGATACTCCAATCAAAAGAAAAAATAAAATTGCAAGCTTCTCACACAATTGGCACTGTGGGCAAGGTCAGCCTGCGGGCTGCCTACTGATGCCTTTGGGTCTAAATGGTTCTAAGTTTTCTTGAGAGTCAGATGAGCAGCAGAGGCCCCTCCCTCTATCTAGCTGCTGGTTTCTGTAATGTAAACAACTGAGGCTGCATGAGGGAGACACATCCTGCTCCCTTGCAGAGGGGCTTCAGCAAAGAGCCTCCTTTTCCTCGTCTCTTCCATGAGACTCCTACCTCACACCACTGTGAAGGTTAAATTACATCATGACTCAAAGGCATGCAACATGTAGAAAGCCCTTTTCAATGCTGTCTGTGGTTATAATTAATTAGGGGCAGGTCTTTTCAGAACTGAGTGAATCCCCCTCGGCAGGGTCCAAACGGAATTGCTCATCACCACAATCTTCAGTTCATACAAGTTTATTCTTTTTCCTGTTATCATTACTATTAACTTTGTGGTGCTAGGGATTGAACTCAGGACCTTGCACACAACAGGCAGGCATCCTAACCATTCCACCTACACTGCAAGTCCTTTTTTTATTTTTATTTAGAGATAGGGTCTGAGTTGCCCAGGCTGGCCTTGAACTTGTGATTCTCCTGCCTCAATCATTCCTGTAGACAAATTTGTTCTTTTATTTTTTTTAAATATAAACATTATAGTCAGGGGAGGAGGTAGGAGAGAAACCTGTGGTCTGGATATAATATATGAGAGAAGAAGAAAAAAAAAGTATTATAGTAATGGCTAAACTAAATGAGACTCAAGTTATGATATGTAATCTTTCCACAGAAATTAATTCTCAAAAATAGGGAGAAAAGACCTTTGTCAGATGAGGTGACTCTTTTGTGAGGACAAGACTGAGGACATTCAATAAACAGAAATGCCTGAGAAAGCCCCAGATTTCTCTAGCTCATGCTTCATCTGTCACAGCTCAGCTAAGATGAAAACAAGCGATTTCTAGTGGAGCTCTGACTTGGGGTCTTATACCCTTCAGCATAAGCCACTGCCAGCAACACGGCTCAGAACAGGCACTTAACTCAGGCTTCCTATGTCCCATCTGCAAAAATGGGAAGAGGCTCTGCACCTGTCTCAGGCAAGAGAGTAAGGGCAGCGTCCAGAAGCAGCTCGGAACTTAGTAGATACCTGATAGGATAGATAGAGGTTGTCTGGGCTTCCCTTAAGGACCCTTCCCATAGGCTCACTGATTGCTACTTAGCTGTGGGCCGAGCTGGCCAACCTCTCTTTGACACCTCAGGCATCATGAGCCATGGGTCGCCCTTCAAAACACCATGGTTTAAAATGTGCAATGAGCATCACCCATTCCATTCTGCACAAGAACCATTATTGTCAAGACAGGTCATTTGCCCAGTATACATATTTGCAAAGGAATAGTACAATGTCTGCTCCGCCCAGTGAGTACAGAGGCCCTCTAATCACAGCCCATCAGAGTCCTGGGGGACAGCCCATCTTCTCTGACCTGATCCAGTCTTCTTTTGTCCTGCTGTCACTTGACAATGGAGACAAAGCTGTTGTAACCATTTGGCCTTAGGGGAGGCTCCTGGGGAAGAGGTTTCTGGAAACATCTTGATGTGTAGCAGAATGACACATTTGCAAGGAGGTGATGGACAGAGGATCTGGGGACGCTTGGCTAATGAACACGTTTTGGCTCTTGTGGTCTTGTGAATCTTCATTCAGATGCACTGGCTCAAGGGGAAACCAAAAGCTTGCAGCTGTGAGCCATCCTCCTCTGTGTTTATGATAGGTAGCAGCAGTCCTCCAGGGCTTTTCGGGTTCCTGTGGTTGGGAGCATCTCAGTCCTCTGCCTGCTAGGACTTTCCATCACCCCAGGATTGGCAGAAAGACCCATATTACAGAAAGGGAAAAACAGAGGTCCAGACACAATAATTTGTCCAAGGTCAACCAGCTAGTAAGAGGCGTGCCATTGTGTCAAATCACTGAGAACAGAATCCTTATACTTGAAGAGTTGGGCCCATGACACTCTTGGGAATCTCAGAATGCTCTGATGACACTGAAACCAGTAGGATTCCCCAAGGGAAGGAAAACTTGGTGACTCCTTGACCTTTCTCCAAGCTACTAGTGCTTGCCACACAGACCAGAGGGCAGTTTCCTGGGCTCTCTCCACCCTCGCCCTAGCTCTCATAACTGCTGTCAGGCACTGGTGTGGGGTATGCGTAACTGAAGCTAACATGGGAGATGCTTGGGAGCACAGTCCTTGGACTGGACAGCCTGGGGACCAAGCTTGGCTCTGTCCCTTACAAGCAAAATGTGACCTTGGATGAGTACTTTTACCTCTCTAGGCTTTGGCAAGAATAAAAATAATAATTCCTGAGTGTTCAGCATGTGCCAACTATTACCCTCATTTTCATTAAAATTTGTATCTTTCTAACTTTTTTTTTTTTTTTTTTTTTTTTGCATCAAGAACCCTATGAGGTAGAATTGTCCCTATTCAACAGATAAGGAAACACTAACAAAGAAATCACAAGCATCTTGAAGTTGTGGAGTTCCAGCTCAGTGCTCTTTGGTGGCCTCTGCCAGGGACAGGGGTCAGCATATGTTCTGAAGGGCCATGTGGTGGCTGTGTTAAGAAGCTTTCTGGGCTACTGTATCCATTGCAACTCAGCTCTGCAACTGCAGCACAAGAGCAGCCACAGTCCGCACGTGAGTGGCAGCTTTGGGTTGTCCAGTCACCTTGAACAGGTCATGGATGACATCTGGCCTATGGACAATCTCTAGCCTGTGAATGACATCTTGCTTGTGGACAGTCTCCGGCCTGTAGACATTAGCTAGCCTGTGGACCACATCTTCCGTCTTGCCTGGGGACAGTATCTGACCTGTAGATGGCATCTAGGCTGTGACTTCAGTTTGCTGGTCCTTGACCTACCTGCGCAGCTTTTCTTCCATGCGCAATCCTGTTAAACTGCCTCCTCTCTTCCTATCTCTTAAGTACCTGAGCTAAGTGAGGGCTGACACAGGTAACTAGGGATGATACTGGCATCTGTAGACACATTGTAAGCGGGGTAATTTACGGATCTCTATCAATCAATGATAGAGTAGTATACTGATACAGAGTTTGTGTCAAACGGGCAATAAAAATGATCATAGTCTTCAAGGGCAAAGTATTTTCTGGGTGGGACCAGTGGGTGGTAACTGGGATTAAGACCACAGGTTTCCAATTACTGGGTTAGGGGCTCGTCTCTAGCCCTCACAGAGGATAAAAACACAAAGGGAAGTGAAGGCAGAAGCTTGTTCCAAGAATTGGAGCAAAGACAAGCTGAAGAACCCAGAATTGCCTAAGGGTATAAGGTGTGGCCACTGAGATCTAGGTTGCCTGGGGCCTGTAGTTGAGCCTAGATGGGGCAGTCAGCAAAGCTGCTCCCCAAAGAAGGCAGCTAGAACTCCCTCCTCCAGCCAGTAACTCCTTGCAGGAATCCTTGACCAAAAGCAGAATGTGACAATTCGGTCCTGGCTGAGCCCACTGGATAACACAAAAAGAATTAAATCCATTTAAAGCAGCAGATATTATTAAACACATACCATGTACCCCAATCTGGGGTTTGGGATGGTACATTCCCCCAAAGCTTTCACCATTTACAAGTGAAATACAGATACAAACAACTTACTGTAACACAAAATCTTCACAGAAACACAGCCAAGCATGACTGAGGGCAGAGGATGAATAATTCAGTAGGATACAAACAGTGTCACTTTGGTGCTCTTGCTACAGGGGCCAGTAGGTTCCCTGCAGGCCCTCAGGAGCACCAAGCTCTGTGGTGTTCCCTGGAGCACTCACACACCTGAGGGCCCAACTCCCCCACCCCCCACCCCCGGGAAGCACATCAGGCTTCCCAGAAGAAAAGAAGAGGCTCTTGCTCACCAACTCATTTTAAAAAGGGGAATTATCTCATGCTCTCAAAGTCCTTGAAAGAGAGCAGACTGGATAAGAAGAGAAGCCCTTGTCTCTGAATAATTGCAGCCTTACAGGAGGCGAAGATCTATAGAAGTCCCAAGGAGATGGTTGCCAGGAACTAAATGCCAGCTCTGGAAACTGACTTTTAAGAGCCCCGGGGCTCACAAAGATAATAAAAATGCATTTAATAATATGTCAGCACACAGATTAAATGTATGCTATGCCTTTGCTAGCCAGCGCCTTGCAGCAGGGAGAAGAGAAGTTGCCTTGGGAATGCTAAGGTCTGACTGAGTGTACATAAACCTTCATGTTCTAGCATGGTTAAAATTCCCTTTTTTTTTTTTTTTTTTTTTTTTTTTTTTTTTAATATAGCTGCAGGGGCGGCGCTCTGAACCAGTGCAGGGACCACTCGGGTCCACTGTGCAATCTGTGATTTTGAATGGAGTCCTTTACAAGAGTTAACAAAAGAATACAATTCATTGCCCACAAAACGAAAAAGCTTATAAGACAGCACAGCCTGGAACCAATGAGGTGGAAAACTAGTTTTAAGGACAGTAAGACTTACCAGACAGTTTTGGAAAGCACGTTAAAAACAAAAACGCTCCGCACAGTCTAACCACTTGATTTCTAAGGGCCCTTTGTGCTGGGCCTTGCGAGCTGCCTCTTCTCCAGGGTTTATGACAAAAAGCTTCAGTCAAACGTCACTGGATTCTGGTGACTTTTGTTTGGTTTTGTTTCATTTTTATTGCATTGCCAAGAGTGGATTTTTTTTTTTTTTTTAAGAAAAAACACTACAAAGGTTTCAAAAACCCTATTTATTCTCTATCATCAAAAATAGCAACAGGGGGACTTTATACAACTTTTCTGTGAGTACCCACCAGTCTATTTTTTTTTTTCTTAAAAAAAATAGAAGTTAGATAAAGAAAAATGATTTTGGTTTGTTTGTTTGTTTGTTTTTTTAAAAAATAATGTAAGGAAACACTTAATCAGATAGCCCAAGGAGTCATCAGAAATATGTGTAGCAAGAAAGCTTCGTTTGTGGCCCTCTCCGGCCTCTGCTCGTCTTTATACTAAACTAGAAAGTGAATGTACAGTACCAATTGTTCCCCAACCTGCACGGATCAAATTGTTTGTGTTTATACCCATTATTGCTAAGCCAGAGTGTTGACACTGGAGCCGAGGAGTCCACTCATAGAGGATAAAATTGAGAAGCTGCTTCCGAGGACTGGATCTCCACCTGCGCCATTTTGAACTGGGTGCATTGCAGCCATTTGCGGAGGGCCGCCAGGCCAGCACTGCTCTGGCCCGAGCCGGGCAGCGTCCTTAGGCTGTGGTGGTTCACGTTGTTCTGGATGGCCTGGAGACGAAGCTGGAGGCCGGCGGATAAGTGCTGTGAAGAAAGAGGAGACAGTTCAGTTCTTTCTACCCGAGGGCAGAGGTCAGGCGGGGATGGGCGTGGCAGTCGGTCTACAGGTTAAACTCAGATCTGGCCCAGCCCAAGCATGCCTTCAGACCCGGCAGTGCTCAGGGTGGGCGTGAGGCTGCCCTATGTTGCTTCAGTTATCCTGGCCCCACTCCATCCAGACCCTGATGAGCTCATGTTGACTGACTAGAGGACCATGAAGCTAACCTAACGCCCAGGCCCTGAACTGATGCTTTGGTTCTGGGCAGCCACAAATGTTCAGCACAGGGGCCTGACGTAGTGGTGAGGGGCTTGGGCTCTGTAGTGGAACTTCCCAGTTTCAAACCCCAGTTGCCTGGGGAAAATATGGGAACAAGGTCTATCAGTCTGTATTCGGTTGGTCTATTAGTCTGTATTCGGTTTCTCCCCCCAGGTACAGTGGGGATATACTATTTGTTTCGGGGGCTCTTAAGACCAGTTAAGGGACTTCCTAGAAGGGAACCTGGCTCACAGCAAATGCTCATTTAAATTTTATAACAGTCTCTCTGTTTCCATGACACTTGACATGGAGAGGCCATGTCAGAGCTTATCATTCTCCCAGCTCCTCACCAAGCTCTCAGGACTTTGTGCCATATGAAAGTGCCATTCATTGTCACAAAACAGGTAAGCTGGGGGGCTGGCACTTTGGAATGCCTCTAGGTGGGAAGGCCAGTGCTTTGTTTTAACAGTAAACACCAAAGCTGAAGAAGGTTCTACTGGTCCGTATATCCCTGCCCCGCTGGTGGTCACAGCTGACCAGTCAGGATGCAGAAGCTGCCCACACACTATTGCCAGTCGCCCTGCTGGGTTTTGACATCTGGAATGTCCTGAGTCTACATCCCTCTCCTTCCACTACTATGGCTTCCTAACCTAGGGAAGGAAATCCATCAAGTGCGTTTTTGCCTCTTCCCTTCCTCAACACTCCAGGTAGCATAGACTGGCACAAGTTGTAGACAGAGCAGTGTTTGGCTCTGCCATTTGTTGTCAAACCCCACTATACTCGTCACTAGGGAGTATGTGCCAAAATGTCACCACCAGTGAGACCTGGGGAGTCCCCTTTCAGGATCCTGGACCCTATCACCGCTATTTACAGTCCCCAGTTTCCTCTGATGTAAAAGGAGGTGAGCAGGTTCTTTCTGGCCCAGTTCTGTCATTTGTTCAGTGTTATCCTTTCTTAGTGGAATTCTTTCCATCCCAGATTGTCACATGACATGTCCGGGTATATACTCCATGGTTATCCTCCTTAAATAGGGCTTGTCCTCTACCTGGGAGACTGAACCTCCTCAGACCTAGGGTCCAATGTTTTCTTCTACCCGGGTACCTTCATCAGCAGTGAGGAGTAGGGCCAGGGCTCCTGCTGATGCCCTCTATAGCCCCCTTACCTCCCACGTTCTCCCGCATTATCAGCCCACATAACCAGGAACAGACCAACATAGTTCCTTCTTTGTAGTCAAGGGAGCAGAGAAGTCCCCTTATGGATGCTCTGAGGTTCTGGAGGAAACAGAGCTTCCAGACAGCCCAGGGGATGGCTTACCTTGGTATTTGACTGAATCATTGGCAACCACATAGGGATCAGCTGTATGGAGAGATAGAGAAGGCTGGTTATTGCGATCTTCCATTCTCCCACATAAGCTTCCATCACTGCGAAGACACAAAAGCTGCACCAAATGCCCTCAGCCTCCCGAGAGATGTGGGCCTGCCACAGAGCCACTGTTACCAGCAGTGTCTTTCCCAGGCCAAACCCCACGGAGATGGTGGCGTTTGGAAGTTAATAGGCAACCCACGAATGCTTAAAACATACACTTTAGAGTAAATGGCTGAAAGCTACCAAGCATGGGGAATTAAATGTGTATTTATTTAATTAAATCCCCACTTTCCTCTTTCAGATCTTTAGAGCCGAGGCTCTGAGAGGAATGGCGACTCGATTTGCCTGTAGCCAGTAAAAGAGTATCACAGGGCAGTGTCAGAACACCACTGAGATAGACAATGGAAAAAAAGAGAGCCCTGGAGGTGGGCAGCAAAGACAAGACACATGCACAGCTCCGTGGGAGTATACAGAGGGACAGGGCAGGGGGGACTGATTAATTGTGTGTGTGTGTGTGTGTGTGTGTGTGTGTGTGTGTGTGTGTGTGTGGATATGAATGTGGAGGCCAGAGAACACCTTGCAGGAATCTGTTCTCTCCATCCACCATATGGGTCCCAACTATCAAGCCCAGGCCGTCAGGCTGGGAAGTGAGTGTCTTTGCCTGCTGAGTGTCTCATCAACTTCACTGTGCCCACTTCCAGGAAGACCAAAAGGAAGGAAGGCTGAGAATGTCGGATGGAGGCACTGAAGATAAACATTTAAAGAAATACTGGCGATACTTCCCCAAATCAAAAATCAAACAAACACACAAAGACACAAACCTATCAACCCAAACTTCATCCAACTCAAAAGCAAGAAGTATGAAAGAGACTCTACTCAGATGTCCATCTTCCAACCACATTACAACAGTGGTGAAGATAAAATCTTCTAAGCAGGAAAAGGTCAGATAGGAAGTGCACAGGCTCCTGCTGGGAATAATGCAAGCAGGTAGACAGTGGTCACAGCACCTCTAAGCTATTGGGTGACCCTGAACCTACAGCCCGGTTCCCAGGGGTATTGGAAGCACCACATGCTGGGTGTCATGGTATAAACAAAGGCAGGAGGATTATTGAAATTCAAAGTCAGTCTGATCTATACAGTGAGAACTTGTCTCAAAATATAAATAAATAAGGATTGCAAAATATTTTTGAGACATAAAAAGCTATAGTAATGAATTACCAGCAGGTTGGTCTAAGAAATTGTTTGTTTGTTTGTTTGTTTTTAATGAGAAGAAGGAACAATAACAGGAGGTAGATGGCCAGTACAGGGGCTGGAGAGATGGTGGCAAACATAGGGGCTGGAGGTAGCTCAGTGGTTAGGAGCATATTTATTCTTATCTATGACCCAGATTCAGTTGTCAGCATCCATGTCAGGGGACTCACAACTGCCTGTACCTCCAGCTCCAGGAATCAACATCCTCTTCTGGTGTCAGCACGCACACACACACACACACACACACACACACACACACACACACACAGAGAGGCATGCATCCCACAGTCACACATTCATACACGTAAATGAAAACAAAAACAAACCTTAAAAAAGAAAATGTCAAATGGAAACAACACAAGTATAATAAATTTAAAACCTATTTTAAATCTCTTTAAGAGATTGTTGATTATTTAAAGCTAAAACAATAAGATAGTGCCTGGACACAGTGGTGTAGTCCTATAATTTCAGATACTTGAGAGAAGCAGAGGCAGGAAGGTTATAAGTTCAAGGCTTACTTGGGCTATAGAATGAGTTCAAGCTCCCCTGGACAACTTATTGAGACACTATATCAAAAGGTAAAAAATAAAATAAAAATAAAAAGGACTGAAGATGGTTTCATGGTAGAATACTTTGTGCCTAGCATGCACAAAGTCTTAGGTTCAAACTGCAGTACATCACCATCACGACCATCATCATCTTCCTTGTGTGTGATTTGGTTTATAACATGAATAGAGCCAGAGCAAAAAGGTGGAAATGGATACAAGTAATTAGTACTACTTGAAGATCATGAGACGCTAAAAACTATATACACTACAAACTCAAAATCAACCACTAAAAATAACGAATAGCATACTGTTAAGATGATAATTTAAAATACTTCTAAAAAAATCTATGTCAAATAAGAAGCAGCTAAAACAGAAACTGGGAAGTGTTTTTAACCCAACAGAAGTGAATATATACCAGATTTCGGGAAAGTACTTAAGGGAGCACCTAAAAGGAAACTAATTCTAAACACTGGTATTTTAAAAGAAAATTCTCAAATTAATGACCGAAATTCCCATCTTAAGAAATGAAACAAAGAAAAGTATAATTAGGAAAGAAAGAAGGAGAGAAGAAGGAAGACAGGAGGAGAGGAAGGAACTTTATATGCCTTTAGATTATGCAAAGATGTTCTAGAATTACAGCATCAAAATGAGTAAAGGAAAAAAGTTGAGAATTGGACATGGTGGTGCATGTGTGTAATCTTAGTACTGGTACACAGTAAGTTTAAGGCAGCCTTGTCTCTATGAGGCAATATCTAAAGAGAGAGATAGAGAAGACAGGAAAGGGAGAAAGAAACTTGATAGATGATACATCATCAAAATAAAAAGCTTATGCACTGTCCAGACAATAAAAAGGCAAGCCATAGAAAAAAATCCTGACAAAGATTTTTTACCTCTCAATTCAATAAGAAAAACACCTTAACCCAATAAAATATAGCAAATAATTAATAGACACTTGACCAAGCAGATATACACTTAACAAACACACAAATGAAAAAAAAAAAAAAAACATTAGCACCATCTGGCATTAGAGAAAAACAATTTAAACCACAGCAGGACGCCAGCATTCAACCCTCAGAATAACTCACGTTAAAACTGATTACATTGGACAATATACGCACGTATGAAATATAACGATAACAATGCACACTAATAAAACTTTTACTGTATCAAGTGCCATGGAGAAGCTGGGATGTTCTTCATGGCTATAGTGGATGTAACAGAGCACAGGCACCTTGGAGACTGTCACATCCTTAAGCAGATAGACATACACCAACAAACAACCCAGCAGTCACTTCTGGATGTTTACCCAGCACACAAAAGCATGCATGCACTAGCATGCATATGTGCATACTTGTAGCAATTTTTATAACAGACCCATGCTGGATACCCCTGATGTCCAACTGACAACAATGGAGAAACAATGTGGGGTATATTCATACAATGGACTACTCTCAAAAATAAACATTATTGGACAACTGATGCATCTAACAACATAGATTCATTCAGTATAACGGCCCTAAGATAAAGAAGGCAGAAAAATACATGCAGAGTATGAATCCATTTATAGTAAACTCTAGAATATAAGCAATGACAGAAATCAGATCAATAGTTGCCGGAGGACAGGAAGTAGCAGAATAGAGGCATCAGAAAGGGGCATAAGAATGTCTTGGAGATGGCAGCTATGTTCATTCTCTTGATTGTGGCGACGACGTCACAGAAGTAGCTGGTGTCAGGCTTAGTGAGCCAACCTGCTGACCACCAAGCCCGATGATCTGAGTTCAACCTCAGGGACTCAGGGAACAGGAGAGAATAGCTTCTGAATTCATCATCTGATTTCCTACATGCACCCCAGAGCAGCGAACATACACATACACAAATGCACACACGGTAACAATGCACATCGTAGCCACACACCTATACATATACACATGCACTTATGATAATAAATAATTGTAAAAAGGTGTCAAATACGTCAAGGGCTCATTAAAGCATACAACTTAAGTATGTGCAGTTTAGCGCATGTGAATCCATGTAACTTGCACTTTAACAAAACTGAAAAAAAAAATCAGGGAGGATCATCCAACTGCCAGTGTTTCTCACACTGCTGATTCTTTGCTGTACTGAGCGAGGTAAGATACATCTCTCCCGTTTGAACCAAAGACCTTGCAGCATCGGTTATCAAGCATCCCCCCTGCAAAAGGGCAGCTTTCCTCCATCACAGCCTGAGACAGCAACAAACTAAGGAGCAAAAAACACACCAAAGTGACATCCTGCACTGAGGGGCAGTGGTGACAGAGGCCACAACAAGAAAATATAGACAGAAGGTAACGTGAAGATGTGATCATGGAGGAAAAATCATCAGTGGGATAAAGAGTGGGGAATGTCAGGATATCAAGAAAAGGGGAGAGTTAGCAGGTAAAGAGTAAGTTTAATCTACTGCAGATCGCCTCTCAGGTTTTATTCCCTGTGGCATAGGTAGCCATGCTCTTTCTAGGTCCTCCTCATGCTTTCATATGACACCATTCACTGCTGCTTCTGGAAAGATGATGAATGCTTGAATTATCTTCTTACACTATGCCCTGGTTTAGAATAATAAAACAGGAGACTAAACTATGTCAGAGAAGCAGTGAGTATCAAGTCAGGCAATTGCACAGCAATTTCTCTGGTTTTCTGGACAGTTTTTGCCAAGTGAGGCACCACTGCTAACCGACTGGCATTGTCACAGGGCTGTTTTCAAAGCAGGGTTCCCCTGTCGTATTTTAACTCATGTGTTATGCGTAGCCACAGTCTGAGGACTGCTCACAGTGGCATGGCGAGGGCAGGCACAGCATAACAGCCACAGGGTAAGATGCTATAGAATCCATATCCCCCGGACCCGGCACTACGTGTTTAAACAGAATCCATTCTTCCCCTGTCTAAGGTTCAAACATTCAAAACAAATCCATATTTACTCATAGCAGTATGAAATTAAAAAAAAAAAAAAAACAACTATGAGCTGTTCCTACCTTGACAAAAATGGTTGAATTGCATTCTTGCAATGCCTCCATTAAACTGATCACATGGAGACACACCATTTCTACCATCTGAAACGACAAACATCAGTCAGTTCCACTCCCAGCCAACTAGAAACCTTGTCGACTCCACAGCCGCCACAGAGGTCTGGTGCCCTGCTCCTGGAAGGTTTCCCTGCCTAGCGACCGGAGACCACAGAGAGTGGCATCCATTCACTTCCTCACACCAGGAAGAGACTCTCCAAAGCCCCTGAGGCTTCGGCATGGTCCTTCCACCTCACTCAGGTTGTTGGAATTGGGACGGCTCTCACTAATCTGCGGGGTATTCTGGCTCCCGTTGGAGGACACATGGTTTGAGCGTCTCTTTCTCCATCTTGATCTTTTCTCCACTCACAGGGAGGTCTCTCTTCCAGGGCCTCATTTGTAACATTTGAATCTCAAGGGATCTTAGGAGGAGACCATTGACACCAAAACTCTGACACTGAACGAAAACGCGAGCATAAGTTGTGAAGCTCCAGTTTCGGTATCTTCAAAATAACAGAGAATTTGTTCTTTATCGGTCGTAGAACTGTGATCCAATACATGCAATTATTTCTTTAGTACCACAAACTGTCTGTGAACCCTAACATGGGCATAACCTTCCTTTACTGAACCAAACATCCTTCCCTATGTAAAACTCTACTATCTCCTTCCCCAAAGAAATGAACGTGCTTCAATAAAGACAGTATGCAATCCTCCTTTCTTACAAAATGCTAACAGAAAACATTTCTCAGTTAAGACACCCTGCCCAAATACCTTTGTGGCCAGGGCAGCAGGGGTTTGGGGTCCTAGGCACACAGGAATCACTAGAATGTGTTTCCAGGTGGTGGACTCCGCCCATGGAACCCTTGTAACCAAGGCGCTGGGTACTAAACCCCCTTCAGCTGAGGATCCTCCAAACACCAGATGAACAGCAGGGTCTCTTATAAACACCCCCCACCCCCAACTGACTCCAGAAGAACCATCTGAGTTTGTTTGATGAAACAAGAAAAGGCTAAACATTGCCCAGATGTTTCCGGTGTGGCCTGGACCAGCCCCTCCCTTGGCTTTGAGACCTGGGCAGAAGGGCCTCCTGTCATTAATCTGTTCTCAGACTGTGCAGAAAGATACCCAGTGCCAGAGGTTTACCCATACTGCTTTGGAATCTAACCCTGGGATGGCTTTTTCTCCGGATCCTCTATCTTTACAGCACCCTAAAGGTAAGGGAATTTCACACAGAGTTCATTTAACGCTAGGTAGAAGAGACAGAAGAGTTTATCTGCTTTGCATTTGGTTGTTTTTATTTTTCAATGTTTGTTCCATCCACAACGTGATGCTTTGATGTGGCGGCATGGCTAGAGAAGGCCGCTTAACACACACGTTACACTGTATTTGTGGGTGTAGGACTAGGAGTGCCTGAGGTATTTGGGGATTTTTCTCTCGGAGGGCTCCTCCGAGGACTCACCACTTTGTTGTGGGCCATCAGCTGGAGGATGCTCGGTGTCACCCTGCTCCAGAATTCCAGTGCCGTCAGTATTGCCGTGAAGCTGAACTCGTTCTGATTCTGGACATTCGTCGCCACGGCGCTCTGTTCGCAGTACACCGTCCAGAGCTGAGCAAAGATGAAAGCATGGAACAGGGAGCACATGTGGAGCACAGAGGTCTGCAAAGGAAGAGGAGGGTGTTGCTTCGTGCTCACGGCGGAGAGCCTCACCAGGGAGCACGCACGACGCACGGAGGGATGACTCCAGCTACAGACTCCTGCTTCTATGCCTCCAATCAGCCCTTCTTTGCCAGTGGGAGTGTGCTTGAAGGGGGAACAAAAAAAAAAAAAAAAAAAAAAAAAAAAAAAAAAAAAAAACAGCCTCTTTTCCAAGAGAGGATGCCTTAATTTGCAGACTAAATCTATCCACTGCCTTGTTCTTTCCTGAAACTGACGTTTTTTCATCCCTGAACTGGATTAGGAAAATAGTCGTTCTATTTTGCTGTGTTAGCACGTTTCCACGTCTATACAATAGGGATTGCAGCAAGCTCGTTGAAGGGGTCGGCGAAGAGCAAAAGAGAGGCAGGCGAGACCCCCCACCCTACAGTTAGGATCACATGGCGGCAGAGCAGCGTCAACAGAATGCCTGTCCATGGCAAGCACACCACACATGGCCACAGCGCCTGCAACACGGAGGCTTTCCACACACCACCTCCACAAGGCTCCAGCCGCCCCACTGTCTACAGATGACGAACTGAAGCTGAGGAAAGATAAGTGGCTTTCACAAAGGTGGTGGGGAACAGAGGAAGTCCCTGACTGAATGGAGTCGTAAGGGAATGGATGTTACTGACGCGGGAAAGCAGCGTCAAGGAACACAGCCTCAGACCCACGGGAAAATGGCAAAGCGTTCGCCCTGGAGCGAGGCTCAGAGGGAAGGCAAAGCGCCTTCTGGTGGTGTGCAGATGTTGATAGTGTATGCAAAAATCTTCCTGTCCCAGATGTTTACACCCTAAAGACTGCTTCCTACTAACACTAAACTGGCCTCCTTGTCCAGCTGTGTCCCATCACCCTGCCTCCGTGTTTACCTGAATGTAATACTCACACCTCCTTGTTCAGCTGTGTAGAGCAACCCTGCCCCTTCGCTCAACTCTATAATTAACACACTGGGCTTCTGGCATGTTGAGGTGTCTCTATCAGATAGTCCAAGTCCAGTCCACCGGATCCCAGATTTTCTGTGTGTCTGTCTTTTCCTAATTCCCTCACTGCCCCAGTCAGGTCGAGTCCCTTGAACTGTGCAAGGATGGGGCACAAGGGTACAAGCACCATCTTGAAGGATCAAACACAGGGTGGAGACAGTTCCTTTCGCAAGCATTGTGCGGTGAATCTGGATGTGCATTCTATTTTCTCCCAGAGCTTGCTCTGGCCTAACCCTCAGTTTCTCATAAACCCACTGCGATCTCCTGGAGCCTGCTTAAGCTCCCGGACAGGCCTGTGGCTCCCGGTAGCTGACGGGGGAAGTCTGGTTTGCGTGTCTGGGCTCCTGACTTCTATCTGCCTGGGCTTTACTTCAGTCTCTGAAGCATACTGTCTGTCTGTAATTTGCAAACTTCCTCTGTGTAGGTGATCTCAGTGTGCTTTACTGCACACCATGCTAGCTTTCTTATTTTCATGGTGTGTGTGCATGTGTCCTGTGGGATCTGAGTTGAAAGACAGCGCATAAAGAATGAGATGGGGCATCCATTTGCCTCCACTTCATCCTTGGTTCTGAAAACTGAGCACAGAATTTTTATTGTATTTGTAGCCTGTTACTTCTCTCTGTTGTTTCGAGACAAAAATGCCTGGGAAAGTAACTCTTCCTTGCTGCTCTAATTTATCTCCATAAAAGTAAGCCAGAAAACAATTTAGGGGGAGAAAACACAGCCTGGGAATTTAAACAACTTTAAGTAAGGCATTAGCACAGAGTCACTCTCCCAACAGCCACAGGAGGGTGAGCTAAAATGCCTTTCCTTCTCAGAAGGATCTAATCTGCTGATAAGAGCCCCATTAGCAATTCCAATGCACAGGGTCTGAATCTTGCAGAAATCACTTACCTTTGATTGCTCGGGAAATCCAATTAGGATAACAATGAGGTGGTCTGCAATGTGGGAGCCTGCATCCAGAGGTATGGGAAGGCAGGGAGAGGAGGCATTGGGGCAGACTGCATTGTGTGTGAGGGACCCCAGAAGCAGCCAGGACAGCAGGCGAATGTGAGAGACACACTCAATGAATTCTTTAGGCCTGTCAGGGAAGAAAGGACGTGTTAAGGGCCACTTCATATCTTCATATCTTCAGTGCCCAGAGAATTAGTGGAGGAAGGGATTAAGGTGTGGTATCAAAGACAAGGACCTAAGGCAGGAGTGACAGCCCAAAGTCTTATCCATTTGTCTCGATTTCTACTCTAATCCTGGATTTCCCCTTCAAGAAGGAGAGGCTTTGGTGGGACAAGATTCAATACCCTCAGCCGGTCTGGCTGTCTCCCAGGCCGCTTTCCGGATGCTTATCAGAGAGTTCTCCCCAGACATCCTCACAAAGGGAGAGGGAACAGAGGAGGAGAGGACACATCCACCCCGTGATTTTTCTTCTGCTCCCACTCACCCTCAGTGCTCCCTCTACAATGAGACTGACTGATGAGCTCAGGGAACCCAACTCAGGGGTGCCTGTCTTCAGCCTTCACAGAGGCAGCTCAGGGGCTTGGACCTCCTCCTGGCTCATTCCATCCCTGCTGTGGCTCTTTTGCTCTACAAGCCAAGCTGCCTGAAAAGCCACTGAAGGTCAGAGTTCAAATGATACTTCAGCTTCCATCGCCCGGGAAAATGAGCGAAGGTCAGAGGCTGTACTACCCACTGTCCACAGCATAAGGATGGTCCCTGACCTTCCTTCTAGCCAACTGTATTCCACGCCCATAAATCTTCAAGATGGCCTTGAGCTCCAGCTAATCTTCAAGGATTTGGGAGCACTTGTGGTCATTTTTGTACTCTTTTTACAATTTATTTTATGTGTGTGGGTGTTTTGCCTCTGCACCGTGTGTGTGTGTGTGTGTGTGTGTGTGTGTGTGTGTGTGTGTGCAGGGTCCACAAAAGCCAGAAGAGGGCATCAGATTCCCTGGGACTGGAGTTACAGACAGCTGTGAACCACCTTGTGGGTGTGCTGGGAATCAAACCCAGGTCCTGTGGAGGAGCAGCCGGTGCTCATAGCCACGGAGCCTTCTCCCTAGTCTCTTCCCCTTTAAAAATCTGAAATGCCTCACCCTTGCTGCATTGCAGAAGGAGGGTGGTAGAGCCAAGGCAGATAGCGGATCACAGCTTTGTTATCTCTGTGGTTGCCCCGGGAGATCTCCATAGCTGCAATCTGAGCCAGGCCAACTTTGAGATGGCCACCAAAGGTATCTTCATGCAGAGGCTGGGAGCATGTCTTCATGTGGCTCTGTAAAATCAAATGACACTCTGTATCGCTCAAAGGCACCTGGAGACAGTCTAGACCATTCTTCATTTATTCTTCACTCATATATCACATCCCGATGACCTCCTCTCCTCCCAGTCCCCCACTTCCCCGACTTGCCCTCCCCCCCACTTCCACCCTTCCTGCTTTCCCTTCAGAGGAAGGCAGCTTCTCAGGGATACCAACCAAACATGGCTTATCAGATTATGATAAGCCCAGGCACCTCCCCTCATATAAAGGCTGGACAAGGCAACCCAGGAGGAGGAAAAGGGTCCTGCCAAATAGGCAAAGGCTCAGAAACAACCCCTCTCCCCTCAATGCTAGGAGAAAGGTCAGGTTGTTCCCAACCCCACCTCATGGCACTCTAAGCACACTATCTGCTTAACTTCTTATATGGTTTCCCATTGTTCCTAGGCTGAGAGCTGGGGATAGGAGCGGGACAGGATGGGGCCAATGGACCAACCTGTGGTCTCTGCGATATCCCCCTTCATCCATTCTGGGCTCTGCTCTGCTCGTTCTGCTGCCCCATGCCCGTTCCTCTCCCTGAAGTACTGGCGATCTTTGCTGAATTGTTCAATTTTAGCTTGAGTATCACTTAAAGCTGAGCTCCCTGGCTGGACCCACGCCACTGTCTACTGCTTTTGCACAGCACTTGGGAAAGCCACAGTTTCGATTCGGCTTATATGGAAACATTCACTAAATCTGGCCTCCTAGCAGACTATACATGAAATGAGGGCAGCTATTTCATCTGCACCTTGCATTTGCCCATCAATGCAATCCTGATGCCTACAACAGTGCTAGTAGAGTAGAGAGACCTAATACATATTTGCTAAGTTAATTCTGAAGGTTTCCTTTGCGCGGGGACTTGAGACCGAGGCTCTAGACCCGGATCCGTTCTGAGTAGCCAAGGACCATGGATAAGTCACTTGTCACTTAGGAAAGCAAGGCTGGAATATGGCTGCCACTCAGGCCACAGTACTGTGCAGCAATTCTCCCTTCACAGACACTCACAGCTACCTACGGGCCTTGAACTCTCTTCAGAGCCATGCTTCTGTCTGTCTTTCTGTCTTCTGTCCATCCCATTAGTAACTTTCCTAGTAAACTCCTTGCTTCCCAGCACTTCGTCTGAACACCCTTTTCTTATAAGCATCCCGCACCCCACCCCACCCCCCGTAACTACTTGAGTTTTGTTTTGTTTTGTTTTTTGTTTGTTTGTTTGTTTTGTTTTTTTGGTGGCACACGTCTTTAATCCCAGCACTTGGGGAGGCAGAGGCAGGCGGAGCTCTGAGTTCCAAGACAGGAGAAACCCTGTCTTGGAAAAAAACAAAAAACCCACCTTGACCATTATTCTGAGCAGACGTTACCTCCTGCAGATGAGGTTAAAGGAGCGGGAGCGCTCTACTTGAGGGTTTTAATCTGCTTCCTAATATGAGTTGAGGGTTTTAATCTCTTTCCTAATGGTCAGAGGGTTGGGTTGTGTCAACTTTTCAACTATCACCGGCGTTTGTGAGCATTTTCCAGAAGTTTCTGTAAAAACGAGCTCAAAGTGTTTAGGGAACAGCTGTGGCCTCTTCTTTTTGCACTAAAGCCATCTAAGTTCATGTAGCCACAGCCAATGACTGGTTTTCAGCATGTGACTAAATGACAAGGGAGCGCGCTCCAAAATGGCTGGGTTTCCACGCTGTAGAAACTACCGTCTTGTCCTTATTGCTTCTCCTGCCACTGCCTGGCCGCACAGGCAGAGTCTAAAGAAGACGTGTTCTAGGCAGATGGACTTCTGAGCCCACAACGGCCGCGTTTATTACAAAGGGGACTGTTCTGCGTCACTCTCTGGACATGCTCAGCCTACCATCTGCCCTCTGTGCAGAGCCCTCCTCAACTCTTTCAGACTACTGACCTTCTAACTCCCTGGTAGGACCACAAAGGCGCCATATCCATCCCACCGCCCCTGAACACGCAATAAAACTCAACCACTGCACTGGGATTTGGTTGGTCCGTAAGCTGAATTCTGTTCTATCCCCTTCATTATTTTCTTAAAGAAGATAGCTTCGAAGAAGATACAGACAGTAGCTGGTTTTCGCTTGCACGGTGGGCCACAGTCTTCCTGTGTTGTTTTATGTCTGTCTTGAGCACACTAGACAAGGAGGGAGCCTGCTGAATCACTCAGCAGACGAGGAACCCAGAGCTGAGGCACCGGGGTGGCTCTGGCTGGCTAGAAAGGGGTCCACTGGTGCTCACAACAATCTGAGGTTCAACTGTGGCATCACCACTTTCAAGGAGTGTGACTTGACAGCAGAACCATGCTATGTGAGCCTCAATTTCTACACTTTCAAATGGGGCCAGTATTGACTAAGGACATTTTAAGAATGGAGCAAACATTGAAAACAACAACAACAAAAAAAACCTACTCAAAAAACTGATGCCATGGAACGCTCCTTCCTTCTTTTAATTTGCATCTTTGCTGGACCCCAATTCTTCATACCCCCTCCCCCAAGAAATGGACTCATTCCACAGTGCTGCAGCTGCTTCTGCAGGGAGCAACAAATTCCCTCGTGGGTCTACATCATTCCCTGAAAACCCTCTATGCTTTGTACCCCACAGGGTGCTAGGCGGAAGGCGGCTTACCTTGAGCTTGGTTAGAGTGTGCATGTCCGCCATGAAGTCCAGCACCTCGCTGACATACTGCCGTATGCACTCCATCGCTGCCGTCCCGCACTGAAATGCAGGGACACGACTCAGCCACAAGTGTCCCTTCTCATGTCACCACAGCCTCCCTCTAAAGCCACTTCGTTCTCCGCTGCGTCCCCTACCACTGCCTTCAGTACGAAACTGGTTAAAAAAGGTTTGTGCTAGAGATCAAGGAAACTGGGAAAGCTAAAAGAAACGAAATTAATGGCTATTTCCACCAGGCGATTAAAGCAATGCTTGCTTGCTTTAAAACCAGTGTAAGCACGAGAGTCAGGCCTAACTGAGCCACGAGAGCCTCTTGGATGTGCAGGAGGTGTGTGACGTCAAGGCTAACACTACCTTAATCATCTGTACCCTTACCCTCTTACACATGTCATATTGTGCCTGTCGAGTCAAAAGTTCTTTTCAAATCAAGTCATGGCTTGACTTCACAGGCAGGGCAGGTGTGTTAGTAAGTAGACACTTGTACTCATTTTGAGCTTTTCCTGGAATAAATAACTAGAAGGAAGAAGTGACCTCCCTCACACACGTCAAGCGTGTTTGGTCAGTTTTAAAAGAAAAGAAAAAGCACGCTCGTGTGGCAGGTTACGGACTGGCAGGGGCATGCTCGCTTTCTGGGAGCGGTGTGGTGATTCTCGGATTGGAAGGGCGAAGCGGGAGAGTGGATGGACAGGCTCCTGCATCAAAGCTGTGCCTGCTGAAGAACCCACATGTCAGCTGTATAATGCGGATCAAAGGCAGGCAGTCTTTGAAGCCCCGTGAATACCCTGCTAACGGCCTCTCAGGGCTTCCTTTAGGAAAATCTGGAACATTACAGACTTAACTAGCTCACCCAGAGGCTTTCATTTCCCCCATATTCATGTAAATCTGCACCGCACTGAACTGTATCACCTCCCCTCTCTTCTAGAATGTTCCGCTTGTCAGTTCCTCTGACAGGATAACAAATAGTAAAATAAGGTCAGCGGCCAGTCTGTCAGTGTTTTCCAAGCATTTCACGTGTTCTAAGGTTTTCCTCCTTTTAATTTAAATCCAGCGAAGGAATTATAAAAGCTTATTGTGCTCTGGCTTTTGCAATATGAATCCTTCAATGCAAAAACAGGATCCCCCTCTCCCCGATTTATCCCACTCTCTCTGACCTTTCGTGTATCATGCAAATAGGAGCCGAGACTCTGCTGTTGGATTTCTTGAAAGGGATTTGTTCCTTTCACAGGCAATATTTTATACCAGTTCAACTCGGCAAATGCCACTGCAAAGAATCACTGGGCGCGTTATTCACTGTTTACCATTGCATAGATAGATATTTTCACAGCAGCTACATCCAGCCTTAAAACCCACCTTAGGCTCAGGAAAATCTTGGGCAGCCACCTATACTTTAAAAGGCACATGCTTGGAATCTCCAGTCCCCCTTTCCTTCGTGAGACTGTATCTTTAGATGTGTCACCAGAACAGGACAAGACAAGAGCCGCTTCAGAGGGATCTGTCCGCTCTGACAGGAAACCGGTGACCAAGGAGCAGAAATCAGTCACACCCAGCTCTTCAAAAATCCATCTAGCTTAAAAGCTGTAGCTCTTACATCGTAAAAACGGCCTGATTTTCATTGCAGAAAAAAAATGTGAAAATGCAAAGCATTGAAAAGAGCAGCTTAAAACTCCATAATCCTAAACCCTGCCCTTCTCTTCTGAGAAAGCTCATATTTCCTTCCAAGCCTTCTGAAGGCACCACCTGACACACAGATGTGGCTTAGCTCGGGAGCCCTTCAGTGAAAGGCATCACGCGCATTTCCTGACGGAACAACACTCTTCGGAATCTCTGCTGGATATCCACGTAGCCTCTACCTAACAGGCAGACCTGACTCCGCCTAACTAGCAGGGTGAGGACAGGCATTTCCCTTGATTCACGTCTTTGTTTTGTTGTTTTGTTTTTGTTGTTGTTGTTATTTTAAAGGCTACGTCAAAAATTGCAACAGAACACATAAGATACCCGGTGCCTTTTTATTTTCTCAAAAATGTTGCTGGAAGTAAATTGTCAAACTGGCCTGCTCCCTAAGGATGGCTTCACACCCATCAGGGGCTTATAAGGATGACAGTAAGTTTAGCAAATGAGAATCTGCTGAGGGCAGAATGGGAGGCATTTGCCAGCGGGGATGAGGTACCAGTTGTAATAGGCGAGTCTGGGAGTGCGCCTGGGTAACAACAGTGCCCACAGCTGGCGATGCTGCGGTACTTTTTAAAACGTTGACCTGAGGGTTGCTAATGTGTACTGAGCCTTTGAAATGTCAATCAAATCTTAAAGTTCTTTTTTAAGAGAAAGAAGAAACTCTGCTGAGTAGCCGTTTACTGTTACGTTTTCAGATAGTTTATATTTTATTATACTTGAACATACTTGTTTTGGTTAATTAAGCTATGTTAATTTCTCTGTAACTCATTGGTAGCAAGTGAGAGTAAAAGGTGTTCTGGGGAGGCTGGAGAGCTGGCTCTGCGGCTAAGAGCATCTCTGGTTAAGAAGGACCCAGGTTCGATGCCCAGCATCCACGTGGAGGTTCGTCACCTCCTCAGGCACCAAGCATGCATGTGGTACACAGATGCATGTGTGGGCAACACACTCACACACATAAAATAGTAAAAA
The DNA here is from genome assembly GCF_030254825.1 of Meriones unguiculatus. NCBI lineage: Eukaryota > Metazoa > Chordata > Mammalia > Rodentia > Muridae > Meriones > Meriones unguiculatus. The sequence goes on along the minus strand of NC_083355.1, from coordinate 108,532,113 downwards.
ACAAAAGCAAAAAAGAACTTAAATAAAAGGCGTCCTTTGAATGGCTTCCTTTGTGTCCGTGGAAAGAGCTCTGGGGGTGGTGGTAGAGCTTCCTCCTTCGTATTCATCCTGACAATACCTTTTGCAGAGCAGGGGGTGCATTTTTTATCATTCATGTAGGTAGCCACTATCACCCTCTAGGGAATTTATAAACACAGGCAGCGAGTGCACGGAGCTGCTGGCTGCCCGGGCCCACTTCCCGAGCACAGTTACGGCCCATACTTCCCAACCTCCCTCTCAGCTGGTGGGTCCTTGTTTGAGGTTAGCTGAAGAGATGGGGAAGTCTAGGCCTGACCTGTGAAAGCCTCCCGTGTTTGCACTTGCTTCTCCTTCCTCACCTCAGCAGTTGATCACCGAGGACTGAGGGACAGTGGAGCCCACCTCTGAGGTAGTTGCCATCCCCTGAGTAGTCGGGATGCCCATGCAAACTTCACAGGAGGAAAGAACACATTTCTGTGTGCTAAACTACCATGACTGGAATTTGACCCCATTTCATCTCACATCATAATGATGACTGTTAAAAGTCCTACAAAATCAGTATAGTAATTCTCCTCCCACGAATCTATCATAGAGAAAGAGTCTGAAGTATGGACACAGTCTTAAGATTAAAGATGTTCACTGTATCTCGATTAGAGCAGCAGCACACTGAAAATAAAACATCCACAGGTGATGTTTGCTGGTATTTGAGGTGATGTTTGTTGGTATTTGTTGCTGTTGTTTTTAGGGGAGTCTTCTATGAAGCTAGAGCTGCTCTGCCACTCACTATGTAAGCCACCATGTCCAGCATGGACGAACACTTACTCTGCTCAGTGCTTTACACGCATTATATCTCAGTCAGTTCTCAACAAACACGAGGCCCTGTCACATCTCACTCCACGGGGGGCAAGAAAGCGGGGAGCCACAGTGACTCTTTACTCTCAAGTCACGAGTGAATGCCAAGCCTCAACCTGGGGTCCCAGTCTAAAGTGTAATTCCTAAGCACCGTTTGCTGAGACATGGAAACAGAGCATTTGTTTGGCCAGGACTTACCCCGGGCACAGACGCTGTCATCTGCTTGCTCAGGATAGTGGACTCAGCTAGTTTGGTTCCAGCATCTGCACAAATAAACTAATAAAACATTGGAAGGTGGATTATTCTTACGAGTACATGGACAGTAACTTACAACCTTAACAGCGGGGTTTAAATTCATTCATGTTCACTTCTGTCATGGTCCACCCAGAAAATACTAGCCTTGATAATCATAATGGTTCGCTTCTATCAGTTTTAGAAACAGCATAAACATGTGGATGCTACTTCACACGAAAACCCAGGGTTGAATCAAGGTAGGAAGTGGAGCTGGGAGGACTCTCCGAGTTCCCAAGGCACCTAGCACTTGACAGCTGGACTTCCATGACTTCTGTCATGATAGCACAATTCAGAGTGAAAACAGAAAGATAATGGGTGCCAGCGTGAGCACTTGGTTCCTTCCTCCCCAGCGACCTTCCATGTCCATCTTCCTCCCTTCACCTCACTCACGGCATCCCTTGAGCTGAGAGTGCCTGAGTCATGCTCCAGGCACCCACAGGGCCCCCCACTGGCATTTCAGCTGCCATCATGTCAGACTGCAGTGGCTTTCTCAACCTGCTGGGAGCTATTCACGAGAGCAGACCTCACATAGCTCTCTCTAGAGCTAGCCTGGCATCCCAGAGCAGCCCAGGAAGAGGCTATGAATCAATTAACCAATTATGACTTAAGATCATGATGAGGCTGGGTTTACCAGATTACTATTTAATTTGCTTTCATTATAGACTTTGGTGTTTTGCCTGCATTCATGCTTCTCTGAGAGTGTCAGATCCCCTGGGACTGGATTTACAGACGGCTGTGAGTTCCCATGTGGGTGCTGGGAATTGAACCTGGGTCCTCTGGAAGAGTAGCCAGTGCTCTTAACCACTGAGCCATCACCCCGGGCCCATTATAGACTTTGACAGGCATTTTTTTTTTTTTTTTTTTACTTAATCTAACATTCGGCTATTTATGGTTTTTTGGAGGGGGGGGGAAGTTAACTGAAGCCCAGAAATTGCTGAGTAATTAACTCTGTTTAATTAATCTCTTCTTGGCCTCTGGCCAACTATCCTAGCAAGTTTGGAATCCGCTGTTTGTAGAACTCAGGGACTCCAAGGAGGGCTGTTTTGAGAGACGGCCCCTCCTTCCCTATACTTGGAAAGTGTAGGGAACCTGGGTGGGTCAAGAAGCTGAGTGGAGGTCTTCAGTTCAATTCCCAGCAACCACATGGTGGCTCACAGTCATCTATAATGACATCTGGTGCCCTCTTCTGGCCTGCAGGTGTATATTGTAAGCATAATAAATAAATAAATAAAATCTTAAAAAAAAAAAAAGGAACACTGTTTATTTAAAAAAAAAAAGACAAACATCAGAATAAACTTTAGGGATGGAGAGATGGCTCAGAGGTGTAGGGCATTAGTTGTTCTTCCAGAGGTCATGAGTTCAATTCCCAGCAACCACATGGTGGCTCACTACCATCTAAAATGAAATCTGGTGCCCTCTTCTGTACATGCAAACACACACTTATACATAATAATTAAATAAATAAATCTTAAAAAAAAAAAAAAAGAAGCTGAGTGGATCTAGACAAGCTCCATCCTGTGAAACTGGAATAAGAGACAGCAGCTGGGGTCAAACAGAGAAGCCCAGGGAGGCCTGCTGAGACATATGGGACAATGGAACGGAAACCAGCATTTAGGCAAACGAATCCAGGGTCCAAATCTGAGCACCATTGACTGGTGGCAGATTTTGGCCAACAAAGCAGAGCTCAGAGTCAATGACCTTCTGAGGCCCAAGCCTAAGGGCTAACCAACACTACTCTTCATGTGTGGGAGGTTCAGGCATTCATGAAAGGAGCTGAGCTTTAGTACCAAGCTGGGAGGAGTGTGTGTGTGTGTGTGTGTGTGTGTGTGTGTGTGTGTGTGGCAGGGGGAAGGCGCATGGTGGTTGAGAACTGGGCTGATGGCTTCGTGCAGGAGCACACACAGAGCCTGACATTCACCCTTCTGCTACCTAGCATGTTCATTTCTAGTGCTGTATAAAGAAAAGTCCTGAATCAGGTTTAAACACCGGAAAGCCTTTAACTTTGGCCCAGATCTGTGAAAAGCAGTGAAATGGGTAACACTTCACAGGATAGCTGAGCACAGAGGGAGGACTCCTAACCCAGCTCCTACAGGCGCTGTGTAACATTTCCAACGCTTTCTGAGTTCTGCGATCTGAGACAGATGACCCAGAGCTAAGTGCTAAGCCCATCAGGACACAGTGTAAACATTCATTCTTATGATAAAAACAAACAAACAAAAAAGAGACCCGAATAAGGAGGCCATGGTGAGATGGAGCCATACCAAGTGTGACAAAAAGGGTGTTTCGAATGGTCACAGGACAGCAGAAGGTCCTGGGCCTTCAAAATGTAGTTGTATAGCCTACATGTATGGCCATTGACGAGCTAGGGGCAACAAATATGCACAAGTGTGACCACCAAAATGGCATAAAAATGCACAAGCCTCTAAAAGACTAGGTCCCGATATCCATGTACTTCAATCTGACGTATTTTTACAGCATACGGAAAACTGAACTCAGTAAATCTGTCATCCTTTTTACTACAGCTGCCAAGGGACTCCACTGTAACTGTACAGAACTGCTCAAACAGAAAGACACAACTACAGGAGGAAGTGAAAATAAGGACTTCATGCTTTCGTGTAACAGCGATGAATGAGAAGAGATGCCGTGAATTTGAAACAAAGCAAGGAGGGGTATTTGGGAGAGAAGGGAAGGGAGGGATGATGTTATCATGAGAATTTTGCTCGTTTCTTTAAACACACACACACACACACACACACACACACACACACAGAAATGTGAGTTTTCATTTTGATCCCAGGTGTGGGGATAAGAGGCTGCTTCTTAGCAGGTGATGGTGATTTGCCTCGTGCTCTAGTGAGGACGTGTGGTTTTGCCAGCTGCAGACAGTTTCTGCAAGTGTGTGACGTTTGGAATTCTGGGAACCTTTCAGAAGAGGGTCCCAGGATGCTAGATTGCTGTTGTTGGCTGGCTGGTGGTTGGATGCTGTCGCTGCTGTTGTCAAGTAGTTGTGCACAAAGAAACAAGAAAAGGAAATTAGATATCCTGATAGTGAAGGCCAAACTTTCCCCAAGGAACTCAACGCCCCTCATCAGCAGGAAGAAGTCTAACAATAACTTTGCCCCCTTCCCCTTCTATCCTTTTATCACTCCTGTCTCTCGTTAAGGGATTTACAAGGATAAAGAAGGGTGGAAGAGAGAAAAAGGAACTGACAAAGTAGTAAAAAAAAAAAAAATTCTGGTTACATGATGTAATTATAATCTCAAAAGTTCAAAACAGAACCAAGAGGATTCTATGCTTTTAGAAAGAAATATACCACTGAAATATGTACTCCTCTGCGAGAACAAAAGGACACAAGGAGGCACACCATCCATTATGCATCATCACTGAATTCATCATTACCAAAGAATCCCCAAAATAGCACCTCCATGTCTCCTCCCATAGGGTGGGTTATTAGGAACTCAGCCCGTGTTAACTCGCTCGGTGGTGTGAATTAAAAACAGCAGCCATACCTTTGTTCTCAGCCCACAACTAACCTATTTTTAAAAGAGAACCTTTAGCAACATCATCCCTCAGAACTCGTATGTGCAGGTATCCCACGGCGTGGGAGGGGTACATGAAAATCAGCAGACTACTCTCCACACAGAGGAGCAGAGGAAACCCGTTTGGATTTCAAGTCAGTCTTTCCAGTGACTCTTAACAACTTGTTGCTCTGTTATAAGCTTTTCCATAATCCAAACAAAATGGCCTATCTATCACCCTCTAAATATCCATAATATAGGAGTGGGAGGGAAGGGGGGAGATGGGTTCCCAGGATACCACCAGCAAGGAAGAATTCTTAAGAACTGTGAAATAGAGCAGTTCTATGACTGCCTTGAAAGCAGGCAAGCATTCACTGTTGGGCAGAGGCTCTTCTCCCTCACCCACAGAAAACTCTCCACACCCAGGGTGAGGACCCCAGAGTAGAGAACAGAGCTACACAGGCTTGAAGCCATGCCTCACTTTGACTACTTACCTCACTAACAACTAGAGTGAATTACTTTAACAGCTTAGAGAAGATGGGTTACTTCAAAATGGCCTTTTTGTTGTTGTTGTTTGGTCAGAGAAGAGTGAAATATCACTCACAAAGTTGTTCCTCCAGGGTAGAATATTAGTGTTTCCTGAACATCACTTCAACATGAATAATTTCTAAACTTAATTAGTGTGTGTGTGTGTGTGTGTGTGTGTGTGTGAAAACATAATCCTAGTACCTGGGAGGCTAAGGCAAGAAGCCCCTGAGGAGTTGAGGCTAGCCTAGACTGCCTAATGAGACTCAGTCTTAAAAAAACAAAACAAAACAAAACAAAACCTAAAAATGTTGTATTTGTGATGGCAGACACACATTCACAAGTCACATTTAGACATGCCTACTTTTAGCCTTCTTTCTTGTTAAAGCAAATTTGTTTTTGTTATTTATTCTCCAAACAGTGATGCAGTAATCACTGTTTTCACGAGCCCCTTCAGCGCTGGGTAACTGACACTGTCAGAGTTCTTTTGCTGTCTTGTGATAAGTGCTTATTAGGGTTGACTCACGTACTTCATAGAAGCCAGCCCGCAACAGTCAGGGTGTGGGGTGCCAGCCCCGGAGGAGGCTGGCCGCACAGATATGCTCTGCTCAAGGCTGAAGACAATTAAGGGAACACTATCCTGTGCTGTCAAGAGCACACGGGGGGGGGGGGGGGAGGAGGACGAGGGCTAATGCTTTTTTTTTTTCCTTTTTTTTTTTCTTTTTTCTCTACCTGTATTGTTTGAAGCCTTTTGCTCTGGTTACCAGGCAGACACCTGTCCTTGATGACCCAGCTGCAATGACAAATCCCCGATAAAGTTTTCCCTGATGGCACACTACACAGGGCTGAATCCCTTCCGCTCACAACTTCATCCAAAGACTTTGCGTCTCTCTCCCTCCTGGCACTACTCACAGTACATTTCGGGGATGGAAGTGGGCTTGCCTGCGGTGCTTTTAAGGCCTCTGGGGACTAAGGGCTTCAACCCCTCATATGTAGGCCCGCACACTAAAGTGTAGTCATGTCATTAAATCTCCACCGCTTGCCTTCAAGTCCCATGCTTTAGAGGACCCACAGTGTGTGTGTGTGTGGGGGGGGGTGGCTGTCACTTCTCACCCCAAGGACTCAGTGCATCCTGCCAGTTGGCTCTCTAGCCTGGGTCATCATCACAGATCCAGAAGGACGTGGGGCTCATTGGACCGAGCAGGGGAACTTCAGCTTGCAGCCGCACTCTTGGCTTCATCGGCCCCACTGCTGAGCAAGCTGCCTGCCGACTGATGAACTACAGATTCCCTTTCTCTAAAACACATTTTTCTTTTATTTTAAATCCCCCCCTCGGGGCGTGCATGCGTGTGTGTGTGTGTGTGTGTGTGTGTGTGTGTGTGTGTGTGCGCGAGTGCGCGCATGTACCTGTGCCCCAGAGGCCAGAAGGAGTGTTGGGTGTCCTTGAGCTGGATTGAGCCAGGTGTGGGTGCTAAGGAACCAAACTTGGTCCTTGAGAACAAACAAGTGCTCTTAACCACTGACCATCTCCCTAGCCCTGAGTTGGAAGTTTCTAGATAACAAAAATTATTGTTTTATTTTACATTTTTATCATTCACAGAACTAAGTCCACACTGGGGGAAAAAATTACTCCTTTGGTCTTCTTTAGCCAGCAGAAATGTCAAGTGCACTCTGAGTGTTAGCTCACCACCCACCTGTCTCCTGGCACACCCCAGGCCCCTGCTGCCTTTCCCACACACACGTAACATCATGAGAAGTTTTGCATTCGAAGTGCGGGCCTACCTGAACGAGAAGCAGGAGGTTTGTGTCTGGCAATGGTGACTTGAGCTTCAGGGCCTGAAGAAGTTCCAGGACCACGCTACGAGACAAGTAGAATTTATCCCGTTCCTAAATAAAACAAAATAGAATGGGGGGGGAGGGGAGGAGTCAATCATTTTCAAACTTCAGTTTAAGTGATCTGCGCCAAACGAGCTTCAAAAATTTACAGGTCACAAATTCAAAGCGGTGTTTAAAAGCGCAATGAGCTGCCTTTCAGAAGTAAAGCTAAAACGGAAAGGAAGACAGCTCTGTGTAGAGACTGAATTCTCTGCCGCCACAGGGACATGTCTTAGAGTTAGGGTTAGGGTTAGGGTTAGGATCGGAGTAAATGAGAAGTGGCGGGATGTCCCTAAAGTATCAAAACCACAGGGTTTGCTTCTTCATCAGAATCTAAGAACTACATCAATCGAACCAAACAAAGCATATTTTTTCCAATACAAAAGGATACAGAGAGACACAATTACTGTCCAAAATAATCTCTGTGTTCCCTCTAAGACACCCCATTTTTTTTTACATGGATGATTTCAAGTGTACAGAAAAGCAGAGAGAATGGGGCACTTGATGCACCCATCACCCCCTCTCAATGTTTCCTCTCTTCCTTGAAGTCCTCTCTGAATCTGTTGCTTATTTTGTGGTCTCGAACCTTGACTGCACGTGCACACCTCCATCATAACATATTGGTGTTTGAACTTTAATGCTACAGCATCACATACTGTGCACATTTCTTTTCTATATAACTTAAGAGTTATTTGTGTTGCTGGCTGATGGTGGTGGTGCACACCTTTAATCCCAGCACTTGGGAGGCAGAGACAAGCGGATCTCTGTGAGTTCGAGGCCAGCCTGGTCTACAGAAAGAGTTCCAGGACAGCCAGGGCTCTTACACAGAAAATACTCTATCTCAAAAAAAAAAACAACAAAAAAAAAAAAAAAAAAAAAAAAAACCAAAGAACAAACCAAAAATAAAATAAACACAAAAAAGAATCACTGTGTTGTTTCCTTTAATCAGTCCTTGATAGATTTAACTCATTTTTTGAGTCTACAGCTTGCTCATATTACATTGTATAGATGTACCATGATTCACTGTCAGCTGTACACTGCATGGACTTTCTTTATTATCAAATACAACACGCATGTAGGGAAGCATACAGTGTGTAAGTGTCCAATTAAACAAACTGACATGGGCTTAGCTCTCAGGTAAGGCACTTAGGACAGAGCAGCACATGGCAGACACCTCAGGAGCTCCAGGGAGCTCTATGCTCATTTTCACTCACTGCATCTCTTTGTGTAGCTGGTTTCTGTCAACTGTGTAATAAAGGCTTTCTCTTCAAAGGTACACATAGACATACTGCTCTTCCTGAACTCTTGTCTTCCTTCAATGCACTCTCTGCTTGTTTTCCCCAGCAGTGCATAGCCTTTGCTGGCTGACCACAGGTTCCTTTTCACACAGAAAGTCTTGTGGATGTAAGGAGCCAGCGCTGTTTCGGGTCCATCGAAAACAAGTCGACTCCAGGCTTTCTTAGGTTGTGGCCCTAGACAGAAGGCATATGCCTGGAGGATGTGGAAACAAGCTCTCCAGTCTGATGCTTGTCCCTTTACCTTCATCAGCTTCCAAAACTGCAGCTCAGCCCCTCAGTTGCATTGTCCACCATGATCAACATTCCCAGGGGGAACTGGCCTGCAGGGCTAGGCTCACAGCAGCTGCGCAGAACTGTGTTCCTCTGCGCCCTGGCCTTTTGAGTTCTGAATATTTGGATAGCGTACCATTGCTTCCAAAAAGCTTAAAAGAAAATGCCCTGTTTACTTAAAAAAGCAAAACAAAACTCAATTTCTAAAACTTTTATGTGTGCATGGATATTACTCGAGAGTGTGTGGTGTGCATGAGTGTGTGTGTGTGTGTGTGTGTGAATGTGTTCATATATGTGGGCGTGTGTGTGTGCATGCATGTGTGTGAAGCGTGGAGGACAACTCTCAAGGCCTGGTGATCTTCTTCCAGCAGGTGGTCTTGCCAAGTTCAAGTTGTCAGGCTTTGTAACCAGTGACTCTGCCCTGCTGCAAAGCCACTGCGCCGGCCCTAAAACAAACCGGAAGTGTAGCTTCAAAGGACTCTGTCCACAGCACACCGAGGTCACACACCTCAGCGCAAGCGGCACCGGTAACAGTGAGAGGTTCCTTGAGCAGATCTTAACTTGATATCAAACATGTGGTGAACGCCAGTCGTTGCAGCGATCGCCTGTGCTGCCCTGAGCGACTCTGTTGCAGCCTCTGCTCTGAATGCGCCACACACACACACACACACACACACACACACACACACACACACGCTCTGCACCATGCATGCGGTGTGCACTGCCTAAAACACCTGCTCAGGCTCTGCATGCTATCGGTTGCTGTGCTCCTGTGTGCATACAAAGGCTCTGCTTCTACATAAACATACGCTTTAGCTGTGGAGAACAAAGACTTTGAAGACTGCCCCACCATGGCCTCGGCATGTGTGGGCCAAGTGAGCGTACCTCTGAATCACGGAGTTGGAATGTTTGATTTTAAAGTTGCTGTTTCAGTTGCTGACTTACATTTCATTTATTTTTTGAAAGACTACATGAATTTTAGCTTGGGATTAGGAAAAAAAAATTCCAACAATTTGATATGCTCTTGAATATACATCTACATTTTTATGCTACATATTTATGCAAAGCATAAATTATTGTCTTAAAATTGTTTGTCTTAAGTATTATCATCAGTTCTCAGCACTGATGAACATAGAATAAAATGCCAAACAACTCTGAAAAACATTAAAGATGATCTATGTCCTGCAGTAGCAAATATTCCAGAAAGATTTGATTCTTCATATAAAAAATAAACAAGCAGATCCAACTCATTAATCAGAATTTTTAAATACATTATTTACTTTTTATTTTTAATTTTAATTTTATTTATATTTAATTTACTTTTTATTTTTAATGTGTTTGTGCATGTATCTGTGTGTGGGTATGTGCCTGTGAGCGCAGGTGCCTGCAGTGGCCAGAAGAGGGCGTTAAATCCCCTAGAACTGGAGTTATAAATAGCTGTGAGCCGCCCAACATGGATGCTGGGAACCTAACCTGAGTCCTCTGCAGGGGGACGAATGCGTTCTTATCACTGGGCCATCTTTCCACTCCCCCAAAACTCTCTTTTATCTTTAATAAGTGCTGAAAGCATATGTACACCAAATAACTGTCTTAAAATAACTCTATCATGATTATGGTTTCTTACTAATAAATGTTTGGCTGTATACCCATTTTATAGTCCTGTAGATCCCAGCTGGCTCATGCTGGCTCATGAGGCTCTCTCTCTCTCTTTTTTTTTTTTTTTTTTTTTTTAATTCTTGACTGTTCTAGACTTGATTTGTAGATCAGGCTGGCCTCCTACTCACAAAGATTCGCCTGCCTCTGCCTCCCAGAGTGCTGGTATTACTGGTGTGCACCACTGCACCTGGCTGAGGCTGTCCTTTTAACACACTGATCTGTGTATCATTCACCAGAAGTTTTTCACGTATAAAGGGCACTGGTCTATTTTTTCCTTCCCTGGCTGCCCTTGTCTGGCTGGAAGCAGGAGTCTTCTGCTCTTGGAGAATGTTTGGGCCATGCCCCCTGTTTCCATCATATTAGTGTGTATAAGGTACTGATCAGACTGTTTCTACACACTGAGTTGGCATCCTTGCCAGCACTGCAATGGTGTCCATTCCTGAGAGGCTTTCAAGTGTCGACTCCACTTTTTCATCATTTACGTGTAATCCGTTTTTGTTTGTTTGTTAGTTTTTGTTTTTGTTTTTTCTTTTCTCTGCTGGTTGTTATGTATTATTTTTCTCTGGAAAACTACCCCTGTTGTACAGAAACTCAAAGTACTGTCCCAGAATCAACTGTCTGAACTCGAACACGCTCGCCTTCGGGTTTCCTTTTTCGCTAATACTCTATCTGCACCATTTATCTGTTTTTCTTGATCACTGTGGTCAAGAGCCTGACCACAGGGCCACCTTTGCTGTGTTCCTCCTCTCCGGATCTGTGTGATGCCATGTCTGTTAGCTCCTCCCCTAAACTCTGCTCTCTCTAGTGATGTAAGCTGGCCTGTGTAGTTCTCTTAGTGTTCTTTCTCTCTGGTAAAGTACTTAAGATGGGGGCTGAGGAGATGCACATTTGGTAAATTGCTTTCTGTGTTAAGCACAAGGGCCTGGGTTCATATCCCCAACACGAATGGGGAAAAAAGAAGCCAAGCATGGCTTAATCCCATTACTGGGGAGGCAGAGACAGGCAGATCTCTGGCTTGCTGGCCAGCCCGCTAACCAGTGATCTTCAGGTTCACTGAGAGACTGCCTCAAAAAATAAAGCGATGAGTCATAGAGGAGGACACCTGACATCAACTTCGAGCCTCCATGCATATACACATGCATATGTATCTGTACACACATGAACATGTAGACACACATTCACACATACAAGTATATAGGGCATTAAATTTGCCTCTCAATAGGCTGCGGCTGTAATACTCCAGTGTTGAAGGTAATATTTTCACAGTTGGTACTAAGTGTTTTGTTAAATTTTCTTAAACATTCTTTTTAGACTTATTTGAAAGTGTATTTTAACTGCCAAATATAACAAGTTCCAGGTACTACTACCTGCACGTGACCTTGTAAGAACTGGGGAAAGTACATAGAACCACAGCACACACACACACACACACACACACACACACACACACACACACGCACACACACACAGGCTGGCAAAGTTGGAGCTTTCAGAGCCTTGGCAGTCAACAGCCCTGGTTTGTGTGCATAGACACCCACACCCGCTCACATCACCCTCCATGCCAGGCGTGTACTCACTGTACACAAGGTGGACCCATGCAGATAAACTGAGGAGACATGCGTGTATGTTATGTGTGTCTGTGCATGTGCATGTGTGTACACGCTCACTCTTCCCCTTTGTAGGGCTCCATGAGCTGATGTAGCCTCAAATATCTGCACTCATTTCAACACTCAAAAGGCGTGCCTGTGAGTGTACCAATCTCCTTTTACAATTCCGTTGATCTTGAAGTTACGTTCTTAGCTCTATGGAGGGTAGAATTGCTGCGTTCTTCTGAGGCGTCCCCTCTTTCAGCATCCAGTGACTGTCTTCATAAGTCAGCTCTCTGTCACTTTTTCCCATCAGTATCTGTATATCACCCATCAGTTTTCAGACCTTCTTAGTGTCCTCGGATGTGTTTTAGGTGTGTCTTTTACAGATGACATATAACCCAATCTGACAGTTCCTAGCGGGTATTGTAAGCACTCACCGTGACTTCTGCCATCTTTAGACTTCATTTCTATTTTCTTGACGGAGCCCGGTGCAGCTTGGTCTGTGTCTTTTGTCGTAATTAACATTTCATTCTTATTTTATCCTGCACTTGTTTGGAACCTGCATATATTGTATGCCTGGCTTTTGGAGTTTGCACTTAAAATACTGACCTGTATTCTTAAGAGTTCAGAGTTACCTGTAATCCCTGTCCTGGTGAACAACAGAAAGAGTGCTTTAACTCCACCCCCAACTACACACACACACACACACACACACACACACACACACACACACAGGCACACACACATACATGCACATACGCACACACATCCATTGTCACCTGGTATTTTATTGTTTATTTTTTTGTTTTATACTTAGTTAATATCGTTACTATTGCGGCTTTATACTGTCAATGATCGCTTAGGCTTACACATTTTACTAATTTCTTTAGTAAATTTCCTTTGCATATTTTAAAAACTTCTTTGTTCAATTTCCTTCTTATATCTATTACATTATGTCAATAAAGAGCAAATACTGCTCTTGCAGAGGACACGGGGTCAATTCCTGTCGCTCACTGAATAGCTTATCTCTGTAACTCCAATTCCATGGAATCCAATGCACTCCTCTGGCTCCCTCGGGCACTAGGCACACACACGGTGCACATACATACATGCAGGCACTCACACACACACAGAAAGGAAAAAGAGCTGAATCTTCAAGAAAATTCTTCTTTTTTCCCCTCATAAATACCTCCTTAGCCATCCTTCTTAAACGTCATGGGCATCTTAGCTGTAGAGAAGTCTAGGTGATCCCCCCCCCCCCCGCCATATCATTGTAAAGACCATTCCCACTGGGCTCTGTTTCTCTCTGGGATTGTACTGTGCTGCTATGAGGTCTGCTGTTAAGTCCCTTTTCAGAGTGCTTTTTCTCTCAGTTGCTCTTAAAACATTTTCTCCTTCTCGCATGCTCCAAATCTCAGCTGGCCATATAAACCGTATATGGAGGTGAACAGGCGCAGGTGAATGGATGCAGATGGGCAGGCGCAGGTAAGTGGGCACAGGTGAGCGTGTTCGGGTGAGCAGGCGCAGGTGAGCGGAGAGGCTGTAGCTGTGATATTTTTGGACACACTGTGTTCCAAACTAGAGGACTGGTGGTTTTTGTTAACTATGAAAACAATGACAGCTTAGTCTGTTTTTCTACAGATTTATCTAATGTGTGTTAGACCTTTATATCTTCCATCTTTTCATCTTCGTCTGAAATTTTTAGATATATTTTCTGCTTTCCCATGTCTCCAATTCTCTCTTTCAAGTATATCTGATTTGCTATTTAACTTGTCAATTGAGAGTTTTTTAAAAAAAAAAAAATTTAGTGACTATTTTTCAGGTTTTAATTAAGCTCAAATTCACCTGACTCTGTTTTTTAATAACTAAATCTCTTTCTAGGTTGTTTCTTTAATCTTTTATATGCTTATAGTAAGGAGTATACTCTAATAGCCCACATCCCACAGTTTTCACATTCTTGAGAGAAATTGCATCACTATTCATTGACTCTACTAATCTAGCCCACAGTGGGTTGCTTTTACTTGGGGAGAATGGAGTGTAGATTGCTTATGCTAATCGGGGTTTTATCCCGAGGGCTCACACTGGCACTGGGCTGCAGGCTCATCTCTCCAGACACACCTGAGGTTTGTTTCTGAGCTTCCTTCTGCAGATACGCCAAAGCTGAGCACCTGTTGCTGGAGCAGCACCAATGTCATGTGACTTCAGCTCGGCGGCTGTTGCAGATAGGAGGTACCATAAATTCAAACCATCCTGCTGTTCACTAGTCCTCAAGGGACATTATATTCTTTCTCCATTCAAAGGCTAAAGCACACAGCATTGCTTGTCACTGCCACATTGCAAATGTATTCCTCACAAACTACACTTTTACCCAATGTATAGCTTTTCAAGGGTTCTGGCCTCCTGAGCAGGATGACCTTGCTCCAGCTCTGGGCATGGAATTGTCCTAAAACACCATCACTTTTTCTTGTGTGGACTTCACTCAAACCACTAAGTTATTAAGACAACAACTCATAGTTGCTTATACACTCATTATTTGGGTTCTGAAGTCCCTCTTCATTTTCCCTCTGTCATTCTTATAATATTAATTGTACATTTAAAGTAAGTACCATAAAAGTATCCTAAAAGTAATTATTATATTTCATGCAGGATTCTAGTCTTTTCAATGGGAGTGGCTCTGGATTTTCTAGACTGCCTGACTGCCGGGAAAGCATGTGGCCAGGACTCTACTTTTTCATGTCTTTTCATTTGATTACATAAGGAGGCACTATTAGATATCACTGTTTTAAATGAAATGACTTCTAAAAATAAAGCATTTTACTGTATTTGGTGCTGTGTTGTGTGGGTCTACTTTTTTAAGTCTAGAAGGAAAGGGAGGGGGGATAAGTTACTTTTCAAAGAGAATGAGCAAGGGAAGGAAAAAATACTATCTTGAGAGCTAGAAAATATGTGCTCCAGGCGGGGAAGTAAGTAGCTTAGGATGTGAAAGGCCACAGAGAAAATTGTCATGGAACACTTAGCATGGCAGAATGGATGCACATTGCTAAGAAAGATGGCCGGGGAGCTTTTTATAAATAGAAAGAAAGCTTTGTTGTAAAATGAGAGTTTTAGGAGGAAAATAAAGGGCTCATAGTAGGAGGCAACACAAATAAAGAGCATTCTGAGTGTTCAGGAGGGACCCACCGAAACAGAGGCCCCATTGAAAACAAGCTTAGGACGCTGGGCCTCGGAAGGGAGCATTTGCGGTGCGCTCAGGATGGGAAGAATCCCACTTTCCCCTGCTGCCTGCATTTCCTGAGGCTGGTGCCTACCAGCTCTGATAAGGTGGCCATAACCGCTGCACAGGAAGTACTTTTCCATTTTCTCAGATGTGGCAGAGAGATGCTAAAGACAACCCAGCAGAGGAACCATGATTAAGGGTCTCATCTCAGTGGCCAAGAAGCTAGAGCTGGGGATACAAGCACAGGAGCATTAAGGGGCACTCCAGAGGCTCCCGCAAACACAGAGCTGCTATTTTTATCCCTTCGGCTATGAAAAAGGACACACAGCTATTTCCTGCTCACTAATGATGCTCTAGCAAACTTGAGGTCTTTATGAGGTCACTTCAACTGTTAACTCACTCAGAACACCTCTTGTTTTCAAAAACCATGCGACCTCAGTTTCCAAACTTCAGACAGAACCAGTTGATGTATGCGTGTATGAAGTGTCCAACAGACCCCAGTGAAACCACTCATCCTGACGACAATAAAGAAGTTGAGCTGACAGGAATTTGTCGCTACTGTCCCTGGGTTCCTGGGAACACACGGAGAGGCTTACCTTCGTGAACGCTCGGTAACACAAGCCACACAGCTCTACCAGATAGGCCAGCGTGAAGACGGCATTCTGAATGACAAAGCTCAGCAGCTTGGAAAACGGTTCCAACAAACTCTGCAAATGAGATCAGACCAAAAGTAAGCTACTCATCTTAAACAAACAAACAAACAAACAAACAAACATTAATCTTACTACACTTTAACTGCAGGAGTTGTTTTTTGGAAATCAGATGCGAGTGGCTATTGACAGCCACTCTGCTGGTCTAATAAGTCAACCAACAATTCAAAGAGGGTCACTCTATTGCTCAAAGAAATCAAACCTGCATGGCATCTCACGTGGCATTGCGTACAATCTCACCTAACTATGACCCTGTCCTCCTGCCAGCCCCACCTCTGTGAGGCTGTGTTGGGATCACCTAGTCTGTTCCTCTGGACCCTCGGGTGTCTGTGGCTCCTCAGACAGGTTTCCACCGGTTCCACTCTGAGAAGTACCCTGTGAGTAGCTCCAAAGGCCATGAGCTCAGAGGGCTGCTCCAGCTGTCCAGCTTCCTGCATCCACTCACCAGAGGGGCATTGTCTGTTCTCTGTTCACTTCCCTATCTGAACCATCAGGGACAAGCTTTTTAGTCTCACGGGCTGCCGGGCTTTTGCATTGTTTGCCCCATCCAAACTTCTTCCAACAACCCCAGGGGCCAGGAAGGAGCATAAGCTCAAGCATTTGATACTACTCTTCATAGTTGGAATCTTGTATCTAGAGACAGATACACAGGATTCATTTTCTTACTAGCAATATAAAAAGTTAAAGTGCTTTTTAATACTTTAGAGCCACCTGACATCATAGCCACACTGAAAATAACACCTCAATAAATATGTCTGCATCAAATTTTCACTTTAATGTTCTTCCTTAAAATACACTTCCAGAAAAGGAATGACTCAATAAGAGGCTATGAACATTTAAAAATATATATTTACTTTGTGCATGTTCACATGTGAGGGTGTGTTCATGCCATGGTGCCCATGTGGAGGTCAGAGGACAAGCTCGGGTATCTGTGCTCACCTCCTACTTTGTTTTAGGCAGTGTTTCTCTTTCTGTTTGTCACTATGCTACATCCAGCTTTTATGTGGGTTCTGGTGATGGATGTATTTTTCGGTTACTGGTACTCCTCTATAAAACCTCTGCAGTGCTTTTCATATAGAAAAACCTTAAAGAAACTTTGAGGTGGTGCTTATACAAAAGAAAGCTAGATTCTGGCCTATAAGGAAACACTCACATCTAAACAGCAGCTAATAGCCAATAAGGCACAGCAGAAAACCTGGGAACTTGCTCTCTAAGGACCCATGCTCAACTTTCAGATATTCAGAAACTAGCTCCAGGACCCTGATCAGACATGTTGCTTCTCAGCCCGTCTTTCTCTGTACAGGCACAGACTGGTTAATCTCTCTTTGCAACTGGTTAGCACGAACTGTGACTCTGTGAAAGCAGATAAAAAGTGTAAGAGTTATAGGAAAGTACAGCTAAGAAATGTGCATAAGAAATGTGCATTGTTGTTAGATGATGAGCTAGTTATTAGGCACTATCATAATTTAAGCTCTTGTACTGCGGTACAGGAGGCAGCCAAGATATGTGAGCAGGGTATAAAAGGGAATGAGACACAGTTCTGAACATTCCACAAAGCTCATGGTCTTCTTGGAAATCTGTAGGACACTGTAAGCATTAATACTGAAAGCTTGATCAAGAAAGTGCTTCATGCAGATAATATGAGCATTTACAGGCTTTAAATGGGACCTTAAAGGATGAAACGGTGTTTACTACACTGACAAGGGTTTAAAGTATGTCAGGCAAAGGAAACAACCTAAGCAGAAGGGAGGGAGGGTCTGAAACTAAATAGTATTATATGTGCAAAGCACCAGAAGCAATGTAGGGAGCATTCAGCAGTGTCCACCATCTTCATGATAATACTGATCCTGACTCTAAAGGTGCATGGGAGGCATGGGGGAATGGAACAAGTGGCAGAGACTAAACTGGAAAGGCAGGCTGGTAAGAAGGAATGTAACCGTATGCTACATCAAGGAATTTGGATATTATCCTGCAAGAAATTAGAAGCTATCAAAAAGTTTTAACTAAGGAGCCAACACAACCCTATTTAGAAGGCTTAGCTAATGTAGTCTGGAGGATGGAGGGGTAGGCTTACCCCAGAGCAGGCCGAATGATTAATCACGGTAGCACTGCAGGGTGTTAGACACTAACCCAGCCTGATGCAAACAGGGGACATTCCGTATGCAGCAAGCCATGTCATGAGTATTGCTATGTGCCTGTCTTTCAGTTAGAAAGTAATCAAATAACCAACTAGTCAAGCTTTTCTGAAACCCTTTATAAAAATACGTACCCTCGTGGCATTGGTAGAAGGTATCTTCAAGAGGCAAATCATAATTCTCAAGCTGGAATCTAAAGAACACTGTGAATGGAGATGAAAAGGTAAAAGTCAGCTTCCCTCTCAATGTTTCCTTTGCTTCAAATGTTTCCTGCATTTATTTTACAAAAGAAAAAAAAAAAAAAGAAAGTGGGGCTAGGGAGATGGCTCAGTCAGTAAAGAGATGCAGCACAGGCTTAGAGTCCCAAACTTGCTCTCCAGAACCCAGGTAAAAAGATCTAAGTGTCCCATCCAAGTACTAACCAAGTCTGACCCTGCTTAGCTTCCAAGATCAGACAAGATCAGGTGCATTCAGGTAATTCCAGCACTCTGGGAGGCAGAGGCAGGCAGATCTCTGAGTCTGAGGCCAGCCTGGTCTACAAAGGGAGTCCAGGACAGCCAGCACTACACAGAGAAACCCTGTCTCAAAGAAACAAACCAACAAACAAAAAAAGAGCTGGGTATGGTGGCAGGTGTTTGTAATCTCAGCACTAAGGCAGTGAAGGCAGCAGGATCTCTGGGGCTCACTTCTCAGCCAGCCTTGCCAACTCAGTGAGTTCTAGACCAGGAAGAGACCCCGTTCCAAAAACATAGTGGACTATGCCTGAGGAGTGATACCCATAGCTGACCTCTTGCGTCCACATGAACATATACCGTCAGAGATACACACACACACACACACACACACACACACACACGTTCTACTGTAACTTCCACTACACTGTTTCCTCTGTAGAGCAAAAACAATCATCTTCTTTGAATAAAACAATTGCACAATGTTAAAAGAATTATTAAATAAATTAATTAAATAAAAACAGCTCTGAAACTATTTCTCAAAGATATAATTCCAGAAGTAAATGATATAGGAAGTTGATTAAACAACTAGATGGATGGATGGATGGATGGATGGATGGATGCCTGGACAGATAGGGGGATGGACAGGTGGCTAGAGAGATGGACAGCCAGACAAAGGTAAGAAGGCAGATGTTAAACATATACCAGCCTAAAGAGGTACACTAAATTATAAAAAGCTAATAAACTTATAGAAATCATTGGTCCAAATAAGATCCAGTTTCATTGTTCTTTCTCTGGAACTTGTTTCTTATTTCAATTTTGCACAAGGCTGGGGATTATAAACTTGGTCCTTGGGCATGGTGAGAAGGCATGGTACTGCTGAGCTATGCCTCCTCAGTTCCCTAGGGGGAAGTCATCTTCCCTTTGTCATGGGAAGATATGATCTAAAACCTGGAAAGAGCAGCAAAATTTCAGAGAGAGAGAAGGCCATGCTTTGCAAGATTCTGCATCAGGACTCTTGCAGGGGTTGGGAGAAAATGAGAGCACGAATAACCAGCTGTCATTTACTATTGCGAGTGTGTCATTATAGCAAGGTATCAGCTTCTGCCACTGGGCAGTGACCCCCTATGACACAGTACAAACAAAGCCAGAGGGTCTCTCGTGGATCCCTAGACTTGCAGCTTGCCTGTCAACGGGAAATGGCTTTTGTTCAGATGCAAATCCTCAGACTGCCCTCCGACCAGTCACAGCCTCTGTCTTTAGCAGGGACAGTGGTGTGCACTAAAGGCCAAGATCCACGTCAGTGACACTTCTCAAAGACAAACCGCAAGAGTTTCAGTGGAGAATATTCCCCCCAAGAGATTAAGGACAAACTAGAGTCAGTTCTCAGGTCTGACCTAGCAGGTTCTTACACGAATCCTGACAATATTTTCTAAGTATCTTCTAAAAGAACCTTGCTCTGTTTGATACACCAAAACCCTTCAGAATTGAGTTACTCTAAACCAGAAGCTGAAAACTAGCTGCTAATCAGACCAAACCCTAGTGACTTAAAAAGGGGGGGGGGGGGACCCATATGCTGAAGTTTGTTCCCATATAACCACCATCAGCAGGAGAGGCGCACAGCCCTCGGTAGAAGTGCTACATTAACGCTGTCAAGGGTCTCAGTTCTCCTTATTATCTTGCCTCACACCACTCCACTCATTAGCCTTGCTGGCAGAGTCCCCGCGGGCACAGCTGATTGTCGCAAATTAGGCATGCCACTTGTTTACAGTAGCGCCCCCTGCTGGTCAGGATTGAGTTCAGCACTTTCTCTATTACATTGGAGCCGGCATGTCTGAATGTGTGTGGCTCAACTGCAAAGGACGCTTCCGAAGGACACCCTGGTCTAAGGGGGTTCTGTGTGCTCATATTCAAGGGCGTGCCTGTGCGTGTGCTTATGCGTGTGGTCTTCGCAGGTGCTACAGTGTTGACCCAAATAAGCTCCTACATAAAGACAAGCTAAGGCCTGGGGATAATAGTTCAGTGGTAGGGTTATTACCCAGCATGCACAGGATGCGAAGTTTCTAGCCCCACGGCTGAAAACGGAAGCAAAAACAAATTCAAAAAGAAAAAAAAAAGAAAGAACCCACAGGCTGCTGGCACCCTTCTATTCAACTAAAAACCATGAGGCCACTTGGCGGCTTCCTTATCATCGGTGTCCCCTCCACGCTCCCGCAGCCTGTAATACTGCAGAGTGAATGACCTAAATAACTCTCTTCGCTCCGCCTGACAGGTCTCCCATCCTTTGGGATCTACCTGAACACCTGAATGTGTTTCATGTGTTGGTCTCTGTAAGCAGATGGGCAGAAAGTGACGGAAGCTAGACGCTTGGGCTGAGCTCACCTTCAGAGGTAAAACGCAAGGCAGCTTGGCAAAAAATGTCTGAAACTGGTTGCTGATTGTGGTCCAAAGGCTGCTGGGAGAATCCATGGGCAGGGCTTCCATGAACGTGGCCATGTTTTCCAAACAGCGTATCATAGCACCCCCTGCTGGCAAATTCTTTTTGTTATTTAGACCCTAAAAACACAAAAGCATAGGCAATCAACTGCTGAAAGCAGCACATGAACTCACAAAGCTATCCAGTGACGGTTTGTTTAGAGATCATATATTCACTCAATAAATGTGCTGGACAGCCGCAATATAGGCTGATCGTTCTAACAGGCAGGGGGGAATACAGAAGAAAAACCAGCTATGGTTAGAAAGACTTCGGGGGGACCCTGGTCATCTTTAAGTCCATGAGGTAAAACGGGATCATGAATTAAGAACAATCCCAGGATTTAGAACCAGAGTGGTTAGGTGCTAAAAAGACAGCAATGAAAGATGCCTGCTGGAAAGATTTTTTTCTTTCAGAATAAAGACCGGAACTACTGATAATAGCAGCAGCTTCTTTCTTCCTAGCACTAGCTGGGCATGGTGAAGCTCAGTGTAGCTCATAAAGACTTCAAGCCTGTCTGAAGACACAGCATCACACCTTGAAGCAGTTCACGAGGACTGCATGGAGGGACACAGGCACGGATTTGCCTGGGGCCTACGGTACCCCTTCGCGC
Organism: Meriones unguiculatus; assembly: GCF_030254825.1. Taxonomy (NCBI): domain Eukaryota; kingdom Metazoa; phylum Chordata; class Mammalia; order Rodentia; family Muridae; genus Meriones; species Meriones unguiculatus. The sequence continues at coordinate 108,510,618 of NC_083355.1, read as the reverse complement.
AAACCTACCTCCAAGAGCTGACTGAGGGCAGCGATTGAGCTCAGCTCATTGAAGTCCATGAGAGATGTGGCTAAGGTCCGTAAGAAAGTCCCATCTATGAAACAAACAGGCAGATTTAGTAGTGTTTTCGGGGACTGGCCAGACTTTCGGTGTCTGGATCCTTGGGCAGTGAGTTACCTTTGATGGCACTCTGGAACAGCTGGGGGAAGATGCCATTGGGAGCCAGCTGATGGAAGATGCAGCGCAGGAACTGCTTGGCCACACCCGCCGCATTGCCTGGGACCATCATGCTGCGCTCAGAGAGAGGAGAGACACAAGCTATGGGCCAACAGGCAGGTGTGTGTAGTGGTTTAGAGCTTAGGCTCTGAATGCCACGATCGGCTGTCTCGCCATTTCCCTCAGTGAGACGAAATTACCCACAGTCAAACCTGACACTTCATAGCAAATTTTCAGACAGATCTGTACAGTGACAAAGTGAGCGCAGAATTATTCCAGGCATCCCAAAGGACAGATGAGCTTTCCAAAGCCAGTGACCTGCAAAGGCCACATGTCCAGAAATGGACCAGAGTTATCAGCAGGGCCATACCAAGGCCAAGAGAGGGTGGCCCTGAGGGAAACGCAGTGAGGGCATCTCCAGTTCTTTTGAGCGATCTGGGATGTTTTCTTGGAGCATCCGAGCTGGTGAATGTGGTAAAGAAGACTTGCTTAGGCAGGGCGTCCCTTCACCTGCTGAACACGCCTGTGGTGATCTGACTCATGTACTTGGCCATAGGGAACGGCAGTAGTAGGAGGTGTGGCCTTGTTGGAGTAGGTGTGGCTTTGTTGGAGGAAGTGTGCTTTAATGTCTCCTGTGCTCAAGCTACACCTCGTGGGGCACACAGTCTCTCCTTCTGCTGCCTGTGGACTAAGATGCAGAGCTCTCAGGTCCTTCTCCAGCACCATGCCTGCCTGCATGCCTCCATACTTCTTGCTATGACGATAATGGATTAGACCTCTGAAATTGTAAGCCAGCCACAATGAAATGTTTTTCTTTATGGTCATGGTGTCTCTTCCCAGCAATGAAACCCTATCTATGACAGCTCCCAAGTGGCAAAAGGGAGCCAAGAGTTTTACATGGCTCTGCCTCTTAGACAAAAGCTCCAGAAAGATTAATTCCTGAAGTAGATGGGTGGAAGAGTAGGTTACCAGAAGGAAGAAATCAAAGATCCCAAATGGATGAAGGGCAAGAAGCCTCCTAACCTAGCTGCATCAGGTACTGCCTCGTTCTGCCACACCCACCCTGAAATGTCAGTTCAAAGGTTTATGAGAGAAAAAGGGGGGCTTGCAGGGAAAACAGAATGCCAAACTTACAACTAACCTAAGACAACAGAGCAAAGGCTCCTTTCACTGTTTGTTTTACGACGCCCTCATAGTCCTAAAACATAACATCAGCTGTCATCTAATTAAATAAATGAAAACCAAGAGGAAACACAGAAAGGAAACACAGACCAGTATTCCTCTGGACACTGAATCCAACTGTAGATTACAAGAATAATATATCTTGACCAAGTAAGGTTTAACCCATAGAATGTAGGTCAGAATAATTTCATAGGCAAGGACCAGAGTTCAGATCCTCCATGTGGGCACAGTGACCCATCTATAACCCCAGCCTCAGAAAACGGAGATGGGGGAATCCCCATAGTGAGCAAGCTTCCTATCTAGACTAGCTGTGGCAGCAAGCTCTGGGACATGATGGAGAGACCCTGCCTCAAAGTATAAGGTGGAAGAATGACTGAGCAATGACCGGAGCTTTGGGCCTCCACATGCAAATGCACACAGAAGCTACACATGTGTGCACCCACACACTTGTGAACCTCACACATATACACACACGATACACACACACAAAGAGAAGAAAAATCAATATAATTCAATATATTGATAGCCTGCAGGGCAGAGCCTTTCAGAGGCCCTCTGTGTCAGGCTCCTGACTTGTTCCCTCTTTTCTCCTTCTTCTGATGTCCATCCTCTTTGCCTTTCCGGATAGGAATTGAGCATTTTAGCAAGAGTCCTCCCTCTTGATTAGTTTCTTTAGGTGTACGGATTTTAGTAGGTTTATCCTATATTGTATGTCTATATGAGTGAGTATATACTGTGCGCATCTTTCTGCTTCTGGGATAGCTCACTCAGGATGATCTTTTCCAGATCCCACCATTTACCTGCAAATTTCATGATTTCCTTGTTTTTTATTGCTGAGTAATATTCCATTGTGTAGCTATACCAAAATTTGTGCATCCATTCCTCCACTGAGGGGCATCTGGGCTGTTTCCAGCTTCTGGCTATTACAAATAAAGCTGCTACAAACATGGTTGAGCAAATGTCCTTATTGTGTACTTGAGACTCTTTTGGGTATATGCCTAGGAGTGGTATAGCTGGATCTTGAGGAAGTGCTATTTCTAGTGGGCAGAGTGCAGGGAATCTTATGAAAAAAGTGGGAAACAATAAAATCTGGAGAGGACAGGAACTCCACAAGGAGAGCAACAGAACCAAAAAATCTGATCACAGGGGTCTTTCCTGAGACTGATACTGGATCCAAGTGGGTTTCATTGTAATAGGAACAGGGACTGTCTCTGACACGAACTGATTGGCCTGCTCTTTAATTACCTCCCCCTGAGGGGGAGCAACATTACCAGGCCACAGAAGAAGACAATGCAGCCACTCCTGATGAGACCTAATTGACTAGGATCAGAAGGAAGGAAAAGAAGACCTCCCCTATCAGGGGACTTGGGGAGGGGCATGCAGGCAGAGGGAGGAAGGGAGGGATTGGGACGGGAAAAGGGAGGGAACCACGGGGGGGGATATAAAGTGAATAAAGTGTAATTAATAAAGAATTAAAAAAAAAAGAAAAAATGTGTCTGTGAAAAAACTACGGCTAACATACAGCCAGAGTGAGATGCTGGAAACAGGGAACAAGCCAGGCATGGCCATTTCCACACTTTCCATTGCACCGGTGGCTCCGCCTACTACGATAAGGTATCAAAAACGAAAAATATCAGAAGGTAGACCGTAGAACTCATTATCTGCAGGTGATGTAATGTTTGCCAAACAAAATAAAACCATGAGGAGTCTACAAAGAAACTTCTAGAACTTGTGTGTGAATTCAGCTAGGATGCATTAGTTCAGAAAATAAAAAATAGTTTCTTCAGAGTTCAGTTTACAATGGCATTTTTAAAAAAGCCTAAAATTCTTAGGGAAGATTAGAAAAATTATAGTTATGATTATAGTAGCCCTGAAATTATAGTGGCCATGAAATGATTTTGTGGTCGGGGGGGGGGGGTCACCACAGCATGAGAAACGGTGTTAAAGGGTCACAGCATGAGGAAGGTTGAGAGCCCCTGCACAAGAATAAAGATCATCGTACAGACTAAAGGAACCAGGTGGGAAGTCCAGACACAGGCAACCATCTATGCTGTTTGGCATTTAACACACAGCACAGTGGGCCAATAAGGAAAGGAGTCTTTAAAATAAGAAGGTGCTGATGTAGCTGGATATTTGATATGAATAAAAAGAATGTTCCTACCTCTACCTGACACTATATAAAAATTAATTTTGATGGATTGCATAAGTGCTAAATCTAAATGCTAAAGTCATGAAACTTCTGGAAGAAAACGGCAGAGAATGCACATGACCTGGAAGTAGACAAGGTTTTTTAAGCTAAACAATAAAAAAATCCATTATTGTACATACTTTAAAGCTTGGATAAATTAGAGTTCATCTAAATTAAAAAGTTTTCAGCAGAGTATAGCATAAAGAAAATGGATGAATAAGCCCAGCCTGGGTAAAGATATTCTTAAAACATATTTATGCAAAGAAGCCCTACAACTCTGGAGTAAAAAGAAAACAACCCAGTTAAAAAGATGGAAAAGATTATTTAATCAGACACGTCAGGAAAGAATATAGCAAACAGTCAATGAACACTTGAAGAAAATGTCATCAGGAAGATGCAAATTAAAACTACAAAGAGATAGTTCCATAAATCTACTCCATCTGTTACGGTTAAAAATACCAACAATGCCGAAATCTGGCAAGGATGTTGGAGAGCCTGTAGTCTCACTGATGGTGGGAATATAAAAGACTACAGCCTACAGATGAGAAATACCATAATCCGTATTTAATATTTACTTTATTTTTACTTAAGTGTCTATGTGTATGAAAAAAAGTGTTTGGAATCCCTCAGCGGTCAGAAAAGGACACTGGAGCCTTCAGAGCTGAGGTTGCAGACAGTTGTGAGCTGAGCAGCATGGGTAATGAGAAACAAGGTCAGGACCTCTGCAAAAGCAGCGAGTGCCCTTAACTCCAGGCCCTAGCACAACCGTTTTTATACAAACATATTTTTGTAAGAGAAGTTCTGAGTTCTTAATTAAAAAAAAAAAATCAAACATGCATGTATCTTGTGGTCCAACAATTCCATTTCCAAGAGAAATAAAGCATCTATTTACAAAGGTCTTGCTATAGAAATGTTCATAGCAGCACTGAAATTGTTCTGGACTAGAAACAAGCCTGATACTCATTAACAGAAACCTGAATAAACCGTATGATGCATGTCCAGCTTTGACAAAGAAACCAACTAAGATACAAGCCGCAGAGTGGGCAAATCCAAAGAGCTGTTTCCTAAAGAAGACAGACACGGAAGAACACGGGCCACACAATTCCACTCATGCCAAACTCTACAGCAGGCAAAATTAATCTAGGGTTGAAGGAAACAGCATTTGCCTGCATGGATGGAGGGCAGCCGGAATGGTGGAAGATCCACAGTCAAGTTCTGTCTTGACAGGGCCTCAGATGTGCAAGCCATTCGTCAAACCCGGTGAATGTGCATTTAGGGTTGTGTGTAAGCTTTACCACAGCAAAGCCACAGCTAAAGGACTACCGAGGCATGTGTCAACAGAATGTGTTACACACTTGAACCCTGACAAGACAGAGCATCTTAAGTGTGTGCTTTAAGGCAAAGCATGTTGGCCCCCACTCTAGTGCCCTGTGCATTCAGCCAACAGCTAAGCTCTTTGCGGTGACCTCCACGGTGCTACCTGCCTGGCCTGGGTGCCTCTGTCTTGTCCGTTTTCCCTTCTGCCATCTTCTGTGTGTTTACTGGGGACACACTTGTCTGCCTCTTCTCTCCTGCCTTACAGCCCTTGTCCTTGCTATGCCCTCTGCTCTGTAGATTACCCTCTCTGCTGCTTAGATTTTGTTTTAAAAGTACTTCTGCCAAGAGACTGTTCTTGGCCATTGTGCCTGATCGGCTCGATCATCTGGAATTAATTAATATTCATAACACACTGCAGTAAATTATATCAAGTTACACTGTCAATTTCCTACTGGTTAACTTGCTTATTTTCTGCCTCTTCAACTCAAATGTAAGTTCCACGAAAAGCAGGATTGGACACCTAACCAACCTCTCCCACATCTGACTGGAACTCTATAGAAACTCATTTATGGGTCTATAACTTTAGCATAAGACAGGAAGGTGTTCCCTAAGCTCACTGGCTAGCCATGTTAGCCAACTGGTGAGTGATGGGCTCACTGAGAGACCTTGTCTCAAAAGACAGAGTGGGGAGGGTGATGAGAAAGCACTAGATACTGACCTTTGACTTCCAACCACACACACATGCACACACGCAAGTGAACGCACATGTAATGAAGTGACATTCTGAGTCTACTGTCTTCACCGTAGCTAGCACAGTTACTATACATTTTTGTGGATATGCACTCCTGTTTGCTTCCTTGGTAAGGGTGAAAGCCAAACAAGGCCAGGAATCACACCAGTCGTTGTGTTTAACTAGGACCCAAGCAGGGCTGGAGTAGAGCGCTGCAGTAGAGCATTTTCCTGGAATGCTCACGGCCCTCAGCTGGACTCACAGCATTAGAAACAACAAAAACTAACAACAACAGCAACCTACTTAACTAGTACGCTTTCGGGCGTTAACGTATTTGTTGACGAAATTGAGTAAATGTGCAAACCCAGATCGGAAACTCTAGGGAGCTGCAGTGGAATGGCAGCTGTCTTCTCGGAGAGCACGTGGTGTCACGGCCGGTGTCAGAACCACGGGGACATACACAGGGAGCCAAGAGAAATGAGACGCGACCACTGGAAGGTCTTACCTCTCTGCTTGATTAGAAAAGGTCGTGCTGGATGCGAGCCTAGGAAATAAAGAAAACAGTCACACAAGTATCTTAGCTCTCTGTGGTGAAATGCATTGAACTAGGTTGCGGTTCAGGTTAGGATGGTGACAACTCCCCCTTAGCCGTCATGCCCAGGGTTAAACTTAAACCCCGTCTCCCAAACCTGTCTTCTGTGGCAGCCACAGATTCCCATGGAGAAACATACAGGTTAAAAAAAAGTTGACTGTCATCCAGCCAACATGAAAAATGGCAGCTGTGGCCAGGCTTGACAGATACCAGCACCTGTGATATGTTGATCCCTGCATTAACTCAAATTTATTTTTCCATCAACAACCTTTGAAAACCCAACTACAAGCCAACTGCAAACTGTAAAGCCCTCTACCACAACAGAACACATAGCAGAGGCTCTGTCAGCTCGCTGTTGAGTTGAAGTGATGAGAAGGAAAATCTGCTGTTTGGATATGAGAATTGTGAATTAAATAACTGACATGGAGCACATTTTGAAAACTACGGTGTAGCTCTTTAACCAGGGACCTGTGTTCTCTCCTGACAGAGAATGAACCAAACTGGTGGATTCTGAAAAACATATGATAAACTGTAAGATACTGAACAATCCAGGAGAATGCCACAGACTTCCTATTTTAGTAGGAGAAGCGAAGAAAGCAAGAGTTTCAGAGAGGGACAGCGCCTTCAGCAACCACTACCAGCAATGCCATTCCCAGCTGCTTTGGCTCCAGGCCCTTATGTTAAAGATTATGACGGAGAGGTAAACATTGGCAACTCAACTAAACAATATTCAAGGGTGTGGGAACTTAAGAGATTCACCTGAAAACCAGAGGAGAGAAGCTCAAATGGGATCTAAGGAGACAGCTCTATACGAGATCGGAAACATTTGAGGGAGAAATGAAATGCCTGAGCTTCCAGGCTCCTAACTTGCTGAGAATGGTCTGTGTGGTCATCCCTGGCAGTGCTGGGAAAGCCACATTACCTAGCCACAGTGCAACTGGGCTATGGGAAGAAATCCCCAGTCAGGGTGATTTCGGAGCCTGTTTTCTTGGCAGCTTGATGGTTGTGCTTAGGGTATCAAGAGTCACGCCAGTTTGCACTGAATGTCTTCCAGTCTCTTGCTGGTCTCCTCGAAGGAGCAAGTTAGTGAAGTGTTAGAATGCAGATACTGGAGTGTGTGTATATGTACGTATGCGAGTGTGTGGGCTACTGTCCACCCACGTCTTCTCTTCAGAGCTCCGTGTTTCCATCCTAGCCGTTGGAAGTCATCCAGGCACAGATGACACACTTCCACCTCACAATCTCCCCTCTGTCTTCTGTGGCTTACATCAGCTGTTCCGAGATGGCAACAGAGAAGAACCACAACTCTACCTGTGCTAGTGCTAAAACTACAGAGTACTGACAACAGGAACTGTGGTAGGGACAGAGGACACGACGATTATTCTGTAATTGCCGAGACTGGGCTAAAGTCGGTGGCCTGAGTGAAGTTATCTCTCCCTTACCTCTTCCGGTCCCCGTATTCATGACTTACTTTGCACAACAGCTTTTGAATTTTGGTCACACTACACTCTATGCTGTCTCTGACTGGGCGACTCTAAAGATAGGCCAGAAATAATCAGGGAGGTTGGGTTAGGGAGGTGGTACAGTGAGGAGGGTGAGAGCACTTGTGCGGATTAGGGGACCTCAGCTCAAACCCCTAGCTATCATGTAAAAAAAAAAAAAAAAAAGAAGTTGGTTTGATTTGTATTCCTTTAACCCCAACACTGGAGAGGGGAGACGCTGGGAGTCAGTCAGCCTAGCATACAGAGCAAGCTTCTAGTTCAAGGAGAGACCATGTATCAAGAAAATAAGAAGGAGGGTGGAAAGGAAGGCATCTGACGTCCTCTGGCTTCTGCATATGCAAATAGGTGTGCCAACATATCCGCACGCGCCACACACGGACCACACACCCACACACCACACCACGGTCCTCACAGGGAGCAGGGTGGGGAGCGAATAACAGGGATCAGGTTTTTCATGCTTTTCTGTCTAACCGACGTCAGAGTTGCCACTGTTTCTGAGAGTGTATGTGAGTGCAGATGATGCATGTTGGACGGATGGTGTGCGCAGAGGCCAGAGGATGACATCCGTGTCCTGCTCCATGAAGTGGATTCCCTTCACACTGACACTCCGACTGAACACCCTGTCCTCCAAACACGTGCGGCCTCCCTTTACCCGTGTGGCACACAACAGCGCCCTGAGCTGAAGACTTAAGGGAGGCTCTCCTGAGATCAAAAATCAGGGCAAGAGAGACACCAGTATTACCCTTACGATGGCTAACACAACGCCTCCTATGGACAGACCATCCGAACGCTGTCACAGACATTAGCTCTGGCAGCAACGGAGAGCAACAGCCAAACTCGCTTAGGGCGGCCTCCTCTAGCTTCACTCTGACCTTGACTCATGAACTGGTACAGCTGAGGACTTAAGAATAAAATCAAAAGCTGTTTCCATGAAATTTTTTTTTTTTTTTTTTAAGACGAGTCTGAACTGATCCCACAGGTTCCGGGCATCTACAAGAGGACCCGATGTTTCACTTCCAAACCCATGGTGTTTCATCTTCAGATAAGAGTGTCAAGGAAGGCTCCTCCCCGGCAGATGGAAAAGACCCTGAGATTCACCTGCCCACGGACTGCATGATGTCAAGCAGCAGCGGGGCCGCCAAGTCCGGGCTCAGGTGAATGAATGTGGAGAGGACGACGATGGCTAGCCCAAGGGTCTCTTCATCGTATTCTTCAAGAATGGCCCCACAGTCGTGGCACCTGCAAAGGAAACAGGGGGAGGACATGTAAGAAAGCCAGCCGTGGTTTTGGGCACAACCGCTTGTCAGAAGTCTCGAGGAAGGTTCAAAACGGTGGTAACTGGGCCCACTCTAATTTAAGTGCCACTGTCACCAGAAGACACGGAAAGAGCTTGGGAGACGGAGGTCTTAGACGTTCCTTTACCACTCAGTGCATTAGCATCTGGTCCCTTTGGAAAGAGCTTCAGGTAGGCTAACAGCACCCAGGACTTTAAGACGAGGAAATTATGTCTAAGAGCAGTCGGTAACTAGATCTTTGGATCAGTTTGTACGGTTTCAGTCAAACACAAATAAGCATGCACACGAGCCATCTACTGGTCTTTCTTCATTGCACAGCTTTGGCGGCATGTTTGGTGACTGATGCCGCTGCGCTGCTCCTGCCATGATAGTTTTGAGTTCCCGGAGGAAACATCTCAGCACTAAGGTTTGCTGCACACCAGAAGCTCTTCCAGATCCTGGACAATGAGGACCAGGAACTTCGGGAAGCCACTGTACAGCATGTGGCCCATCTGTCTGTCCCACAGCCAATGCTGGGCATCAGGATCTGGCCACTGAATCTCCTCACACCCTGTTGCTGACAGCTCTGCATTTCCCCCAGATGCACTTGACCTGGACATGTAGTCCTGGCTGGTGCAGGGTGACCTTCAGGGTCTCCTGTCGGATGACCTCGGGCCCTCTCAGCTGTCTGGGGCAGCCATGACGCCACACTGGAGAGGGCAGACACCTCACAGGCAGCACCAAGGAAGGAGGAGGGTGGCCGGAACTTTGTAAATTTTAACTGATTTGCATTTGTCAGAATAAAAAGTGCATAGATGTGGCTAAAAGCTGTCAAAAGATGTCCTGTCCGTGGGTGAGAGACAGAGGGCTCAGGTGAACCTGTGCACTCCAGGAAGCCTGTGGGACCAGGCTGAGCCTCTTGTCAGCCGCTCCCTTGCACCAGCTTTGTGAACGTGTGGCCCTGCTAAGCTAGTACGCGGGAACCCTGCTTCTAAGAAGCCCACAGCTTACTGCTCTGCGGTGTCCTGAGTTCCACTCACCCCAACAAACCAAAGTCAGCTTTAGAAAGTGAAACTGAGAACTCAAAATAACTCATGCTCACACAAACGTTTGTGCACCTGCCCCCCCCCACACACACACCAGCAAACAGAAGCAACTAAGAAAAAGCAAAACTTGAAATGGGGCAGCATGAAACAAAGTGGAGAAATTAGGCCAAAGCTCTGGGGACATTCCATGGTACAAACCGTCTCAAGTACGGCCATCATGCTGGCTGGTTTTTATACCAGCTTGATACAGGCTAGGGTTATCTGGGAAGAAGGGGTCTTAATTGAGAAAATGCCTCTATAGGCTCAGCCTTTATGAGACATGTTTTCGGGGGAATCTGCTTGATGGGTGACAGGTGTTCAAAGGTCCAGCCCACTGTGGGCACTGCCACCCCAGTCCGGGTGGTCCATGGGCAAGCTAAGACAGCAATGAGGAAACAAGCCAGTAAGCAGCATTCATTCGTCACTCCCTGCTTCTGTGTTCCTGCCTGGGATGGCAGCAGCCTGCTTCCCGCTTCTCTTTTAGAAGTGTGAGCCACCTTTATCCAGGGGCCTAGCTAGTCCCAAGAGGCCCGTTCAGGTCTGAAAAGTCGACAAGCCTTATTTTGTTTTATCACACTCACTAAACAAAGATTTGTGTGCCAGGTAAGACAGAGAGGGCTCAGGGCACAGAACGTGGAGGAACTTGTTCTCATCCCAGGGAGCTCGCAATCTGTGTCACGACGTGTGCCTGTACTATTTGGACAAAGGCATAAAAATACAACGTGCCAAGTGCTGGGCTAGAGCTGTGCCAGGACACCTGGAAACGTGGAGAAGGGTGTGTCTCTCACAAGCAGGGGAAGTTTGCCTTCGGCTGGATCATGAATGTGTGCATAGGAGCACACGCATGAAGACGGGTTCTAGGAAGATCAAGTACCGAGAGAGAACATTGGGGATGCCCTGGAAGAAGAGATGGGGCGAGGGAAGAGCAGTAGGGACGGTCACCCACTAGAACGCCTTAATGCCTTAAATGTGGGCTCAAACCTAGAAGAACTCAGGGCTGTTGGCCACCGGCAGGCAGATAGGTCCCGAACCAGTTTGAGATGCTGAAAACGGACTGTGCTGCCAGGACGGAACAAGAACGGAGTTTCTCTTTCTTCCCGGTGTGACAATTTGACGTTTCTGGACCAGGAGATTTTACGGGTGTTAGATTATTTTTAGGGGTAAGTGAAATTATATGATTCTGTCCAAATTAAAAGGGGGGAACCTGCCGAAGCATAACGAAAACCCTTCTCATTCTGTATGTATCTCTGAGTCTGAAACTGTACAACACAGTTTCAGCCAGGTGAAGAATAAGGCGTGACTCAAAGGCAAAGCGCATTTCCTCACCTGGTGGCAAAACTCTAAGTTCATAACCAAAGGGAGTGGGGAGGGGGGAATAACTGGGCGAACTTACTTGTCCGTCATCACCGTTGGCTGCTCATCCGTGAATTCTTCAGGGGCGGGCACAAACATGCTGGCTATGCTGGGTGCTGACAGCAGGCTGGATTTAGTGGCGCCTGGGGAAGCAGCAGAAAGACAACCGTGAATACAGACAAGCTTCCGACGCCAGGACAGTCTCCACTCTGTGTATGCTAACTCTCAAAAGATCACAGGTGTGAGGCTGTGACCCGGACATCTCACCCGAGGCATGAAAGAACCCCGACAGTGAAATGAGGCCAAGGAGGAGCTAGATGCCTACCTTTCCAGTGCTTCACGGTTTTGAGAAATCAGAAATCTCACCTGGGCCAGCAGGGTCTGGGAGAAGGATGGGCTCCCTAGCATTAAGTGAAATTGCCTAAACAATAGGACGTTTCTTACCCACAAATGCATATCATCCTTAAACTGGGGCTGCTATGGAAAGTCAATATGAAAAGTCAATAAGACCCCAGACTTCACACACACAAACAAAGGGGGGGGAGGCGGTGAGCCCCCAGACTTCACACACATACAAAGAGGGGCACTGAGGCTGGAAAAATTGTTCAGTGTTCTGCTTTGAAAAGTATTTTCACCTGCCCCTAGAGGCCGTGCAGGTGAGGCTACTGTGCCATGTGTGCATCTGTAGGTGGCAGAGAGGAGAGAGGTCAGGTATATGCTCAGTTTTCTGACCTAGGAACACCTGAACGATTAGTAGCCTAACATTCCCTGGAAAAAGCGAGCCTGAGGTGATCACCAGTCAGGCACCAGGGGCCTAGACAGGGAGCTAGCCTGAGGCGGCCTCCAGCCCGGCACCAGGCAGATCTGGGGGCAGACCATACTCAGGGTGACCCCTGCCTGGCACCATAATGCTCAAGTAGGGCGTAGCACTCCTGAGACCACTCCTGAGATGACCCCAGACACTCAGAGACCCCAGGTGCCATTAAGAGGAGCAACCAAGTGGTGGAGAAATGAAAGAGAAACAGAAGGATGTGGGCACAATGAAGACAGGCAGAACTGGAGACTCCAGGGTAGTGAGGAACATAGTGAGGTGAGTAGTTGTGATGTCACCTAAGACCGTGGTGGGGTCCTGGCCTGTGCTGCCACTGGGAACCATGTTTGGGTCTGTGACCCTGCTGCAGCAGGGCTCTGTTACCACCAAAGCCCAGGCCAGGGACATGTTGATGTCTGATGGCCCTATCCCTCACCTGGATGTCATGGGAGAGCTGGCCCTGGAGATAGGGGAGTAGGAAAGCTGATCCCACCTCTAGCTACTATAGTAGTTAGGAGAGCGCACACGCGCGCGCGCGCGCGCACACACACACACACACACACACACACACACACAGTGCCAGAGTCTCGGGTAAGCTGCCCTCGAGGATTCCAGCATGGGAGTATGCGGTGGCATGGACGAAGGAAAGATACCTTCTGTCCTCCCTCCCCCATCACCATCTGCTGCATGAAGGAGACGTGGCCCTGGGGTCATGAGTGCAGAAGAACTGGTTCTGGCCCCTCGGCAGCTGCAGCGCTTGGGAGAACAGACCCTGAACCTTGCCTAGGCAGCACAGTAGAGCTGACCCTGGTGGCGATGGTGTGGATAACCTGGCTCCAAGGGCATGAGGGTGGGAGAGCTGCCCCCACCACTTGTCTACCACAAGCTGACATGGACAAGGGAGAGATGCCGCTCCTCACCCCTTGCCACCTACAGCAGGCAGGAGAGCTGGCCCAGAAGTCATGAGAGCTGGAGAGCTGTCCCTGCCCCTCACCTGCTGCGGAACTTGGGAGAGCAGGCCCTGCCCTGTGCCTGACCTGAGCAGCACAGTAGAGCTGGCCCTGGATGTGGGGCTTACAGGTGAGCCAGCACCAAAGGCGTGAGTGCAGGAGAGCTGGCCCTGCCCCTTGTCTGCTGGGCAGTGGTGCAGATGAGGGAGAGGTGCCCTCTTCCCCTCCCTCATTCCTCACTATCTATGGCAGGTGAGAGAGCTGACCCCAGAGTCATGAGAGTGGAAGAACTAGCCATGTCTCTCACCAGTTGCAAGACTTGGGAGAGCAGGCCCTGCAACTCCTCTGGGCAGCAGGGTAGAGCAGGCCCTGGTTGTGGGGAGGGGTGCTGGTGAGTTGGCCCTGGAGGGGGGGGGTGGAACTGACCAGCCCAGATAACTCTCAAGCCCAGACCCAGGGCTTTGAATTGGCCCACCCCTACATCTACTGTATCTATAATCTGCTGTGAAAGGGCTGGTCCTACAGATCCAAAGCAGTAAGATCTCCATGACACAGTCCTGGTGAGAATCCAGTATTTATAGTGTAGCAGAAGCCTGGAGCCTCGAACCAGACCAATGAGTCATTTGCAATGAACACTTGCAAGCAAAGAAGTGTGAACAAAAGGGTAACTGTCGGACACACTGTGACACACTATCGCTTCCACAACAAGATGTTTTTTTTCTCTGTTGTGGGGGGCAGAGGTTGCAAGGGTATAAGGGGAAGGGGAGATGAGTACATAATGTGAAAGTGACAAAAAAAAAAAACATCAAAAAGTTGTAAAAGGAGGAAGTTACCATACACATGAAAGCAGAAAGACTTCATTTTCAACTGAAGTGTTTATAAATGCAACATTAGCTGTTTCGCCCTACTTCACCCAGTCCACATGATGTTTTAAAAGCTTTGAGTTTAGATCCTTTCAAAGAAATCTGCGGCCAGAATCTTAGCAGCACACAATGATAGGTAGTAAAGGTGAGGTCCGGAAAGATTGCTCAGCAGGTAAGAGAACCTTCTCTCCCAGAGGACCCAAGTTTGATTCTCAGTGTCTCACATCCGCCTGTGACTCCAGCTCCAAGGGACCTGACAGGCTCCTCTTCTAGCCTCTAGAGGCACCTGCATGCATGCACACACGTGCACACACACACACATGCACACACAAACAAAAAAATATAAACCTTAGAACATAATACATGTGGAAATTCGTGAGTGTGGAAGGCAATGTTGTGGTCTGGGGGCAGGGAATGGTGTTGAAGTTCATGCTTCCACACTCCAGACCACCCCCGGGGAAAGTTTACAAAGTGTATTTCTGAGAAGCAATGACTTTCAAACACTCTTTGACGATGTCTCCACCTTCCAAAGATCCCAGTTGGGAATACAAGTCTTGCTACCACATTTATCAGCTGCTTCTGAGCTAGCGCTCCTTCCCAGGGCTCTCTAAGTGGGCTGTTAACAAAGCTTCCATGAAGATGTAACACAGCGTCGCAGACACATAAGCAGACTCAGAGCAGAGACAGCAAAAGCCCAAAGCTTTTAAGTATAATTCCACACAACTCTTGACCATTGACAGGCGTACTAGCCTAATGCTAAGCAAGAAGACTGCCAGAGCAGAAGAAAAATCAGCAATCAGCCCAGAAGATACACACATGGAGATGTGTCCACAATCACACTAGTCAAGATTGCAACCAAAGGAGCAGGAAGGGCTCGGGCATTTTTGTAGCTTTCAAACAGGCTTTCCCTAATGGGGGGTGTTTTCATAGTAGCCCCATGAGGTGGTGTTTCTCTACGACAACAAAGAAAGTATGCTGTGGTATTTTTGGAAGTCATCTATCAAAGCAAGTAGGTTAGGTGACTGAGGATTGGTTCTTACAGCTGAACCAATGGGCTGCTAAATTCTGCTGTTGAAGTGGATAGAGAAAGCAATGTATGAGAAGATGAGGAATATTAAAATAGATAGAAATAAATAAAAGATGCCACAGACCTCAACAACCTTTCGTTGTAAGCAACCCACGACGAAGTGGGCAGTGTTAAACTCTGCCTCCGTGTTTGTCCCCTGCTTCCTGGCAACAATTCTGAGCCTGCCACTTCTGGCTCCCTCCCAGAACATCCAGACTACCTCTGTACAGACCGGAAGCAGAAACAGAGCGCTCCCAGAAGCTTGAATACAGAGGGGACCATCTGCAAAGCCAGACTTGAGGAACGCCCCTTTGGGGATCTCGGAGACAGGAAAGACTCTCAAGGGCTGCCGGCTCAAAGCACACAGCAGTGCGCAGGCGCACAGATGGACTCTCCCCGCACGCAGTAAGAGTCTAGAGACCCAGAGCCCACCTTTCACCTTTAATTCACCCTGGTTTTGATAGGTGACTTAGATCACCACCACCAAAGATTTGTTCAACACCCTGACTCGCAAAAGCTTTTCTCAGCCCCACAGACAAGGGTCTCACCTCATCGGCAGGAGAGCTACGAGTGTCCCGGAAGCTGGACACAGATAGCTCCCCACGCCTTTGCAAGAGTGGTTTGGCCAGCAACATAGGTCTGCTTGATTCAAGAGACTACTCAGAGATGTGGTCAGAAGTTTTTGTTGTTGTTGTTGTTTGGTTTTGTTTGTAGGCAGTAATATAGGTTTACTAGCCTTCTGAATATTATGAACAAAGATAAACTAAGTACGTCGCTAAATGGGTGGGATGACTTTGGAAAACAAAAATTCTGATGCTCCTGGCACAGATGTATACTCATTTTGCCCCCAAAGCAGAATAAAGTGCCTATTTTTTAAAATACATAATTCAAGATACCTGTGAAAGAAGTCGCTCATACACGGTCCCAACATTCTAGAAAGAAATGAGGACAATCTAACCTCTGCTCAGGGAAAGGATATAGGGTGACATGGAAACCTGATGCATCTTGGGAGGGAGGCTGGAGCACCCAGGGATGTCTGGTCTAGACACAATCAAGGGGGATGAGAAACGGGCAGCTATTTTCAAGTATGTGAAGTGTTAGATGAGAGACCCGAGGCGTCTCCCAAGCGTTCCCTAACATTCTAGGGCAGAGCTTTCGTGGGCCATGTTCCAGGATGAGCTGCTGCGTTTCCTGGCCCAGAAGGTGTTTTGCAGGTTGGAACTACGTGGAGCTGCGGAGGAAGAGGTTTTGGCACCTGCTGTGTGGCTCCTTGAGGGATACACAGTCCGTCAGTTCTACACGTCTGAGACTCTGGGACTCAACCAACCTCTTGTTCTCAGCGGCTGTCCCTCCAGGTCAGGGTTTAGGCACGTTGGCACATTGCACTGGCGTTTCCCGGGCTGTATCTGTTCTGTGGACAAAGAAAGCATGTCAGTCTTCAGTGTGGCCAGTTAGATACAAGTCGCAGCACAACCAATGCAGCAAATCATCACATGGTACCGTTTTTTGTTTTGTTTTGTTTTGTTTTCAGTCATGATTACCTTATTAACATAAAGATTAAACTTGTGGGCGGGCTTATTCAAGGCTTTGTTACAAACCTGTCACTCAGTTAAATGAACTGCACCTGAAAATAGTAGAGAATTTTAAAACTAATTTTTTAGAATTCTATTCTTGCTATATTTCAAAAGGGTGCAAATACTGACATGAAATGAAGGGCCAGTGCCACGGCCAGGGAAAAGTGTTTTATGCAAATCAATGATACTCTGGGGTAACGGTATGACAGTTCGTACAGAAAACTCAAGGACCAGATAGAGAAAATGATAGGGATTTGGCTGAGGGGTGGAGAACAAGAACAAGGAGCAGAAATGGAAAACACTTAGGTAATGGTCACACAGGAGATGTACACAATGGAGAAGAGACGGGACTTTCCCTGAATGAGCAGGCTCGTGCTGAGAAGGATTTACCAGGACCCCGTTTAAGCTTTCTCAGCGCGCCTGCCTGACCGTAGCTGCTCTTGGTGGGAACTAGAGCATCGCCGATCAATGCGCGTGGTTCAAAGCAACTTGTCACCTAACATCGCACTGCACATTAACAGACTCTCCTGCTGGGCTCAGGTATGAACGAGAGAGCACTGGACGCAGGGGTAATGTAGGCTCAGCTGTAGGAGGCTGAGGCAAAAAGACCACTGGAGCCCAGAAGTTCAAGAGCTGCCTGGGTAACAAAGAAAGATCCGGTGTCCAAAACAAAACAAACAAACAAAGAACTTAAGAATAATGAGACAAAACTCATTAAAGGACTTAGAGACTACAGAACCATGTTGGGGGTAGAAAAAAAAAAGCCCCAGGAAACTTCAGCGAAAGAAATCCCGACAACATGGAATCTTACGTGTGAAACATAGAAGACGAGCACCGTGAAGTCTGACTGAGAAGTGAAAAAAAAAAATGTGGCTAAATGGGTGATGTGGCTTCAGGGAGGGTTTTGTAGGGTAACATTCGGGTCAGAAATTGAGGTCAGTTAACGTTATCGTGACTCTACTTAATCCAACGAGGCTGTAGCTGTAGTGAGACTCTAGAATGGCTCAGGTCGAGCCACAGGTGGCGCTACAACAGTGTCCCCTGCTCAGCTTGAGCACCAGGCTACAAGGCTGAGGCGCTCTGCTGAGGGAGGACGGTCCTCCATGGCACGTGCAGAGAAGGAAGACAGCATTCAAACCAAACACATTCTTGGGGGTGGAGGGAGAGTCGGTGTCTTTCCCTTTTCTCTCTTGTCTGTTGCCTCTTGGCTACTCCTTGCTCGGTCCTGCCTGCCATTAGGTGAAGAAAACGCTAAACCTTTGGCCCACCAGACACTCTTCTAGGTCCAGGAGATTGAAGCTGTTTGTTACTCCATAAGGGGCTGGGTGTGGCATGTGGTTCTCTCCTTGAAGAGCAACAAATAAAGGCACGTATAATTTGCAGAGCAGCTCGAAGAGCTTGGCTTGTGTGCACACCGTGATTCTGCATCATATGAAGAATATTAAAAACAATCTCCTAATTGAAGCCAGAAAATAGTAACACAAGGTACTAAAGTGCACTCACACAGCATGCGGCGGTCATCAGCCCTTAAATGTTCATAGTGTATGCACACTTTAAGGTGCTTTTGTGTATATAATCTCATACCTTAAATGACCCATTTAATTTAAGAAGGAAAAAAAAAAAACTAAGGAAAGGCAGGCACTGAAAGGGGGACGCTGCAGTTCTATGAGCGGAGAAAGCAGCAGACACAGGAGATGTGATAAGGGTTAGGAATTGCAAAGCAGCCATATTTAAAACAGCTGTGCCATGGCTGTCGCTCTCACTGTACAGCAGGCTAGGTGCAGTTCTGGCTTATGAACATGAGGGTGTGTGGCTACAGCCTGGTGACCCTGATGGCTAACATACACAACCCATTCCCAAACCTGCCTGCATCATTTTTGTCATCACCGAGCCAAAATTTGTTATTAAATAGTCACTAACATCAGTACTTTATATTTTATGAAAGAGGATATTGATTATCTGGCGCTTTTAAAACTTTGCAGCATAAAATCACAGCTCCACCCCTCCTCCCCAGACAAATAACCTGAGAACTGAAATCTGGGTCTTAAAGAAGAAAAAAAGAGTTGGGCATGCCTGGATGGGAGCAGCCTGGGCAAGGACCAGCCTTGACCGAGGATCAGCCTAGACAGAGACCGAGTTCCTTTAGATGGCGTTGCTCTAGAGCATGTGGAAAATCTGAGCAGATGTTAATTACTTCCAGTTTTTTTTTTCTTAAAAAAAAATAACTATTTTAACAAAAGACACAGAGAAAGTGGCATTAGCTAATCTGAGAGGCAAACAAGAAGAAAAAGCTTGACCCACCAGTGTCCCAGCTGCTGATGTTATGGGGGGCGCTAGACTGATGCTCCAGCTGTCGCTTCATTAACTGGCTCATTGTCAGAACTCCCAGGGATCCCCTTTTCATCTGCCTATACTGAGCTATACGAAGGAAATGAGGAGATGATTACTAGGGGGAACAAGTTTCCCACCGCACACACAGGCTCTGCACATCCACACAAATCTTAATTGAGTCTTTGTTAGCTACTTGCAACCTTTGGTAAATTACGTGCTCCTAATCAAGTGAAAAAGCTAAAGCCTTCTTCCATCGTTTGAGGTATCTCTGTGGAAGAGGCAACGGTGGTGCTTGCTCCTTAGCGGTGATCCACTAACCACACATACTCAGTTACCAATGAATGCACTGTAATTATTTGTGTTGGCTTTTTTTTTTTTTTTTCACTTTTCTGCTCTGCCACATCCTAAGAAGGATTCAAAACAAACAATGCTACCTTAAATTGAATCAAAAAGCAACCGAAGTACACCGAAACATACTGACTTCAAAGGCCGCACCGTTTCCAGGCTAGTTGAGAGCCCTGTCTACCTTTTGGAAAATGTGAATTAAATATCATTCCACAAGTATGCTCTTTGTTTGAGAAAACAACGAGAAATGTTTTTGTCCTGCAATAATGCCCCAATAGGACTCAGCGATGGAAAGCTGTAAGCACTTCCAAACCAGAAACAACAAAAAGCATGCTGCCAGCTGCCTGCTGACTGAAAGCCACCCTCACCTTAACTCCTGTGAGACACTCAGTTATGCAGCCGTGCGGCGTGGGCGTTCAGCCTCAGCAAGATGGCTGCAGGCCCGACCCCAAGCACCCGGATGGTGACAACTTGGATTCCCCCACCCGGCTCCCTTGAAAGGACAAGTTCAGAGGGCAAAGCTGATGAACTACACAACCGAGAAAGGAGTGCAGAGATCAATGACCACTAGATTGCCCCTGGACATCCCTGAAACATAGGTGTCACAGTCAATAACAGGCAGCAAGTAGGCGTGAAGCGAAACCATCTGTGACATCATTTCTGGTGTGGTCAGCATGCTGCTTGATATGTAGGGGTGATGGCGTGTTTAGTTAGAAAACAATCAACTGGCAACTTCTTGTCCAAGAGAGGAATGTGGTGGGATTCACATGTCTTGGAGCCCATATCCACTAAATTTGTGGAAATAGCTAATCAACTGAATATTGAATATCACTGATTTGTTTCTTTACTGGTGAACTTTATAAGTTTGCAACTCACTTGAAAGGTAAAATTGTTAAGAAAAATTCAAAAGCAGAATTTCTTTTTTCTTCAGTGCTGGGTTTTGAACCCAAAGCCTTGCACACATTAGGCAAGCCCCTTCCTGCTAAACTACATCCCCAGCTAACAACAGAAAACTTTTTAAGGGATTTAAGCAATTAAAAATTAAGTATCCTCTAATAGACTCAATCAAAGAAAGGGTGTAAATGACCTAGAGTTGAGGTAATTTCCCCATTCTTAGTTCTGTTTTTTGGTTTTCAGTCCTGGGAATGGAACCCAGAGCTCACCCCAGAAAAGGCTAGGCTCAGTCATGGCTATGGGGTCCTAACCCTCTTGATACCATTGCTCAACACTGGAATTACAACACTGGAAATTCTGACCATTTCAAACCATGCTACTTAGAGTTCTAAGTGTCTTTTGGTTTTTAAAGAGGACTAATGTAAGTGAGGAAGAAAAAAGATACAACTGTGATTTTTTTTGTCAAATTATCAAACATTCTTCATGATTTTAAAACAAAAGCACTTAGCTTTAGAACTAGCCATTCCATTTAAAACCAAAGGCCAAACATCGGTCACTTGGAAACTATTTATTACAATTTTTACAGTATCATAATTTAAAATTATTCAAAGACCATGTGGAATAGTAAATTACATCTCTCAGAGCACACATCAGTTTCTATTCCTATCACTTGGTGGCTCTGTGACTTAGGCAAGCCACTCAGCTTTTTTCCTCCATCTGCCATGCAGTGCTTATGTAAGGACCGGATCTAGACCATGCTATTTATGAACCATTCACCATGGTGTTGATGTAGGAAGAGAATCAAATAAGTGGTATTTATGATCACTATTAAGAGACTTTACCCTCCCTGGGGAAAAGAGGGGTCCTATTCATTCACCTTTGATCCCCAATGACCAGCACAATACCGGGCCTCCACCAGATAATTGTGGAATAATGGGTGAATAATGAATGAGAGAATGCATAAATGGATAAAGGCTGACAATGATTCTTCTCCATGCAGCCAGTCCAGCGTTTACACTATGACCTTTCTCTGGCTTTTTGGACCATCCACCCTTCAAAAGACGGCCAAATGAACATGCACTAACTCTTCAGGCAGCATCCCTAAGAGGCATAAATTTATCAGGACATGAGACAAAGGTTTCCAGAGAGTACACTTTCGTCTGCAACACTCATTCTTTCGAGAACTTCCCTCGCTGAAAATCTCTTGACTTCCACTGAGCTGAGTAGACACCCTGATGGAACAGCAATGGAACCCAAGCTTCTTATGGTCAAAACCTAGCACCCAACAGCAGAGGGAAGTTTCAGAACACTGGCCTTGTATAGACTTTGTAATAACATGCTGTGCCCTTTTTTCTGTTTTTCAGCCTAACAGGAGCAGATTTAGTCATGCCTATAGGTTTATGATGCATGTATTTTAGAATAACTCAGATAAAGCTGTATTCACAATAGAAGTGATTCTGATTAAATCAAGGTCCATGTCTTTTGCCATGAACAAAGTTTTACATGTGTCACATGACTGGTTCTACATTCTATGTCAGGCTAGTAGTAATGCTTACTTTATTGAATGATGAAATTCTGTATTTATCCTTTCATAAATTAGGGTTCTTAGACAATCAGTGCCCCCCTATGAAAAATCCAACATTGAGGTATAAACTAAAGCAGGCTGTACTGGCCTCCGGACTTTCATAGACTATACACCACTGCATCAATGAGGAAGCTAACGAGGCATTTTTTAAAGTAGGAAGGTTAACAAAATTGAAGGCAATATATATAGGACACGTTCCAAAATCCACACACACAGAGAAACCATCTCCGTGGAACGCTTACTTGATACTGACGAGTGGTTGCCTGTCTCGGGTGCACCTGCTTCTAACGTAGGGGCAGATGAGGACTCCCGTGGCATCTCCAATGTTGAAAGTCCTTTAGCAGAGGGATCTGCAAACAGAAATACTGATTAAAGTTAAGGCCTGTGGCACAATAGACTTAAGGGCCTTTCTGAGCCTTTTTCCCTAGCATCCAGATCTCCGTGAGCTTTCTGCCCCTAGGGATTACCTTAGAGAGGTTATATACATGCTGGCTTCAAAGTCCTGCAGAGGACTGCTGCCCATCACATTCTGCATGTGCAGCGACGTCCTTAGAGAGGGAGGTTTGCGTAGCTACAAAGCTGGTGTTCAGGCTGTCCGCGGTGCTAGCGAGCTCTAAGCCAGGCACTCGCCCTTCCCTCCTTGTCACTTTACATCTAATACCTAATCACAGGTTAATATTCGGTTCTTTCTATCCACCTCTGTCTGAAAGCTTCCTACTCTTCATTTATATCTCAATCTTCAATAGTATAGTCCACACCCAAGGAGGCTTCCAGAATTCTGTTTCCCTCAAAAAAAAAAGTGATCAGGTGACCTTATTATGGAACGTTTGCCCTTCACTGTTTCCAAAACCATCACACTATAATGTTACTATTTACTTACTTGTCTATAAACTGGAAGCAATTTAAGAGCAGGACCTGTATCTATGAAATAAACAGTATTAAGTGAGAGTCTCAATTTCTTTCAAGCAATGGTTCTCAACCTTCCTAATGATGCAACCTTTAATACAATTCCTCATGTTGTGGTCACTCCCAACCTTAAAATCATTTCACCGCTACCTCATAACTTTAATTTTGCTCCTGTTATAAATCGTAATGTAAATGTCTGATGCACGGGCTGTCTGATATATACCACTTAAAGGGGTTGCAACCCAGAGATTCAGAACCACCACCGCCTTAGAGGGACACAAATGCTCCTATTGAACAAATGTCCTCTCTAGTGTGAAGAAGTAGTTTCTGTATATAATATATAATATCGTCTTCTTAAGCTATCAATACTGGAAATAAGGCCTCCCACACAGTTCCGGGGAACTGCAGAGTGCCCTCTCAGACATTCTGAAAAGATTGTCACATCAAACCTCGGTTCTTCACAGCACACCACACAGTGAGCACGAGCCTCTTGCTGGCTCAGAGTTGCCAACATGGGTTTCCATGACTACAAACCAAAAAATATACCAGCTCATCTCTTTCCCAATGCCAACTGCTTCTTCTGCCACAGAGCAATCCACAATATTTTGTAATCAATGTGTGCTGCTCCTGACACTGGACGGACATTAAACCTATGAAGGTGTCAGATATAAAAGGTCCCAGAACAGGGTCTGGGACAAAAGTTTGGGGGCAATGGCTTTGGAACATGTACTTTTCAACCTCAGAGGTCTTTCTGATACGTATGGTTGCCATATTAATAACATTAGTGCTCTGTGTGTACATGCTCATGTGGCTCTATGCAGAGCTTGATCACTCTCTACTTTTTTTCTGAGACAGGGGTCTCTCACTGAACCTGGAATTCATAGATTCATCTGGGTTGGCTGGCTGAGGAGCTCCATGGACCTGTCTGTTTATGCCCCGCCCTACTTGTGTGTGTCCTTGCATGTGTGTGTGAGAGAGTGTGTGCATGTGCATGTATGTGCAGGTACCTAAAGAGGCCAGAAGAGGGTGCTGGATCACCTGGAGCTGGAGTTGCAGGTGGCTATGAGCCACATGATATAGGTGCTGGGAACCAAATCCAGGCCCTCTACCAACTCTTGCCAATAGCTTCATGGTAACAAGAAAGTATAATTGCTGTAAACTTTCCCAAACATGCTTCATAGTGAGTAGGCACTTGCAATTGCTTTAGTCACCAAGATAAAAGGGTTAGGTATTGTTTCTCTATAATTAGAAAGGTTACAAAATTACCTCTCCCGCCCTTATTTACAGCCATGCATTAAGGCCCGTTGATAACATATAACGAGGAAAGTGAAGTTAATTTCCAAGAATCCACTGAAGGATTACTGTGACTTTTGGAGTCTGGGGTGTGTGTACTTAAATCTTTGATGTACCTTTACACTTAAAGAAACAGTACTGGATGGCTATGATTGATGACCTAGTTTGGGCAAATTCTTTAGGCTAGGTGACCTTTCCTCAGTTCTCAATCATTTTCTGGAACCTTTCCTCTAGATACAGTTTAGGGCAAACATTTGTCAAGAACCGCCCACACGTTTTCAACCCATCTGCACTCAGATTTCTAGAGTTGTGTGCAGAAAAGGCAGTGACTCCTCCTCTAGCCGTGTGTTCTGGCCCTTTCTTAGTCACTTAGGATAGAATCAGAAAACAAACAAGACAAAAATTATTGCTTCGAGAAATCTTGATCTGACTTGATGAGGGGGGTTATGTATAAAGGTGAATAAATTATTACATGTTGAGAGATCACTTGAGAAGAAGAGAAATCTAGTGAGGCAGTTGAAGAGGAGCCCAGCCCGTGGTCCTCCCACCGGGACTCATGCCAGCAGAGGTGAGCCCTGATTTCTAGGCAATTAGCAACTGAGACTGTCAGAAACTGCCAGTCTGGGAGGAAAAGGGAGGGTGGGCGTCTGGACCTCTCCCGCTCCTGCTGGTAGAAGGGAAACTTGAGTCATGTACTGATTATGTGGCTCCTCCTTTTTTCCAGTGTTCCCAGCAGGGAAAGGGACAGATGGGTGTGCCTGCAGGAAATGGAGTCTAAAGAGCTAACTGATTGGGCAATATACATTATAAAAACTTAAAACAATTGTCTTCATACACTTTTCTCTTGTTCTGGGATCAAATGTATGAACATATACATACACCAATTTCCCTTTCGTATCTTCAAGAACAATTAAATATAAGGATAAGTAAAGAAGATAAAAACGTGCACAGAGTAACATGTCCTACACTTCACCTACAGCCTGTTTATCATACGTGTTGATCATACACACACAAACCTCACAGGTTCCATGCACTCCCAACGTGGGCCAATTCTGTGTTTTACTCAAATGCAACAATCTTCCTGGCTCCAAATAAGATAAAGATGTCCAAGTTTCCCTCAAAACCTTCTTAGCTGGTTAAACTTTCTTGACAGGACCCTACCCATGCCTGGCTAGAAAATGACCCTGTCCAAAAACACTGATTCTCACTCTGAGATAAACTGTTGAGTCCTAGGACTAGAGAACAGCTAGAAACCCTTACAAAGGTGGTGCAAATAAAGGGATCTAAGTATTTTTCTAAGGAGCTGCTTTGGGTGGACTATTGGGAGAAGCAGGACTAGAATGAGGAGAACCACCCAGCATTGCCTCTGCTTGGCTGTGTCACCTGGGGAAGGTGCCTAGCATGAGCCTCAGATTCCACAGGCTGGGTTTGAGGTCGCCTCCAAGGTCTCCCAGAGCCAAATCTCCACGGTCTCTGGTTTCTGAATAGACTGAAATAACTGTAGCTAGCCAACTCCATTTTTTCTCAGGTCCTTTAATCAATATCATTACTCAGAAGAGAAGGAGGAAGCACTCCCACCAGTGTTAAAGAATGACAGGAAGTGAGTTTGAGATGAGTGAGGTGAGCATCTGAAAGCCACTTTAAAAAACAAAATCTTCTTAGAAATGGTCCCTCAAAGAAAACACAGCGAATGACACCTGAAGGTGGGGACTCATCAAGAGGAGCCTGGAGAATCAGGGTCTAGAGTGTAACTCGTAACTTGGGGTTCCTGCTGTTTGTGGTCAGTGTATACAATCTGCTGTCACCCCTAAACGATGAGACAATCAGTTCTTTTAGCCCACATCTGGACCACACCATTCACTACTGTAAACGGCGTTGTGATGGATAACTTTGGTTGCCAACTTTACATCACATACCTGGGAAGAGGAATTACCAATTACATATTAACTGGGGAATTGCTTCTGTCAGATTGGCCTGTGGGTATGCCTGTGAGAGTATTTTCTTAATTATTAATTGACATCAGAGGACTCCACCCACTCTGGGCAGTGGCTGCCTAAGGAAAGTGAGCCTGGGCTGTCTAACAAAGGTAGCTGAAAATGAACCATTAACTCAGGAAGCCCTTCCACGGTCTCTGCTTCTGAGTTATTGCCCCAACTTCCCTCAATGATGGATTTTGACCTTGAAATGTAAGATGGAATAACCTTCCCAGGTTGTTTATGAGAGCATTTTAGCACAGAAACAAAAAGCAAATCATAACAAGAGAGGCAAAAAGGAAAGCAAAAACAATGCAAAACTAACTTCTTCTGTTACTTTAGGAAAGCCAAACTTAATTTTGAAATATCTGGGTATCAATGATCTACTGCCTCGTATTGCCCAGAACAGTCAAGATTGATAGTAAAAAACCAAAAACAACAAACACAAAACACTGATGGAGCCGGTATAGCCTCATCCGAATCCAGCACATTGTGGTGAGCAGGATGGATTCCGAGTGGTTATGAGGCAGTTATAATGTCAAAGCTGACATTATAAGATTTCCAGTTTGGTGCATATTTTGTGTCAAAACCCTACCAAGTAAGATGCACAAACCTGAGGTCTGAAAGAAGAGATACAGGCTTACCTGGATCCTTCTGGTCACCCAGTTTGTCTAGAATGTTGAAGGAGATGTCCAGGTACTCTCTCTGGATAGCGCTGACAGCAATCTTCCTTTGTTTCCTCTGCCTGGGGACGATCTGAATCTTAAATTCTGATTCCTCGGCTCCATCCTCCTCCACCTTCCTTTCAGGGTTCTGATCTGTGTCCGACTCAGCACTGGTGTTGGGCTTCTCACCTTCTGTTGGATTCTCAGCATCTTCGGGAACTTGGAGGAACACAGTTTTGGCCCCCGCTGTTGGTGTCTGCCCTGACGTTTCTTCAGCCGGGCCGGAGTCAGGGTTATAGTCCACTGACATCTCAGGGACAGCAGATGACTTCTGAAGGAGGTCTCTTTTTTGCTTAAGAGTTAGCGGACTACAAGAGGAAAACTCTCTCAGGTCCTCTGACTTTGACAGCTCTTCAGAGTCTGTGAGGTCATCCAGAGCTGTGTTGGTAGTGTCTTCGTTGCTCGCCGACTGGTGATTTCCTGAGTCCTTGGAAGAAAAGTCTTTGGAACAGTCCTCTACACTCACCTGCACAAGAGGAGTTATGCTTAGGCTGAGAATGGAGGGCTGGCTGGGGATGGAGGGTGAGGAGGCAGCATTTTTATCCAAGAGACCATCATTCCCTTGGTTCATCATCTCTTCTTCCTCATCACTTTCTACTATTCTGAGAGGTGGGAGGGGCTCGAATACAAGAGAGTCACTGTCAGATGTTGAGAGTAGAGAGTGTTTCTCTGGCCCAGATGTTGAGTCTGAGGACAGATCTATCAGATCTAAATCCTCTTTAGGAGCAGGCTTTCCTGGGGAGTCGACTCTCACTTCAAACGTCTCCATGCAGTTCAACCTAACCTCTGGTATCACGGGCCTCCGTGTTTCCTGAAAACCTTCACTCGCTGGATTCTTGGGGATTTCAGCACTGTCCGGCCTCGTAGCAGAATTCTGTCTAGAACGCCCATGGTGGTCGTTTTGCCGTTGGGTGATATAAGCAGCTTGGGCAGGAGGCTTATCTATGTCACAGCGATCTATGCAGGATTTCCTACGATGCTCATCTAACGTAAACAAGAGGGAGTCTGCATTCCCTATATCAAGAGATTTTTGTTTTAAAGAGCGTAGCTTTTTTCTCTGAATGCTTTCTTCTCTCACACAGTGTAGAACGCTGTCTTGTAACGGACCCGAGTCTCTATAGTCGGCCAGTTCTATTTCACCTGATTAAAACAGAAAGAGCTAGTACTACTTCCCTTGAGAGTTTATCATTTCCCCTCATACTTGGGAACATAACTGGCACAAATTGTAATTAGAATCCCAGCTCTACCAGAAGGGAAAGCCGACTTTCTGGCCACGTTTTTGTAAGATTCATTCTGATATCAGAAACTGGAAGACTTAGGTACGAGAGAAACCCAAGTAGAGGTTTAAGATCGAATTTCCAAAAATCACTCTTTGAAATAGCTCCTCAGCCCTGACAATCATTAGGCATGGGAGGGGAACTTGGGTTTTTTTGTTTTGTTTTGTTTTGTTTTTTGTTTTTTTGTTTTTTGTTTTGTTTGTTTATTTGTTTGGTTGGTTTTTTTTTGAGTATTATTTATTTTGCCTTGTTTTGTTTTGTTTTTGGCTGAGGTAGATCTAGGAACATGTATTCAAATTGTGTGGAAGAGAAGCAAACATTTTGCAACAAATCAAATCAAGCAATGGCCCTTGAAGACAATCATGACATTAATGACATAACTGTCAACTCACGTATATATATAAATGTATGGATATATATATATACTGTTGGTGCATAC
The DNA here is from genome assembly GCF_030254825.1 of Meriones unguiculatus. Lineage (NCBI taxonomy): Eukaryota > Metazoa > Chordata > Mammalia > Rodentia > Muridae > Meriones > Meriones unguiculatus. The sequence continues at coordinate 108,482,147 of NC_083355.1, read as the reverse complement.
ATAGATATATAAATCAACAATATCAAAATATGTAGTAACATAATAAAATTAAGATTTCACCCCACACAAACAGTAGAGTACAACATTTCTGCATAAAACTACTAAGAGGAAAAAATCATACTTCTCTGAACATTCATCCCAACCGGCTGGTATTTCACCATTTTGCTGCCGCCTATCCTTTTCAATCTTGCAAAAAAAGTTTGAGACTCTTTATTGCAGGGTCCAGTAGGTGTATCATGAATATCAGATTCATCAAAAACACTATCTTCTTCTAATTGGGGAGAGAAAGTCAAAATTACACTTAGGAGGTTACTCTCTCTTAGGCTGTGTCTATACAAACATTCAGTGAAGGCATTCTAGCACAGTCTCTGTGCTCTCGGCGCCAGCAGGGCCTCGCTGTGGGGCTACGCTCCATCCAGATCACCCAGACAGGAAGTGAGCAGCCCATTCCAAAGCTGCCCATCATCTCCTGAGAGATGACAGACAGCACTGTAAGAAGCATTCAGTGGTCCACAAGAGCCTTCCTTGGGGACCGTGCCCATTACACTTAAAACCAAATGATACACAGATGCCAGAACTTAATCCAGGAGTCTGGACTCTGATGGAACTTGCCTGTTATATTTTAGGGTAATTTCACAGAGGAGAAATTAACATGAGTGAGCCTTGACCTTCCTAAAATATTTATATGTGTATGTATATGTGCCTTCTTGGGATCTGGGAGCTGGTATAGACACAGCCTAACAGTACATGCACCTTATACTTTGTGAATGCAAAATACTGTACTCTACATTGGGTAATGAAACACACAACACACAGAAAAAGCTTAAAAAAGCCACTTGTCATCTCAGAAGCTCCACAGATGATTATAGACTGAAAGAGTAAATAAACAAAGGTAAAATAAAACAGAAAACCACATTTTTCCCTATTATGATAAGACTCTTGTCTGAGGCATTTACTGCATATCTGTAATAGATTTTATGGATCCTGGGGAAAAAAAAAGAAAGAAAGAAAACCTTTGGCTCTGGTGATCCTGGGCTTCAAAGCCACATTAGTTGTTTGATGTCTACTAAGCTTGCTTAGAGATCCTTCTTCTCTCCCTACTTGGCCAATTTTAAGTCAAAGTAATCCGAGGAACATGTAAATGAAGAAAGGACCACTGTGCTGCAAACCCTGAAGTTTACTCCCCAAGGTCTCTGCTCTCATCCATTTGAAAGGACAAGGCACAGAACCGCAGTGAGAGAAAGACCAGAGAAACTCACCTCACAGCCCAGTGAATGAAAAGACCTACTATCTGACTTGAGCCTCTCTGAACCTGCGATGTTTGTGCTTTATGGATACCCACATGTGACAAGAAATGACCTGGGTGTGATGGCAATGGTGAGTCTAGATCTCTTGAGTCTGGAAAAAATGTCAGCCCTGACATTTAAAAGACCAATCCCGTCCTAACGCACAAGAATCTAACGGGGAATAGGACCTAAAGCAGTAAACTTTAGTCTATGAAACTGTAGAAATATTTTAATCAAATGGTAATAATAAAAACATTAACAATCAAATGGATACAGTGCTCCATGTGAACTTATATAAAGGGGAGGCATTCTACCTGATTCCCATGTTTCTGGGGAAACACATCAAAATGATCCACTTCATTTCTTTCTCAAACAATAAAATCTCTTTTGAAGACTAGTTTTCTAAGCAAACAGCAATCGTGACTTGCATTTCATAGCTTTGGAATAGTTCCCAAAATGTACTGTGTAGTGTGATGGGAGATGGGAGGACAGCAAGCTGCTCCTTCTCACCCAGGAAGTCACCTGAGCTTGGCCTGTCCGGACACTGAGCACACTGAAAACACCCATAGCTTAAAAGAACCTACAGCATTTTCCAGAGACCTCTGCTGATAAACAGCTCTTCAGGGAGCATCTGGACAGTACCAGAATCCTAGCTGGTCCTCAATTTCATCTGAAGACAGCTGGGCACCTTGATCCTCTCAGCACAAACAGTGGTAACTGGCTACTAGCCAAGCTCCGTCCTACAGCCGTCCTGCCAGTTCAGACTGCTCTAAGGCTACAAGGCACTTGGTTTCCCCCCAGGATTGCATTTGATGATGTCACTGTTTATAATTTGAGTTACACTGGGACATTTATCAAAGATACAAACCTTGGTTTTCCCTCTTTCACCTGTGATTTCAACTCAATTTAGCGTTTCATTCTACTGTTGCCTATCGATGGAAAAGGAATCAACACTGAAAATAATTTAAACTTATACACGAAAAAAGTTCTTCATTTCCAGCGCCTTCAATCACTCCATACTGAATAATGAGGCTTGGGAAAGGCACTTCAGGAAATTGAGACTGAATTCAAAATCTCTGAGCACCAAGTTCAAGGGCAAACTAGAGACACCAAATTGATGATTCCACTGAGTGCTAAACCAGACAGGTCACAGCCCAAAGGCGAGATGTTTCCAGCGTGCAACGGAAAGTTATAATAGCTCCTTAATCAAATGGCAGAAAATAGCATACCTAACATTATTTTGGATTTCAGAAGCATGCCAACTGTTTGTCCTGCACACTCAGCTCAAAAGTGAAAGCAATGTTCCTGAGAGAGTTGAAAAGTTCACCAAATAGGAAGCGATGGATTTAGCTGCATGAGAATCTATGGGGGGTGGGTGCCCGTCTACCTCCTTAAAAAGGGTAAAGACTGCGGTCCAAAAGCGCATGATGTATCCCAGCTAGGTTCGGGACAGAAAGCTATCATGCGAAGTACCTTTTTCCTTCTCGCTGTATCTGCTTATGTTGCTGTTGTCGCTGTACAGAGGTCCTGCCGTGGCGTGGGGCTTGCAGCTATGGTACTGCGCATTGAGTGTATTGACTGTTATGTGAATGAGGTGTAGCAGCGTCTTGCTGACATCACAGTCTCTGTACGGGTACTGTCCGATGGGGAGAGAACACAAGCAGTTATTTCAAAGGATAAGCTTCCCCACTGATCTTACTGGATAGTTTCCTGTGTTTCTCATGTACTAGGAAGACGCACAGGAAGTAACAACATCGCCTCTGGTCATGGGTTTGTCCCTGCCTCTCCTTGCACCAAACCACTGACAGCAACACAGGCTAGATCACAAAGGATGCCTTAAAGACCACTGGCCTGGACAGGTGACAAATATAATTTTAGATATCGTCATTGTTTTCTGAAAAATAATCAATACTGAGTCAAAATATGAGATTCTGAGCATAGAGGTTAGTGATCATTTAAAAAAAAAACATTTTGAAAACCTATACGGACTTCTGTCTCTTTTCACCTAAATAACTCTTGGCTTCCTAGCACTGACTGTGTTTCTTCTGAAGGTCAATGTTTTCTCCATCCCATGGAATCATCATCTGTCAACTGCCCTCTGAGAAAACCTTCAGGCCCAGCAGAGGGACACAGCCGCTCACCTTGTAAAGGATGACAAGCAAGGCCTTCAACCACATCTGCCTGATGTGAGGCTTTAGGGACCAGAGCGAGCAGCGAGGTGGCTGTTGGAAATAATGCCGCAGTTGAGGACAAGAGCAGTATTTGAGCACCTGAACCACGAGGGGGAGAAGGTGTTTGCCCAAGTTAATGTTATAGTCCATAACCTGAAATAGAAGAATATTAGTAACTGAAAGAAAACCATAGGTATCCAGGAGTCAAAGGAAAAAACTGAGCCACCACAGCGTACCCAGAGGCACCTCACAGAGTATCAGTATGAACAGACAGTACACACAAAGGGGAGGTATTCAGCCACACAACAAATTTTAAGGCCGGCAAATTGATAGTGTTTATCTAATTATCTATTATCTATTTATCTCATTATGTGCTAAGAATCAAGTCACATCAATTAAAATACCCATCACAACAGCTAACTAGGAGTAAGCTAGTCTGGATGAAGATTAAACCTGGCGTTAACCATCTACCGTGCTGGGATTGCTTGGACTGATCTGGCAAGTGCAGAAAGTTGTATAATCTTCTACAACAGCAACTTAGCAAAACGCACTCGGAACTCGGGCTAGACCTCTATCACGGCAGCCAAGCGGATCCGAAGGAAAGAATCGGACCGGTGTTCCGAGATGTTTGTATAAGGACATTCAGCGTGGCTTTATTGCGCCAAATCGAAAATTATCTCCACATTAGACAGTCGACTAAGTGTTATCTGTGCCAGGTGCGATGGTTCATCCCTGCAACCCCAACACTCAAGGCCAAGGCTGTGCCTGGTCTATATACTGGATGCTAGGTTATGCTGTGGGACTCTCTATCAGTAAAATAATAATAATAATAATAATAAGCACAATAAATTAAATCGTATTCGTATAAAATACTTTGCAGCCATGAAATAGGAAGTGATATAATCTTGCATCTATGATACAAACTTCATGATTATTAATTTGGTTTTTAAAATTTCTATGTATATCAGTACATATAAGTTTGTATATACTTCTTTTTTTTTAACTTTTATTTTCCTGAGACAGGGCTCATGTAGCCCAGGCTAGCCTGCAGTTTGTTATCCTTCATTGCTTCCTAAGTGCTGGGATTACAGGCATGTGCCTTTTCACGCAGTTTATATATACTGCTTTGTTTCGTTGTTTGTTGTTGTTGTTTTGAGACAGGTTTTCTCTGTGTAATCCCGCCTGAGTTCTGGAACTCACTCTGTAGGCCAGGCTGGCTCCAGAGTGCTGGGATTAAAAGCATACCACCTCTAGCTATACAATTTTATTATAAAAAAATACATCAGGCCAGTGAGCTGGCTCAGTTGGTAAGGGTGCTTGCTGCCAAGCCTGATAACTTGAGTTGACTCCTTGGAAACCACACAAGTAGAATGAGCGAATAAATCCAGCAAGTTGTGCTCTCACCTTCACATATACATCATAGTACAAAAAAATTTTAAATAAATGCAAAAAAAAAGTTGTCAAAGTAAGCTTTAAAAAATATGGCTCCTTACATGCGCGCGCGCGCCTGTGTGTGTGTGTGTGTGTGTGTAAGTGCATAGAATGTATATGTGTGCACATTTGTGTGTTTTCCACCACTCTCCCTATGTATGTATGTATGGGAGCATATAGGGTGTATGTGTGTGTATGTGTGTACATATTTGTGAACATATTTTCTGTATATGCGAGCGCATGGGGTATATGTATATATGTGTTTGTGAGTAAGCATGTATTTACACATGTGCACACAGCCATGAATGCATGTGCAAATGTGTGCAGAACTAGGTCACAGACAAGATCAGGTATCTTCCTCAGCTCCTGTCCACCTGGAGCTCAGCAATTAGCAAGACTGGCTAGCCAGTGAGCTCCAGGAGCTTCTTTGTCTCCACTGCCCCAGCGCTTGGGGTTACAGATACACACGACCAGGTCTGGCCTGGGCACTGAGGACCTAAACTCAGGTAAATATGCTTGCTCATGGGTATCTTATTGACTGAGCTGTCTTAGTGCCATTGTACGTTTAAAGGAGTTCAGTTTTGTTTTACATATATTTTACAAACGTTTCCTTTATAATACAAAGTTGCTAATTCCTAGTCCATCTTTATATTCCCTTTTACAGACCCCTGCCTAATACCAAGTAATCTGAACAAACTTTTACACTAAATGTCTAATGGAATGGAATGCCTTGTTGCTATCAAAAACCATAACAGGACTCCCAAGCTTCTGTTATTACACTTACTTGGGCAATTCCTGCAATAAATGCATTAAAGCATGTTGACAGGCGCATTTTTTGGGGTGCAATCATGAAGCAGCCTTCCTGTTGGTCATAGCCAAGTAAAACATAGAGGTGCCTCTTAACGGTGTTGAAGGCCTTTGCACTGCTGATGTCTGACTCAGCGCTGCTTTCATCCTTGGCCATGAACTTCATGAGCACTGTAATCAGCTGGTGAACTGTCTGGTGGTCAATTCCAGCATCTTCTGGGAGTAAGTCCTTGATGGTGTTGTCGTTCTCGGGAGACTGTTGCCCTGTCAGTGTAAGGAACACAGTCAGTGTGCAGCTTCGCCCCCTCAGGCGAGTTTACATTAAGTCGTCACCTGACATCGACAAGCCATCCTTTCTGCTTCTACTATGTATTTAACGCTCTGCTCTAGATGAGAAACTTAAAAGCACAATATGGCTCCTAAGCAAAGCGTCATTCCCTGGATGGAGGCCACCATCTCCATCACTTACTGAGTAAGCAAGTTACTCAGGAGAGAGACAGGAATGGCAATAAAGCTGAGGAAATATGCAGCAACACTATCCTCAAAGAGTCAGACCAACACCTCACAAATGCTGCCCTTAGCAATTCTTCGTACAGTCGCAAAGTTGTACCCTCGGTGACTCGGACAGAAAGGCTCTGCCCATCCTGTACAATATACTTGTAAGACCAACCCCAGATACAAGAGGCTAAATTTCACAAAGCATAAAAGGATCCACTGGGGGATTTTATTTCAATTATTGTCTCAATTCAGTTATGTTCCTGAGTCAGCTGAGGCAGAATAGTATTTTTTCCAAATGTTGAGAGGTCCAGCGGTGTGTACTGTCTGAATTATAAATGGCCAATGATAAGTCCTGCAGTATGTAATGAGAAACACAGAGATGAAGGAGTGACAGAGACAGACATGAACTCTCAAAAACCATAACAACAAAAAGAAAAACACCACGTGGAGATGAGCTGAGTTCACACGGAATAAAAAGCACCCTAGTCCTTTGTTTCCTCTTCAGCTACTGATGATAGCTGAGTGGCACCCCAGCCTTCTAGCCTGCCCCGTCCCCACCCCACCCCCCACCGCTCCCCTCTACTCTTGGTGGTCAGTTTTGGTGAGTCTGATTAGCTCTTCTGTATTTATTTATGTTTAGGGGTTTAATCAAAGCACTCTGCAGCCTGTCCTTTTGACAAACAACATTAAAATTTCTAAATTAAAATTAAATTTCGTGAGATTTTTTGCACTGTAGGTTAGAGCTGGACATCCTCATCTCTTCCTACAAGAAAAAAAAATCCTGTGAGTGAGGACAAGCACTGGGCACATGCTTTCATGAATCTAGCCTTGGCTACATCTGTTAAAAGTATGGCAAAAATGAAGCAACAGAGATCCAGGGGGAAATTTACATCCACTAATGCTTCAGGTGGTTCAGCAAAATTCCAATCTTTAAGGACCCCATGAAGAGAAGCAAGAGAGAAGAAATGTTTCCTTATACTGCAGAACTGATCTAATGGCCGCTTTCCTCTGGGACAGTGGCATAAAGGAATGCCCAACCGACACACTTCCCATTAGCTGTCACACTTCACAGACTGCCTAGGTGGTAGCGAGTTTAGGCAGCTACTTTCTGTGGGTCATCAGAAGGATTTTGACCTGCCCACAAGTAAAATACAAGGAGGTAAGGGTTAAAAAGCAAAGAGGAGGCGTGAGTAGCTAAATCTCTGGGCCTGTGGTACAGGGGGACTTCCGGACACTTATCATCAGGGCCCCGAGATGTTAACATTTTCTGTCTTACGAGTCTGTCCACAAAGGCATGCAGACACTCAGCGTGCATACGTGCAATGTGGGCACATGCAGCATGCCTTAGAAACCATGTTGAAAGCACCTGACTTGTTTTACACGAGCAATCCGCAAACATCATTGCACCTAAGGCATTTATCACAAATCAATTTACGTGGAACAGCTTATTTCAATGAAAGGCCAGAAATGCCCAACATCATTTCATGTTACAGTTAAAGCGATCTGATTGAAAGCAATTCTTATGTAAATCTCTGAAAATACATATATATGTGTATATATATATATATATGTACATTTAAATCTGTCTCCTTTGGCTCATCAGTTGAGAGCACTTACTGTTCTTACAGAGGACAGGGGTTCAGTTCCCATCACCCACACCGTGCAGCTCAGTCACCTGAACTTCAGATCCCTCTTCTGGCCTCTGAGGCACCTCCATGCATGTGGTGTGCACATACAGACAAGAGGGCACACACACACACACACACACACACACACACACACGCATACACACACACACATAAATAAAACATAGTTTTTTAAAAACCATTTTTTATATCCTCCTTCTATGGTATTATTTATAGAATAATATTACTGCTCCGGGAAAATTGGTAAAAAGAAAAAATGTGGCAGGTGTGTGCATGTAGGTTCCATGTGGGTCTGTGTGTGCTGTTACTATGGCAGCAAGCTATATGACTGCAGCAGGGTTCCAGCACTCAATTTTTTTTAGCTCCGGGGTGCATCTCTTGGCCATCACTGGCTCCTCCATGTCTAGCGTAGTTTGACTCCTAAATAAAATTGTAAGACCACTTTGATTTCAGTCCTAACAAGCTAGGGGACCTCAGAACAGAGAGCCCTGCTCCCATTTCACCCTGCCTCAAACCACAGGTGAGAAAAACCAACTCGTCAAACTTCATCTTAACTATTTCAAGACTCCCCTCCCTATTACAAGGGCGTGCTTTTGTAATTCTCAGCAAGTCACATTTTCCCAGTGACTGAGTGTCGTTTTCCTACGTGTCCTTTCAGCAACAAGTGCTCCGGAGTGATGCCTGATGCTTTTATTCCGCCTTCCCTCAGCAGCTGTGATGAGAGAGCCTGAACAAGCTGTGACGTGCACCGATCCTCAGGTGGAACAGAAAACCCTGCTTCCTATTCCATTACCCTGCTTCTCCTACCCAGGACATCGCAAGTCTTCCACTAGAAGAGAGTGGGCTCCTGACACATACAGCCTTCCTAAGGAAAAGCAGCCCACACCAAATCCCTGCTGTGCAAATAGATGGGCTTTTATGTGTTATTGCTCGAGTTCTCTACAAACGATGTAAAATTTCCATTTCGAAACTAAATACCTACAATACTTTTTCTAAGGCATGGCAGTCAGAACAGCCACTAGTTTTCGATTCTAGTCTATGTGGTTCCCTTATCTTCCTTAACCACAGTGATTCGTGTTAAAGAGTTTGATTTCTGCTTCTGTAAGTGAAAGCATCAGCATCATTGTAATGCTGGAGGTAGAGCTGGCCTACCACGACACAGCGTGGACTGGGTTCTCCACAGCGCGTTTGCAGAGTGGAGTGACTGGCCGAAACGCTGAAGCGGAATGGCACACACTCAAATTCTTTGGCACCGGGCAGGTTCAGGGTCTGCTTTTCCAGACTTACCTCCTGCCCCTCCCACATACCCAAATGCTCGGCGGTCCCAAAGCTGGGATACCTGCAGAGCTCAGAAGGGCCAACCCTAGCCCACCCTCATTTTTGCTCACAGTGATCTCTGCCCTGCCAGGGTGGACTTCCACCCACTCCCTCATTTTGCACCATGAATCTACTCCCCATATGCCATTCTTGTTGCCTATGCCCATCCTCCTCTCAGTAATTGGATGTGGTCCCTATATTCTGTTGTGTTCCAAAGATAAGAAGAGAAGGGAGGTGGGAGTCGGGGCGGGGGAGAAGAAGAAAATTCCCTTTAGCGTTTCCCAAATAACTTTTATGCAAGACAGAACTTTACCTACTTGTTGGGTTTATTTTCCCTGTAAAGACATACAGGGCTTGAAGGCACATGCTATGTCTGACCTGTCTTAGCACCCTTCACAGAACATAGGACGGTGTCTGATAAAGTAGATGCTCATGGTTCATAAATGTCTAAGTGAACCGAATTAAAAAAAATGCTCCAGATCTTGTCTTCTGTTTAAGAGAAAAAGTGAGATTCCAAAACAGAAGAAAAAAAAATTAATGCAGGACAATTTCCTCTGTTATGAATTGACTCCCTGACCTCTCCATCAAAACAACACATGACAATCAGGCCGGGAAAACAAAGACCACTTCCATGAGTTTGAACTACATTTGGCCAAGAAATCCCAAGGTCACATACTGTGCAAATGGCTGCATTTCAATCTTATGCCATCACTTATCCCTCGACTTAAAGCTTTTTCTCATAGCAGTTCCAGCGTGTATGTACATGCGTGCATGCATTCGTGTGTGTGTGTGTGTGTGTGTGTGTGTGTGTGTGTGTGTGTGTGTATGTATCCAGACCACTATGGGTGGTAGCATCCCTGGTCCTAAGTGGTGTAAAAAAGCAAACTAAGAAAGCCATAGGGAGCAAGCCAAAAGCAGCATCCCTCCTCGGCCTCTGCTTCAGTTCCTGCCTCCAGGCTCCCACCTTGAGTTCCTGCCCTGATTTCCCTTCATGATGGATGGTGAGCTGAAAGACACACCCTTTCTTCCATGGGTGTGTTCAGTCATGGGGGTTATCACAGCAACAGAAAACAAACTAGAACAGTGTCTACCAATGAAAACCTGGATGAAAAGGCCCCTGTGGCTTCAGCTGATGACATGCTCCCCTTCTGCTGAGGCTCATGGAGCCACCCTGGGTACTACCACTTCTTGTTCCACATGAGCTCTCACTGATGGTCGAGGTTATCCCCCTTACTTGCCCATAAGCAAGTTGAGACTGTAAATATTTCTCATGCATCTTTGTACTCCATGTTTCCTGGCACAGTAGATGCAGAAATGTTTGTTCAGTAAAAGTTCCTTCTCAACACTCTCATTGTTAACACAAGTATGCCCATAGAAACACTGGTATCTCAATGGCCAGCAGGCACTTAGCAAGCCGGGGAGGTGAACACTACAGGACAAAAGAGCTCAGAGAGAAGCTGTTTGACATTCCAGGCTTGGCCACTGAAGAGGAAGCAGAGAAGGCCACCTCATTTTTCACCAGTTCTAACTAGCACAAAGCACCTTTTCTTTTGAGTGTAAAGGTGGGTAAAGAGGTCTACAAATTTCTCTACAGATTGGAAGAATGCATATGCCATGAGGACTGGGCGAGCTCTGCACCAGCCTGGAGAAGGTCTTTTGTGTGGACACTGTAGGCCTGAACACCAGGTCAGCCAGATTGCTGTCCTCATGTGTTCCAAGACAGAAGTTCATAAAGCAAGCCAAGTCTATCAGTCACGTTCCAAAATGATCTGACCTTAAGCCAGGCACAAAGCACGAGCATGGACTGTTGTGGGGTTTTAGTTTTCCTGTCTGTGCACAGAGTGACAAACAGAACTTACACATATCCAAAGCTTCTGTAAAGTCAAAGCTGGGCATCTGTGTAAACACACTACAGCTGGTGAGGTATAAAACTTACGTGAAATGTAACTATATCCTCTTACATTCCAGTTATTCATCTCAGAAGATGAGAAACATGGCAGGATTAAGCAAATTAAAGTCATGTGGTTGGCACCGTTCGTTCAGTATTGAGCTCACGGACCGTCTGAGCCAGGCGCCCAGCTGGCCTTCAGTGGTCACTGTAGACCCACCAAGCCAAAACGCCCACAGCACTGCTCAACACGCAGCTGCACACAACTGCAACAATGTCAGGCCAGCGCTTACAGAGTTTGCAGTCAGAAGGAGCACAGTGCTGAACTCCCCCCACCCCTGGCAACATACATCCCATCTAGAGAACTTGGAGACTCGGGGTATGAGATCCAGATCTGTCACCAACAAATTTGTGACACCTGTCCCTTCTGTGATATGCTCAGTTTCTTCTCCCGCATGCCAGTGTCAATGCCAGCTACCACATTCCAAGAATGTTATTTATATGAACGAAAGATTTTGGCTTGACTCCTACGAATTACGGAGGAGTGTGGCTTTTTACAGGCCTTGTGGTGTAACACCACCGATCAATAGAAAACCTTCTGTTTTGTTTGCTGTGAATCCTGTGTGAAAGCAAAGGCTGGAAAATCATAAATTGTAAACCCAAGCTCCAAAGTTCAGCATAAACAGCAATTAGAAAACTTTTTATTGCATCATTAAATCACATCTAATTTATCTTAGGCCTAATCAATAGGAAGTCTGAACAGAGGGGCTTGTTGCCTACACTGACCACCAGTCTGTTTGTTAAGCAGCAAGCACTTCCATGCTTCTCTATCCTGTACCATTTTCTGATGGGGCGCACCTCTGCTTCCAAGTGAAGACATCAGTATCCAGCAAAGGATAATTTAAAGATGCAACAATAATTCCATGCCACCTTAAAAGCTGGGCCAACCGCTTCCAAACCTCGGCAAGCTCTCCTCATGGTGTTGTCATGGGGGATTCTCTGTCCAGAAGTTCTAACTTCATAGTTAGTTTAAACAATGCTGTCATCAGCCCCTTTCCACCCAGTTGTGCTGGGGGATAATGAGTTGCTCCAGGCTTTTCTTAACTTCAGCAAACACATGGACATTTTCCTGCAGAGACGTGAGGGGCTCCTTTGGTTAGATTATTAGAATAGATAATAATAGCTAAAGACTGGCCTTCCAAGGAAGTGCAGAGAAGAAGACCAAGACTCAAGACAAAATGAAGGAGCTCTATGAAGCTGCCTAAGAATTTTCGTCAAAAGGCCTCACTGAAGAGAAAATGGATCGCACCTTTCTTTAGAAGATTTATTTATTTTTATGTCTATGTGGTCTTTGCCTTCAGGCATATAAGTGCACTATGTGTGGCCCATATTTGGTACCCTAAGAGGCCAGAAGAGGGTGTCAGATCCCCTAGAACTGGAATTACAGACAACTGTGTCCCATCTGTGGGTGCTGGGAATTGAACCTGGGTCCTCTGTGAGAGCAGTGAGTACTCTAAATCACCGAGCCATCTCTCCAGCCCAAATCTCACCTTTCTAATGACACTGAGTGTCATGAGATCAGAAGTTCTTATAAATTCCTCTATCTTTCCCTCTCCCCAAAGAAGACATGTATATAAAGCAAAGAAAAGGGACTCAGGCACGTGTTTGTCATTCTGTATCTTTTGATCCTTTTCAAAGTAGAAAGGAGACTTTTTGCCAACACCTACTTCCTGTATTCGCAATCTCTGGGGCCTTTTCATCTCTCCCACTCCTGAATTTCCAGGTTTCGGGAGCTTTTTTATAACATGCAATTCTCATAATCTTCAAAGTCTCCTTACATAAGTTTTTTCCTCAAGGTGTCACTCAATACCATTCTGAAAAATTTTAACTTAAAATTATACTCAGATGAAAACCCAAAAGTTTATAGAATGACAGTGAGCCACTGAGGTTCATGTGACAGACATGCAGGCTCCTCTCAGTGAGCAATGGCAGTGTTTGCGTGAACAGGGTTGAGTTAGGAATGTCCTTGCCAACATCTGCTCAACGCTTGGGGTACTTCATGCTAAGTTATGACCCAATAAGGAACGTGACATGATAATTTACACTGCGTCACCCCAAAGAAGACCTTCAGATCCTCCAAACAATGGAAATGATCCTGAGAAACAGAAACGCTCAGACTTGCAAGGAACCAAGAGCAGCTACGAGGATGAGCAGATGGTGACTCAAACATAAAACCTTTCAAAATGCAAATGAAGTGTATGTTTTACCTAAAGAAAACTCTTATCTATGAACACAGTGTTTCTATGTGTAGCTTACACATACAAACACAAGTCATATAGCAGCAAGGAGCGCAATCCTAGCACACTTGCTGGCCAGGGAGAGGTGGGCAATTAATTACATGCTTCTTACTGGACCAAGAGTCAATGCAATCAGAAATCATCTGCTGAGAAAGCAATGCAAAGAATTGGCATATTAGTGGTCCAGACACTTGGGACCCTTTGGGGCTCGTAAATCCTAATATCACTCTGGTCCAGTGAGAAACACTGGGTTCTTTACCTTAGCCACCTATGATAGAGACACTTGCACACGGCCCTTCAACGTTGGAAGTACCCACCTGGAGTCTGTTCAGGTGTCCCACCGAGAGCCGGGGCAGACTGCTCATGCCTGGTCAACCTCACAGCTTAAAAATCAACAACAACTCTAATGAAATAAGCGTTAAAGACAACTTGAGCCTAGAAAAAAAAATACTCAGGGCTGACTGCACTGGCTAGCAGAGGCAAGCTTAGTTTTCTTATTTGTAATTAACATCACATGAAAGATGTTTACTCCAAAACTTCTGTATTTTGCTTCTGATCTCAAGAAAAATCTCTTAATGTCACTGATTCAAAAAACATCAAAATGGCTGTGTAAATTAATTAACAAGGACTAAGAATAAATAAAAAGAACACCCCAACTTAGTCAGTTAGGTTATCAAAGGGCTAGAATGCTCATATAAAAGTTGCAGTTAATTTAATCTAGGGTTGGTGTCTGGGTCTGAGAGCAGCTTCTTCCTGGGCCAATATTCTTCAGTGTGATTAACTTTGCTCCCTGAGAAGATAAGGCTATTAATTACTCATAAAGCTCTCTATCAACTCTCCTAAGGTTCAAAATACCACATACTCAGAGCTTGTCATACGAAAGGAAAAATGTAGCAAAGAAAATCAAATCATATTTATGATCAACATGATTATGTTATATCAAGTTGCTCTCTAATACATGCCAATGGAAATGCAAATCTTTCTGCTTTGGACAGAAGTGTGCTCAAGATGTTAACTGATGGGTTTCACAGGTTGTGTTTAAGATTAACTCGCTTAAATACACTCATTCACTCAGTGAATCGTTTAAATATACTCACTCATTCAGTGATTCGGTTCTGCAGGTTTTATTATTTGCCACTTATGTGCTGTTGTTTAACACTAGTATTTATCTAGTCATTTGGTTATTTAAGAAAACTCATTCTCTTTAAGAACATAATATAAAGATCTTTATAAAATAAATGTGTGCGGTCTTTTCATATTGACAACAAAACTTATTTCTGTTGATAAGTTATCAGAAGTTGAACAGGAATCCAACTTCTCTTTAGCCTGATTTTTCTTTTGCAAAAGCCACCATCTCTACCGCTTTTTCTGAGGAGTTATGTGGTTGTCCCTAGCACTCAGGAAATGACAATCATTCAACATTTCAACACTACCCCTTTGGCTGCATGACTTTTATTATCTAAGCCTCATTTAGAAAGCACTCACGTTCCCAGGCTGCCATGCATGCCCTTATATTCTAACACTCGGAAAGAAACGTCTCCTCTAAGCCTCAGGCCAAGCTTCGGTGGGTTCGCTGCCTTCTATATCTTAGAACTACTGCTACATCAGTCAAGATTCTGCTGCACCCACAAACTCCAGAAAGCCACCCGTGACCTTTACGTCCCTGGGGTGTTTTTTCCAGGGAGTCTGAGGACTGAATGTTAACAGGCTCAGTTTTCTAACTTTTCTACTCTCTGTGAACACTCAACAAGACACATTAGCTCCAGAACAACAGCAAACAGATGTCACAGGAGAAGGAAGAAAGATACTCAACGGATTTTGGACGTCAGGGTCTCGGGGAGAGAGAGTGCCCTCTTGGATTCCGCGGGTCCTTTCACACTGTCCCTCAGAGATCGCACACTCTTCTGACGGTTTCTTGCAAAGCGTGCTCTCTTGATCTTCCACAAGGCAGCATCACTGAGGTTGGCAACATTGGTTCTCACAGCAGTGATGGCTTTGCAAAAGGGATTAAAGACATTATTCTTTTCCTTGGCTGGCCATGTGATACAGTTATTTTGAAATAATCCATCTGAGTATAGCTTTGGGATAAGAAGATGTTTCATAAGTGCATGAATCCTCCACCTCCCTCTATGACCTTACCTTAAAAAAAATCATGACAACTATCTATCGTGGACTATCACTTTGCTGTTTAACTCATGAGGTTTGAATATCTATTTTTTTTTACATTTTCCTCATGAATGCAGAGCCTTAGGCAACAAAATAATAAGCAGATGGGATTTGCACAGCACAAAGGTGTCTCCAAAGTCTGCTCATAGACATTTCCAACCTAACAACTGGGTAATACTTTAAAAAAAAAAAAGCCAGTCGCAGATGGTTAATATGTGTCCCTGGAAAGTGAGGAAAATTCAGATCTGACATTGTTGTAACATGCTTAAGTCTACATATTAGCAACATAAACACTCAACATGAGATCAAGACATCCTCTTCCATGTGGGGAAGGAACTACACCAAGTGTCTCAGCTGGGACTGTTTACAGCATGTCTTTTGTCTTACTCACTTGTAGGAAAAGGAAATTCTTTGTTGCAATCCAAATGCAGCTGAGCTTCCAGAGAAAGTGTCTCAAATCTGTTGACAAAGAACTCCCAACTCAAGGCAGGAATATCTTGCTTAAGAAAATGCAAGAGTAAAAGCTTGCTCAGGATAGTGGGTCGGTCCTTAACCACAGTGTCGAACTGGAAGTCAAGGCAAAGACAAAGACCCTGGAACAGAGGGATGAGACATCAACATCTGAGAGTCTTCAAAGAAAATGTGACAGTCGGTGGAATAAGGCAATGTCCCCAAGGCAAATATCCCACGGGAATCTTTCTGATCACATGCATTTGAAGAGAAAAACACACAAAGTGAGTTCCTCCTGATGTCACGATACCTCTTCAGTTTTGATCCAGAAATGTGAACTAAGTGTATGTCGTTCACCTTCTAAATTTTAAATGGCATCCACCTCATCCAAATACCAGTGCATCTTTTTTTGATGTCCATAGTTGTCACTGGGAAGCACACTTGCAACATTCTGTTCTCTTTTATTATTGTGTGTGTGTGTGTGTGTGTGTGTGCGTGCACACATGTGCACACATGCATGCTTATACCACAGCACACGTGGAGGCCACAGGATAGCTTTTAGAAGCCCATTCTCTCCCACAGCAGGGATTTGAATTCAGGTTCTAAGACTTGTGCCTCAAGCACCTGTACATACTGAGCCACATCACTCGTCCCTAAACTACATTTTTAGCAGATAGGAGAAGATGGTCATTAAATTTTCTTACAATTCTAAGCTGTGTGTTCATAAAAGAACAAAAAAGTCATCCTTACTTCTTGGAATGTGAGCAAAACACACACGCGCACACACACATTAAAACTTTTAAAAGTGGAAATGGGTGGAACATCTATTTTCTTTTTTTTTTAGTATTTTCTTTCTTTTTAATTTATTTTTATTTTATGTGCATACATGCTTGCATGTATGTCTGTGTGAGGCTATCAGACCTTGGATTTACAGACAGTTGTGAGCTGCCATGTGGGTGGTAGAAACTGAACTGGGTCCTCTGGAAGAGCGATCAGTGCTCTTGACCTCTGAGCCATCTTTCCAGCCCAGAACGTCTACTTTTCTAGTCAACGAGCCTTCCTTTTAACCCGATTCAAATTCTAAAATGTTAACTTATCCAGCCATCCCATTAGTCCGTTCTACCACCACTCAGTGAATAGCCCTGAGCGACAGAGGGGCATCGACTGCCTGGAGAGTCAACTGGCAAGAACTATCCAGAAGACAGCTGAGGTTCATAGCACAGTGTGCCTTGGGCAGCACAGCCCTGCATTCTTCCAGCTCCTACCCACGTGGCCTTTTTTCCTGCTACGTCTTACAACAAATGAAAACCCTTTAGACCAGAGAGAACGAGGGAAGAAGGGAAGGGGGAGAAAGAGAAGGGGTGGGAAGAGAAAGAGTCGGTTAACAACATAGACTTTATTTTGAGTCAGACTGGAGTCTATCCAAGGCCTAACTGTGACTCTGAAAACATAGCTTTACCTTTCCAACACTCAGGTTCTCCAGCCGTAACAACAGGGTTCTACAAAAAGCTATTCTAAGGGTTGTAGGAGGTGATGAAACATGGGACACGTCTACCACTCGTCGCTGGCAGGGCAGTACCTGTCTGACAAATGTCAGTTCTTGCCTTTGTTATTAGTTTTGATAAGAACAACAAAATTCAAACCAGCATCAGTGTACAAAACCAATATAGACGCTAGTATTGGCTGTCACTAATGCACTGTGTGCCCTTTGCTAAGTGCTACGGTCTCTCTGAGGCTGGCTTTGTTATTGCAGCAAGAAGTTATCATGAAAGATAAATATGCAACCCTCTCCAGGCCACCTACTTGTGTCTCTTTGGTTTTGATTCCTGATGTTTTATTTGGTGGCATCCTTTCCCACCATGCTTCACTTTGATTCCCCTTAGAATCTAGCCTCTAACAGCAGCTCCAGGCCACAGGCCAACTGAACAGTACGAAATCAACCAGCCTACTTTAAAAATGTGCCCTCCTTCCTGCCACACACAACAATTGCATCTGTCCAAAAATTATGTCAACATATGGAAAAAACATTTTTAAAAGTCGTATTAATGAATGAAATAAGATGCCTTTAATAAGATGCTTCTGGCATGTTTTTCCCACTCTACAGGGAGAATTTGGGCTAAGAGAGATCTCTTCATGTTTTCATTATAATTTAAAAAGCACACATTTGAACACAAAGATCTCTCCTGCTACCATCACCGATATATGAGTTTGCATGGTGCTGCAGGCTAAATATTTGTGTCCATTCCCCTAAAATTTCACTATGCTGAAACCCAATCACCAGTGAGTCTTTGGGGGAAGACACAGCCATGTAGATAGAGTTCTCACAAATAGGCTTCTTGTCCTTAAACAAAGGCCTGGGCACTATTAAAGACATCATCCATGAACCAGCAAGCAGGCCCTTATCAGACAATGAATCTACAAGCACCTTGATCATGGACCTCCCAGACTCCAGAATTATTATATATATATACATACACTATGGCTTTATAAGCTACCCTGTTTGTGGTATGTTGATATAGTATTGCTAAATGAGGCATGTGACAAAAGTCAATGGTTGGAGGTATTGACAGTCAGTGTGCGGGGCTATAATAATACAGCTCCCCCACTACCTGCAGTGCTGGCCTCTTTATGGTGTCAAGCAGGAGACCGGCTCTGGTAGCCACCGCAGGGTTGACATCCTCCACAGCTGTGAGAAAGCAGCAGAAGGCATGTGCCAGCGAGTACTTCAGCAGGTGGTTTTTGGTCACCGAGTGAATATCCAAAAACCTACAAATGACAGCTACTTTTTCCACTGCAATATAAAATACAGAGGACAAAGGGCATACATGTATATGTTAACATATATTACAAATATTTTACACTTTTTTATTTAAAATATTATTTCATTTATTTATTTATTTATTTACTTGTAGTGGGGGCATGCATGTGACAAAGGACATATGAGGAAATCAGAAAACAGCTGTGGGAGTTGGTTTTCTCCTTCCAGTAGACCAAACTCAAGTCTTCAGGCTTGGAGACAAGTAACTTTACCACCCACTGAGCCATTTCACTGGTCCTGTATTGACAATTTAAGCCTCATGAAAACTGAACCCCATAAAAAAGTTAACTTGGGGCTCTTACATGGAAATTTTAAATATCAACCATGACGGCCAAAAATAAATTTCAGAACTGGGCATCTGGTTTACCTTGTGACCCAGAGGATTTTTAACCACTATATAGAAGTACCTGCTTCAAACCTCATCTTCCAGTCTTTGCTGTTGAAGTTTCCGTTTATGATTGTCCAGAATATGTCAGCACCATGAGGAAGTGACAGAGCGTGAAGAAGGAGAGGAACTGCCAGTGAAGACAGCTGAGAGAACTCAGACTTAATGACTCTCCACAGGCTGGGGAGGCAAGGAGCAGCAAAGACGTTAGTCATCACCACCTTTTCAGAGGGCAAGAGCTTATTCTCTTAACTTATGGGTGGTGCAGAGAGCAGGTGCTGGTAGGATGCTCTGGGTGAGAGTGCATCATCCACAAAAATATCAGCCTCCAAGAAACATTTACGCTTTGATCTGTTAATGTTTCCTGAACACATTTTTATGTAGCAATATTGAAAACCCACTTTAAAACATAAACATTTAACTCCATACGTAAATTCAGCTATGTAAATGAATTAAATAATACACACAATTAAGTTATATTAAAATGATAGTATTGTTTCTTCTGTGACTAACTAGAAAGTATCATTGTTGATTTTTGCTGCCAGCAGCCTTTTCACCCTTTGAATGGCAAAGAATAATACTTGGTCTGCTAACAAAAGCTTCTCCAAGAACTGACAAGGTTGCTGCTCGAGGTCTCCCACTTTTCCTGTCATAAGGATGAGCACAACATATTTTCCAAAGTACGTCACTGTCCTGAACAGATTAACCTAAGAGTAAGCAGGCACATGATCCACACTTCAGGCTGTCAGATCCTTTCCCAGGACTCTGGGAGACAGGGGTCTCTCCTTCAGAAACTTCATGACTGAAAAACGATGTCAATCAAGAGCTGCCAGGGACCCATGTCCCAGGGTCAGCTTGCCTAGAAAGAAGCCAACATTTAGTTGGATCTAGTAGGCTAAGATGAAACTGGGCTAAGTAGTGAAAGGATGGGGGAAAAGGGAGAGGAAGAAGAGAGACCTGATATTCAGTACATCCCTGGCCAATGTCTTCACTTCTGAGTCCCCAAGCATTAGCCAAAAGGGAACCCAAACTTTGAACCCACTCCTCCAAAACAGGTAAGCTCCCTTCCTGTCTCCACCATGCCCTTTGTTCTTATTTATACTATCTGCTGCCTGAGCCTGGTTCCTCTAACTTTTGGCTCTACAACTCTCTTCTCTGAGGCTCTTTCAGCTGACCTTCATCCCATAATGATGATTCAAATGTACTTGCTCCAGTCCCAATCCTTGGTCCAGAATGGTTCTTGTCCACCTTCGATCTGTGTAGAATAGTCACTTGCCGCATAACACTGGACTTGTGTGTGACTTGTGTGTGCACAGGACATGTCTTTGTTTTCCCAAGGTCTTACTACAGTTTTTCACTTGGAGGTGGTTGTCAAGGCTGTCCCTTCCTTCAGCCTCAAAAGTAGACCAATGTAAGGTGCAGGTGTGTGTGTGTGTTTGTGTGTGTGTGTGCATGCATACCCATATGTGTGCACACCTGTGTGTGAAGGCAGACATGCCCATGAGTGTGCATGTGGAGGCCAGAAGCTGTCTAAGTGTTTTCTCTATTGCCTTCCAGCCCTCTTCTTGACACAGGGTTTCTCCATGTACCTGGAGTTCATGGCTTTAGCTAGACTGACTGGCCTTCAAGCCCCCAAGACGGGCTTGTCTCTGCCTCCCAGAAAGTTGGGGTTACAAGTGGCAAGCCTGGCTTTTGCCTGGATAACTGAGGATCCAAACTAAGGTCCTCACCCTTATACAGTGAGCACTTTCTCCTCTGAGACTTCTCCTGAACCCAAAAGTAGAGCAAGCTGAACAACAGTCTGATCCCTCTTTATATTTATTATTCATCCCTTCCCAGACTAGACTGAACAATCTGCAAAGTACCTAGAATAGTATTTTGGTTTAAAATTATTTCAAGTCATTATATTTGTTGAATGAAAAAAAAAATGAACAAAGTAAGTAAGGGCAGAGCCTCTTGCTTTTGTTACAACTTTACAAACAAGCCTTTTCTGAGTATCAGACTATTCTCTGACATATAAAATGATCCTTTTCTGGATTGCCTCCAGGAAGACTATAATAAATATCTGAAGGTGCTCAGAAAGAAAGCACCGTAAACCTAGGGCACTGTTTTATTAGTATTCTCAAAACCTCTATCTCTAAAAAGCAAGGAAAACGGCACCCAGTGGGGTTCAGAATCCACAGTTTCTAGTTCTAGCAAGATTGTCATCTTACTGTTGCAGTGCTGGCTTCTGGCGGGGGAGGGTGCAGGCAGGGAAGGACTTAGTTTTCACTAAAAGGCTGGCCACTGGGAGTCTGACCATGCTCCAGTGAATATACAGACACAAATTTCTTTCTCTCTTTTTCTTTTTTTTTTTTTGGGGGGGGGAAGGGGCGCAGGGGTTACAAGGTGGGGGGAAGCAGACCTGGAAAGACTGTGTTCAGAGTTCATAATGTGAAATACCCAAATAATAAATAAAAATATTATGTGAAAAAATATTTTCTTCCTTAAAGCCTGAATGAAAGGATAGAACCAAGTTAATAAATACGTTAAATTGGAGGGGGGAGATTGCCATCTTATTAAATTACACTCATCAGCATTATTTGCCACTGGTGTTTTCCTAGATTCTACTATATGTTCTCTCTCTGTGTCTCTGTCTCTGTCTCTGTCTCTCTCTCTCTCTGTGTGTGTGTGTGGGTGTGGGTGGGTGTCTGTCTGTCTGTCTGTCTCTCTTTGCATTTTTTAAAAATTTAACCACTTTACAGCCTGATGCCAGCCTCCTTCCTCCTCTCCTCTGGGTCCCTCCTACTACTATAGTTTAATTCACCTTATTATTACATTTCTTATTGTACCGGTGTGGCCTGACGGAATCTAGTAAGCAAACATTACTATCTTCATACTTAGACAAAATAAAAGAAAAAAAAAAAGTAAAGTTGGGTGGGTGTGGTGTCCCACGCCTTATATCTCAGCTCTCAGGAGGCAAAGGCAGGTGGATCTCTGTGAGTTCAAGGCCAGCCTGGTCTACATAGTGAGTCCTAGGCAAACCAGGGTTACACAGTGAGACCCTGCCCGAAGAACAAAAACAGAAAGGAAGGAAGAAGGAAGGCGGGAAGCTTCTTTATCAAATTAAGGTTCTGGGAAAGAAAACCAAATGAAATAGAGTAAGTCTTGCTCTCACTTTAATTCTTACAACTGAAGCCCAAATTGTAAAGAAAAATGTTATCAGCACATACCTTGCAATCAACATATGGTCCTGAATATAGGCTAAAAATTGAGGATGGTCTTTCCTTGCAGTGTACAAACATTCTCCATGCAGACAGAGAATCTTCAGGCAATTGAGCATATTAAAAAGAATGTCTGGCTCTTCAAACTTAGCCATTTCCTATGCAAAAGAACACATCATTACTACACTTTCCAAAACAGCAAACAGTTCCAAACCCAAACCAAATATTCAAATATATCAGAAAAATCTACCTGGAAAATGGTATATATTAGCCTCAATGTTACTGGAAGCTGTTGGTAGCAAAATTTTCTTTCCGTATCATTCTTTACTGCTATGGAAAAATAGTTAGAGAAAGGTTAGGCTAACTTCTTTCCTCCCAACATTCATCCATTCATCAAGATCATGAAACCAGAGAGGGTGAAAAGGTACAAAATGCATTACCATGTATGTAGAATGTTTTCATTTCCTTTTTATATTACTAAGTGCCCATTGGGCATGAGAGTATATGCCTTTAGTTCCAGCACTTGGGAGGCAGAGAGGCAGGTGGGTCCCTGTGAGTTCAAGGCCAGCCTGTTCTACAAAGCAAGTCCAGAACAACCAAGGTTACACAGAGTAACCCTGTCTCCAATAACAATAATAATATAATTAAACCAGTCAACCAATCCTCAACAAACACCTTAGCCTGTGCCCTTCTGTGAGAAAATAAAGAAAACCTTCAAAGTGTAAGGTTCTCGGCCCCCATTTTTCACTTCAGAGTCCCCATGTTATCC
Source organism: Meriones unguiculatus (assembly GCF_030254825.1). Classification (NCBI taxonomy): domain Eukaryota; kingdom Metazoa; phylum Chordata; class Mammalia; order Rodentia; family Muridae; genus Meriones; species Meriones unguiculatus. The sequence goes on along the minus strand of NC_083355.1, from coordinate 108,459,015 downwards.
TGGTGTCTTTGGCTGTCTGAACCACCCCACCCTCAGTGTGCGCTCCTGTGGTTGAGGGGACTTGGCTTGCCTTCATTAAAAGAAGATAAGCAGGTATGGAAGGGAGAAGTACAGATTGATTAGCACCTAAGGCAAGGCTATGATGTAGACTGACAGATGAGGCATTTTGAAATGCCTGAGTATTTTCCAATGAAAGCACCACCTATGGACGTCTCTTCTTGGGAGGCTCTCCAAACCCTGCCTCTACCTTGCTAGAGGGTAGCTCACAGGTGAACCAGATATCAAAATATAACATGGCAGCATAGAGGGGAAGAGGAGTTCTCAAGACCTCAGCCCTAGCTGAGGCGCCTTTGGCGCTTGATTGGCTTCAGGGAGAGAAGGAGTCCATTGTCCACAAGAGTGTGGCCCTTGGTGGGTCTATCCTGTTCCAGTAGATGGCCTCACACACATGAATACATGGCACAAACTGGAGTCTGTGGACTATCAAAAAAAAAAAAAAGATGAAGGGATGGGGAAGCTGGGGATAGGTTAAGAGGCAAATGGATGAATATGATCAAAATACATTTTAAGAAACTTTCAAAGAATTAGATAAACATTATGTGTTTAAAAACTGCTGCAAGATGGGCAAATGATGTACCGTTGTAGGTTGTGACAATTCCTGGGATCAGAGACAATGACAGCCAAATCCTCTTGGCTTTCTATACTACCAGGATCTAATAATAACATAATAATAATAAGATTCTTTTGCCAGGAAGGGTCTCTACAACTGGTATTCCCCTGGGGCCGTCTATAATAGAGCTGTTCATTTCCTGACATGGTGGGAAATGTTTGATCTGTACTGTCTAAACACAGAAAGCAGCACTGAACTTGTCCAAGCTGCTACTCAGGTAAAAAGTTGTATAAACCAGGAAGTGTACGCTCTGTACTTCCCATCAGCCAAGTTCACCTACCAGCATGCTCTGAGGGTGCTGCTCGGTTGCCTGGATTCTCTCCATGCTTGGCTGCTGGGTTCTCCTCCTCCTCTCCCTCGGGGCCTATAATGAAGTCTGGTCTGGAAGAAAGGAGGCTATCTTCAAGGCTGTCTGTGGGCTCCTGCAATAAATACAACCGTCTAGGTGAGGGGCCATAAAGAGCAGTTTGGTTTATGTCAACAAAAGTCAGTCAGCCTGTTCTACCCAATTTTGTGCTAGCCAAGAAGGCAGAAGCCCTATCTCAGAAAGATTCTGCACCCACACATCTGTCCATCCTATCGAGAGAGATGTACAATGGTGGCTGATGAATCATTTGCTTTCATTCTATTCAGGAAATAAAACACCAAAAATATTGTCTGATCCTCTTAGACAGCTTTCTTAAGTCTCAGAGATCAGTATCCCACTCACAATTTATTGAGGAAGTGAAGACTTCAGACATAATGCCAATTCTGGTTACCTGAACAAATCAATGTTTTAGGTGCAAAAAGTTGCTGTAACGTATGAATTAAAGGGAGCAAAGAGGTACAACTCAAGTGTCTATTAACAGAACGATGGCTCAACAAACTGTCTCTCCACGCCACGGATTGTTAATCAAATACTGACACATGCTACACTTCAGAGGAAGCTTGAGGACACCATGCTAAGTGAGATAAGTCAGTGGCAAGGAACAAATACTGTAAGCACTCACACATCTACAGAGGTCAAAGTTTAGAAATGGTATGAGGAGCTGGGGAGGGAGAGGCAGGCAACTGTTGTTAAAAAGTCCTGGAGAGTCTCCAGTAGGATTTTTGGAGTCACTTATGCATACTATCGTATCATCTGCGAATAGCAAGACTTTTGACCTCTTCCTTTCCAATTTGATCCCCTTGATCTCCTTTAGTTGTCTTATTGCTCTAGCTGGGACTTCAAGCTCTATATTAAAGAGATACAGAGAGAGTGGGCAGCCTTGTCTTGTCCCTGATTTTAGTGGAACAGCTTTAAGTTTATCTCCACCGAATATGACAATATAGGCTTGCTGTACATTGTCTTCATTGTTTTTAGGTTTGGACTTTGTATTCCTGATTTCTCCAAGACTTTTATCATGAAGGAGTATTGGATTTTGTCAAAGGCTTTTTTAGCATCTAATGAGATGATCATGTGTTTTTTTTTTCTTTCAGTTTGTTTATATGGTGGATTACTTTGATGGATTTTTGTGTGTTGAACCATGCCTGCATCCCTGGGTTGAAGGCTACTTGATCATGATGGATGATGTATTTAATGTGTTCTTGGATTCAGTTTGTGATTATTTTATTGAGTATTTCTGCATCAATGTTCATGAGGGAGATTGATCTGAAACTTTCTTTCTATGTTGGGTCCTTGTATGGTTTAGGTATCAAGGTGACTGTGGCCTCATAGAATGAGTTTGGCAATATTCCTTCTGTTTTTATTTTGTAGAATAGTTTGAGGAGTATTGATATTAGCTCTTCTTTGAGTGTTTGGTAGAAGTCTGTGTAAAACCATCTAGCCCTAAGCATTTTATTTTGGTTGGTTGGCTTTTAATGACTGCTTCTATTTCTTTAGGGGTTACTGGATTATTTAAATTATTTACCCAATCTTTATTTAACTTTGGTAAGTTGAATCTACCAAGAAAAATGTCTGTTTCATTTAAATTTTCCAATTTTGTGGAGTACAGGCTTTTGAAGTAAGGCCTAATGATTCTTTGGATTTCCTCAATGCCTGTTGTAATGTTCCCCTTTGCATTTCTGATTTTGTTAATTTGGATATTGTTTCTTTGCCTTTTAGTTAGTTTGGCTAAGGGTTTGTCTATCTTGTTGATTTCCTCAAAGAAGATATCAGAAGATGGAAAGATTTTTCCATACTCACAGATCAGTAGGATTTAAGTAGTAAAAAAATGGCCACCCTACCAAAAACAATCTATAAATTCAATGCAATTCCCATCAAAATTCTAACACAATTCTTCACCCACCTTGAAAGAACAATACTCAAATTCATATGGAAAAATGAAAAACCCAGAAGAGCTAAAATAATCCTGAGACTCACAACCAAACATTGGGTGATATGTATGGAGTGACAGGAGCTCCATAAAAAACCAACAGAGCCAACTAACTGGGGCCCGAGGAGCTTGCTGAGACTGAAGCCCCAACCAAAGACCATGCACTAACTGACGTAGACTCCCTACAAAAATGTAGTAGATGGGCAGTTAAAGCTTCATGTGGGTCCTCTAGAAGGGAAATGGGGACTGCATCGAAGACAGACTCACTGCTTTTTTATCACTTCCCCCCGGCGGGACTACCTTGCCAGGCTACAAAGGAAGAAGACATACATCCTGATATAACTTAATGAACTGGGGTGGATGGGAAAGGGAGTTCCCATTTTCTGAAGAAAAGGGGAGGAGGCAGAGGAAGAGGGGCAGGGCTGGGAGGGGAGGAGGAACAGGGTTACAACAAGGATGTAAAGTGAATAAATTCATTCATTCATTAAAGAATTTTTTAAAATCCTGTACAAAAAAAGAACTTCCAGAGGTATCACCATTCCTGATTTCAAGTTGTACTACACAGTGAAAGTAATAAAAACTGCATGGTATTAGCCTTGAAATAGACAGGTTGATCAATGAAATCAAACCGAAGACCCAGAAATAAACTCCAAAACCCATGGACAATTGATTTTTAAGAAAGAAGCCAAAACCATACAAGGCGAAAAAGAAAATGTGTTCTTCAACAAATGGTGCTGGTCTAACTGGATGTCTGCATTGTAGAAGAATGCAAATAGATTCATATTTATGTCCCTGCACAAAACTCAAGTCCTAATGGATCAAAGACCTCAACATAAAACCAGATACACTAAATCTAATAGGAAAGACAGTAGGGAAAAAGCCTTGAACTTACTGAAACAAGAGACAACTTACTGAAGAAAACACCAAAAGCTCAGGCACTAAGATCAACAATTAATAAACGGGACCTCATGAAACTGAAAAGCTTCTGACAAGCCAAAGGACTCTGTCAATAGGAAAAACATGGCAGCCTACATACTGGGAAAAGATCTTCACCAACCCCACAGAGGGTTAAAATCCAAAATATATTTTAAAAAACTCAAGAATGTAGAAACCAACAGACTGGATAACCCAATTAAAAATGGAATACAGAGCTAAACAGAATTCTCAACAAAGGAATCTCCAATGGCCAAGAAACACTTAAAGAAATGTCCAGTGTCCTTAGTCATCAGGGAAACGCAAAGCAAAACAACCCTGATATTCCATTTTATACCCGTCAGGATGGCTATGATCAAAAACTCAAGGGACAGTCCACGCTGGTGGGGATGTGAAGCAAGAGGAACACTGCTCCATCACTGGTAGGACTGCAAACTTGTACAATCACTGTGGCATCAATCTGATGATTTCTCAGAAAACTGGGACTAGAACCAGCTATACCACTCCCGGGCATATACACAAAAGATGCTCCACCAACACAACAAGGACATTTGCTCAGCTATGTTCATACAGCTTTATTTGCAATAGCTAGAAACTGGAAACAAGCCAGATGTCCGTCAACCAAAGAATGGATAAAGAAATTGTAGTACATTCATACAATGGAATACTACTGTTAAAAATACTAGCTGTTAAAAATAAGGAAATCGTGAAATCTTCAGGCAAATGGATGGAACTAGAAAATACCATCCTGAGTGAGGTAACCCAGACAAAGAAAGACACACATGATATATACTCACTTATACGTGGATATTAGCCATAAAGAACACGATAACCATGATACAATCCACTGACCCAAATAAGGTAAGTTACAAGGAGGGCCCAAGGGAGCATGCTTGAATCTCATTCAGAAGAATAAATAAGACAGGCATTGGAGGTGGAGGGAGTGAGGGAACAGGGTAGAAGAAGGGATGGAGAAGGGTTCGGGATGAGGCTTAGTAGTAGGGAGAGGAGGGGAGAAAGGGCAGGGGGAGAGAACAGAAATCGGGGAGTGGAGACCTTCTCTGGGATTTGCCAGAGACTTGGGATAGGGGAGGCCCAAGGAAGTCTCTGGGGGTCATCCAAACCGAGACTCCCAGGAACAGAGGATATGGAGCAGAGGATACGGAGCTTGAAGTGGCCATGTCCTATACCTAGGCAGGCCATCTGGTGGAAGGATGAGGACACCAACCCACCCACAAAACCTTCAACCCAAAATTTGTCCTGCCTACAAGAGTACAGAAACAAAGATGGAGCAAAGACTGAGGGAGTGACCAACCAAAGACTGGCCCTATTTCAGACCCACCCTATGGGAGAGAACCAATCCCTGACATTATTAATGCTACTCTGTTATGCTTGTAGACAGGAGCCTAGCATAACTCCTCTGAGAGCCTTCACCCAGCAGCTGATGGAAACAGATCCAGAGACCCACAGCTAGTCATTAGACAGAGCTCAGAGAGTCCTGTGGAAGAGATGGGGGGAACAACTGAGGGAGATGGAGGGGCCAAGGACTCCACAAGAAGACCTACAGAGTCAACTAATCTGGGCCCAAGGGGGCTCACAGAGACTGACCAACCAATGAGAGAGCATGCATGGACTGGTCCAAGGCCCCTGCACATATGTAGCAGATGTGCAGCTTGGTCTTCATGTGAATGCCCCAGCAACTGGAGCGGTGGTCCTCTCTGACTCTGATGCCTCCCTTTGGATCCCATCCCCCTAACCGTGCTGCCTTGTCTGGCCTCAGTGGGAGACGATGTATCTAGTTCTGTAGCGACTTAATGTGCCAGGACAGGTTGGTACCCATGAGGACTCTCTTCTCTGAGGAGGAGAGGAAAGAATGGGGGGAGGGGTGCAGGGGACTAGAAGAAGAGGGGGTTGTGATCAGGATGTAAAGCGAATAAACAAATAAAGCAAACAAGAAAAGTCCAGGCTGGAGAGATGGCTCAGTGGTAAGAGCACTATCAGTTCTTCCTAAAGGACGGAGGTTCAACTCCCAGCACCCACATGGCAGCTCCCAACTGCCTGTGCCTCCAGTTCCAGGTGGTCTGACACCCTCACACCAATGCACATAAAATAAAATCAAATAAATTATTTTTTTAAAAAAGAAAGAAAAGTCCTAGAGATAGGTTGTACAATATTGTTCACAGCAGCGCCATTCATACAGAGATATATAGATATGTAAAATATATTTACACACATAATACAAATCGAAAAAACAGGAAGCAAAGAAAAATAATTTTAAGTGCATTAGGGCTTGCACTCAGGAGACAGAGGATGGTGAACAGAGGCCAGCCTGACCTTCATAGCAAGGTCCTACCTAAAAAATCAGGGTGGAAGAATACATTAGCTGTGGCTATCATTTAAATATCTGATCTCTGGCTAGTCTCTTTTTTATTCCCAATTTTGTTTCTAAATACCCTCTTTAGAAATTATCCTAATACTTTAACAAACAATTTTTTTAAAGGGAATTATTTGACAGCCCGATCAAAATGAATAAACAGACACTGGTGGGATAAAGGGCATTGAAAAGAAAGTAGCAGTGCTAAAGCAGCGGCTGGCAGTGAAAGACTAGAAGTCAGGCAGATCGCTATAGGCACAGATAGAAAGAGGGGCTACAGTAGATAATAAAGAGGAGAGACTTCCGCTTTGTCCTTCTACTCCTATCCAGAGACAAAGTCCTAAACATCTGCTGGGCTTCTCTGCCTGCAACAGGGACCCCTTCTGTGGACCTGTCGGACAAGTTCAAGGCCTGATCAGGACATGTTTATGCCAAAGTTTTGGGTCCATCAGCTTTCCTGTCTTTGTTCAAACGGACTAACCCTATATTAAGAGAAGATCCCTCAAAGACCCTGAAAATTCCAGCCTGCACAAGCCCTTCTCCATCTACGTATGCCTTGTGAACTCTGTCTGTGTGTGTGTCTGTGTGTGTGTGTGTGTGTGTATGTTGCCTGTCTCCTCACCTCTAATAGAAGCCCTTCTTTACCTGCTGTTTCTGTCTGCTGTGTCTGAGATTTCCCCTGCTGTTCCTTGCTGCACTGGAGAATTTTTCTGCCCTTTAATGCTTTAACTGGCAGAGAAAATGAACTCGATCAAGGTCTCTGAAAAATACCTTTGCCAGCTTCACAGGCTTCCTGAGGCTGGCTCTGTTCCTAGGCCACCTATAAACAAGACAGCCAGTCCTGTTGTAAGCTGAGTTTTATGGAGACGGTTGCCTGCTGTTTGCTGATTTGTCTACAAGCACCTGTAAGCCACAAATCTGGTACTGCGGCAGGACTGGCATTACCTGCCTTGCAAACTAGCCTAGGCCTCCTGCCAGCCCATCCTCCATGTTTTCATCTCACTGTGTCCTCTCCTTGACCCAGGAAGGGGATGAGAGACCTAAGGTAGCCAGTCCAGGGGATGGAGACCATGTTCCAGGACAGGATGCTCTCTTGCTCAAGAGTATCTCTTCCAGTTGAATGTCAAAGAAAAACAGAATCCTTAGCTTCGCCTCCAAATTTACAGATTGGACCATTGTGAGAAGTGTTAGAGGCAGGAAGGCTTGTTTGGGGTGACTTGGTTTCTCTACATTTATGCTTGACTTCCCTCTTTACCTTAAATGACACAAACCTACTAAGAAGACAGCAGCACAATCCTGTGCGATCTCCGTTCCCTTACAGTTCACCTCCCAAAAAGATGCCTCGGATTCATACAAACATTTCCTCTGCTGTCTTTGTACTCAAATTGCAAACATCCAGGCTCTGCCGTCCGTCATTCCCTGGTTACCACAATCCCCAGGGGCACAAAGGACCCTCCAATTGCAGCATTCTCCAGGTATTTTTCGCTCTTTCCTCTTTTCGGAATATAAGTCTCAGTTCCCTCCTGTTGGGCATTGTCTCCTGCCTCGGTTTCTTTGTTTTCACGCCCCTGGGCTATTCTGTCACATCTGTGATTTCTTTTGAAGATTTACCTTTGGTCTCCTTTTCCTTTTACCTTGTTTCCCCTCTTAATAACTCTGGTTTTTCCCAGCATGAGAGCATATTACTTCAAAGCATTTATTTCTTTCCAGTCTTTCTCTTAAGAAAAGGATCTAGTATTCATGGTGCATGGTAACACTACTTAGACATTCAAGGTGAGTGCTAGTGTGTTCCCTCCAAGCTCTGTTGAGATTTTCCGTTGTGATACTGAGGCAGGACCAGGTGGGCCCTTTAAGCAATGATTAGAGCTTGCCCACTAACGAATTAATGCCCATCTATCACTTGGGCAGAGATTCTCTACGGCTGAATTCTTTTCCGCCATCTTCTTGACATCAGCTTCACGGCAGGCATAAACTCAGAGCTCGTTTCCCTCAAAAGACGCTTGGTCCCATCTCATCCTGACACTAGGCTCAAGGTCCCCATGGCCACTTTGTGCATATCTTGCTATAATACTCTCCACTGGCTTGTGTTCCATTTACTTGAGTCTGCTCCCCCTTAGACTCTCAGCACTTTTGTTTTTGTTTGTTTGCTTGTTTTCAGCACTTGGGATAGAACTCAGGGCTTTGTGCACGCTAGCAGACACTCTACCACTGAGCTCCACCTCCAGACAGACCCAAGATTTCTTGGCTTCAGTTTCTACTTCCTTGCCATCTGTTACTGAGGCTGGTTTTATTTTGGTTTGGTTTGTTGTTTTTCAATTAAATGTTATTACATGCCGACAAGTTGACAAGAATGAGCCTGGAAAACATTATGCTATGGTAATAAATAAGGCACAGCAAGCAAATATAACCTTTTCTCACTTGCATGAGGGATCTAAAACACCTGAGCTCAGAGTGGCGGACAGAAGGCAGTAGTTAGAACAATGGGGGATGGAGGTGCAGTTTTATAGAAAGTCTCCAAAGGCTGTGTTAAAAGACATGATGTTAAGACAGGACTGACGAGGTCAACAGACTGTGACTGAAGGCTCACTTTATTGTTTTATGTGATACTTCAAAAAAATGTTGGATTTTTTTTTTTTAGAGAAATAACTTTTGACCTTAAGCAATTGGTAAAGAGACGGAGGAAGGCAGATGGCATGTCAGATAATTTGGTTTCATCTACGTCTGATGGTCGGAGGGTATTTTGGGTGTTAGGTATGCCCTTTAAAATGCGTTATCAGAAAACAGCTAAAGTATGGAGTCACTGAAGTGTGGCCATACATCAGCTGGCAACTCTTTGCATGATTTTCCCTGAAAGCAAAACATGAACATACCGGAAAAGGGAATGGGTTTTCTTCATTGCTGATGAAGTCGGTGAGTTTCTTGAATCAATATCCATACCCAACCTAATTGTATAATGTACTATGCTCATTATTATTTAAACTTCATATAAGTAACTGAGTGAGAAAAGTCCCTCAGGGATACCGCTAATGTTCCGTGTTCGTGGAAAATCTGAGAGTGGGACTGCTGCCACTCAGCGCAAGCCACTCACAAGCATTCTGCATCCTGGGGCCCCATCTCCTGTTCTAGATAACAGATAAATGCCCCCCCCCACCCACTGCATGGGCTTAACCACGAGCCATCGCGTTTCTTCAACGGCTTACCACCAGCCGGCTTTCTTCCTTGGGAGCCAGTCTCTCCAGGAGCTCACAAGCAAGCTGGTAGCAGAGAATACTAGACTGACATAAGTTACACTCCGTCGCTTTTTTGTCCTTCTGGCAGCTGTGGGAGCCCCCCCAGGGGGCCTGGAAGACATTGTTTATGATAGAAATAATGTCCTTCGACAAACTGTGCTCTAGACCCATTGTGATGCCATCATCTTGTAACTCCATCTGAAAGAGAACACAGAGAAAGAGAGGGAGGGAGGAAGAAAAAAAAAGACAGTTTGGTCCTTTATCCAGCATTCCATTGGCATAGTACTTGTTAATAATTAAATTATTTTAAAAAACAATACAGGCTTAAGAGCCACAAAGATACACTGATTTCCAGCATCCATCTAAAACTAACATAAGTACACAGATTACCCTTAAGATCATATGTGACATTAACAGATATTTGTGTTTGTTTGTTTGTTTGTTTTTTCGTTTGTTTGTTTTGGGTTTTCGATACAAGGTTCTCTGTATAACCACCCTGGCTGTCCTGGAACTCACTTTGTAGACAAGGCTGGCCCGAACTCACAGAGTTCCAACTACTCTGACTCACAACTACTCTGACTACGCTGAGATTAAAGGCATGTGTCACCACACCCAGCTCTGAGACATTTCAAAAAACATCATTTTGTGTGATTTTACACATTTAAAAAATGTCTTCTCACCTACTGTCCAGATCTTAGTCTCCAAGTACTATTATCCAACAAAAGGAACCAGGGCCCCTTGGAGAAGTGGCTAATCTCAAAGTTGAGACAAAGAAGAGTCTGGAAAAATCCCACAATGCCAGAAATTAAGGGATTATTTTAAAGAAATGTGGAAGACTAGGGGTGTCACTCAGTAGTAGAGTGGATACCTCCAAATGTGCAAGGCCTCAGGTTTGAGTCCCGAGACCACAAACGAGAAAGAAAGAGAATAATGTGGAGGTGTTAAAAGAATAGGCCAGGCAGTGGTAGTGCACACCTTTAACCCCAGCACCCAGGAAGCAGACGTAGTGGAGCTCTGTAAATTTGAGGGCAGCCTGGTGTGCAGAGCAAGTTCCAGGACTGCCAAGGCTACACAGATAGACCCTGTCTCAAAAAAAAAAGACCAAACAAGCAAAATAGAACATGGAGTCATCTTAAAGGAGCTCCCACTGGCCAAACATGGAGTCCCCTGAGCAGCAGAATAAGTAATCACAGCAGCAGATCATATGAATCCACAGGCACAAGAATAAACAGGTGAATAGCACACAGGCAGTAAGGAAGGAACTACTACGGCTCCTCTAGGGGGACACTACACACCGCTAGTACAGGAAAAAAGGATGGTCTTAGAATATAATTTCAAAGCCATTGTAACAGTAATTGACTCATCCATTGGGCTAAGACCCGTAGCTGAGAGTGTGATAAGGAACAGGAAATCGTACGTCCTAATCACAGAAGGTAAAGAGGCACCCTCCCTCGGCATCTTCAGGAGATTGAACCATCCAGAAAGTGGCCCAGGACTCGAATGCAACAGTATCTACATAGGCCATGTGTTCTACACCTTCAGGCTGTATGTCGCTCTCTGTCATTTGTGACACCTAATACAACGTGAGAGCTGTACGAACAGATGTTACACTGCATGGCATAGGTAAGGAGGAGAAGAGAGGTCTACACATGTTCAGAAAAGATGCAATGATCTTTCCCGGCTGTTTCTGCCCTTGAATGTGGCTGGACCTGTGGATGTTGAGCCTGGCGGGAGCGAGAGTGTGACGCATCATTATCCTAACTGTCTAGTGGAGAAAATGGCAGAGACCGCATTAACCAAACTCACCAGTAACTCTAACCTAGTCTCTTGGATTTTGGGTTTTAGTTGTTTATTTCGTTTTGTGTTTATGTGCATGTGTGTCAGGGGGTGGGGTATACAGTGCTCCTGGAGCCCACAAGAGGGCACCAGGTCCCCTGCAGCTGGAGTTACAACAGCTGTAACCAGCCTGTGTGGCTACTGGGAACTGAGCTCAGGTCCTCTGGAAAAGCATTAAAACCCCCAAAGTGCTGAACCATCTCTCTAGGCCCCCGCCTCTTAATACACTAATTAGAGAAGACATAATATCACATGTGTGAGCTCCCTGCCAAAAAAAAATGTATGGCTCAAACCAATTCATATGGAAAAATAAAACAAACTCTACTTGAAATACATTGTACAAAATAATTGGACTATATTATCACAAAAAAGCCATCATGAAAATGACTGCGGAACTGTCGCAGATAATGGCTGAAGAGCTGGAGACACAGCTCAGCGGTACAGCACCTGCCCGGCTGTGTGAGGAGCCCTAACGGCAACATCCCAGGGAGGAAGAGTCCCCATCTTACAAGCACAACGGCACCTGCCTGTAACGTCAACACTTGAGGATGAGACAGGAGGACTGCTGCAAGTTCAAGGTCAGCTTAGTCTACATCATGATTACTAAGCCAGAAAGAGCTACAGAGTTAGATCATATTCCATAAAGAGAGAGAAACTAGAAACTAAGACAAACAACTGCATTAAGTAATCTTGGATTATTCTAGAGCTGAAAAAACAGACTATGAGGGCTAGAGAGATGGCTCAGTGGTTAAAAGCACTGGCTGCTCTTCCAGAAAACCCAGGTTTGAACCCCAGTACATAGTGGCTCCAAACCATTTGTAACTCCAGTTCCAGGGAACCTGATACCCTATTTTGGCCTCCGTGGGCCACAACACACATGTAGGCAAAACCCTCATACACAATAAGTAAATAAATAAACAAACAAACAAAGAAATTCATACATAAATGCATAAAATTTAAAGATTTTAAATTAGGCTGAGTTTATATTTTGTTTTGCTATAAATATGACACATTAATTCTAAAATGAAAATTTTCTATTTGATTTTGACAATGTATACTGTAGTTACATTTAAAAATGTAATTTAAAAATACAATCTGGGAGCTGGAGACATGGCTCAGCAGTTAAAAGCACTATCTGTTTTTCCAGAGGTCCTGAGTTCAATTCTCAGCAACCACATGGTGGCTCACAACCATCTATAATGGGATCTGATGCCCTCTTCTGACATGCAGATAGAGCTCTCATATATGTAAAATAAATAAATCTTAAAAAAATACACTCTGAAGTGTGTAAAGACAGATAGCATGTTTGCAACTTACTCTCAAAACAATTCATTAAGAAAACAGGGGCTAGCGACATCTCAAAAACTCTAGAGAAGAGTGTTTGGGGATTCTTTGGACTATTCTCATTTTCTGCAAGTCCTAAATAATTTCATATTTCTGAGTTACAAGGAAATGTTCTTCAGCTTTTAAAATTCCCTCCAGAAATCAGTTTACAAAACCTATCTAAATTATCCCCCTCGCTACAAAAGTGTAATGTGATCTTCCTGACAACAGCAGTAGCCAGCTCTTATCCAACTTATTCAACTAGAACAGTATTCCTAAAACTCAGATCCATTTTCACATGTCAGCGACACTGCAGACAGTCACACAAATCACTTTTATACTCCTTAGATGATTCCCAAAGAGTATGCAAAAGTCTTAAGTGACGCTGCCCCGAGTTGGTGAGAGCAAAGAGGCCCGCCCGCCAGACTGAATCCCTAGGGAGGGGTCCTTTGTCCCCAACTAAAGGAATCTCCTGCTTCCACTACCTGTTTTAGGAGAAGGTCAAACATGAGGATGAAACAATTTAGATTCATGTCGTCATCTTCGCAATCAAAATCAATAGTCCTTCCTCCCGGATGTCCAAAATTCTTGAAAGGGCTACGAAATGGACTCCTCATGGGACTCCGGAATGGACTTTGAAACGGACTATGAAATGGACTCAACGTATTGTGCTGACCTCGGCGACCAGGGTCAGAGGCCACGCTCACCTGGAAGAAAACACAACAGCAAATGCAAATGCAAATGACCTCATGACAGCGCCAAAGACTCTGTAAGTGTCACCTCAAGTATCTGGGGAGCCTAGGGAAGGCATTTCCTGCTGTCATACTGGCTTCCCACAGGCATCTGTACCTCCAGACATGACATCCCCACAATGCATGTCAACAAAACAGGAAAACGTCCACATTTTCCTACTAGCTGTCTGGAAATGAGTTGGAACCCTGGAGAACAAAGTCATCTGCCATCATTTTCATCCCACCAAATGCTGCCATAATAAACTGCAGCGGCTAGCTTTCGGGAGACAGGTTGAAAATGAGAAACTAGAAGGTAAAATATTTTAAGATAATTTTTAGAATTATCAAGGTAGACTTCTGGATCAGAAGGATTTTAGAACAGCCCCTGGGATTATGACGATCAGACCTTCATGAAGAGGTACAATGGACCTACCGTACTGGCTGTTCCCCGTGTCCCCACCCAAGGCCCTCACTGAACTCTTCTATGCTGTTCTCCACTGTGTCTCACCTGGCTCCTTTGCTGCCTGGTGTCCAGGTGGGTTCAGTCAATGGCAGGCACCAGAAGAACACCAAGGCTGCAGAGGCAAGAGGTAGGGAGATTTTCTTGCCACCTCTGCCTGCTCGGCAGTGCATCTGAGGCCATCACTCTAGGGCGACCTCGCTCAACCACCTAGCAGAATGCCAGCTCCAGGATGGCTGCTAGAGTTCCTCATCCTTCAGCCCCTCAAGGACAGCGGCTTTCGACTGAGCCTTCACTCACAGCGTGAGCATTTTTGTCCTTGTTGCGCCTTTTAACATTTTTCAGAACTCTACCAGCAGAATCCCCGTTGAAACTCCCCTTTTTACTGTGAGTGATCAAGTCTGTGGTGGAGCCCTGTCCAGCATATCATTCTAAACTCCTCTTTTATCTCCTAAGGGCCATTTCTAGTAACCAGGGAACAAATACTATTCAGTTCCGGGTAAAAAGATCACCCCTTAGGAATCTGAATACATGTCTCCAGTGTCACTTCACTGGATTGTGAAATGAGGAGAGTGGGTCCTTACACCTCTGGGATATTGTTCACTGTGAACACAGCATGGAAGAAGCGCCTGAGCTTGTTACGCAACCTTTGAGCTGCAAAAGGGAGAAAACAAGGCGGGCGGCTGGTTCCTGTCAGACAGGCAAGCTAGGCAGGCAATGATCCCTCTCAAAAACAAAACAAAACAAAACAAAAACAACCGCTCTGAGTACAAGCTGTGACCCTACGACCATGACCTCATTAGGGTTTCTGGTCCCCAGATCTCAGTCGAATGGCTGTGGGAGCGTTCTGGGGACGGGCTTGCCGTGTGCGGAGAGTTGAGACCTCAGGGACTGCTCATGGTCTGCGAGCATCCCTCCACCTACAGAAACTCCTTCAGGTCCTCCATGGACACGTTATAACGCGCACCAACCGTTCTTCTACACTTTTCTCACCCACAAAGAGGCAATAAAGACCTCAGCTGATTCACAGACTAGGTGTGCCCCTGAAGTCTCCACTGATTGAATGTGCCTTCCCGAAACACAATGACAGGAACAAAAGCCGGTCACCCCGGCTCTTCCCTCAAGGAGAACTACTGGCCTGCCAGTAGCTAGAAAAGAATTCCTGTTCACCAGGAAGATACCCTGCCCCCAGCGGAAGAATGTAAGCAAAACAATTACTCTCTTGTTCTCTCAGTGGTAACAGGGGGCAAAATTAAATTTAAAAAAAAAAGAAGAAGAAGAAAATGAGAACAGTAAGTTACTGATTAAAGGCTACATGAAGTCTGTCTTTAACAAATGTTTTCCTATTTAACGTAATCAAAACGCTAATGGAACGGAACGTGATACAATCTTTCCGAAGAGATTTCTAATGATGCCACTTTCAAGGCCAGACTAGCTGGCGGAGGCTTCCCCAGCCTTAACAAGTAGGACAAGAACAGTCAGAGCAATAATTACCCTTCGAGACGCCATGTTCCCTGCCAGTTCATTGGCTCTTGATTTTCTTTGATTTGCCAATTCTTTGACAGAATTAACACCATCAGAAAACATACTTATCAAGAGTTGAAGTGGGACCGTGATATCTAACTCCGATAATACCTGAGGGAAAAAGCACATACCCCAGAACCCCCCCACACCAAAAAGAGTGAATTTTCAAACTCAGAAAACGAAATTTAACATTTTCTTTAAGTACACTACTGAAAATAAAGACACTTAGCATACACAAATGAACACAGTCATCTTCAAATTTTCACACCAAGGAAATCAGTTATCTTTGGAATTTCCATTTCCCCTCCCCACTGTCCGCTAAGCTGCTGTGTTCTTTCCAGCGTCTGCCTTAACTCTGTGTTCTCCTCTCTATGCACGCACTGTGGAACTGTTTCCCTGAGCTTACAACCTCTGCAGCAGTCGCCCCGGCGCACCCCCACTCTGGCTGACTGTGAAGATGTTGTCTTGCTCTCAGATACAAGCTCATGTCCTCATGGGATAAATACCCCTCATCTGCAGTGAACATTCACACAGAATGAACCCACCCTCCATTCCTCTTAGAACTTTCCTCAGGGCTTTCTGAGGAACCTACTTTCCTCCCATTGTCCATTGCTCAGAGGGATAAAAAAAAAAAAAAAAAAAAAAAAAAAAAAAAAAAAACAAAAAAAAAACATGTTTCTACTCCTGTCCCTATGAAGTGTATATTACAAGTGTTTCCATGGCTAATTATCTGGAGTCCGTTTTGAGGCCCTGTCTGGTCTGGTCTCTTCAATGGTTAGGCCGGTACTTTGATGCCTTTCTTTGCAGCACCTGCCTTCAGAGCAGCACAGAAGGCCCTGAGTTCAGTCCCCAGCACCACAGAAAGCAAACTTAAATAAGTATCTGTAATCATCATTAAACAGTAAATCTGCTCTCACTTTGTGAAAGTGCCTAAACTTCCTGGGAGGTATTCCATTTCATATCTTTTTAAACTGGGTGCTCACTAAATAAAATGTATATCCAAATGCTAGGACGAAAGGCTGGGGAGGGCTGTAAAGTTAAAAATAGGATGTGGTCCCTGAACTTGAGGGGTCTGCAAGCAGATGGAAACCAAAACCAAAAAAAAAAAAATCATATTAGAAAAGACAGAATTCACGAAGAGAATCTTTCCAATGCTGCAGGAAGGAATAGTGATCTGGGTAGACAGACAGCTACAGAAAACCTGAGAGGAGGTAATTTGTGAGACAGCCTTTAAAGGTTAAGCCTGTGCCCATTGATGGTGACAGAAGAGGCAGTCATCCAGGCTGAGTGGATGGCATGAACCGTCCTCTCTGTAAGTGCTTCTCAGTCTTTCCAAGTAAAGGCAATTTCTCTGAACCCTGGACACCTAGTCAAATACAAGGCCTGAAAGGCCCTACAAATTTGGTAATATTACCAAATACATTTATATTTATTCAATACAGCTATAGCTACATGTATCTAAATTTTAACCTCTTAATCTTCACACATGTGACATCAGTTTACAGCAAACTTTCATAAATACAAGGGTTTGGGGTCTCTGTGAAAACCCTCCCCTTTCTCCTAGGCATCTAAAGCTCAGCGGTTAACAGACACCTCAGAATGGTGGCATGGTTCACTTACATGAAGCCAGAGTAGCGCTTGCTCCTGCACAGTGGATGGATATCCTGTAAAGCGACAGCTAATAAAACCAAACATCTCTTCCATGGAAAACGGCAGAGGACACAGCTCTATGTCAAACATTTTGCTGGAAAGCAAAGCAACAAAAGTTAAGCGACCGATGGACACACACCAAAAGCTACTGTTGCCACCGAAGTATTTCTAACTATAACCTCGGAGAGCTAAGGCCTTTAGATTAATTACTGTGTGTTCTCACCGGGCATTCACGTCTTTCACTACTGTTAGAGGAGAGTTTCCATCATTAAATGGAAAAGGTCGTATGGTTGTTCATTCCTGTCTGATGCTTAACAAAAGGAACTACCCCAGCATCTAAAGACATCTCCCTTCACGCTTTCCCAACCTACCCCATCCACCACACCTGAAAATAAGCAAAAGGACCGATATGCATTTATTACTCTATGGGAACAAGTCCTTTTCTGAACAGATTCAAATCACCTTAGCTCAGTCTCTGGCTGCGTCTCATCTGAGTGCTTCGCCTCACTCCACGGGACAGTTAGGTGTAAAGATTATACAAGATGCTTAGCAGAGTGCCTGGCACGCAGCACACGCTCCGTGAGCGTTACGTATCGCTACAGTTAGTGACTTCCTTAAACTACTTACCCACCTTAATACTTCCCTGAATTCCTTTAGCTGGTTATCAGGGACTTCTGTCCGGATGGCTTCCAGCCATTCGGGCATCACGCACTCCCACACAGACTGGCTGATCACGTTGTAAGGGATCAGGCAGAGGATCCGGTTGAGACCCTCCTTCAACTGAGTCACCGTGCTACAGGACTTGTCCCAGTATCCGCCAACCTGACAAAGGCAAAAGAACAAACCATGCTCCTCACAATTGTACTCAAGGATTTCTTGGAAGGGAGCAGGCCTACCACAAGTCCATGTCACTGGCCAAGCGTCTTCAGAGGAAGATCTGTGAGAATCTTCACGTCACCATTCAGATGGATCAGTGAATACAGAAGTCTCTCTGTGGGAAGACGCTGAGTCCTTCCGGGAAATGCCTAATAGTGGTACACCTGGGTCAAACGGTAATTCTATTTCTAATCGTTGAGAAGCCTCCAGACAGAATTCCAAAGAGGCTACACTAACTTTCACGCCCACAAACAGGGCATGAGGGTTCCCTTTCCCCACATCCATGTCAGCATTTGTTGCCACTTATATTCCTGATGATGGCCATTCTGACTGGTGTGAGGGTCAAGTTTTTGGAGGGGTGGGATGGTTGGAGGTCAGAGACAAAGTTTCTCTGTATGATCCTGGCTGCCCCCGGAACTCTCTCTGTAGACCGAGCTGGCCTGAAACTCACAGAAATCCATCTGCCTCTGCCTCCCCAAGTGCTGGAACTAAGGCTGTGTGCCACCACTACCAAATCTTAAAAAGGTTTAAATCTGAATTTCCATAGTGACTGAGGATGTTGAGCACTTTTTAAAGTGTTTACTGGCCATTTGTGTTTCTTCTTTGGAGAACTTTCTGCTAAGCTCCATCATCATCATCATTGGGTAGGTATAGATACTGATCACAGACTGAAGCTGAACTATTCTGCCATGGACTTCCAGAGCCCACGAGAGCTGTAATCCCAAAGTTGCTCTCCTACTGTAGTGAGCAGCAATGACTAGCATGCATTTGCTCTTGCCTGCAGGGAGACACTCTCTACAGCCATACTCTGCCTTGCAGGTTTTTCTTAATGGACAGCACAATGGTACCGAATACTATTTTTCCCTACTCTTCACATTCCGCCACAGTCTTCTTTTCTTAAAAAGAAGTTCTAAAAGTGGTTAAATCAATGAATTAAAAAGGATTCATTTGTGGGGCCGAGGGATATAATTCAGTGACAGAGCCTTTGCCTAGCATGAATGATACCCTGGGTTCAATTCTCAACACCAGAAAAAAAGGAAAAAACAAACGAACAGACATCTTTAAAAAAAACTAATCAAGAGAGTATTTTAATTTATAAGTTTAAATTGTTTAAACTGATATTAAAGATTCTATATTCTACTTACTAGAACAAAATTAATAAAGAGTTGACTGCTCCTGAATCTTTACCTTGTAATATGAACTGTGGAAATCTTTTTTATTTTTATTTTTTAATAGAGGATCAACAAGCAGTTGCATCAAGAGAGGGCTCTGGGAAGGATCTCATTAAGGGATTATTATTCCTCCCAGCTCCTTAATATGCCTTCGGGTGAATCAGCCTCCACACCCTTTTGTACAAGAAGCTACTGTCATTTTGCCCATTTTGCCATCAGTTACTGTTTCTGATTTCTTTCCTTTGTGTATAGTGTATGGCTTCGAGAGTGTGTATGGTCTGTGTAGCTCTATGTGGTATGCATCCAGAGGGAGATGTCAGGCTCTGCCACTCTCTGTCTTACTCCGGAGACGAGGTCTCTCGCTGAACCTGGTGCAAGGCTGATGGCCAGTAAGACCCAGCAATCCTCTTGTCCCCTCTACCCACCCCAAGTCCTGGAATGACAGGTGGCATACGTGGCCACATGTGGCTTTTCATGTGGGTCCTGATGATTTGAACTTCAGCCCTCATGTCTGCAGGGCCAAGCTCTCTTACCACTTAGCCATCCCATGATCTGTCTCTAAATTTTCTTCCACACCCCTGGCCCAGCACCAACAGAGAACTAAATTCAGTTGTTCACATTTTTATTAAGATTGGCTAGTCTTGGGATGACAGGATGACTCAGCAAAGATGCCTGCTTCCATGCCTAATGACCTGACTTCCATCTCCCAACATAGTAAAAGAAGAGAAAGGACTGCAGACAGGTTGTCCTCTGACTCCACATTCACGTCATTGCATGCACATCCCCCGCCCTGCCAAGCAAGAAACAAATAAATGAAAGTTGGGTTTTTGTTTTGTTTTGTTTTGTTTTAAGAATTGGGTAATATTGCCCCAAGGCCTAGAAGCTGGATGATTTCAGCTTCAAAGGACTTAATCACAGCAGTTCAAGCCCCTCAGGAAATTCACCGAATACCCACGACATTCATGCTGCGTGTGGGAGATGAGTGTCATAGTGACGCTAACATCTTCGCTTCACTAACGTCTAGAAATCTCCACTCCTGGCTTCTAGGCCTCAGAAACAAGGTCTGCAATCTATCCAGCCATGGAGCTCTGCTTCTTCAGCTCTACCCTTCATCCCCTTTGTGGGCTCCTTATCTCGTAAGTTCTGACGGAAGCATCTTTGCACACATCCCACGTGGTATCTTTGTTACAGGTGAAATTTCAAGGGAGGTCACGGAGAAAGAGATACGGGGATACTCAGATTCCAAATTGCTAAGAGACCTGTTTAATGGTGAAACCGCTTGAGCTAAATGTGTTTGAGCTTTTCATATCTGCCTAAAGCAGAGGAGTTTGAAAATGCACATCCATCTAGTCCCACTGAAAAGAGTGTTCTGAGAATCCAGCCATTCTAGAAAGTCACTTGCTCTTGGCTTCAAAAAGCCATGTTGAGTTTGGTGTAGAAGTCTTAAATCTCTGTTGAGGGAGTCCTCCTTTGATATTCTCATCAACAAGCCTTCTCTGCTGCTCTGTCTATCATTGGTTACCTTGTAGGACCCGCTTTGGGAGAGGGAGATTTTTACTGACAACCTAACATCTTATCTGTCATAATCACACCAGACCAGTCTTCTAATGCTCTAAGAGAAAAAAACAGGAAGCGTACCAACACGAAGCGTTCAAGCAACTTGAAAACCGTCAGACATGTAAAAATGCAATTTTCTGAAGGAGTCAGTAGGGGGCACCAGAGAAGAGAGGAGCAGATCCTAGCTCCACAAAGGCTCAGCCATCTGAATCCTGGAATCAGAATACAGATGGTCTGTATTCTGACTTAGCCTCAGATGGCACGTTTCAGCACCGTTCAAAACCGAAATTTTTCTCAAGGTCTTTTTGAAAAGAAAAAAAAAATCACAAATAAAAAAAAAATCTAGAAGATACTTTGAAAACAAAATCATTTATTGCTGCCAAAAACTGATTCTGAGCCTCCACCTTTCCGGTCAGGCACAAATTGTATTGTAATGAAGAAATATGGGGCCTTCCCCGCTGAGCATCTACAAGTAGTGATATGGAGAGGTAGCAAGAGAAGAGGCATAAAGACGCCTGCCCTCCAACACACAGAGAGGGGATCCTGGCAGCTGGAGGAACTGTGCTTGGCATTTGAAATGGCACAGTGTGGACTTCCTCTGTGACTAAGGATGATAGGCCTCCTGTGCTGCTGAAATGAGTCAATTCAAGCCAAATTAAAGTACATAAAGGCAGGTTTGTTGGGGGCAGTGCTCGGGCGGGTTCACTGACCTCACAGGAGGTCAGGGAAGTCGCCGTGCAGAGAGAGACGGGAAAGGGAGGGAGAGCAGAGAGACAAAGGGCATGCACAGAGAAAGAGGAGAGAGACCGATGGGGGTGGTGGAGAACCAAAATGTCTGGATTATATAATAAAGAACCCCTTGAGGAAAGGAAGCCCAGCTCCTGGGCTGGGAAGTTCAGGGTAGAGGGTGGGGTATGACGCCTTGTAAAGGTGGTGACTGAGGGATGCTGGGAAAACCTGGAGGCCAGGTCTAAATGGGCACCTCAGGCACTTGTCCTGGGTCTGAAACCCAACACTGGAATCTTCAGTGGGAAGCTGATTTAGGACAACTGGAGTGGACGGGGATGCTCAACAAATCAGGCCTGTCCACTCATCCCAGAAAACAAGTAATGATTGAAGACAAGGAACAGATTTGGTGTCCAGAAGTGCACAGGAAGCCACAGAGAGTCTCTTCACTGGCCATAGGGCAGGCAAGAACTGAGCCCTTGAACCCCATGGAGACCATTCCTTTGCTTCCTTCCTTCCTTCCTTCCTTCCTTCCTTCCTTCCTTCCTTCCTTCCTTTCTTTTCTTTCTTTTCTTTCTTTCTTTCTTCCTTAAGATTTTGTCTATTTTATGTATATGAGTGCTCTATCTGCATATACACCTGCACGACAGAAGAGGGCATCAGATCACATTGTAGATATATGTGGTTGCTGGGAATTGAACTCAGAACCTCTGGAAGAGCAGACGGTGCTCTTAACCGCTGAGCCGTCTCTCCAGCTCCCCCTTTTCTTTCTTAAGAAAAACAAGCAACACTAAAAAAATGAGCATATACTTAAGTCATTACACTTTAAAATCCCATCATGCCATTCTTCCCCACACCAAACAAAGGCCAAACACAGCCCACCACCAAAGATGCACAATACGGCCCTTGGATTTTTTGTTTGTTTGGATTTGGGTTTTGCATTTTTGAGGCAAGGTGGCCTGGGACTCACTGTGTATAGTCTAAACCACCATGGATCTTGTAGCAATCCTCCTGCCTCAGACTCCTATATTTGGGGTTTACAGGTATATACCACCATACCCAGGTAAACTATCTTTGGCTCTTGACACAGAGAGGGGGACAGTAAAAGGTAGCACTTCCCACAAGCCCTGCCCCACAGCAAGGTCCAGAGAGGCAGCCCTCACTTACCCTGGCAAATTCCATGGGTTTGGGAAGAAGGCACATGACCATGACATCAAATCGGACGTCGCACACTGTCTTCAACCACTTGGTAACAAACTGAGGCTTCAGCTTTTCCACCAAGCTTCCAACTTCATCATCCATCATGTACGCCGTGGAGTGAAACCACTGAAATACCATGGCCACCAGCCGGGCCAGGCTCTCCGTGGGCGTGTTCTCGCTGGGCGTGCAGAGGCTCACCTGCGGCGGGCAGAACAGAGCTCGCTCAGGCTCCACCCAGCTCCACAGAATTCTTACAAGTAGATCTAAAGACTCCCCCCAAAAAAGATGGGGGTCCAGGTGATGTATTCGAAACCAGCAATGTTACAAACGATTGTCATCTAGCTAGAACTATTGTCCTCTCTGAAGGAGTGCCTGGATTGCCACAGTAACATCCCCTAGGCATCTGATAAGCATTGCTTTCCTATGGTAACGCCATTATGTAACCTGAACTAGAAAAAAAAAATTATTTTCCAAAAGATTAAGTCGATAAGGTAAACATTTCATTAAGATCTCCAACTAAAATTTTTCATACATATTTCAGTTCTCAAAAGATCAGATTCGGGTAAAAAAATGCATCAGTAATAATTCTGATATCCTAGTGCCCCTCCCAACTCATCATATCACAAGTAATTTTTAAACAATACTCTATCCATTCTGAAACAACAGTTTATTGAGCACTTGGCAGGGTCCAAGAATACAAAGTTAATTGATTGACTGATTAAAGCATTGCCCCTGCCTTCAAAGAGCTTCCACCAATAGGAGTCACTGCGTTCCTATATAATAAGTCCTTGCAAGTAAGACATGGGGAAATCAACCATTAATTCCCAATTTGTCAGTATTTTCTTTTTTTTTTTCCCAAGAAACTGTGTGCAAGCATAGAAGAGAGTGATCACTATGGAGACATAATCCTTGTCTCCAGCAGGCAAGAAAAAAAAGGCCTGCATTGCTGCAGAACGGGTTTATTTAGCTGGGTCATTGCCGTGCTTGGTCTCCAGTGGGTGAGTGGTATGGTTGACTCAAATGAGCATAACCACGCAGTCGCCAGCAGTCTGACTATGACTCCTCTGGTGTACACAGACCCCCAGAACCATGCAAAAGGCTCCCTGTGTACATAAGCGCTAAGATAGGCATCTTCTGTGCCTCCTACTGAACTCAGTACTTAGAGCCTGCACTAGCCACTCTGCCGTTGTGTCTTGGGAGGGAGGTGAGCTCCAGTCAGGCAAGGCCTTGGCACTGTGAGCCTCGCTGCCATCTTGTCTGTTAAAATCAAATGGGGGGGGCAGCCCTGACAATTATAAAACCAAAACGGTGGTCCGCTCTGAAAAACCTTAAAGACGTCTGCATCCCCGAGTATCGCTCATTCTGACAAAATCTCATTGTTTGCATACAAACAAACAGGCGTATCCATCCCAGTATATCAGCTTCATCTTTAATAGGTAATAAAATTGCAAGCGTACCAAAAAACTGGCTGTAAAAAGAAATTTCTTTATAACTAAAAAAAAAAAGAAAAAAGAAAAAAAAAGAAAGTCTCCCAGGATTCTGGAGACGGATCTGGACAGGGCGACTCTCTAAAAGCGTTCTCGGATAAAATACCAAGCAACCCAGAGTGGAGGGGCCAACCCCAGGGTCTACCACCCTGGTCCAAGCGTTAATTCTTCACTATCTGCTCTCTCCTCTCAGGAGAGCAGGAGCTCGTCAGACACAGCGAGGGAGCGACACGGAGGAGGGCAGAGAGCGGCTGGCGGCTTTTCCTTACTAAGAACCAGATTCCGAACTGGCTGAGCAGCCTCTGGTCGTGCTTGTCGTCGTCCTTGTTATCAAAGTCGGTGTTGTCCAGCGAGTGGTGGGAGGAAGAGAGGCCCAGCTGCCGCCGGCGGTTCAGTTCGTGCTCCCGCTGCTCCGCGTGGAACTCCGCTTCCTTCAGCAAGCTGCCCGAGATAGGAGAGGTCAAGTAAGACGGTGCAGAGGGCATCCCGGCTCGCATCCTGGCTCGCATCCCGGACTGCAGCCCTATCGGGGGAGCGTTGGCCTGGTGGGCAGGGGAGCACTGGGACCACCCTCTTCTAAGTCCATGTCATTTACCCAGAAACCCTAGCCTCCTTTTCTTGCTACTTCAGAGTCCCCATCTCAAAGACAAGCCAAGAGTCTGCTTTCGCCAGTGGATCATAAGCATGTTGACACGATGCCTCTCCCCTCTGGCTGCCCAACCACCCCAAGAAGCCGAGGCAGCGAGGCCTCTCTGAGCTTGCTAAGCAAGCAGCAGATAAAAAGTCATACTCACTAATGCTGGCAAGAGATTAGCAAAAACAAGCGGCCCGCGTGAGGACGGTCTAAGCTGACACGCAGGCTTTCAGAAGCAGCTTGCTAACATATTGTGAAAATATTTAAACCCTTTGACTAGCTAGCCCGCACCCGCACTGCCTATGAAAAACCCTTATGCGTAAAGTATTTTTTAAAAAGTAAATAAAACATTTTTAAATAAAGCCATATAAATATAGGATGTCAGCGGAAAACCATAACTCAGTTTGTGTTACAGCGTGTGACGTGTACATGTGAGTTGGGGGGAGGGTATGTACACTTTTGTGTGTGCCTGCAAAGGCCAGAGAAGGACACTGGGTGTCCTCCTGCATTGCTCCCTGCCTGGTTCCTATTTGGAGAAATCCTGCCGACCTGGAAGTTGGCAGTGCTTAGGCCGACAGGCCAGCACACTCTCGGCGTCTGCCTGTCTCACTCCCAGCGGTGCCATAACAGGCGTATGTGGTCGCACCCAGCCTTTCACCTGGGTTCTGGGATTCAAACTCAGGTCCTCAGGCTTGCCCAGCAAATGCTCTTACCCACTGAGCCAGCTTCCCAGCCGTCCCCACCCCCGACCCCCGGGGTTTCATATGTGGACTAGGAAGTGATAAATATAAAACTTCCGCACAGCTTGGAAAGAACAGTTGAACAGCAGCTCAAGAACAGTAGATTCACTGTGATTATGATCACCTAAATAAACCATACACGGAAAACAAGTAGGTAACGTCCGAAACTGTACGGTTGCATTTGGATGTTTGTTTTCTGTAAAACTATTTGGTAATCACTGCAATCCTCTCATGGTTTGTCACTGGTGGGAGAGAAAAGTAGAAGAGCCAGGGTCTCCTTTTAAAATGTGCGTTGAAGGTATTTAATTTTTAATGATCTTGAGACTCTGGACTAAGAAGAGCCAGTCTGGAGGATGTGGGATGAAACGCTGCGTTCTCCCTGGTCTCACAGAACCCCTGGCCGTCTGAGCTCCTCTGCTTTGCAGTTCGCCTCAGCACTGCGCCCCCTGGCCCCCTGCCCCTCTTCTGGCCCTCCTCCTAGCTGATACCGCTCCCATCCTGGCTTTGATGGGAGCCTCCCCTCCACCACTCCTCCGCCCACTGCTACCCTGCACTCAGCAGAGCCCACCACCGTTAACAGCACCCGTTTCTCTAGTCCCTGCTTAGGTAACTGAAGGACACTTGTGTCGCCCTGGCACGTAACTGACGTGCAATCAAAATATTTCTCGAATTCATAAATTGAACTAAACCACCACCATGGCACCACTACAGAGAGCATGAGACACGGGGGTGGGTCTGCCCATCTCGGTGCGCGCCGAGTCCGAAGCCGCCCGTGGTTACCTGATCACCGCCTCCACGGCACAGACCAGCTCCTCCGCCCCGCACTCCCGGGTGTTGATGGGGGGCGGAGAGGTCTGGTAGAGGTGGGTCTCTGAGGTGGCCCCCACCTCGCTACTGTGGTGGTTCGAATGGCACCTCTTGCAGTACCGGACAGGCCTGTTTCCGTGACGCCCGCAGCACCCCGCGGAAAAGCAGGTGACTACGGCCCTTCTGACATGAGAGCTGCAGTTCTGGAAGCGGAGAAAAGCCAGTTAGAGCTGGCTTCTGAGACAAAGTCAGGTTAAAAACCCCGGAGCAAATGGAACCTCGAGGGTGCCACCGGAAGTGACCGGGTTTCCAAAATGCAGGGCCTGGTCTAGCCACTCGGAGGTGTTTTATTCTAGTGGGAAGGGCAGGCATGGTCTAGAAAGCAATGGAACTGTGTTAGAAAGCTGGATTGTTTGAATTAATTGCTTCAGATTTTTTTTTAGCAGAAATTAAAACAAACAAACAAAAAAACCTAGAACCATAATGCAGAGAATGTACATCACAGCACCCCAGAGTCAGGAAGGAAGGATTTCAACTTCCAGCATAAATAAGCCCTTTAAAAATTAGTTTATCTACGGCTCAGAGTGGATTGCCCCTGCAGTTCGTCTGTCCTCGGCATTAAAGGACAGGGGGAGGTTATGCTAGGCTGGGCTGATGGCCCCAGAGCTGGGCCATCCCCACTCCCACCACTTTTCTCTGCAGGCTTAAGGAGCACACACCACAAGGACACACCAAGGCACAGCTAGACCTCATCACAGAACTGGCCACCGACATCAACCACAGCAGAGGGACCAATGGACGCAGTGATGCGAATGAGAAAAGCTGCGCAGCAGAACGGAGATGTCTTTGGGGGGGGTATTGTTAGCGTTGTCCTGGCCCGACAGGACGCAGAGGAGTGAGGTGGTGTCTATGGGAAGCAATTGAAGAGCTTTGAGGGAGCCGGGAGAACCTGACACCGTTAGACAAACCCCATGAGCTTGATAGACATGAACACCTCAAGGGGAAATAATACCCTGGGCTTCATCAACTCAGAGTTTGTGAAGAGCAAAGAGCAGGAAACCCTCCTGACAGAAACCCCAGGGGAGTTAGGAAGAAAGGCACAACCCATCCATCAACACATCATTGCTGCCAATGGGAACTATCTCAGTTTTTCGGTACAGGGCCACTGACTTTGGACACTAGTGTTAGCAAAATCTTATTTTCTGACAAGACTCAGGCCAATCCACCATCAAAGCAAGATGGGAGTATTTACAGCTTTACACTTTCCACAGTTGCAGCTTGTCCAACAGACAGCAGCTGTGTGTTTATTGTCATGGAGTTTAAAACATTTATAACATGTTCTTACTAATTTTTTAAATAAGTCATTGAGATGCCTTGTGGCACTTCTATTAACATTCCTTGTGGTGTTCCTCTGCTTCCGGCGTCTGAGGCAGCGCTGACTTGTGCCTGTTTATGGATGCCATAGAGTGCTATCCAAGGAGCTAACAGCCCTAGCCCTCCTCAGAGCAGCTATGACCCTCTGACTGCGATCCTCATGGTCAGCCCTA
The DNA here is from genome assembly GCF_030254825.1 of Meriones unguiculatus. Classification (NCBI taxonomy): domain Eukaryota; kingdom Metazoa; phylum Chordata; class Mammalia; order Rodentia; family Muridae; genus Meriones; species Meriones unguiculatus. The sequence goes on along the minus strand of NC_083355.1, from coordinate 108,431,244 downwards.
TTGACTGCTGATATTCCCTCATAAAAGGAGGGATATGGAGGGTCACTAGACCCTTGCCTGAAATTTCATCCGCTGTCTCTAGCCAGATACAGGCAATTCTTCTCTGGCTTCATGACCTCAGAAAAGGCTAGAGTACAGAGGGTGTGGAATATTTACTCAAGAGGGAACTCCATCTAGAGGGAAGTTCTCACTCATGTCATGGTTAGATGTTCTAGTGGCTCAGCTGCTTTGGGGGTCACCTGTGCTCCTTAAGGTGACCTCTCACCCATCTCTGTATGTAAGGCTTTTGAGGGAACGGTACTCAGGTCTGTTGTGGGTACCCTGTCTAGGGAGAGGAAACATCTGTGCTTCCCTGGGGAAAGTTTATGCAATGAACCTTTCTCTTTCAGACGCTGAGTTTCACTTCCATTCATTCTTACTGGTTTAGGGCTCCTCCTGCTCACCCTCCAATCTGCATGGCTCTCCTGGCAGAGCAGTATTGCTCCGTATATATTCTTAGTGACCTTAGTGACCTCCCCCTTAGAGCTGCTGGTGTGACCTCTACGTTTATTCCAACACTCACCCCCAAATTCCCACGTTGAAATCTTAACCCCCACATGATAACGTTAGGAGGCAGAGCCGGTGGGAGGTGAGCAAGTCATGAGGACAGAGCCCTCAGAAATGGAACTAGTGCTCCTATGAAAGGGGCTTAGAGAAAGCTCGCTATGAAAATATGCCACAAGATGCCATGTTTGCTGAGCAGGCCTTCCCAGATGTCAAATTTACAGTGCCTTGATCTTGGACTTCCCAATAAACATGTGTTGTATGCAGTTACCTAATCTATGACATTATGTAGCAACCAAAATGGGCTAAGGCAATTCTAATTAGTTTTATGTTCCTTTGGGTTTTCCACTGTTACATAAATAATGAGCCGTGGGTGGGATTCCATCATTACCCAAAACACAGTCCTGCGGTTTAAGGTAAGCTATTTACCCACTCTGCTTTCAACTGCCCCAATAATCCCCAGATCTCAGCATCATTTTTGAATTTTTTTACATTTTGCTGTAGTTTTATTGTTGTTGTTGATATTCACTATGTACAAGAAAGAACACTTCATTCGCCATGATTATGTCTGCTCAGTGTGGGAATTTTCTACGGTTCACATAGAACGTAACAAATGTGCTTAGATACACAGAGGAATAAAAATATGCTCACTGTCTCTCCAAACATTCAGCTGTATAAACAGCACAGACATCAGGCCGAATCGATAGGTACAGGGGCATCTTGAGGAGCAACAATAGGAATTGTAAACATCCAGTAAACACCTGCTGTAATGCTAAATCCTCAGATGAGTGCCTAGCTGTATGGGCTATTGTTAAGAACTGATTGCCACCTTCTTTTTCCTGTCTCTCTCCTGTGGTCAGACCCAGACAGATGGTGACACTCGGGCCATGCCTGAGACCAGATTCTGCTCTCCAGAGGCTTTCTAGCTTAATCTATTAATAAGGAGTCTTTCCTCCATTCTGTTAAGTCTAAGATGGCATTGTGGGCTTGCTTTTGAGTGGGACAGATGTGATGGTTGGTGTGTGACTCCTGAGTGTCTCTTCAAGAGGCTTTGCCCATCCCACTCTGATGGAACACCGTTACCTCGGGAACCTCAATACACAGCATTCGGGAGGGTATTCAGACACCTACTATCTGGGCCATTCCGGATAAGCCAGCTGTGGCCACAGGCACAACAACAAGGAAAGCAACCTCCAGCTATTTTTCAAACAACTGTGTTTCCACGCATGGGACCAGGCAAAACTAGAAGGCTTGCCCAGTCAACTGTAGGCCAAATTACCAGGCCACTATGTGTTGTGGACAAGTAAGTAGGCATCACACAAAGATGTTATGTTTTGCTGGGCCTTAGCCAAGATGAAAATTAACTCCACACGTGGGATGCAGGCATAACACACACTGAGAAAGTGCCGCTGGTGCTGGAGCCAGGCAGGAGGCGGGATCTAGAAAAGCAGCCAAGAGCTAAATGGTGCAAGATGGAGGAGGCTGGGAAGGCAAAGGGAGGAACTGTCTTTGAAAGCTAGAAGAGAGGGGAGCTAGATGTGATCTTCACAATAGAGTGTCTGCATAGTCGTGAGCAAGGCCCTGGGCTCCATCCCCAGCAAGGCAAAGAGAGGGAAAGGAGAACAGGGAGTAGGAAGGGACGGAGGGACAGAGGGGAAAGGGGAAGGACAGAAGAGAGGGAGCTCTTCTGTGGGAGGGAGCTCTATTTTGCAGGAGTGAAGCACCCAGGATAACTGCCAGCCTGCAGAAACTCAAAGGGGACAAGGCCACCTAATGAGTTAGAGGATGTGACTGAGGACAATACCCAGGCAGCACGGTGAAAGGACCAATTCATCTGTGTTAACTGCACCTGGTAGGCTAGGAGAGGACAGACGCAGCCTAGCAGGGACAGCTTCATTTGGAAAGGAGGTGCTGGAGGAAACGCATGGCAACCAAGGACCAGGCATCGAAAGCAAGGTGGAAGGAGCAGATGAATGTATGAAATACCCCTTAGAAAACCTTAAAACCATCACAGAGCTGGCTTTTTCTATTTTCCCCTGATGCATGATAAACTACTCAGAACCTCAGCCGTTTGGCTGTGTGCCTGGATTCTCCAAGTTAGAGATTCTCACAGGACACCACCAAGATGTCTCTGCTCTGCTCTGTGATAGTTAGGGACGAAAATGCAATGACTCAAATTGCTGGGAAACAGAAACGTTGCTGCCGGGAGGTCTTCATCCATGGTGCTGGCTGGGAAAGCTGAAGGATGGGCTCAACTGGGCCCTCTGTCTAGAGCATCTATGCCTGTCCTCTCCATATGCTTTGACGAATCCATTCATTTTACATTGGTATGACAAAAAAAAACCACATGACTCCAGATATAAAGAAAAGATTGTTCTCTTAGCTCCATATTATGGAGGTTCAAGGGCATGGCAGAGGCTGGGCTCCAGTGAGGACTTCCTGATAGATGGTTTCCAAATGAGAGAAGTGCCTGTGGGGGGTGGGGAGGAGGCAGAGCACACTGCAAGCCAGAGACCAGCAGGGTCAGGTTTGGTCTTCTGTAACAACCCACTCTGTGGGAACTCACTAGGTTTCTCTGAGACCTATGAAGAGCTATTGCAATCTGTCTGGAGTGATCTCCCACGAAGCCCAACGACTTAATTACTGCCATTTTTGGGAACAAACTTCTAACACATGAGCCTTGGAAGACAGGCTACACCCTAACCACAGCGCATGAGTTCTCACAGCACATGGGAATTCTCTAGAGGGAGACTCCGAAAGTATGTGCTCAAGAGGGACCAGGAGTAAGATGTGTGGCCTTCTGTGACCCAGCCTAAGTCACACAGAGCCACTTCTGCTACCTGAAAAGAGTCACACGGGAGGAAACACTGGCTCTGCTTCTCGCTGAGAGCAGAAGCAAACAATGGAATTCTCACCACGGCATTCCTGTTCCTACTTGCACGAAACACCCTCCCCTTTCAAGGAACCCCTCAAAGACTCACTGTGACCACTGCTCCAGACATCGCAAGTGGCCCTCTCTGTCACACACTGTATGAGTCTTCACCCAGATAATCCAGGTCCATCGCAAATACCCCTCCCCACCACGGATGTGGAGTTACTGCGGATTTGGAAGAGAACTGTGTGCCTGGCAGCATGGGGCTACCGTGACAGACTGTCCACACGGAGTGGCTGGCTGTGTAAGCCAGAAGACATGGTTCGTGGGAGTGAAATGGGCCTTGTGGAGGACTTAGAGGAAACAAACAAACAAGCAAACAAACAAACAAACAAACAAAAAGGATTTTGATGGCAGGAGAAAGGGACACAGCAGTAAAATGTTTGGCCATGATGCTGCCCTGGTCGTGGGGGACTTAGGGTCTACTGAAGAATTTTTGTGTGGAGTTAGAGGTGCCACCCAAGTGTTTCTTGTTGGGGAGCGGTGGTGTGTGAGGTAGCTCAATGGGTCAAGGGCTTGCTATCCAAGAGTCTGATGCTGAGAAGTTTTGTAAAAGCTGGTATAATGATTTATGTCCAAAAGACCCGGAACAGGGGGTGGCAGGGAGACAACGGACACTGGCATCTCACTGGCCAGCAAGTCTAGCTGAAACCACAAACTCCAGATTCACTGAGAGTCTGCCTCAAAACACAAGGTGGACAGTGATGGAGAAAGACACCTAATGTCGGTCTTTGGCCTCCACGTACATGCGCACAGGTGAGCACAGTTATGCGCACGCGCGCGCGCGCGCGCGCGCGCGCGCGCACACACACACACACACACACACACACACACATTCCACACAAAAAAAAGTAACCATGAGAGGAAAAGTGAACAAATAAACTATTCCATTTACAGCTAGGGTTTAAGGAGAAAATATTGAACCCAGGACACTCTTCTCAGTCAGTGATTTAAGCTTCTCAAGGTTCTTGGGTAAACACTAAATTCATGGCCCCCTTCAGGAAAACGTGGTCTCAGGGGAAAGATGATGATGGGGTTAGGTACAAAGCCATTTATTAAGATTTGGAATGGAGTGGGTTACATCACAGGCTCTTTTAGGCAGACAAAGACCTGGGGATTCTGAGGGTGCACACCAACCATCGTCACTACTAAATAATAACATAATGAGACTGGGAGGGATAGTTCCCAGAAGCCTCACAGAGAGTTCAAGGGATAGCAGAGCCTGTCTCAGAGAGCTGCACATCTAACTTGTGTTTAATGGAAGGGGTTTTCAGTGGCCACATAAAAGCCATACTGTTTCTCGTGGACTCTGTCGGGGTGGAAGGAGACCCACAATAAAGATGCTCTCAGGCTTGTATGATTCTGAGAGCAAATGGCAGGATGCTAAATCTATTAATTCTGGAATCTGCTAATTCCTGGCTAATTCTATGTCAACCTGACACAAGCTAGAGTCATCTGAAAGTTGAGAGAATGCCTCCGTAAGATCTGGCTGTACAGCATTGTCTTAATCAGTTATTGATGGGGAGAGCCCAGTCCATTGTAGGGGGGGCATCCCCAGGCTAGTGGTCCTGGGTTCTTTAAGAAGGCAGGCTAAGCAAGCCAGTAAGCAGCTTCCATGGCCTCTGCATCAGCTCTTGTCTCCAGGTTCCTGCTCAGTTTGAGTTTCTGTCCTGACTCCCTTCAGTGATGAACAGAAGTCTAAGCCAAATAAACCCTTTCCTCCCCGACTTAAGACAACTTGGTACCAGGATTGTAGGGTCTTTCTATGATAGACCTGACCCTTTTGTTTAGGGGAGGATTGTGGAAGACTTTGGAACTTTGTGGAAGAAAAAGCCACTGAGTGTTCGATGCTTAGTGAGCTGTTCCATAGGAGCCTGGAAGATAAGAATGTTGAGCGCAATTCAGACCGTAGAAGCGTGGCTTACGAAGTTTTGGGGGGAGGTTAAAAAGACTATCGAGGCCATTTGTTATTTTGAGTTTAAGACTCTGTGGTTCTGGTTGGCTGGGGCTGAAGAATCAGTGGCAATTAACAAGTTATCAGAACTATTAAAGTGGGTATTTGCTGCTGGTTGGCTGGAGCTGAGAACTTAGTAACGATTAAGAAGAAACCAGCATCACTGAGGTGAAATCTTCTGAGAAGTGTTTGCTGAGAGTCAGCACACAGAACCCGTGTCCCAGAAGTGCACAACGTTGTAACTTGTACTGGCAGCCACTCTTGGTAGTGTAAGGGCCACTCGGTTGCCGCTGGTTTTAAAGGCATGGAGGGGTCGTGGAGAGCAGCTGAGGCCTGGCACTGTGAGAGGCCAGGAGAGGCCATTGGTGGAGGTGCAGCCTCAGTGGTAGTTGAAGACTGAGGATTGAAGGGGTCAAATGGAGAAGTTGAGGCCTGGCACCTCAAAATGAAGAGAGCCTCGGAGAGGCTGTCGGTGAAAGTGCAGCTCAGCGGCAGCAAAGGACCCCCGCACTTTGAGGATGCCGGAGCTGTGAGACAGCCCCCAAGAGCAGCAGCAGCCGTTGAACGGAGCCTGTCCAAGCTTGGAAGACAAGTTGCATGTGCTACGGAGGGCAGGGTTGGAGGCTGACCCCACGCCCTCTGGAGGTGGTTAGATCATGAGTGGATCCAGACATTGCACGTTGCACTATTCATGCTGTTGGGAGTTTGGTTTGGGTTTCATCTGTGCCCTGGGTCTTCCCTCTTGAAGTAAAGTATTTAACTTATTTTGGATTTTACTGAAGCCCACAGCTAAGAGACTGAATTTTTAAGGAGATTTCGGGTTTTAAAAGAGACTTTGGAGTTTTTTAAGTAGTCTGAATTTTGAAGTGTTTGAATTTGCAAAGACTTCGGGGCTTTTAACGTTTGTAAAATGTTTTATGTTGTGATGTTGATGTTAATTTGTGATCTTGAGGCTGAATAAGAAAGGAAAGGTATGGCTTAACAGTGATATATTTGTGTCTCAAGTTGACAAGGGGTCAGTTGTCCTATCTGATTTTATGTCAACATGACTCAATTAGAGTCATTTGCAAGGGGGTGGGAGGAGCATTAATTGAGAAAATGCCTCCATAAGATCCAGCTCTAGGACATTTCTTAACTAGTGACTGATGGGGGAGGGTCCAGGTCATTGTGGGTGGTGTCATCTTTGGGATGGTGGTCCCAGGTTCTTTAAGAAAGCAGGCTGAATGAGTCATGAGGAGCAAGCCAGTAAGCAGCACCCATCCATAATCTCTGCATCAGCTCCTGCCTCCCTGTTCCTGCCCTGTCTGAGTTCCTGACCTGGTTTTCTTTGCTGATGAACAGTAGCTGGAAGTGTAAGCTGAATAAACCCTTTCTTCCACAACTTGGTTTTTGGTCATGGGGTTTCCTCAGAGCAACAATAACCCTAATTAAGACAGTGCTTTAAACTCTTAGTTTCCTACACGCTGTGCTGACCTTCAGGTCGATTTCCCCAGTGCCATGCAGCAGAACTGATATTGTGTGACCTCTGAGCTTCAGTCACAGTGGGACTTGCAACCTCCTTTCTGGCTCTTTCAAAACCCTGCTGCCTGTGCACAAGCCCAGCCCAGCCTGCCGGAGGTTGAGCCTTCTCATGGGAAGTGGAAGGCCCAGCCGCCTCTGTCATTTGAACCATTCAGCCAACCCAACTGAGGTCCCATATATAACACGTGATGCTCGGACCATCTGTTACCAGCCAGTCATCACCCTTCCCATTACACACCCCGTGACTTCCCCACCACGTACCAACAACAACCTCGTGTAAGAGCATAAAGCAGCCCAGAGGAGTTCATTAGCCAAACTGCCAAACAAAATTGCAATCAAATAATTGATAGTTGCTGGTAACAACTACATTTCAGGAAGGTTTGTTATATAACAGTAAATAACCAAAACAGCCTTCAAAGGCTCATGATCAACCTCCAAAAAAAGTTTAAATGAATTATACATGGTGCAAATAAGCAGGGAAGAATAGAGGGACCAGAATCCAAGTTCCTCAACCAACAGGTCAAAACTTTTGTCATAATACCATCCTGTTTCCTCTTAGTTTTTCAACTGCTAAAAAATAGAGGGAAATGGAATGGAATGGCCCAAAGAAACTATGCAAAATAGCAAAAGGAAGTTTTAGCAGAGGAATATTTAGCTAAATATATCATTCTACATCCACCTAAATGAATATTTTCTACATATAGTACATCTGGGCATATTTTTTACTTATATTAAATGATATGCTTTGAGACAATAAGACAATAAAGTTTTTAGCACATCCTTTCCTGAAATTAAATCACATAAATTGCATCATCACCTGCACCTCTTCGTGATTAGGCTCTTCCCCAGAGCTGCACATTTGCTTCATTTCAGAGCACTGAACAAAGACACTGAGCATCTAATGACGAGCAAAAGCAGCCACGGACGTGAAGACCATGTGGACATCACAATCTCACATGCGCACACGCTCCCTCTCCTCCTTCACAAACACACTGATGTGTGCGCAGTGGGAAACCATGGTGCAGAAATGAGGCAGATGTCAACAGATGAGTTTACACACAAACACAGGAAATCATGCCCATCACACAGATGGTTTTCTCTTACCTTTTTCTGACATATAGCAGATATTTCAGCTGTAAGGGGAAGGTACACAAAATATCAACAAAGCAAGAGAGCCCATTTTAAATAAGGGCAACCATGAAGGGTAATAAAAAAAATACACTCTTAGTGATGTAAACCAATCATCAAAAAGCTTTGGATTTTCCTCATAAATTGTCATCTATATTTATTGGCCTCTGTTTTCCCTCAAAAGCATAATAAAGCTCTTTCTTGATCTTTCAATAGTGTTAAGGTTTTATGGCCTGCTGTATCTATGTCTCGTACTCTCACATCTAATTTAACCTTCTCAAATATGTTAAGAAAACTGGTCAGGTTGAGCCGTACAACAACTTTGATCTCATTGTTCGGTGGACAATAACACTCAGAAGACTTACACAAGATCACAGAAAGGATCCTTGCCGAAGCCATGAAAGCAGCTAAGGGCTCTGGGCTCCCTGTCTGCTGCTCTTTCCATGACACTGATGTGCAGTGATGGGCGGTGCTTAGCACACCACCCTGAGACGGTCTGAAAGGTCAAGACTATAGGAAACACTTACCTTGGTTTGCTCTGACTTGAGCTATCAGTCTTAACTAATGTAAAGCAGCCTGTGGTTACTTAGGAAAAATTTCTTCTTAAACATAAGTAGACCCATTGGAGCAAGGCTGTCAAACTGCTTTCTACTAATGAGACTGACTTTAATGAATGCATAAGAATTCTATGCAGTTGGCATATCAAGTGTTTCCGTGGAAACTGGTATCTTGAGAGTAGTTCAAGGTAATTTTTCCGAGAATCTATCACAAATTCCCTTAAAATAGTAAGGACCCATGAAATGGACTGACACTTTATTTATAGAATGGTCTGTGTTACACTAACTCAAAAGCTTAAAGGAGGGTGTTTTCCAGGCCCTGCCTATAAATTAGGAATTAATGGATACCAAAATCAGTAAAAAACGGCATTTAGAACTTTTATAACCCCTTGATCACCTACTGTGTGCATTACATAACCTGATGTTTATGGCAGGTAAAGAACCAAAAGCTATTATCAGTTCTTCCACAGGCACACATCAACCAAACACAGTGGGCAGAATTCAGAATCATGTCTGATATTTAACATGTATTAGTATCTTAGAAACCGAACACTGACTCATGCTCCCGTAGAGCCAGCTACTCAGGAGGGAAGAGGCTGCTTGAGCTGGGAGATTAAGCCCTATCTAGGCAATACAACATGATCCTGTCTGTTAGGGAGACAAACAAATGAAAACAAAACCAAAGAAAAACCAGCTGGCCAGCGTGAGACAGGCCTGCTTTCTCAGAACTCAGGAGGAAGAGGCAGAAAAACCCAGGGTTCCACACCAGCCTGAGCAAAAAGAAAGGAACATGCATTGAACCTGACTGTCCAATAGCAGAGCTCCAGAGGCTCCCTAGAAAAGTGGCCTGATTTAAAGGGGCAAAATGTGCCTCTGTCCATACTGCAAGCCCAAATCTTCCTACAGATAGAGTAAATTTTCAAAATGTCCCTTAAAAAGAAATGGAGGCTGAAATGGAGCATTGCTCTGTGTTACATATGACACTCAGGATATAGTGCTCTCTCTTAAAGTTGAGATAACCTGATACTAACAGTTGGATTTCAAAAAGGCAGTAGAATTTAAGTTAAAAGAAGAGGCCGTGGCCCTTGTGAGCATCAGGCCTCTCCTGCACATGCCTTTGCGACCTGTGTCTGTGGTCTCCGTCCTTGCTGTGTCCTTGAGGGGAGTCAGTACGCCTCCAGCTTCCCCACCCAAGTCCCTTCTCAGCTTTCCTGAGCACTTTCGCTTTTTGATGAAGCCCCGATAAGCAGGCTGGAATACCCACTTTTCCGTGTGCACCTTATCGACTTCTAGCACACAGCTTCCAGGCTCTAATAGGCTTCAAGGAGAACCACAAACCTTATCATTTCATTAAAAAGCATTAGATATACTTCATCCTCATCTTATTGATTGGGAGACAGGCTCTCAGAGCAATTAAAGAACACCCTCTCACCCCAAAATAACAGAGCCAAGAAAGGTAGCAGAGAAAGGACCATTGTTCCCTTTCTGACCTGCCTCAACAACGTGGCAGCATCCGCTCTGCACACCGCAAACTCCTCAAGACACAACTCAGCAGGCTTTAGTCATACATAACGCTAATTGTAATAGCTAACCCTTAATTTTTCGCAGAATTGAAAGCTCCTTCCCTGGTTATTAAGTGTTTAGGCATATTATAAGCAAGACATTGATAGAACGCCTCAGGTCAGTGAATATTCCTAAAATATAAGGCTTGGTTGCTGTCTTCATAAAATAGTACAAAAGGAGATAAATCAACCATGTCATTAGTCATGATTACTCATTTTTCATCCTTTCCGGAGAAAGCCTTACCTTGTGGCAGGAGAACATCAATCAGCCACTCGCTGTGGTCCCTAGGAAGAAAAATGAAATTGGTTTCTGAGCTTCCCTGGAATGTTCCCTTTGCGCACGCATGTCTGTGATACACTACTGATCAAAGCTTTTCATAGGAACTGTAATTAAGAGCACTATCACAATAAGCTTCTAAGGCATCTAATGTATCCCAACCAATCTATAAATTACAGGCATTTCTTCATATTCTGCTGGTTTTAGATGATGCTTTCCAGATGTTATTTTTTACCAACCAAAACACGGGGCGATGTGCACAAAGCTAGTGAGACCATGAAACTAACAAGGACAAAAACCGCTGGAGCAAAAACACTGTTAGGAAACTACATTGAGCTTTCTTTCTCCGCAGCCTTCTTAGAGGAGCTACTTCAAAAATCAGAGGTGCTCTGCTGCGTGGAATTGCCTTCTTGTGTCCTCTAAAGACAAATGTAGCAGCTTTCCGAAGCTGAAATCGCCCAAGCAACAAAGCAAAGCCTGACGGGAAAGTCGAGTAACCAGCCCGTGTTGCAAACAGCTTTTCTTGCTGTCTGGCTTTGTTCAAGGACTCATACCTACCCTGCGATCCTTTCGCTGCATTCTTCACAGAGATACAATGGAGGCGGCTTATCACCCAAAGCTACCGACAGGGACGGGTCTATACACATCTGAAACAAATGACAAGACCAAGTCACCTCTCCTGCTCCTACATACCACACCCCCACCTTTGAGAAACATATGCCAGCAATGTCTGAGTTTTAGAGGTGGAATAAATTGTTTTAGTAAAACCCATCCCTGTGTAGCCACCTGCTCTCCCAGGGAGCCCACGCTGCCTGGATGTGAATGCAGCTGCCAGAGCTCCACTCTCTGGCTATTTGCAATTCAAGTAACAAACACTGTCAAGAAAATCCTCCCTCCTGCCACAAAGCTGAAAGATCCTCCTGTTATCTGGCTGTTCAGATTCTCCTTACACGGGTGACAAACTGAGAATCTCTCTTTAACAAAAGGAAAATCCATCATTAAGATTTCAAAATCATTTACTGACATCAAAATGCTGGCAGCGGAGACCTTCATATGAAATCTAGCAGCAAGGGGTGCCTTTCCTCACTCCGGAGCCTCAGCTCTGACTCCAGCATTCTGTTTTTACTTTTCTCCTGTTTATGTTTAGCGTTTCACCAGCCCAAGCACAGAGCCAGGCGGGAAGTGTTCATGTTACAGTACAGTGTCTACAGATGCCTGGATGTTTTACATTAAGTCAACAGCCAGGTGACTGACTGTGCTTAAACTTTCCATCCGTTAACTTTTCCAGTATTTCCAAAAAGCCATCCCGCACTCTGTGCCTGCGCTCAAGAATACCAAGTCTAGGATTTAGCTGAACGCCCAGGTAACATGCCTGCTACTCAGGTTCTTCTGGAATGTCGCTGTCTTTAGCTTTTTTCACTGACTTGAAGGAGGAAAATGACCTACATTTACAACCCTACCTATAATTCAAAGCTAAGATCTTGAGATGTTTTAATGACCAGAATTGCTATATTTAACTAAACAAGCCAACAAAGTTCATAAATTACATATTACCTAATGCTAACAATCTCCTGTGAAATATTTCTTACACAACAAGCTTCATGATTACTTCAACACTGTGAATAACTACTGTTTGGTCTGCAAGACTGGCAGTTTTTCTACAAATGGTCGGAGAGTAAGTATTTTAGGTTTTGTGACCAGAGAGTCTCCATCACAACCACTCAACTCTTCAGGTAGTGCATAAAAGCAACCACTCTGTAAGAGATGAACAAAGCTGCATTCCAATAAAACTTTATTCATAGTAACAGACAGTGGCCACATTAGCAATGGCCACATTAGCAATGGTACAAGGTTTGCTGACCCTGTCTTACATGATTCTCTGGGCTTCAGCTAATTTCATAAAGTGTGGACTTTAAATGGAACCAGGACTAACTCAAAGTAGAATGTCATATAAGACTTGAAGTTCTGACATGTTTTCACCCCATCCCTACGGCAACCATTAGCTGTTACTTAAAAAGTGCTGTTTCCAGGGGGCTGGAGAGATGGCTCAGGGGGTAAGAGCACTGGTTGCTGGTCCAGAGGACCCAGGTTCAAGTACCAGACTCACATGGCACTCACATACCACTGTCTGTTAACTGCAGCTCCGGAAGTTCCGACACCTTCGCACAGATACACTTGTAGGTAAAACACCAATGCACACATGACAAAAATAAGCACTTTTTCAAAAGTGCTGTTCCCTTGGGCAAGTCATTGAAGCCTGAGACTATAGTGTCTGTGACAGAGCGAGCTTTGCCAGGCATTCACATTTCTCCTGAGCTTCCCCATGCGCCACTTGTAGACATCCTGAGCTCTTTGCGTCACGCTCTTTCCCAAGGAGTCACTGAAATGTCTGCCAGGTTAAGGTAAGTTTCCACTCAAAAGGAAAAATTCCTAGGATGTTAGAGGCTACGTGACTTTTGACCTCTTAGGCTACTTTAAGATGTCTGGCCAGTTCTGTTCCACTAACATGTTAGTGTCTGGAACTTGCATTACAAAAAAAAAGTTTGTAGGCCATGCACAATACTTTAATCTCTGCACCCAACAAGCAGAGGCAAACTCAAATTTTGAGTCTGAGGCTAGCCTGGTCTACATAGTGAATTCTAAGCCAGGGAGGGCCGTAAAATGAGACCCTGTCTTAAAATATAAAAAGATTGTTTATAGTCTATGCCCAACGTACAGGCTCAGGAAAACAGATATAAGAAAAAACTCAAATAACTCATCACTACTCCCCCTTATTCCATGATGACATTTTTGCAGGTGCTACTGGTAGTTTTTTACTTCGAATGTGAGCCTGTATCTAAATATACTGAATCTGTGTCATGTTATACAATCTCTCAGCTTTCCTTCCCAATTAGCAGAATGTTGGGTGCATTAGGTGTTGGAGACCCTGCATCTGTGTGTCCGGTGATGGTGGTGGTGATGGTGGTGATGGTGATGGTGGTGGTGATGATGGTGGTAGTAGTAGTGATGATGGTAGGCCCTTATAAGCAGCTATGCTGTGAAGACTAAGCCTGGCTGAGCCAAGCCTGCTGTAGCACAAAACATGGCCCCACGTGGGAAGCACTGCCCAGAATGTTAGTTTTCTAGAAAGTGAAAAACTGGAGATCCAAAAAAAAAAAAAAAAGAAGAAGAAGAAGAAGAAGAAGAAGAAGAAGAAGAAGAAGAAGAAGAAGAAGATTGTTCAGTGAGAAAGTGTGCAATGAAAATGTCTTCCAAGCAAATCAAGGCGGTGGCTCCAAATATCTGAATGTATTAAACACCCAACTGTTTGCTTTCAAATAGTTTTACATTTAAACAATTTCATGAGACGAGATGTGAATTTCATCTCAATAAAGAAAAAATACCAAAGGCAGGCTGGTTGTGCCTGGCCTCCAGAACTGGCTTTTGGCATAAAAGTAAGGTCAGCCCAGATGAGTGGGCTGGGCTCTCTTCCTAGAAGAGGAGGAAATCTAATTTCTCCTTTCTGTGATTAGACGGCCTTCAAGCATTACTAACCAGGAGGCCAGAGGCCTCTTGAGAATGCATGCTGGCAGTAAAAGCAAAGAAAAAAGAACTGAAGAAACCCATAACAGGCAAGAAGAAGGAAGAAAACATACAAAACAAAAGCAAGAGGGAGCCATGTACAGCTCACTGCTGTGGAAAGTCGCCAACTCCACAAACCCCAAGTGATCTACCGCATGTTCATGACACCCTCACACCAAAAAGAAAAACAAAAAAAGAAAAGAAAAAAAGAAAAAAAAAGACTTTGAACCCCACACTTTCTGAAGTTCAGAATGGGGGCTAGCTACGTAAGAGATGACACAGTGCAAAGCCCATGCGCCCGTGGGTGGCTCACTCTCACCTGCTCTTTCTCCAGAGTTGTTCAGTTTTCTGTGGTTAAAGGCAAGCAGCCATCAATATAACAAGAGGAAGGCTCCTGCTGGATGATGCGCGCTGATGGCAACGCGAGCCTCATCACTCTCTATAGGGTTACCACATCTCTCTCTACCCGCTCCTTGTTCCTACACAGTGGCAGTGCTGGCTTTCTGTTATGTGGGCACTAACACAGTTTGCCTAGACCAGGGAAGTGAGCTCCGATGACATCAGCTTCTCAAAAGCATCCGTAAGTACTCCTAACATCGGCCAGCCTCATTCTTCACGGTGCAACGTCAACCCACGCAAACCCTAACCCTGCTCAAGCCATGCATGTGCTCCACATGCAACAAATACACTACAAGCAATTTTGTGTGTTGAAAATATGGGATTACCAGCCTGGACTACAAAAAGAGTTCCAGGATAGCCAGGGCTGTTACAAAGAAAAACTTTGTCTCCAAAAACTATAAATAAATAAATAAACAAATAAATAAATAAGTGCATGTGATTGTGCCTCTGATGTCTAACTTCTAAGACTCACAGTTTCGGTTCCAATAGGATTGATTAACATGTATAGAAAAGAATGAAGCTGAGAGTTAGGGCACCTGGTTTTATGCTAACCTGCCCACTGGCCTCTCTAACTACTTGGCTCCATGAAACGTTTTCCATACCTCTAATGTGACCTACTGTGTGCATGCTGCCCAAACACCTCTCAGTCAACTACTAACCCACATCTGTGAGCTAAGACCAAACAACTGTACATACACTTGTCTTATAGTTGGAATTCGCATAGTTACATAGCAGACCCTCTGAAGTGATAATATAAGTGAAATGGGAAGGGCTTCTGAATGTATTGCTGAGACAGAAGTCACTTTAAAGATGAGGTATGTGTCCGTCAGCGTGCTCATAATGAGCTCAGTGCCATACAACCCCTGGCTGTGAATTCACAGCCCAAACTCACAGACACCACTGTTACTCTGGCCCAAATACTGTCGGCGCTGAACACGGAAGTGCATGAGATGCAGCGTGGAGCTCTGCTTCCCAGAGACGTGTGCAACAACCCCCAAGTCGCTCAGCAGTTTCCTAACTGACCCCGGAGAACGTGATCGCGGCCCAAGCTTGGGAAGGCAGCAGTACCTTCACAGCCGGCTTGTTGATGGCATTGTGGCATTCCATGTGCTGGCAGTGGATGGGATTCCAAGCTGAAAAGCAAAAACGAGAGCCATTGAGGACCTCTCACTGAAACTGCTTATGCTCCAGTTTAAAAACAACAACAAAAACCCAGCAGATAACTCACTACTTTTCTTTCTCCTAAATAAAAATATCATCAAATAGCATCCTAGCAGAATCAGTCACCTGTGGGGAGAAAAAGTTAAAATCAGGCAGAGATGTCACCCTATCTACCTTCCCTGGGAAAGAAAACAGGTGCAGTGCAAAGGACCATATTACCCCACAAGGCTGTAACACTGACAGGTTCACTGGATTCCCAAATACCTCTGCAGGTAGGTATGCCAGGGTTATTAAGCTCATGTCACATACACATACATTAAGTTAAGACAGGTGAAGTCACCCGACATGGGGCAGAGACTAGAATATACAGTGGTAGGTGCCTGGCCCCGGCTCATCTCACTATGAGGCACTATGCAAAGCCTCCTATGTGCTTTCAGCACCAGAAGCTTAGTGGGTACCCATGTGATGGGTCAAAAGGGATTCTTCACCATTCCACTTCCCACCCCCATCCTCTGCCTACGGAGACTGGAAAGATGAGTTTCTTGTCAGAAACACTGAGTCTCAGCTAGTCTGCTGATACCCATGATTCGAAAGTCCCAGACTCAGTACACATAAAGAATATGGGGGGGGGGGGGAAACAAGTAATCTGAGCTGGACCAGGGACACTCATAATTAGTAACTGCTCTTTACACAGTCTAAACAGCTTAACGGCACGCCGTCGCTTAAACTACGTAAAATGCGTGCGAGCTCCAAAGTAGGGCCGTCTTGGAACTGCCATATTCTAATCCTATGGGACAACAGGTCAATTAATTTTAAAAGGGACAGGAGTTACTGACTAGAAAACAGTACTCTAATCACAGGATCATGCTGACTCTGCTTTGAGAGAAAAAGACATGAGGGACTAAATGAAGGCTCCTTTGCGTATAGGTATTACACAATAGTGGCATTTAGTATTTCCAGTGCGTAGAAACGGCAAGATGACTGTGAAGAATAGCAAGTGGAGAAAGTTCACCGCTGCCTGTAAACTGTAGACGGCTGCAAACACTTCAACAAATGCCCTACGCCTCCAAGCCAAACTCATGAAAGTCATAATGCTTTACAGCATTCTTCCTGCTGAGTTCATAATGAATCTTCAGTCCTTCTTTCCAGGGGACTCCAGTCACCACAAGTCAAAGCAAGGTTGGCATACACAGTGACACTTGCTGACCCCCCTGAACCCATCTACTGAGAATAAGACATATTTAAAACTTATCGACTGCTGTGGCGCAGGCACAAATACATTAGCATATACAGTAGCCAGGACATGAGATCAGGGAGCTAATGACTTCTGCTCTGTGCATGAGAGGGACCAATCCCTTTCATTTTTCTTTTCATCCATTTTTGCCAGGGCCACTGAATTAAGAACAGGTTCTAGGATAGTCCACTTATTTTTCAACTATGATGGAGATTATTAACCCACAGATCCTACAAGGTCAGGAAGTTGTAGCCAAGATACAGCACAGAAAAACACATCAAAACCCATTAAAATACAACCTATGACAGAAAAAAAAAAGCAGAAAACTTTTGTTTGTTTGTTTTCTTAGTGGGTGTTGGGAATTGATCCCTGGTCCTCTGGAAGAGCAGTCAGTGCTCGTAACTTCTGGGCCATCTCCATGGCCCCTAAACACAGAAAACTTTCAAAGCAGCCATTAAGAACAAAAGATACACTGCTTGTGGGAGAATAAAGATGAGAATGATCACTGGTGTTTTCTCAAAAACAATGCAAGCCCGGACATAAAAAAGTCAAGCTAAAACTAGTCTAGAAGTGTCCTGCCTCCTGGCTAACCATCATCAGCATGCTGGGAGGTACTAAGCAGACTGCAGGGGGAGGGGAGAGCAGGGTCGAAAGGGGGGACCTTCACCAGTCATGCCCAGCTCTGGGCCTTCTGTGCAATGCTAACCAGCCAGGCAAGAGGCAAACAGTGCCAAGTCTGTTTGCAACCACTTCCTGATTGCATTTCAGGCCCACTTCCCAGGAGGAAATTTATATCCGCCACTGTAAACACAGTCAAAAGCCTGCAGAGGAGGGCCAGGGCCAGAGGGCCGAAAGTGCTGTTGGGGAAACTATGGTTGTTTGGCTAAGCACACGTGATGTTTGTCTTCTAAATAACTATGTTTATGTCCATGGCTTAGTGCTGCTATCAGATTCAATTGGAGACACTTTCATTTGAATGGACAGAACTAATGGCAGAGCCTCATAACTAATATAAGGGATGAGAAAAGATGAATGTTGGATGCTTAGCTATGATCAGGGCATCGATAGTGTTCACACTCGCATATCTACATGCATACACATACACTACATATATACACATACACACACACACACACACACACACACACGCCAGGCTCCAGGCACATCACGGAAGAAGGGACAGAAAGAACGTAAGACCTGGAGGAAATGGGGAAGTGGTGTGGAACACTGACTTCCAGGTACAACATGGACTGAACTCACAAGAGCTGTGATAACCTGCAGGAAAAAAGATCTGCACACCTGAGCCCCATCAACAACCTGTCATGGAGAGAGAGGGACTCTGAGGGCTGAGGCCTTAACCACAGTTAATTAACCACAGCTAATGGCTGACAGTAAAGAAAGAAACATTTCCCTGAGTGGTGTAGCAGCTTGTCAGGCCCCCGTGCACCTGTAAGAGACCTTCCCTTTGAGCCTGTAAGAAACCCTCCTGAACTCATTTAGGTCATCAAAAGAAAAGGCTATGAAAGCAGAAGAGAGGCTAGCTGGGAAAAGAAAGGAAACCAGGGGCAGCTGGAGGAGAATAAGAGATGGTCGTGGGGCGAATGAGATGGTGAAACATCCTACACATAGGAAAACCACATAATGAAAACCATGTAATGAAATCCACTATTGTGCATAATTAATATATTCTTGGGGGGGGGAAGAGGCTGGATTTCTCTGTGTAGCCTTGGCTGTTCTGGACCAGCTTTATAAACCAGGCTGGCGATCTGCCTGCTGCTGCCTCCCTGAGTGCTGGGATTAAAGGTGTCAGCCACCATGCCTGGCTTGGAATTAATATACTCTTAAAAACATTTTAAAATACACATTAGAAGACACTAGAACTACATCTTCCATAGGCCAAAAGAATAAAAACTCTCAGCTTATAATTCTACATCTAATAAAAATATTCCTTACAAATATAAACTAAACTGAGGCTATTTGGGATAAAGAAGAAAAGGTACAAGGGCCAAGTGAAACATTAGCATCTGAGGGCAGACTATGAAGTTAAAGGTGCACAAGCCTTAGAAAAAAGATTTAAAAAGAAGTCAAAAACTGTTAAACTAATAAAGAAATAAAATTAAATATTAAAAAATTAACTCAAAAGGTTGAGGTATTAATAAAAAAACAAATGGTCTAATCATAAAGTAAAGGGTGGAAGATGAGTCGGCCTCTCTCAACAATAACATTGTGAGTGACCCCACCTATTTGTGTGCACCTGTAAATGTTCTAAAAGGCAGAGATTGCAAAATGAGATTCTTCCAAAAAGCATGACTCTATTATATGCATGTGAGAAACACTCAGAATACAAAGAAATGGACAAACAGAAAACCGTGCTGTGTAAATGCTCACACGCAGAATCTACATAAATGTCAGACAAGCTGATGCTAGGCCAAGAAATAGAAGCAGAAAAAAGAATGGTATTCCGTAAAGATAGAAGGCCAACAGAGCAAAGCATAGAACAACCTTTATTAAGAACAGCACGGAGGAAGAGAGCCTGCAATTATAGCTGTAAGTTTCAACAATCTCTCAGTTCAGTAACTGATAAAATGAGTGAACAGAAAGTCGATAAAATGAAACAAGATTCTCACATAATAATTAATAATAAGATTCTCTGATAACCACCCTGAATGCACACTATTTTAAACTACATAACTAACATTTACTAAGCACAGTAAGAATGAAAACTCTAGACGGAATCACAGCACACAGTGTTCTGATGTTCTTTGAGGACACGGAAATTCAACTGGAGATCAACAACACAGAGGTATCTGGAAAAATCACCAAGTATTCGCACATTTTAAAACACTTCTAAGCAATACATAAGTAAAGTACTCCTTTAGCTCACAGTGTAACACATGTAATTAACATTCACAAGAAATGTTAGAAAGTATTCAATACCAAGATATAATAAATTCCTGCCATCATAACAATTTCATGAGACGCAATGGAAACAACAGTAAAAGGAAATTTATAGCTTTCAATTCTTATGGTAAAAATGCAAAAAGTCTAAAAAGTGTTTATGCTGTTTCTTTATGAAGACAAACAAGTACAAAATCAAGTGTAGTATTTAAAAGAGGAAGAAAAAATACAGACTCAAACAGAAGTTAATGAAAGTGAAAATAGAGAAACAGTACAGAAATGAAAAAGTAAAACCAAAGCTGTTTCTTTGGGGAAATCAATGAGGTTGTTAAGCCTCCCAACCAGTCTGGTAAAGAGGGAGAAAATATCGTGAGACGATGTATAAGTTACCGACATTTGAAATGAAAGTAGGGGTTACTACAGAGCGGTAGACACCAACAGACCTACTAACTGAATGAAATGTCCAGATCCTCTAAAAGACACAGCTGTAAAAGAGGTCCCAATAAAAACTATCAACTACAAGTAGTCCTAGGACTGTCACAGAAAATAAATTCATAACATAAAATCCCCCCATTTAAAAAAAAAAGTAAAAACCCTGAGTGAGATGACTCAGTCAGAATTCAGAATTATGTGTAATAACTCTGATATAGTCTCAAAAAAAAAAAAAAAAAGAAAGAAAGAAAAAGTGCTGAGACCTTTCTCAACTCGTTTCATGAGTCTGGTGTTACTCTGTCACCAAGTTCACATGAAACTTAAAAAGCTGTAAAAGCAGCTGGGTGGTGGTACACGCCTGGAATCCCAGCACTCTGGGAGGCAGAGGCAGGTGGGTCTCTGTGAGTTCAAGGCCAGCCTGGTCTACAAAGTGAGTTCAGGACAGCCAAGGACTGAGAAATTCTGAGAAACCCTGTCTCAAGAAAAATAAAAATTAAAAAAAAAAAAGGAAAGAAAGTATAAATGCCCCTCGTGAATATAGTTTCAAGAATACTTGACAAAAATTTGGCAATAAAATACAGCATGACAATATGGAGTTTATCCCAGAAATTCACAGTTGTTTCAAAAATGCAAATCATATCAATGTAATTTGCCATATTAAGAGCAGAAGAAAGAGGAAGTCATATGGTCAGTTCAGCAGGAAGAGGAACCATTTATTCCAGACTGGCCTTCATTCATTAGCAACCTCACTGAAGAACAGACCAGAATTGCCTTAATCTGATATTTAAGAAAAGCAGCTGTTAAAAAAAAAAATTATTGCTTAACACCATGTTTAATGGTAAATGAAGCCTCAATGCTTCCCTCACAGCTGGGGAGGGCAAGGATGTTCACGCTCAGAGTGTCTGTGAAACACCGGCAGTGCAGAAGGAAAGACAGAAAAGACAGATGCAAAGAATAAAGGGCAAGGGGAGAGACGGAAGCAAAGATAGACATGGATTAAAAAGGAAAAGGAATTGAAAAGTGTCCTTATTAGGCCTGAGATGACTGACCAGAGAAAGCACCTGCCACTAAGGTACTCAGAGTGCAAATCCACAGAGCTCATGTAAGTCGGGGTGCGTGTGGAGGTGGGCACAGCGGCCAGCCTGTAATTCCAGGCTTGGAAGTGGAGACGGGATTGCTGGGGAAAGCTGGCTAGTAAGGTGAGATTGTCAGTGAGCTCTGGTTTGACTTAGGTTCCCTGCTTCAGAGAGTTAGGGAGAGGAACAACTGAGGAAGACTGAGGAAAACCTGGGGCCCCTCTGAACTAAGAAGTACATACATGCATCCCACACATGTGAGCACACACATACATACACACACAAGCACACCACACACAGAGACACGTGAAAAGAAGAGGGTAAAGTATCTTTATTTTCAGAGCATGTAATAATTTTTAGGAAAAGAAAACTTAAATTCACAGTTAAGATGGGAAAACTAGCATATGACTTTACCAAGGTTTCAGGTATAAAGTGCATTTCAAAATCAAGTCATTTCTCCACATTAACAACATATAGAATATTATGTTTTGGCATTATTCACAATAATAACCCCAGCTATAATATATTGCAAATAATTTTAACAAAATAACTGTAACATCTGTACACACACAAAAAAAATAGTGAACATTGCTGAAAGAAAAATTTTAAATACCTAAACAAGTAGGAGATGTTCTATGTCTGTAGATTAAAGTACCCAATATTGTAAAAATATCCTAAATTAACCTACATATTCAATATTCAAGTTCTTATTCAAAATCCAAGCAGATCTTATAGAAATGACAAGGTCCATGCAGATGCAAAGGACATCACATGATTTCAAAATATATTTTATTGTCTAGGGTGTATGTATGTGTGTATTCATGTGTGTCCAAACATGTACATATATGACTGTGAGTGTGAAGGAGAGAGATAAACATCAACTGTCTTTACTTCTATTTTTTTTGTCTCCATCATATGTTTTGAGGCAGAGTCTCTCCCTAATCCTGAAGCTCATGAATTCAGCAAACCTGGCCAGTCCCCAAGTCTCACAGATTCCACTCCCTCCCCCATCTACCTCCCTGACACTGAAATCACAGGTGTGCACTTCGATGCCTGATGGTTTACACAGGTCCTGGGAATCAGGTCCTCATGCTTACATGGGAAGCATTGTCTAACTGAACCATCTCTACAGTCCTCAAAACATACTACCGAGCTGAAGCAATAGGATGTAGTTATGGCAGTAGGAGAGCTATGAGAGGAAATTCCCAGTTCTAGAAACAGACCTGAAAACCATGTGATCAAACACTTCTCAAGGAAGAAAATCAAAATCAATTCAATATAAAAAAGATAATTTTTTTTCAACTACTTGAGTTGGAATAACTGGGTCTATTTGGGGGGAATTTCACCCTTCCCTCTCACTCTACACCAAAAGTCCATTCCATATGGATCATAGTGTAAAATACCAAACTTCTGGGTGCATAGGAGAATTTCTCCTTTTTAAATAATTCATTTACTCTTATTTGATGTGCATTAGTGTGAAGATGGCAGATCCCTGGAGTTACAGAGAGTTGTGAGCTGTCATGTGGGTGCTGAGACTTGAACCTGGATCCTTTGTAAAGGCAGACAGCGCTCGTAACCACTGAGCCGTCTCTTGCTGGGCCTCTTGAGGCAGGCTTGTAACCTCAACTACCTCAGGTAGGAGGGGGAGGGAGAGGAGTTCAAGGTTAGCCGGGGCATAGAGTTCAGGCCAGCCTCCATGAGACCATGTCCCTAAATACAAAGGGAACAAGGCTGGATGTGGTCTGGGGCAGCGACTTATCTGACACCCATACAACTCTGGATTTGGTCCTTTATACTACAAGTTGGGTGAGGAAAAGGAGAATTTCTTTACAACGTTAGTAGAGACAAAGAACCATAAAAGACGATACCGCTCAATATTAATATATCAAAATGTAAAACTCTGTATAGGCTATGGATATAGTGGCCTCGAAAACCTGGATCCAATTCTGACCACCAGGAGGAAAAATGTGAATCAGTGATGATAATGGCTACAGACTACAGAAGATAGAATTTTGACTTAATAATTATTGGTATTCCTGATGAGCATGCCAAAATAATAGGAAGAAAAGCAATAATTCACACTTCATTAGAGAAAACTTTCTTGAGAAAGTACCCAAGTTTGTACACAAAAAGTGCCTCGTTGGGAGTCAGTGGGGTAGCTCAGTAGGTAAAGGTGCTTGCCACCAACCAGAAGGACCAGAGTTCAAGCCCCAGACTCCCATGGTAAGAGACACTCAAGTCCCACGAGTTGTCCTCTGAGCACCATGTGTGTGCTATGGTACATGTACACATATGCACACATACAAAATGAATAAGTAAGTGTAAAAAAGTAAAGATAATGCTTCACATTGCAGACAAAATCAAGGAAAGATATCAACCTCCAAATGTTCATGAGAACTTTAAAAATAAATGAAAAAACAAAGATTTATATAAACGACAAACTCAGAATGGTCTAAAATTCTTCTTTCATGATTCTAAGGCCGGAAAACAATGAACAAATGTTTACAACATCTTTCACAGAGAAGCAGACTTTCCATGTGTAAAGCCATAGAAAAACATTTTAAAATACGCTCAGGCTTAAAGATTAATAAAAGTATATTCAATTGCTGAAAATATTTTCTTTACAGTTTATTGTCATATATATAATCCAAACACTTGGCAAGTGGCGAAAGACTGAGCTAGAAACCAAGGTCATCCTTGCTGGAACATCAGGTTCCAGGCTTGTCTGGGCTATGTGAGAGAGACCTCTGTCTCAAAACAAACAAACAAACAAAAAAAACCCCACAAGAGACAATAAACGTGTTATGAAACATACAAAACACATAGAGAATAAAACCCATAATGGAGATGTGAAAAAGAAAGAGGCCTACACTCATTTGTAATTATGAATATGGATTTTAAAATAATTACTTTAAGTTTGTTTAAAACTATAGACAAACGGATTGTCAGAATGAGAATTCCAACAGAGAAGTAAAAATTTTATTTAGAACTACAAAAAAAAACAAAACAAAAAACAAACAAACAAAAAAAAAACCCAGAACATATAAAATCAATAGTTCAGTTGGTGGGCTTTTAAATACATTAAACACAGCAAGAAGAAGGGATAAATGAAAGACAAGTCAATGTGATTCTAACTAAAGTACAGCTTGTTTTTCATGGGCAGGTGCTCACATGTTTCTGTGGGTGACTGCATACATACGTGTGTGTGCAGGCACATGTGCACATGTAAAGGCCAGAAGACAACATTAGTGTCTCCTTGGTTGGTCACTCTTCACCTCATGCTTGTAGAAAGGGTTCCTCTCTGGAGCTGAAACTGACCCCCCCCTGCTCCCCACCCCAAGAAGCGTCTGTCACTTCCTCCCCAGCACAGGGTGGGGGGGGGTGTAATTACAGACACAGACCACCCCACCCAGCTTATCACGTGAGTGCTGGGATCTGTACACAGATCCTCCTGCCCGAGCATCAACTGAGCCATGTCTTCAGCCACCTTCCACCCCCTCCCCCATAACCAACAGAGTATATAAAACCTCTGCAGGTGACAGTAAATATTTTAAAGTTTCTGGACAAGAAAAGGAAAGACTATCTGGATAGGACAGCATTCAAATCCTGACAATACCAACAAGAGGCGCAAATCCACAGATCCTAAAAGCTCAGCAGATCCCAAGCAGACTAAATGCAAAGACAACCTCACTCCAAGTACGAGAAAACTATTAAATACCAAATACCAGGGAAACCTGTTAAAGATGCAAATAAAATAGGTATTGCATTGAAAGCCACGATGATTTCCCTTTAGGAACAGCAAACTGACACAATTCAACAATGTTAAATGATAAAATCATTCGCTAATTACAACAAAATTAAGGTATTTTAATACAGCTATATAGCTCAAAGATGTCAAAGTTAAACAATACTCCCACACACGCCACAAAGATCCAGCAATAAAATTTTTAAACAATCTGAATGAGTGTTAGTAAAGCTGTAACACATGGGAGCTGGAGAGATGCCTCAGCAGCTAAGAGTGCAGGCTGCCCTTTAAGAGGACCCAGGTTCAGTTCCCAGTCCATGCCAGACAGTTCACAACCACCTGTAACTCTAGTTTCAGGGGATATGTGTCCTCTTTTGGCCTCCGTGGACACCAGGTTTGCAGTTGAAGCACAGACATACACACAAGCAAAACAGACATACACGTAACAACAAAAAAAATTACAACAACATTAATAAAAGCGCAGCATTTGAAACCTGTCGGATACAGCAAATGGAAAAACTCAGAGGAGACTCATCACTTATAAGAGATGATAATGAGGAATCATTCTAATGTTAAAATCAACAGTCTAGGCATACTCTACAAATCTTTTTAAAAGAGCGAGAGAGAAATAGATAAAATTCAGCTCCAGGAAGCATTAGAAGATGAAATCATAAAAACACAACCTCTATCCATCTTCTCTGGTTTCGATTTATTTTTACTTTACGTGGACACAATGACCAAATTTCAAGATAAGGGCTCCAAGTCACTGGAAATGAAACTTCCTGAAACCGACCAACATCTGCGAATCCTGGTATTTAACGCTGCGATGAAACACTCTCACGGTTAGGAACAAGCATCGGGGTTCATCCCTCCACTGTGGTCACCAGACCGTCTGCTGAGGGTCTCTGGCAGCAGAGAAGGAAACCAGTCGTGGGTGGGAACAAGGCTTGGAAAGGACTGGCGTGGAGTGTCTGCATTAAAAACCCAGGCAGAGCCTCGCAGGTGCTTTCCAAGCCAGCCTGGCCACTGAGCTTGATCCCTAGAACCCACATACAGGAGGGAAATGACTCTAGGAAGTTCTCCTCTGACCTCAGCACACGAACCACGGCACACGAACTCACATGTACTCAGCATACACAAGTGACAATAATACATTTTAAGTTAAAAAAAAAAGTCAGTCGCCAACCACTACACAAATCATTAGATTTTATAAGATGCTCATAGCAGCTCCATGCATCTGTCCCAAGTTGCTAACAACCCAAATCTTGATAAAGTAGGACATTTGGGGAATGAAAAGAACTAATATCTTTAACAATATAGATTAAGCGCAGCAATACTGTGCAGAGAGTGAAGCTGGACAGGAAGGGTACCTACTCTTCTATCTTATTTGCATGTATAGAATCAGATGACCGCCTCAGGTCTATTAAGATCACATCAGTGACTGCCCACGGTTAGGAGAGGGGATGCCGATCTGAAGAAACGTGTTATTATTTTCTGTGGTTGTTTGTTTGTGTTTATCTTCATGATGACTATAAGAGCATCGCACACCGGCTAAAACTGATCCAGCAGCCCACGCGATCCCTTCACTAAGTACCATCATCACTAACAGCACGGAGATGAAACCCGACATTTTCCAAAACTGGCAAGACAGCAAGTGTCAGGTAGACAAGTCCTCTGAACTGCCATGAAAGACAAACAGAAATAATGGAACAAGACAGAGCATTGCAAGGTAGGCAAACAAACAAACAAGTGCATACATACATACATACATAAACAGAGATGTTTACCTCTAAACTAGGAATAACCGATAGTGTGCATCCAAATAGCAGCAACAAAAATAAAGTTCATAAAATACTTTCAAGGCTTAGAAATAAAATGATGACCAATTTAGAACTGTATACACAGAGAAAACACATCCAAGAGGATCTCATATTCGAGGCCAGTTGGGTGTGTACAGGAAAAACCTCTCTCAAAAAGTTAAATAGATAAACGAAGGCAAGACAATGGCATTTTCTCAGATAAATACAAAGTAAGGAAAATTATCCCTGGGAGATCAGCATGAAAAGAAACACAAAAGTGTATTATTTCAAAGGTTCAAATGGCTCAGTGGCTAAAGTGCATGCCAAAGAAATGGGAGGGCAGGAGTTCAGGCCCCAGAATCCAGGTAAATGCCAGGTGGGTATTGGCCCACCTGTAACCCAGCGCTAGACAGATGGAGATGGGGGATCCCTGGAGAAAGCTGGCTGGATTTTTAGATAACATAAAAGGTTGAAAAATAGAGACTGAATTCTAAATTTGCAATTTCTATATGCTTACCAACACCATCTCAAAACATAAACAGTAAATAGATCAGAACAAGAAAGAATTAGACAAATCCACGATTATAGTAAAAAAAAAAAAATCATGGCTTCACTCTTGTTGTTGATAGAGAAGGTGAACAAAAGGCAGTGACAGGGCTGGAGAGATGGTTCAGTGTTTAAGAGCACTTGCTGCTCTTGTAGAGGACCCAGGTTTAAATCCTAGCACACTCTTGGCAGCGCACAACTGTCTGAAACTCCAGGGCATCCGAGGCCTTCTTCTGGATTTTCTGGCACCAGGTAAGCATATGCTACACAGATACACGTGCAAGGCAAAACACCCGTGCACATAAATCATAAACACAAAACAAAAAATGCAATGACAGTATAGAAGGTTTGAACCAGACAAATAAAAGATCTGGTTTATTTCACAGAAATTACTATGCAAATTGTTTTAAATGCACAGAAATAGTTATATGGTCAGCCCTAAAGGAAAATATTTTTAAAATAAATAAATGATGTGGAACTGTGGGGATGAACCAGGCAGTAAGATGCTTTGCTATGCAAGAATAACCGAATTTGATGGCAGCACCCAAATAAAAAAGCCAGACACAGCAAAGCATGCCTGCAATTCCAGAGCTGGTGGCGAAGAGACAGAAGGACACCTGGGGTTTGCTGGCCACTCAGCTGAGCCAAATCAGAGTTTCAGGTTCGGTGAAAAATCCTGCCTCAAAAAATAACGTGGAGCCAGTCACAGTGCACACATCTTCACTTCCCACATTTGGGAAGGCGAGGCATGTGGATGACTCTGAGTTTGGGGCCAGCCTGGTCTACATAATGAATTCCAGGTCAGCCAGGGTTATTTAGTGAGACCCTGTTTCAAAAAATAAAAATGAAAATAAATCGAAGAGTTTATCAAACTCTAGTCTCCACGCTCACATACACGTGTGTGCAAGTGTAGAGAAACATGAACATTTACACATGGACATACCACACACACAAACATACATACTAATACATTGCATAATACAAAATATGTTCGCTGACCACAAAAGAATAAAGCTATGGTTCATCCTTATTGAATATCTATAGGTCAAAGAACAAACAACACGAGAACTTAGAAATTGGCACAGGTTTGGCCTGAGCATTGACAAGAGATGAGAAAGAATCACAGTGTCACCTCAGAAAATATTTTTGACAAGAGCCAACACTCCTCCATAATTAAAAATTATGAAGGACACAGGAATAGAAAGATCATATTTCAGTGTAATAAAGGACACTTACGGCAGACCTACAGCCACTACACACTGGGGGAAACATTTCAGCCAAACCCAGAAATGAGACACAACTGTCCTCCCTCTTCTCTCCCATGGTAATGCTTAGAAACTCAGCCAGAGCAATAGGCAAGAGAAAGACATGGGCACAAAGAGGAAACGGAGAAGTTAAATTATACTAATTTGCAGGTGATATAACATCCTCTATAAAAAAAACCCTAAAGATTCCACCAAAAAAAAATCTCTTAGATATTTTCAATATACTTTCATCAAAGTAGCAAGGTCAAAAATCAACATTTAAAAACACCTACTACTCCCTTGTACACCAACAACAAACTCCTGAAAAAAAAAAAAAACAGAAAGCTCTTGTGGTAGTTTGGCAAAAAATGTGGTTATTTCCCGGCTTGTCCAGAAACTCTAGCTGAGGCTAAACTGAAGAGTTTTAGATTAACAGCATTAGCAAAGGAGATTGCAATAAAGCTGTGTGGGTTTTAGTAGCCAGTCATATATGGATCAATAATGAAAAGGAGCAATCTAAGGGTCGGGGGAGAAATACAGTTTGAGGAGAAAAGGAGCACCAGGAAGTATAATGAAGCTAAGTCCAATGCTCAAAGAGCTAAAAAGTTGAAAGAAAAGCCTACCCTAAATGAAATAAAAGCAGTGCTGACATCAGGGCAAGACCCATCCGGCTGATCTTCCAACTTGTGAAAAGGAATTTTTAAAAAGCTTAAGGCTGGACTTGCTGGCTTATGCCTTTAGCCACAGCACACCAGAGGCAAAGGCAAGAAGATCTCTGAGTTCCAGGCTAGCCTGGTCTATAGAGTGAGATCCGTGACAGCCAAGCTCAGGCACCGAAGGAAACCATCAAAACCAAGAAGTTACAGATGTACTTGATCAAGGGGGCCGTGTTCCAACCCCAGAAAGAACTCGGCAGCTTCCAACACACGGAATCTCCCTCCATGACTAAGGCATGTGACAGGGGTGTCCCTACATGGAGGCCCAGAGAGGCCTTTGCATGAAGCTGTGAAGGTGAGGTCTGTATTGCCTTGAAGCCCCCAACATGCTGGAGATGCCAGAGCCATGGGATGCATACAGAGGAAGGCTGCTGACGGGGTGTGGAACCAACGGAGAGTGAAGAGTGTGTAGCAGTCAACAAAGCTGAAAAGAGTTTGAGATATGAAGAGGGCTTTGACGTCAGGCATGGAGATTTAGAATCTGGAATTTGCCCGGCGGGTTTTTGGTCCAGTATTTTCTCACTTTGCTCCCTTTCCTCCCTTTGGGGATGGTAACGTATATCCTGTGCCACTGTGTATTAGAAGCATGTGATCTGCTTTCTGATTTTTGACTAAGAAATTGCCACAAGTCTCAAAAGAAACTTTGAACTTTGGCCTTTCAAACAGTGTTGAGTCTGTGATAGACTATGGAGACTTTTGAAGTCAGACTCAATGCATTTCTGCATGCCGAGGTGGCTACAAGCTTATGGGTGTCAGGGAGAGAAAGGTGCTGGTTTGAATGAGAACAGCCCCATAGGCTGATATATTTGCATGCTTGGTCATTAAACTTCTAAACTGTAAGCCAGGCCCAATTAAATGTTTTCTTTTTTAAGAGTTGCCATGGTCATAGTATCTCTTCACAGCCATAGAACATTGAAGACAATAACTTTCAGAATAAAAGTCTAATAGATGGGTAAATAAAAATGAGTCCTGCCATTGTAAGCGTGTGTGGCGAGAGAGTACTGAAAGCCATCTGTACAATTAACATGACTGATGTTAAATTATACATTAAAAAGAAGCCATAAACGTCTTGCAGATTTGAAAGAGAATATATTTTATTGTTTTATAATGATATGGTACATGAAATAATGTTTAACGAAGCCACCACAATAAATATACACTCCTAAGGAGAGTGTGGATTATAACTGAACCAGGAAGCTGTTTGCCATTGTCTATTAAAGTTGAGTACACGTGTGCCCCTTAGCACAACAGGTCCACTGTAGGGATATATAAATATATATCTAAATAAGTATATATATATATATATATATCATATCAAAGACAGATCAAAAATGCTCAGAATAGCAGTATTTCAGCAACCAAAAGCTAGGAACAACCCAAACATTTAGTAATAGTACAGAGGATAGGAAACTTTTTGTACATGTATCTTTACGGACTATGTGTAAGTGAACAGACAAGAGTTATCCTTAGCACACAGATTAACACATGCACACACACACACACACACACACACACACATATAATGGACCCTTCCGTTTTTATAAAATTCAAACTCAGGCAAAGCTAACCTCCGATGTGAAAGGAGGGACCGTCGTTGAAGTGCTACAGTGGGAAGGTTCCACATACACCTACTGGGGATTTCTGCACGTGCTCAGTCTTAAGGGATTTCAGTTATGTAGATACAAAATCAAGACAATTAAGGAGAAGAAAGAGCCTATTGGTGGGGAAAGCACAGCAGAAAGGGCTGGTCCACCCTCTCATACAGACCTCAAAAATCCAAGTGCACTACCTTGGTTGTGTTCTATGCTGTGTCTGATGAGCCAGATCAAGCTTAGCCTGACAGCAAGCCTCCCATTCTCTCCGTCGGAAATGTAGCTAAGTGGAAACTTAGTAACAGCTGCTGTTGTTACTTGCTACAAAGACTAAGTCGTCTCTGTTTGGCATGCTGTAATAAGAAAATCACTGTATAACGTTTGTTTTAGTTCATTTTATCTGGATGGGTGTTTTACTTGAAGGTCTGGCTGTGTAGCACGTGTGCCTGGTGCCCACAGAGGCCAGAGGAGAGCGGACCCCCTGGGACTAGGGTTACATGTTGTTATGAGCTGTCATGTGGGTGCTGGGAATCGAAACCAAGTCCTCCCGCAGACCAGCCAGTGCTCTTACATGCTGAGCCACCTCCCCAGCTCCTCTGTTTGTAATCTTTGTGATAAAAGGTGGGGAAGGGCTGGGAAGGTGGCTGGGCTCATTCAGTAAAGGGCTTGCTACAGAAGGACCCGAGGTTGGATCCCCAGCACCCATGTGAAAAGTCAGGCCTGGCTGCATGTGTGCAGGGGTACAGATAGAGGAGTATCACAGGATTGCTGGCCAGCATCCACCCAGAGCTTAGAGGTTTACAGCTTAGGTTAGCCAGGGTTAGAGAAAAAGCCCATTTCCAACAACAGAGAGAGAGAAGCGACAGAGGAAGATGCCTGGCATTGATCTCTGGCCTCTACACATGCAAACCCAGGCACTCACATGCACACCACACATGTATTAAAAATTAAGAAAAAAAAATGGTTTTAGGAAGCTCTTTGCTTGATAAATGTAGTGCTTGCTCGTCATCAAAGAAACGTCTCTTTTCAACAGATGGCCACATCACAGAAAACTACAACTGGTCAAAATACAGAGAACAACTGATCATGAGGTGCCTTGCCTTAAGCAGTAAGTACATCTACAACACAACTCCTGCACCTCAGGCGCAGGGAGCATCGCAGAAGAGGGAGATGAACGTTCTCAAGAGCCAGAGGGCCCCAGATCAGCTGTGAGACTGTATCTCCCGGAAATGTCAGGAAAGCAACACCGCAACAATATGGCTGCCTCAACAAGACAGGAATGGTGACCAACGGGCTAACGTGGGAGGAGGGAATCCAGAGCTGCAAGAACAACCGAGGGTCAGCTGGTGCCAGGCGCACGGCACTACCTAGGCCCAGCGGTGCCCTCTTCCCACGGCTTTCTGTGTGTCTCGTGGTCTGTTACAGGGGGATTCTAAGAGCGTCGCTCATCGCTGAGGATGGTCCCTGCCTACGAGTAGCTGTGGGATCAGCGGTGCACAAGCGGAAGCGGACTGAAGAGCGCTGCCCCGGTAAGATACCTCTCAGGGAATCCGAGAGAATGAGAAAGGATGGCTCTGCTCTTAGCATGCACACCTAAGCCGACCTTAATGAAGAAGCCTTTGTTGGTCTTCGCTAGAGGCTTTGGCCACCCCGAAAGTGGAAATGACTGTCAGTGTTTGGGACTGTAGGATGCTCCGGACAGTGAGCCTCATCACAGCCTGCAGCAGGAACCCCTTTGCTGTTGCAAAACAACCCCAGCTCTTTCCCGGGCGCTGCGGCCTTCTGCTGGCCTCCTCACCCCACTGTCTAGCTGCCTTAGAACTTTTCAGTCCCTACACACCACCAAGATGACTGTTGCATCGGCCTCACAAGCCCTGGGGTTCCTTTTACCTTAAATTCACGTTCTATGTACCTGTGGTTTCCTCTCCTTCCCACAGTCAGTTACGTATTTCTCACTGCCTCGGCTACCAGCTAAAACTTCACTCGCTGGAGAACCTTCCTCAACAAATGCCACCCCCACCCCACCCCACCCCCACTTATCTATGGCCAGGATGACCGAGGAATCCTCCTATCATTCTCACAGATTTGTTTTTGCTCTACCTTAGCACTAGCCTCTGGCCCCACATAAAATCTCCAGGATGCTAATGACTATAAGCTGTTTTGTTTTCCTCACTGGCACCTGACTAACAGCAGACACCCCATGAATATTTGCTGAATAAAACGAATTTCTCTATCCAGACTGTATTCAGCTTAATGAGATCTGCTTTTCTGTTGGTTCCTGTATCAACAACAAAAATTCAGTGCCCAGAACACAGGTACTTCATCAAATATTTATCATACAAGCAGATCTCATTGGTATTAATCACCCACTCAAACATCACAGGGCTTGCTTAGGTCAGGGACCCTACACAAAGGGTCAGTGTCAAACATTTCCGCCATTTCACTTCTTCCTGTGTTGATGTGCTAAGTATCTGCTGGTTTGTACGTTCAAATTATTCGTCTAGCAGCAATGAAACATTCCCTGTCAATAACACAAACCATCAGTAGAAAGACCTCCGACGTCAATGAACCCTGCCCAAACATCAACCCTGCTACTACCTGTTGCACTAGTATACATCCTTTGGAATCCACCCTCCGTGGGGTAAACCATGGAGAGCACACTGAGGGGAGCTGCCTGTGGGCATCAGAAAATCCATTAGCCCCTGGGATTTCCTGATACTTTGTGACGTAAGCAGCAACCTAAAGCTCGGGTCAGTCTTTCTGTCCGTCTTTTTATGTCAGTCTGCAAGACGGTGCGGTCAAAGGAGGGCAACCCCCACTGTATCGTTGCATTTAAAGTCACTGTTTCATTGTCATGATGAGACTCTTCTGGTGACGCTGAAAATACATCCAGGCCTCTCACAAGAATACAATTAGGCAGCTGGGGCTGCAGCTAAATGACAGTAAATGGGCGGCCTTGCTCCCATCACATGTGGCTCTGTAGTAATTAACTTAGCAGTGGGCCAGAGGCCGGCCCTTTGGATAGCAATAGGGTAGGGGCTTAGGCAATCTGCTATGACGTCGTAAATATTTATTTGGTATAATTGAGGGGTCGTTGCTTTTTGTTTTGTTTTTTGCTTGTTTTTCTTTGGATTGGGTTTTGTTTTGTTTAGAAACAGGTTTTCTTATAGCCATGATGACTTCAAACCTGACTTGTAGCCAAGACTCACTTTGAACGTCTGATCCTCCTGCCTCCACCTCCTGAGTGCTAGTTATCTTAAGAGATGAGATCCTGCTATTTCGCTTAGGATGACCCCTCACATTCCTAGGCTCAACTGATCTTCCTGCCTCAGACTCCCCTAAGAGCCTGGGCCACTGGACCTGGCTAATCACCTTCTTTTTAAACACACTGTCTGAAAGGACTCGAGACAATGTCTAACGGTCTAGTATGGCCTTTCTAATGTACGGTGAGGCACAGGTGGCACGAGAGAGATGACCACGGGCCACCACAAAGCTCTTCTCCTCTTACCTGTGTATTGCAACCCCCTGTACTCGCTTATTGCGCCGGGAGGTTTTAGGTTGGGCCAGTAGTGGAAAAGCATCTGGACCGCCGGAGGCTTCACCTGCGAGGGCCCGTAGGCAATCACATAGAGAAGATCCTGTGGGAGGAAGGGACGCAGCATCAAACAAAAATAATGATCACTCACCCAGCACTACCAAAGCAGCAGAAACTCTAATAGAGAGATTAAGGCAGGTCACCTCCCTGGCTCCCACCGACCAGGTGCACTTCACAGATTGAATTACGTTAGCGTGTCATTTTCTTCATTTATTCATGTGCTTGTTTATGTGCTCCAGCAAATGATGCCCCAAGGAGAGTTCAAAAGTACACTGTTCATTAATCCTCTAATGAGATTCAAATTAAGGAAAGTTGTTTTTTTTTTTTTTTTTACAATAGTGTATGGCCACATACCAAACACTGAGGTTTTAGAAAAATGTTTTCCTAATCACATTTCTTAACAATTTATGTCTGCTAGTTGAAAAAAAAGACAAATTTTCAAGCAATTTCACATTAAAATTACACTTGTCATGCAATATAATACTTGCCTAATTCCAAGAATAAAATACATTCCATTATTCTGTCAAGACATTCTGCTCTTAAAGTTTGATTTGTGTTCTAAGTGATAATTTTACAAGCAAAAATAAAGTACAAGTTAATCACATCAAAATAATAAGTCAGGTATAAATTTGATCAAAACAACAGTTATAATATGTAAACTGTTAAAATTTATATAAATCAAGTTAGTAAATATGGGTCAATCTTGACCCAAAACTTACTTTCCAGACTTCTTGTTTATACTTCATGAGGCATTCTAATAATTGACAATGATACACTGTAGGAAGAAAATATAATTCACAATGAAATGTAAGTACCAGGAAAATCATCACTTCCGCATCTATGTTTGCTTTACTCAATAAATTAAAAAGTATTTATCACACTTTTAGAAATAATACCAGCCTTTACCTTTACCGAGCTCTATCCCAAAGCCATTTGGAAGTGCTTTACAAATTGCACTAAGAAAGCAAATACTTGATGTCTCTAGCCATTATACTTCTAAAATATAAACTCGGGACCAACGCAGCTAAGAGCTACGTGAGAAGGGAAAGAGTCGACAAATGAGGTCATACGCAAACTCATTTTTTTTTTTTTTTTTTTTTTTTAGTGAACTCATTGTTTATCAGCTGTTAAACTGAGCGATCCACACATATCACCTTACAAGTCCCAGGCTGCAGTTAGGAAACTAATGCTTACTTTCCTATCCCACGTAAGGCTGGAAGATACCATGTGACATCTGAATTGGACTAAAACAGCAGTTTCACCCCTTGGTCAATAATCCTATCCTCTCATCACAAAGAAAAAAGGATGCCTCTGAAGCCGCCAACAGATATTGCTGGCTAGAGCCGAGTCCCAGTAACAGGAAAATTGGTTTTTGTTTTGGTTTGGTTTTTGTTTGTTTTCAGTAAAATATTTTATTAATCCTTTGAGAATTTTTTAAAGGAGAATTATCCATTTATTCAAAGTTAAAGGATTAAGTACATAGACATATGATGACTTGTTCTTCATTTCTGCACGACAGAAACAGTATCTATTTTATACCAGAGAAGATGTTTTCTTTTTATTTTTTAAATTTATATGTATATATTTTAGGATGCTTGTACAGTAGTAGATTTTCACATGGCATTTTTTTAACTTTTATTAATTATACTTTATTCACTCTGTATCCCCTCCTCCCCTCCTAATTCCACCTTCCCTCCCTCCTCTTCACGAATACCCCTCCCAAAGCCCACTGATAGGGGAGGTCCCCGTCTCCTTCCTTCTGATCCTAGTCTATCAGATCCCATCAGGAGTGGCTGCATTGTCATTTTCTGTGGCCTGGTAAGGCTGCTCCCCCCTCAGAGGGAGGTGATCAAAGAGCAGGCCAATCAGATTATGTCAGAGGCAGTCCTTTGAGAATTTTATGCAGTGTATTTTGATCATATTCACCCCATACTTATCCCCATAACTCCTCCCAGACCCACCCCTTATTTTCTAGAAACCCCCTCCCAATTTGATGTTCTTTTCTTCTTCCTTCCTTCCTTCTTTCTTTCCTTCCTTGCTTCCTTCCTTCTTTCTTTCTTTCCTTCTTTCTCTCTTTCTAATAGTCTCCCAAGTCCATTTTGCTATCCATATACTCACAGGTGTTATCTGGTAACGCATGGTCAACCTATCAGGGGCCTCACCCTTAAAGAAAACTGACTCTCCCTCCCCGGAAGCCATCAGTGGCCAACTGTCCCTCAGCTATGAGTGGGGCCTTGTGAGCCCTTCATCCTCCATGAGAGAATGTTAACTGGCTTGACTTTTTCTTCCTTGTTTTTGTTGAGACAGGGTTTCTCTGTGTAGCCTTGGCTGTCCTGGACTCGCTTTGCAGACCGGGCTGGCCTGGAACTCACAGCGAGCGATCCACCTGCCTCTACTTCCCTGAGGCGTGCACCACCGCACCCGGCCTGGCTTGACTTTTTAAAAAGATTCGTGTATCTGTCTTTCATGTGTGCGCATATGTATGAGTGTGTGTATGCATGTGTGCGTATGCATGTATGCACGTATTTGCATCATGTATGTGTGAAGTACCCACAGAAGCCAGAAAAGGATGCTAGAGTCTCTGGAACTGGAGGCAATTGTGAGCCACCCCATTTGGGTACAGAGAAAGCCAAACCTGAACTCTTCATAAGAGCAGCAAGCGTCTTAACTATTGAGCTATCTCTCCAGCACAACTGGCTTAATCTTCTGTGAGCTGATGATTGCAGAGGACAGTTTCAGTCCCATCCTCCCCGACCTATGGCTCTTACACTCTTTCCTGTCCCTCTCCCATGACAGTCCCTGAGCCTTGGAAGGGAGGAAGGGAGGAGAATACAGATGTCCATTTGTAGCTGAGCATTCCATTAACACTTGTACTCTGCACTTTGACCAGCTGTGTCCACTCTACAAAAATTCTTTAGGATGTCTGAGAGCTGTTCTGATCAATAGGTATAGAAACATGAGTTTGGAGGGCAGTATGACACTATGTCCACTTAGCAAAATAATAGTAGTGGGTTCATGCCTGAGGCCTGGGAGCTCCCCATCCATTTATTATTAGCCAAATTTACAGTACCGGGCATGGTATGCATTTCCTCTTGTGGCGCAGGCCTTAAATTCAAGCCGAAAGCAGTTGGTTACCTCCATAATATTTGTGCCACTATTGAACCCATGGGCATATCCTGCCCATTATTGTAGTTCACAGGGTTCATGGCCGGGTGAAACTGTTGATTATTTTTAACCCCAGCAGCCTACAATAGCACCCTGAAGTACTATAAAAGCTAGCCAGGGGGACGCTTCATACTTAGTACCAACTTCACAATAGGGCCTGTAATTTACAGGTCCTGGTTAGAGACACCCACAGCTTTGATTCGCCTGTGTTTGCTTATTTCCATGAGCTACTTTCCACCAACACTGAAGTTTATGCACTGGTGATGTCCGTGCCATTCAAATCCTGTGGACACGTTTCATCTGGGTTTTCCTTGATTCTCCAGGTACTGCTCTCTGCTCTTTAAACCTCTCCTTTCTTGTGGCTTTATGACACAGGATGACCCTTTTTTCCCATCACCTCCAGCAGACACCACTGTTGAATGTCCCACTGCTGACCGAAGTGTCCTTTCTCCCTAGGTACCTGCCAATACAGCCTTCTCAGACCCTGCTGGAGCCAGAAGTGGCTGTGGGACCTTTCTGGGGACAGAATGCTGGCGAGGTTCCGAGGTGTGGTTAGTTGTTGTTTCTCTCTGACTTTTCCAAACTCTGCACTTCTTTCTTTTCTGTTTTGAGACAGGTTCTCACACTCTATAGCTCAGGCTGACCTGGAATTCACTGCGTAAGCCCATGCTGGCCTCAAACACACATCTGTCCCTACAGACACAGTCTCTAATGACTCGGACTGGCCTGTTTCAGATGTGGTTTTATGACGATACAACGTCCAGGGTGGTGGCCACTATGCAACCGTGAAGGAAGTCTGGGAGAAACGAGATGCTGCCTCAGCTCCTGGTATTATGGGATTGTAGTAAAATTTCCATTAAGCAAGCCACAAATGTGTCTGTAGTTTTAAAGTGCCCATAATCAGCCACACAAACACAACCTTTATAGCTCTATAGCTTTATACCTCCGGGGCAAAGTCATCTTCCCCTGCTGTTTCCCAGATTTCTGGAGGCCTGGTTATAGCACCTGTCTACCTTCAATTCAACTGTCTCCCCTTAGCCATCTCGCACCCATCCCTTTGCAGCTAATAGTAACCACCTACATGAAGTTTGGTGAAGATCACTGGCCATGTACGTGAGGTTTAAAGCTCATTAACACCAGTTCAGAGCTCCATTCTACCTGTCAGACCCATAACAACACCTAATTACCATTTTCTCTGCAGCGTTTCAAAGGCACCTTGAACACAACATGTCCAAAACAAACCCCGCATCTTCCCTCCCGTGATGGCTCACCTCCACTGTCAACCTGACTGCCTTCAGAATCACCCTGGAGACACACACCTGGGTATGTCCGCAAGGACACTTCCAGAGAGGTTTAACGAAAGAGGTAACACCCACCCAGAACACAGGCTACACCATCTCATGGCTAAAAGAAAATGAGCTGGTTACCAACATTCACCTTTCTCTGGTTCCTGGTTGTAAATGTAATGTGATCAGTTTTCTCACAAGGATTAACCGTGGCCCCTCAAACCGTGATCCAGAACGAAGTCTTCCTTCCCTGGGTTGCTTCCGTGAGGTATTTTTGCCATGGCAACATGTAAGTAACATACGTCAAGGCCTGACCTTCCTCCAGTGCTTCCTTTGTCATTAACGATCACCACCACGTTCAGTGAGAGCAAGCCAAAATCCAGGTCCTGTGCATGTTGTTCCCCAAACGGCTCTCAGTGGACGTACGCTTCTCGGGCTCAACTGCCCTTGCCTTTGACATGCCTCAGCAGATGCAGTGATTTCCCTATTGGTCCATCTACATCCAATACTCAATTGTACTGCACCCTTAGTCTGTCTGTCTGTCTCTGTCTATCTACACACACACATCACACTCACACAAAGACACTCACACACAGACACACACTCACACACAATCACCACACACAGACATATATACTCATACATACAGAAACACACACACACAGAGGCACACAGATACCACACAAATATACAAATACATATACACCACACAAATACACACACACACACCACAGACACACAAACTCACAGACACACAGACACAGGCACACACACTCAGACATACAGACACTACACACACACACACACACACACACACACACACACACACACACACCTCCTCAAGCAGCTTCAGAGCCTCCTATTGTCCTATCAGATTTGGTTCAAATGCAGGATTTTCTGCCTCACAGAGCCCACAATCCCCTGCAAATTCTCCAGTCTAACGTCATGCCAGGCAGGCAGCCCTCACTCCCCATTCCAGTTTCACCAGCCTTCCCATCCCACCAGCTTGCCAGGATACCTCTTGAGACACACAGTCCCTCTGCCGGAACCCCTAACCTCTCCCCTAACTCAAAACACTACTCATTATTCAGGCCTCAGAGTGAGGTTGCTTTCCCCAAAGAGGCCTCCTTGACATCCATAGTGAATTTAAGATCTCCCTTTACAGAGTCTGGTGACATGGGAAACTTAAAAGACGCTTTACAACTTGAACTTTGCACTTCATCTCTAATTGTTTAATGGTTCTTCATCTCCTCCAACCATATCAGCTTCACAAATGAAGACAGATCCATTCTGCCTCAAAAGCCCAGGTTTCCCAGATGGTGGTTGAGTGTTCTTCATCCTTAGGCCATCACTGAGTGCTCAAGGGTCCCAGGACCCTTGGCCTTACACAGCTTTTGATCTTCTGCAGGGCAGATTACAGGACCCTATCCAGCGTATTCCACCAACCATGCCATGAACACACCTACGAGAGCGCCCCTGTTCATGCTGCTTCCCCTCCCAAATGCCCCACTCAGTCTACGGAGCAGAACTTGATCCATGTTTTCTTTGCTCAGGAAGCATGAAGCTGTTCCCGATTCTTTCAATTCCCAGAGTTCTCTTCCTCTGAGGACTTACCGGCCTACAGTATTTAACTGGTGCCCCGTACTATTCTATGCTTTTCATTGTCTGCTTTGGGAGAGATGTCTCACTCTGCTGGCCCTGGCTGATCTGGAATTCACTATGAAGTAGGCTGGCCTTAACTGTGCAGTCATCCTCTGTTTTCCCAGTGTTGGGGTTGCAGGTGTGTGCCACCATGCCTGGCTACTCCACTTTGGCAATGACTTGTAGGAATATGCCTCATCTTCCCAAAGAAACACAGTCCTACAACAAGCCTAGCCCCTTACCTTCCAGTGTGCTTTCCACAGTACCTGGCAGAAAGCCCTGCACACAGGAGTTACTCAGCGAATGCTAGCTGCTGAAGCAAGCACCCCTCTCTTCTTTAAGATTTATTTTGTTTTTAATTATGCATACATATGTGTGGGGTGCGTGGGTCTGTGCACACGCACGTGAGTGCCAGTGAAGTTCTGAGGCATTAGGTTCCCCTTGGAGCTAGAGTTATAGGCAAATGTAAACCTCCTGATGTGGATGCTGGGAACTGAACACTGAGCTTGAGTCCTCTGGAAGAGCAGTTTGAGTTCCACTGAATCATCTCTCCAGCCTGTGAGATCTAGCCATGATACACAATCAGCTACAAAAAAACCCAAGGTATCATTTGTTTCTTCTCTACCCCTCCCCATTCTACCATAATTTACACAGCCCCTTACCTTTAAGAATGATAAAAGCATTGATAGTCTGTAGGGCAGAGGCTTTCAGAGGCCCTCTGTGGTAGGTTCCTAGGTTGTTTCCTGTTTTTTTCTTCTTCTTCTGATGTCTATCCTCTTTGCCTTTCCGGATGGGGATTGGACATTTTAGTTAGGGTCCTCTCTCTTGCCCTACAGACTATCAATGCAGATGCTGAGCCTGATGAGCAACTGTTAGGCAGAGTGAATGGAATTTTATGTAAGAACTGGGAAATAGTAAGAGCTGGAGAGGACAGGGTCTCCACAAGGAGAGCAACAGAACAAGAAAATTTGAACACAGGGAACTTCACAGAGACTCATACTCCAACCAAGGACTATTCATAGAGATAACCTAGAACCCCTGCACAGATGTAGCCCAGGGCAGTTCAGAGTCCAATTGGGTTACATAGTAATGTGAAGAGGGACTGCCTCTGACATAATCTGATTGGCCTGCTCTTTGATCACCTCCCCCTGGGGGGGAGCAGCCTTACCAGGCCACAGTAGAGGACAATGCAGCCACTTTTGATGTGAACTGATGGACTAAGATCAGAAAGGAGAGGAGAACCTCCCCTATCAGTGGACTTGGGGAGTGGCATGCATGCAGAGGGAGGAGGAAGGGTGGGATTGGGAGGGGAGGAGGGAGGGGCTTATGGGGGGATGCAGAATGAATAAAGTGTAATTGATGAAAAAAAAAAAGAAAAGAAATGCCACTCTTAGTACTATGCAAGCTATTCCTAAAAAAAAAAAAAAGAATGATAAAAGCTTATTTAAGACATTACAAGACTGTGTGTGTGTGTGTGTGTGTGTGTGTGTGTGTTAAACTGATCGCAACCATCCTCAAATGGGCGCATTGTGTATGGCAGCACTGCCATCTTGTCCCGTTACAGGTTTGAACACACCTGCACGCACTTGATCCCAAAGTGAGCCTGGCGGCTCTTCCCTCACTTTTAACTTGTTTCCCACACCATGAGACTAGTTTTGAGTCAAAAAATGTAATCCCCAATACAGAACGGTTGGTTGGCTATAAACATTTCCCCGTGAACAAATTTGAAAATAACAGAGCGATTTTGTAGTTTTCCATCAATTCAAGTCCAGGAAGAAAAAGGCAAATTGTAGCAGTTCGCTTTATTCACCCGGCACTTACACTGTGCCCGTCAGCACACCAAGGCCACACAGGCATGTGCACAGATGTTTTTAGCTTGTTGATCCTAACAACATGTTGGTGGATAGAAGGAAGGATGGTCCCATTTCACAGGAGAGAAAGCTCAGCCTTGAGGCTGGACACTTGTTCAGGGCTGCAGTGGTGACTCATTTCCAAATGAGCTGGGAAGAACTCTGTCCTCTACAGCCCCCTTCGGGCATTAGAAGGTCTGTCAGGGCCAAATCACAGTCATGTCATCACCAATCTCTCCAGCGGTGATAGGGGGAAGATGGGAGTAGACCCAGAGGCTTCGAGAGCCCGAAATTTACTTACACAGCACTCATTCAGAGGCTACGCAATTAAGGACTGCTTGTCACTTGTTTTTGTTTTGTTTTGTTGTTTTTGTTTTTTCCTGGCGATAACACTTTTCATGTGGGTTATGGTAACGCTAACAGTTGCCTCAGTTACTTTCCTTGTCTTGAAGACCAATTTGGCCAAAACACTGACTCTACCCTTGGGCCTGTTGACAGCTAGATGAGGGGAAGGCCCTTGGCCACTGTCTTCACATTGTCCATCCTTCCTCTGCCTGAATCTTTAGGTCAAATTCTATATGTGGATATGATATGCTGATCACTGGAGAAATTTGTGTCCAGAAATATAGTACAGGGTTATTTAGGTTGTCCTGGACTTGCCTTGTCTCTCTTTTCTCCCATCAAAGCCAAAGACATCGACCAGCCCCCGTGACTGGAACCACCAGTGTAATGAAAGTTCTGTTTTGTTTTTTTTTTTTTTAAAAAAAAAAAAAACTCAGTTATGTTATGTAAATATTTTGTTTTAATCCCGAGCGTGGGATTTTAGTTTGGGCTATAGTTTGTCCACAGCTGATAATTGTCTCATGCGAGGCGTGGCCTTTGACAGCTGGTGAGGGCTTGCCTCCTGAGGCAAGGAGAAGGGCATGATGGTCCAGGGCTCTGAGGATATAAATATGAGGGCCCAGACAGAGAAAGGGTGGCATTTGATGGTGGTATGTGGCAGTTTGGAAAGACCAGGGATGGTGTGGCAGCTTGGAGACTGATGGAGGCAAACGTTTCAATGCAGCAGCTTGGAGGAGACTGCTTGCTATGTCTGCTGAGGACGGAGATTGGTATAACCCCCAAAAGAACCCACAGACCCTAAACAGCCGGGAGAAATCAAGGGGTCTGCACTCCCTCCCCACTAACTCTCTCTCTCCTACCTAGGGTTGGGGTGTTGGGAGGGAGAGACTTTAAG
This sequence comes from Meriones unguiculatus, assembly GCF_030254825.1. Lineage (NCBI taxonomy): Eukaryota > Metazoa > Chordata > Mammalia > Rodentia > Muridae > Meriones > Meriones unguiculatus. Next base: position 108,387,593 of record NC_083355.1, on the reverse strand, counting down.
GAACCCCAAATAAAAGTTTTTTTAAAAATGAACACAACACATCAGACCATGAAAAAATAAAAAGCAGTGTTGATGAATGTTCTGGAAGGTCTGTCTCATCCCAGAGAAGACAAGAATATTCCTCCCTTTATGACCCCATTTCTGTCCATCATTCCTCCTGTCCTATATATGGAACCCCACTCCCCTGCAGTTGAGAAGCTAATTGGTGAGTACCGTCTCCCCTCTTCTTCATTATTTGGCCACTGAATAAAGACTTACTTTCTCCCCACCACACAGACATTGCTTATTCCAAGGGAGGAAGTCCCAGACCCACTTCCAGGAACAAATCCACATACAACTAACTTCAAAATTCCACTCCAATCTACTGATGGCCAACAACAGGACCCACTCCTCATGAACACTTTAATTCGCTAGTGTCGAAATGAGGAATCCTTTCACAACACAAAATATAATAAATGGGGGTTGTATTTTGATGTCTTTTAAGGTAAACAGTGTGATAGATTATAGCTTGCCATAAAATAAATATTTCAATTAAATTCACATAATAATCATAGCAATGTTATACTTGAGGATGTTTTAGACAGACTGTCCCTCAAAAGCCACATGTTAAATTCTAATCCCCAGAATGACATCTTTAGGAGGTGGGCTTTAGAATGTGCTGAGGTCATAAAGGCAGAGCCCCCCTGGTTGGGTTTAGTGACCTTTTTAATATTTTATTTGTAGTAATTCGTTATTAAATTATGTGTATGGAGCAGCTGTGGATGTGATTTCAGTACTTACAGAGCCCAAAAGAAGGAAATGGATGCTATGGAGCTGAAGTTATAGGTAGTTATGAGCTGCCCAACATGGGTGCTGGGAATTGAACTTGTGTCCTCTGAAAGAGCAGTATGCACTCTCAACTGCGAAGCCATCTCACCAGTCCCCTAGTGTCCCCACATTTAAGGCACAAAAGAATCCCTTTTCCTTTCTGCTATGCAAGGACAGAACAAATAAATTCATCTATGAACCAGGAAATGGGCCCCTACCAGACTAGAAAATCTGAAAGGAGCCTTTAACTAAATTCTCTAGGCTCTGATCCACGAGACATAAACCAGTCACGTGTTAAAGCATCCCTGTCACAGCTGATCTGGACTAACACAGGAGTGAGACTTACAATTACCCGGGAGACAAACTGATGTGTTTGTCTCTGAGACTACTACCAAGAGAGGTTCAACTGAGGTGGGAGAAATGTAAGAAGAGCCATTTCATGGGGTCTTAGCACTGAGTTAAAAGTAGAAAACACTAGAAACTCCAGCCTTTACCTGTCTCACTCCACTTCCTGACTATGAATGCAACATGGCAGCTACCTCACGTTCGGGCAGGCATGCCTTCCCTGCCCGTGTGATGTGCATCCCTTAAACTACCAGCCAAGTAAACCCATCCTTGCTTGTGTTGATCCTGTCGGGATTTTGCCACAGCATCGAGACAAGTGCCTATCATAAAGCCAAACAGACTGAAGCAGGGAACTGGTGCCGAGAGGGCTTGGGGGGGGGGGAGGTAGGGCTACTGGAACAAACACCTAAAACTGCAGACTACAAGCATTGGGAGGTACATCCTGGAAATGCCACCGTTACCATGAATGACTATCAAAAAAAACTGTGTGAGGACTTAGAGAAGAGCAGAGAAAGCCTCACGCTTCTGAAAGAATGCTGAGCCGCATGTTGGTTAAAAAAAAAAATTGAACAGTAGAGGCGATTCTGAGGTGTCAGGCAGAGATGGGGACATGCAATTGCAAGCTGGACGAAAGGCCATGCTTGTCATAAAGTGACAGAGAACGTGGTTGAACCATGTTCACGTCTCGGTGTTCTACAGAAGGCAGAGTCTGCGAGAGATGAAACTGGTTGAGGAAATCCCTAGGGAAGAGCTAAGAGAGTGACCTGCTTCGTGTTTTTATTTTTGTTTTTGTTAATGTTTTCTGAGCATTTGTAGTCAGGTTCCAGAAGAGAGAAATGACCTCAATCAGAGTTGTGAAAGAAAGAACAGACCAGTTGAAAGTTTGGAAACTCCTCAGACTATCTGTATTGAAAGGATGACAAGGCCTAGAAGAACAGACCCCTGGGTGTGTGAATAGAAAACACATAATCAGCCCACACAAGAGAAGCCATGCACTGTGGTCCAAGACCCCCAAAGACAACTTAGGAACAAATCATCACAACTGCTCCTCCCATCACAGGCCTAGAGAACAAGGGACCAAGTACAATATGGCTTCAAGTGGAGGACCTCACATTGCAGGCTATCTCTAGCTCCTGCACTCTGATGCCTTATTCTTTATCTGCCCAAATGCAGCTCTTTAGGCCCCACAGTAGCGTGCACCACAGCCAACAAAGTTGTGGGTACGTGGATACTTCCACTCAAAAGTCAAAGGATACCCTGAAAAGCCATGGGCGCCAGATCGCAGACTTGGAGCTTATTTGGCAAAGCAACAGAAAAGATAGGGCTGCCACCACAGAGGGTCGATAAGGAAGGGCGTCAAGTCAAAGGAGATTATGTTCAAGGCTAAGGTTTGATGTTGAGTTTCAAACTCATCCCTTCTCCTTTTGGGATGGAAATACCTACTCTCTCACTGGCCCACCTCTTGTTTACTTATCTGTTTGCTTTTGTTTAGGGATTTAATACTCAGCAGCCCCTATGCTAAGCAAGTGCTCCACCACTGAGCTGCAGCCCCAGTTTTGAGGCTGCATGTAATGTTTCGGAAGCATGTAACGTATTTGCTTTCATGCGTTCACAGCCAAAGGGCACACCATTCTGGATAAATCATGCCTCGAATTCAACAGTTACAGATTTAATGGTATTTATACAAACTGTTGGTCCTCAGATTTTTTTCATGGAAAGAATTAACACTTTCAGGGTTGTCAAGATGGAACTGATGTATTTCGGGTGTGAAAAGGACACAAAGTTAGGGAGGTGAGATAGAATGCTGATAAATCAAACATCTGTGTTCCCAAACATCCCTATTAGAGCCTAGCCCCCGGTATGATGATGTCAGGAGGCAGGGTCTTAGGAGGCGTTGAGGGCGGGAGGACAGCGTTCTCACAAATGTAACAGTGTCTTTATAATGGTAGCTCCGGAGACCTCCTTCCCCTTCCTTCATGAGAGAAGACACAACAACATACCTCCTATGCAGCAGGGAGTAAACCCTCACCGGAGAATGAGTCTGCTTGGATGTGGATCTTAGATTTCCCGGCTTCCAGGACTGCTCAGAAACATCTATTTGCTGTTTTTAAGCCTTCTTATGGTGGCCCAAGTGAGCCAAAACAGAGAATAGGCGCATGCACCTGCCTGTTCCAGTGACTCTGGAGGCTGAAGGTGGAGGGCTGACCTAAGCCAGGAGGTCAGCCTGGGCAACATAGCAAAGCCCCATCGCAAACAACAAGTCAACAACAAAAACTACACACACACGGTGACACTAAGGGTAAGCTGTATTCGTGAGTACGAAGAAAATACAGTATATGAAATCTCAAAGAATTAATAAAAATACTATTTTTAAAGTTTTAAAATAAAAACTCAATTATTATATTCTATTTAAATAGACTAAAGAGAATGTTATAAAATGTTCTCACTTTCCAAACCAACATTCAATGACTATAAAAACAGAGTTCATATTTTACATATGATTTCAACAGTGAGCTTTTAGGGCAGTTCCTCCTAATTAATTTGCAGTTATCCCAACAAACACAACCAAACACCCTGGGCAAACCCATCCAATACCACAGTAATCTAAGACACAAAAGCAAAAGTAGGTTATCATTCTTCAGCCATTCAACTCTAATACAACTTTTCAGATAATCCCAGCACTCAGGGAGGCTGGGTGGGCCGCTGTGAGTTCGAGGCCAGCCTGGTCTACAAAGTGAGTCCAGGACAGCCAAGGCTCCATAGAGAAAATCTGTCTTAAAAACAAAAAAAAACCTAAAAGCTAAGTCACCATAAAACAACTGTTTTCTCTTGGGCAATTAGAAGGCTACTAAAATTCGTCTAGCCCTTGACACAACACATCCCTTTTTATCAACTTAGTCTACGAAAAACCTGCAACTTGGTAAAAGATTTACGTTCAGAGATAGCTCTATGGCATTAGCAATGCAAATTTACCCAAATCATCAGTTTAGTTATCATTAGCAGTTCAAGTGCAGTAAACATATATAATGCACATGTATGTATACATGAGTCGATATATGCAGTATACATGTGTGTGTGTGTGTGTGTGTGAATGTCAATCCTCCTGCCTCACCTTCCCAAGTGCTAAGAATGCAGGCATGAGCCACACTAGCCTTGATCTACATTTTTAATTTAACTTTTTCTATATAGTTGTCAATTTCCAGTCATCGAAAACATCATCCCCAGACATTCTAAATTGTTCCCCAGCAGACCAAATCTTCACTACTAGCAATAAAGCGATTTAAACTCACAAGTCTGTCTTTAACACATCTGCTGTCTCTTCTGCCTAGAGACGTTCTCACATGAAAGAACCGTGTTTGTTGGAGGTTGCCTCGGCATAGTTTTGGGGCCGGTCAAGCTGCTAGGTTTTTACTTACCTGGGTTAGAGGTGTACTGCATTGCAATCATTAGCATGGAGGATGCAGAGAGGTTAACATGGGCCGGAACACCTTCTCTCCTGGAGGAACCCACTGCAACCAAAATTTTCTGATTAGATACAAATTGATTTCTAAATATGAGCACACACTTGCCACCTTACATAGAGCCACGAAAAAAAATTTTTCTTTCTCTTTCTTTCTTTCTTTCTTTCTTTCTTTCTTTCTTTCTTTCTTCCTTCCTTCCTTCCTTTTTCTTTCTTTATTTCTTCCTCCCTTCCTTCCTTTTCCTTTCTTTCTTTCTCCCTTCCTTCCTTTTCCTTTCTTTCTTTCTTCCTTCCTTTCTTTTCCTTTCCTTCCTTCCTTCCTTCTTTCTTTCTTTCTTTCTTTCTTTCTTTCTTTCTTTCTTTCTTTCAGAAGGTGTCTCTTGCACCATAGGCTAGCCTCAGATTTTTTATGTAATTAGGATGACCTGGAATTCCTGATCCTTCTGCTTCTATCTTTCAGTGCTGGGGACAGAGGTATGCACAACTACACCCAGTTTACGTAACGCTGGTGATCAGATCTAGGGCCTTGTACTTGTTAAGAGAACGCTACAAACTAAGCCATACACCCAGCCCCAAAGCCAAAAGAAATTCCCAGAAATAAAACCACAGAAGTTCTTGCACGAACACCACCATTGTCTGCCACTGTAAAAACATCTAGAGCGTAGCCACGTGGAGAAGGTGTAAAAGCAGAATATAATGGCTTTGTCAGAGTTGTACTTAGGCGTGATCTTGATTTCCAAACATAAAGAGCACATAAATGTTAATGGTAACCTCATAAGAAAAATGCAAGATTTTTAATCCCAACTAGAACATTAGAGAGGCAGGCAAACAAGCTCCATATAATGTGCAACTTCTTATTTAATTATACATACAAATCTTAAATCACATGCTATGAAAATTATCACATCGGTCGTTAAGTGATTTTCAGTGCTCCGATGTCACTACACAGCTGTACTCAAACCTTCGCAGGGAACCCCAGCAGTATCTTCATTACCATGAGAAATCCCTTTCGGTTTTCCAAAGTTTACCCTCTTCACATCCATCTGAGTTATTTGAATCTGCAAATGGCTATGAATAACATTTATCCTACACAGGCAAAATGTCCAATTGCAAAGCAAGTAGGTGTCTTCAAAATTCATCTAATTGCTGTACAACCGTGATATCCACTTGCACGGTGACTTTAACACATCTTTAAGTGCCTCTTTCATGATGACATCAAACTCTATATTAAAATTGTCTGGTTTTCAGGAAATAGGCTCAGTAGCTCCGTAAGTATTCAAAAGAAGCTCTGATGGAAATTATTTGGTTTAACACGCTTTCACCAAAGGGTATTTCTATCCTAGCAATAATTAAGAGAGGACCCACACACACAAAGAGAAGACTTTTACTAAGATGAAAATATAAAATGAATTCCCTTTTCCACCGAGATGGCTAGAGAGGTAGGAGAAATCGCTCATAGATATGCTTATATACCATACTGTCAAGCACGAGAAACAGCACAAAGTCAACACTGTTTTCTCCACACTAAAGACCATCCACGCAAACAGCCAGCAAACAGCAGATAACCTCAAACCCCCGTTTATTTTATTTAATATTCAAGTGCAGTGTTTGGGGAGCGCATCTTATTCACATCCAAAAGGATCAAGGCAATGCAATAAGGCACCCAGCGAACAGAAACATTAAAGCGCTAATGAAGAGTTGCCATGCAGTAGCAGAGACAGGGAAAGTTTAACCAGATTCTGTTTTGTTTCCATGCCAAGGACTCCTGATGCTACAAATGAAAGTATTATTTGTAACAGGTTTGAGAGAAGCAAAGCAAACAAGCCAGGTCCTTAAATGAGTTCCGCTAGCCTGGATCTGTGTGCTTCTGGTTTGCAGGGCAGGTGGTATTCAGGTCCTTAGATCTGTTCGACTACAGTATGAACAAGTGCTAATAATTAGGCAAAGATCAATGCAGAGATAAGTACACTGGGGCGGGGGGAGGCAGATGACTAATCAAGTGGGATAAGATGAAGAAGAAAGAACTTTGACTCAAAATGCTGGAAGAGCAAGAGAAGTGCTTTCCATCTTTCAACCTTTTTTCAAATTCAGCTTCCCATGGTCCGCACCTGGAGATCCTCGATGGGCCAGGATGGGGAATGGGAAGCTCTGTGGAGATGAGGGAGGGGTGGAGAGGAGGGATTAGGAGGAGAGGAGGGCGGGGACTAAGACTGAGATGTAAAGAAAGTAACTAAATGTTTAAAATTGTAAAATTTAAAAATTAAGTAAGTACACCAGCAAGCTGATGTAAGTACTTTAGTAAGTACTCTCAAGCAGGCTGGTCTTGGATCTGCCTTTGAGAAGTACTGTTAGAGGGCTGAGCGGTAAGCAAGGGGCTGCCCCGTCCAGTACCCAGGGCTGTGAAGGCTGAGCACTTACACAACATTCGTGTGCCCTTTGTTGATGAAGAAAACAAAGGACTGCTACTCCAACTTACTCAATAAACAACACAAGAGACTCTTCTCTCTCTCTTTCTCTCTCTTCTCCCCTTCCTCTCTCTCTCTTGCCACATATATAGTCTTTTGGTGACAAGTGTTTTCACCTTTATTTAAATTCAACTCAAACTTTTTAATAGTAAGCATTTTTCAACAATGAAAACCGTTAGGAGAGGTTAAGAGCCACAGTGCCCAGAGGCCTTTAAAGATGGGAGCGATGCCCAGCTGTCTCGGATGATTTAAGTGAAGTCTGTTTGGATAACTGCCCAGATGGCTTAGCGACCTCTGGACGTCCCTGTTACCTCTGCAAATCTATGCTGTCCCTCAAGTATGGCCATCCGTAAAGCCAAGAGTTCCCCTAGGACACAAGCCCCAGGAAATTGGCTCCAATACTTATATAAACAGACGGTATCTTGCAATTTCAAAGCCTTCTACAAGACCGAATAAAATCACCATGGCTCTAATTCAATAAGCATGCACAAGCACACATAATTTACCAAATCTTGTTAAAAGGCATGATGTAAACAGATATGCAGCTCCGTCCCATGAGAGTACAAAAAAAAAAAAAGGCACATACAATTAAAGGGAAAAGACTATTGTGCTATTGTGCTCAGGAGATATAATTAAACCTGTCCAGGCTTTTCACCATCCCCCCAATAGCACCAGAATAAAATTACCATCATGCCTTCCTCCACAATACCAATCCTGTAGCATGTGCCGGCATCTGATAATTCTAACATGCTGTATTGCAGTCTTTACATGATTTTTGCCTTTAAAAGTAAGCACATAGCGAAAGCCATGTGATAAGTGAGAGGTGAACCAGCTGCAGGAATGCACCAGCCTAACCACTGGGACAGTGGCAATCCATCCATAGCCCATCCTCCAGCCATGTAGTCGATCAACACTCCTGTTTGCACAGAAATGTACCAGGCATCACTTTGGGTCCTAGGTTACAGTGGGAAAGAAGACCATTGCCAGAGCTGGGTTATGCTGTGCAGTGGCCATTGGCTGTAGACAGCTACATACGTTAGTTAAGATTAAATAAAATTTAAAATTACATTCCTCAGCCTCACTAGACATGTCCTTTGTGCTTAGTAAGCATATGTGATAATGGCTACAGCAGGAGGCAGCACAGAGTTTTGTAAAGCATTTCCACTATCAGAGAAAGCTCTGTGGACAGTGCTGGTAGGCAGAAAAGGACAAAAATCTGCCAGTGAAGAAGCAGGAATCTGGGCAAGGGAACAGAGAAAAGATGCTGGGATGTTCTGCATTAGATTATAGGAGAACATCTCAAAAGATACGATCTTTCAGTGTCCAGCCGAATGGCCCAGGGAGTATAAACACTGGCTGCCAAGGCCCGCTGATCTAAACTACACCCCATGAAAAGCTGGGTGCAGTGAGATAGAGGGCAGAGACTGGAGAACCCACCAGAAACCTTGAGCCCCCTGGCCTGGAGTACACAGCACAGCAGAAGAGACAACAAAGGAGATCCTGCCTCAACAAGGTATAGAAAACTGACTCCCAAATGTTGTCCTGACCTCCACACGAATCATGAATCCCTGTCTCTGTCTCTCCCTCCCTCCCTTCCTCTCTCCTCCTCTCCCATATATCTCTCCTGTATCTCTCTCTCTTTCTCTTCCTCTCCTGTATCTTTTTTCTCTCTCTCCCATCTCCCATATCTGCCCCTCTCATCCACGTGTGCGCGCACACACACACACACACATACACACACACACACACACACACAAACACACACTTCTTTAAAAGATGTGGCACTTGAACTGAGACCTAAAAGAAACACATCGTGAGACTGTTCAGAAGGACCCTGAGTCAAGGGAAACTGTCTAGAGTAAACACAAAAGCCAGATGGTGCCTTTATAAAATCGCCAAAAGGCTGGTACGGACATGCAGAGTGGTCACACTGAGAAGCAACGATGAAAGTAGTGAGGCTGGCCACAGCCAGATCACAGAGGGTCTTTTGAGCCAAAATAAGGTCATTGAATTTGATTGTAAGAATGACAGGAGGTTGGGTGGTTTGGACAAGGGAAATAAGATGATCTGAGCTACATGTCTGGAAGGTGGCTCTGGGTTTGAGGTAAAGAACGGGCAACAGGAAGCCTAATCAAGGAGGTAGAGAGACCAGGTCTGAGGCTGTGAGACTGACCCAAATGAGTAAGACAGTACACATTGAAATGAGCCCCATTGGCCTGATAGTCTTCTAAAAGGTAAAGATAAGGGAGTCACCTAGGGTGAAGAAACCCCTAATATGCATGGCACAGTCACTTCATACGTTGGCCAGGTAGCATTATCTGGAAAGAGAAGCAGCCTTTCCTCTCACAGGCCTTGCTCCATGAGGGGAGGTCTCTCTTTGAGACAGCTATGACTTCAGGAGGCATCAGCTAAACTGAAAGAGAAGACCAGGGTCACGCGACCCTACAATCTGTACAGCATTAAAATCCCTGCCAGCTGGGCCAGTGAAGGGCCACGGAAGCAAGATGTCCAACTGTACAAGTACCATGAGAGCAAAGCCTGACATGGCTTCCGGTCGGCTGTCACCTAAGCAACAGACAAAGCCGTGGAAGAGCTGACCTCTCCTCAGCAGTGTGTTTAGGCAGACAGATCTTCAGAACGACATGAACAATCTCACCAGAGCAGTGGCAGGATTCATGGTGGCATGATTTAATCACCACATCTATGATTGGCCTGTGCATTTGATCCATTACATATTTGTACAACATCGTGGAATATTTAAATTGCAGTCTCCTATGGCTTTTATCTCACGGTCTTCACAACAAAGAAGGGATGTAGATGGGGGAGTTATAATTAATGACAATTTTATATCTAAGAAAATAAAAGTTTAATGGGGGAGAGAGAGAGAGCTGTCAACAGCCAAAGGACTCTAATTCTGCCCTGCATGAATCCTGGGACCAAACATTTCTCTCAGTTCAACAACAGTGCTCTTACAGCAACACGTGCCTTGTGCACACAGTCATTAGCCAGTAAGTAGAATATGCAAGACAATGATTGTTCAAGTGTCATCAGAAGCATGTCTTCTACTACCTTTTTTCTGTAGAAGATTAGTCTTCATAAGACCATAAAACTATAGCACGTGTCCCAGGTGGGAGCTGACACCAAACAATAAATGATCCTTGGCCCAAAGCCTGGAACCAGATAGTCAGTGAAGTCATATATCGTGTTTAGGTCAACACAAAGATCTGACTGAACCTTTTTTTTTCCTAAGGGTCAGGGGCTGAGTAAATCTAAGTCAGGAAAGAAACTGAATTAGGCAGGATGGTCCAAGGTGCTGTAATTCTTCAGCATTGTTTCTTTCTTCAAAATAAGGCAGGTCACATTAATGAACACTTAGTTACAATTCTATCAAAGTATCATCTTCCAGACATTCGTATTTTAATTTGGTCCACAAATCATAAGTCCTTTACTGGAGAAGAGAGGTTTCCATGGTGATGTGCAAATGATTTTTTTTAAATTCTTAGTAACTCTTTTAATATACTTTCATAAACAAAGTAGATTCCACACATATGGAATAAAGAGAGCTACATTTTATTTATGAAAGGAGTTAAAAAGGAAAACATGTCAAGGAGAATTTTTATAATAAAATGATGTGCTATGAGACCTCAAGAGGAGTCATTTAAAAATAAAAGCCTAAGCGGTTAGTGGAATGGCAAAGATGGCATGAACAGCACATATGCTATGTAGCCAATGTTTGGTTTGAAGAACTGGATCTACTTCAAAGCTCAAACCTGCATCATCTAAGTAATACAGATATGATCATTAATTATATAACCATTAATTATATAATCATTAGTTATATAATCATTAATGACAATCATTTAAAAACTGAAAAAAAAACTATCTATACTTTACAGAGACTATAGGGATAACCATACCAAAGAGATAGTTTTTAAACTCTTCCTGTCACTTTTGTTTTGTGTCCTGTTGTTTGCAACAGGGTCTCACTGACCTTGAACTGGTAGTGGTCCACCTACTTCAGGCTCCCAAGCACTAACATTACAAAACTGCACCTTCACATCATAACCTGCACCAGCAAGTCCTTCCAGTATAGACCACCAGGGAGAAGATGAAACATCTTTAATTCTAGCACGCTTGTACTGAAATAAAAAAAATTCTAGACTAAGCCAGGAGCGGTGGCTCATGCCTGTAATCCTAGCACTCAGGGAGGCAGAGACAGGTGGATCTCTGTGAGCTTAAGGTCAGCCTGGTCGACAAATCAAGTCCAGGACACCAAGGCACAGAGAAACCCTGTCTCTAAAAAAAAAAAATTATTCTGGACCAAGTTAAATGCTCCTGTCCTGTTTCAGTTTGAAGCTCTAGATACTGTAACAACTACCACAAACAGAATCTATAAAATAATAAGATCCACTTTCCTACCCCAGTCCATTTTAACAGGAATCTGAAAGTCCATCCCTTCTGTCTTTAGGTCTGTGTACAGAAGAAACAACTCAGTATTCCTACTGCAGCGTGGAGACTGCCACTGTATTTCAAAGATTTAAAGATGACAAAGATCGATTACTATTGAGCTATCCAGAGGGTGCAAGAAGCCAGGTCCAAACTAACAGACTAAAACTAGAGAGACAAAGTAAACACATGAACCACGCCCATCTAAAGGTTAGACAAAGGTATGTGCCAATTATGTAAAATAGCATCAATGTTATTCAGCCTAGGATTGCTAAACCAGAAATAGCCAGGGGGATTTACCTTGTTTTCAGAAACTTAAAAAACCATTGTCCCAGAAATGTGAAGTGACTTGATTATACCTTCAAGTGGATATCATTATTCCACTAACTAAACACTTAAATTCACAATTTCTTCAGATTTGCATCACTCATTTTTAGCACTCAGTTGCTTCAGACATTTGTGTAAAGCAAGGATTTTATCATGACAAAGTTTATGTCTGGGGATATCTAATTCTAATTAAGAATAAATCAGTCACCAACTCTGAAAAAATAACGAGCCACTAATAATGCCTGATCCATCCTCAGGACAACGTCAGAAGCTGACTATGTTGAAGCCTGTCCTCAACTGACTAAGCTAATCCTAAGAGCCGGAGACACAGTGAGTTAGATAGTTATTAGGAAGGGATGGTCTCACCTGCTATTATTTAAAAAGAAAAAGATGCCTGTTCATTTGCTTAATAGTCAACATTATTTATTTAAAAATAAGATCACAAAATTCCAAAACTATACCCACAAGCGAGCACTGGTTCATGAAATCACACAGGCGAAACAAAGAATGGGATATTCTACAGCTCAGAATGGCGTCGTCCACCTGTTCATTTTTCCTTCTGGCTGAATAATTAGGAGAGGAGTCAGACTCTTTGCCAAAAACACGTGAAAATTACGGTTCTCACCCAAATTAAACTAAACTACATGATAAGCCAAGGTAGCCTAAAAGGTATGAGAATTTGCCAGTTGTTACACACAGCAATGGCTTTAATAAGGGCATAAGTACATGACATTAATATGGCTAGCATTGATAGCAGGAGTTGGACATGCCCAATAGATCTATTTTTTATTTTAAAAACAACAACAAAGAATGAAGAGAAGGGAAACAGGGATGGTAGTGCACACATGTAATCCCAGGATTCAGGAGTCTCAGGCAGGAGGATAGCCATGAGTGACATAGCACTGAACCAACCAGGGTACATAGGAAAGCCCCACTGAGAGAGAGAGAGAGAGAGAGAGAGAGAGAGGCAGGCCAGGCCCTGGGATGACACTTTACTAGTGTCTCAGACTAATTATGCTAATCCTTGACACCTCAAGATGCAGCCACAATTACTATTCATAAGGCAGTTTTGATTATTCATGAGGCAGCTACAATTACTATTTTATAGATAAAAATCAAAAATTAGGTAACCTGCCTAAATTCACACAGATAGCCAGTGTCAGAGCTGAGCTTTACATCAAGATCTTGTTGAATTCTAAAGCCATAATTTTTTTTTGGGGGGGGGGGTATTCCCTGAAACAAAGGTTAATCCACAATCCACTTCTAAAGAGCACTTTAGAGACTGTGAGCACAGAAGCTGCAACTCAGCGTTTTCTCTCTTTGCTTTCATGCCTGCAGAATTATGTCAGGCATAGTGGCATAACCCCAGCCCTCAGGAGTCCAAAGCAGCAGGTCAGTAGTTGAAAGCCATTCTCGACAGCATAGCCAATCGAGTTCCAGGCCAACCTGGAGTGATGAGGCCCTAGTCTCCAAAAAACATAAACAAACAAGCAAACATAAACAAGACTGGTCCCAGACTTGTGGCTGTGTCTCGAAGAGGGGGTCACAGGCTTTGGCTTTTTTCAAAGCGTACCGTAAGTTTTGGCTCATTTTGTCATCCAAATACCAGAAAGGAAGTCTAGTCCAGTCATCAGCACTGAGTTAGATTTCAGCCATGTAAACCAAGCTGCAGGCATGCCACAGTAATCTGGGAGAGAACTGGGACCAGAGTCTCCAGACCCCCACTCTCTGCTGCTTTTTCCGTCCCACCCACATGCAGAAGAGAAGAATTTTACATCAGGCAACACTCTGTCCATCTTCTTTCTAATGTGGAAAAAGACACTGTAATGCGCAAGTAGGAAATGCAGAATGCTTTGACACATGATTTCTCCCTATAAGTAAGGGCAAACTGAGCGAATAAAATGATTCTAAGGTATAATTGCATTGGATTCCAACATAATGTAAATGCTGAAACAACAGAATTTAAATCAAAGTTCGAGTACGTTTCTAGTGATTCCATTATCACCTTGAAAAGGAGGTGCCTGTCACAGCAAACAGTTTCCATTTGTATAATATATAAAGATATTTAGGATTAGGTGAGATTGAACTTACATATAGCCATTGGCAGAAAAGATGTGCTAAGGTATTCAATAATGTCCTTGTGAAGAAATGGAGGAAAGGTAGCTAGCGTTGAGATCATGGTGTAGGGCAAAGTGCTCAGAACGTCATCATTGAGAAAGGGTAGCAAACACGTGGTTGTATAAAATATTGACTGTCCAAGATCTACAAAACAAAATGAAGTAGTCAGCCATTGCAGATTGTGTCATTAACAAAATACGTTAGTCTTTACATTTTAGGTTTTAATAAGCTGGTTTAAATTACACAAACAGCTATTTTTTCCCTTCCTACTAAGAGTTCTGGAAGGCACTGCTAGGTAAAAATGTGGGATGTATGTAGCAGTTAGTTGGTGAGCGTCCTAAGAAACACATCCGTTCCACAAGTTTCTCAACAGTGTATCAGTCATCTATGAGCCTCGCTATCCAGATGACCCCTTGATCCCATTAACCAAAGCATTTTCCAAGTGAAAAGTGGATTCTGACATCCCTCCATTTTTTTTTAGCTCCATTGCATTTCATAAAGATAACTGAAATACAATGATGTGCCCACTAAAATTTTCAGAAAAGTTCAGGGAAGTGTTAGAAATAAAACCTGGCTATTTCTGCTCCAGCGGCCAAGCCACACTGCTCCTACATCTGATGTCTCAGGCAGTGAGGCAGTTTGAAACCTCCATATTCTGTGTGCCTGGGAGAAAGGAAGCTATGAGCTGTATTGCATAACCCTGTGTGTTCAGCTGTTAGCAGTCAGGAAAGTCAGCCCTCCTCAAAAGAATTTCCCAAGCCATTTATTTACTTATTTACTTACTTATATATTTATTTGAGACAGGATTTTTCTGTGTAGCCTTGGCTGACCTTGGCCTCACTTTGTAGACCAGGCTGGCCTCAAACTCACAGAGATTTGCCTCTGCCTCCCAGAGTGCTGGGATTACAGGCATGTGCCACTGTGCCCAGCTCTCTCCCAAGGCTTTAAAATGCAGATAATAACAATACCTACCTGGCTTCGTAGAAGGTTTAGATGTAATAAATACAAAGAGCTCAGCATAGTATAGCATGTACTCCAAAAACATTAGCTACTACTTATTGCCATTAATATTACTATCATTGTTACCTGCACGAGAAGTAAAAATACAGCACCTTCAAAACAAACCACAACTATTTAGCTTTAGAAAGTATGAAGAATAAAGCCATTACATTCAATGTACATTGTGATACTTCTCAACCTCTTAAAATATAGGCCATCAGCCAAGGCTTGACATAAAGATGGATCACTCCTGTATTCATTAACATATCAAAGTCTTAGACTTTGGTCTGCTTTGGCCCAGATTTATCTTCCATAATCATGTGAATTCCTAAAATTATTTCTGATAGTCATGAGAATTAACATGCCACATCAACCAGCATGTCAACTGACAATGTGGTCACCGTGGAACCTGGGGAGCCAGGGTCCTTCTCCTCTGATGGGATGGACCATCAGGCCAACGAGTGGAAAATCACCAGTGTTCTGGTGTGAATTATGTGAGGCTAGGCATAGGAGACATCACAGCTATATTCACTGGCCTTTTCCAGCTTTAGGCTAAGAAGCCTAATTACAGATTATTAGTGCTGAAAGGGCCTGGAAGTTCACCTGCGATATTTTCCACCCAAGGAAACGGATCTGGGGAGAGTAGTGACTGCCCCAATCACAATTCACCCCTAGTTGCACTGTTCCTGCTCATTTCTTCAGGCCACCCAGACCCAGAGTGAGTACAGAGCCTCAACTCCTGAGCCATCAGCTGTTCTCCACCCAAGCTCACACAGGAGGCCTCCCACCTCAGCAAGCAGGACACCAAGTTCCCTTATGACCCAGGTTTTACAGCGATCCCTGAAAGTGCTCCCTGGTGTCTCTAGACCAGTCACTGGAACGAACTGGTGAGTTTTATCCTACCTTCTAAGCTATATTATGCACAACAAGAACACAATAAATAGATATCAAGATAAGGTCACAAAGGCATGAGAGCAAAATCATAAATCATTGTCAAGATTCACACATTATGTGGATTGCCATTTACCAAGCGAAATGCCACAATCAAGAGATCTTAAAAATAAAAGGGCATCTACTCTAACCCAGGGACCTCCCAGGGAGCACATACTGGGTACCACAGAGCACAGGCACCAGTGAGTCTCAGCAGATGTACCAGCTCACACCTGTTCTGAGCTGGGAGAGGATTGTATTACAAGAGGCTAGGTAGGTTTAAGACAGCAAAGGGGTTCAAGATAAGCAGCTTTACAGATATCTACACTTTTATTTTCACTATGATACAGCATTGAAAACACAAGAAAAGCAAAATCAGTAATAGCCATTTCATCATTTTACGGAAGTAAACTATTTAAAGAATTTTAATTACAAACACTTCATACTAAATCAACCATTAAGCATTCGTTTAGGACAGACAATTTGCTATATTAAAATAATAAAATAACCCCCCACCCCCACCTGTTTCCATAGCAAGCTTTTCTGTACAATGAAACTTCAGTTACTACATTTCCAGGGGCCAAAAGGCAACTGTTTTAAAGACAGCTCAGGTTTTTAGATCTCTACTCCCAGCACCGTTTTAAATTTCATTTCCCAAAATTCATATGGGTTGGATAAGCAGACCTCACTCACTCGTCTGTGGGGATTAGAAGGACAGAGTGAGCATTGGACAGACATGGCTGGATGGTGCTGACAGTCCAGCATGCTTGCTGCCTTCTCTGAACACCGCTGAAATGCCGCTTGCTATAACATCTTGCCCAGCACTTTGCTGCAGTTGCTGGTTGTTAGATAAATTTGGAAGAGTTGTTAGTTATTTCTTTTATCAGGAAAAATGAGTCCCAGAGAGAAACTTTGATTTGCACCGGAAACTCCCAGAATCAGTCAGGGATCAGAGCCTGCTCTTCAAGCTCGACCTTTTATCCATTCTGGGGCAAGGTCTTAAACTCCACTTCTCAAGAGCGGCTTTAGCACGAGCCCTCACGATAAACTGATCAGGGGAGGGAACTGCTCGCTACATCCTCCTGCATGCAGGGTTTAGTCTCCTGCCCAAACCCTCAGATAACAACCCTGGGCATCAAGACACTGCGGAACAGTGTCTTGCAGGATGGGAAGCACCATTATTAAGTCTCATTGTCAGAGAGGCTCCAATACATAAAACCCTTCAAGAGATTTGTGACAGTAACAACATTCTCCAAGCCCGCTGCTCAGCATCATAAATATTCATAGGCACATATGGACATCTCCAAAGACTTCAATAAAAAAAAAAAAAATGCTCACCGTGTTGGCCATGCTGTAGTAGAGGAACTAGATCCAGGAGAGTCACCAAAGTCACGTAGAGGCCTTGGTAATCCAAAGAAGGGTAGTCTGACAACTGAGCATCACGACTTTGCGGGCCGCGTTCTGAGGGAGCATCTCGCAGGACGCTGTAAAGGAGGGAGCGAGTAACAGTAGGGTTGATGGAACTGACCTGCGGTCTTAGAGATGGGGTGAGTGGGAATGGC
Source organism: Meriones unguiculatus (assembly GCF_030254825.1). NCBI lineage: Eukaryota > Metazoa > Chordata > Mammalia > Rodentia > Muridae > Meriones > Meriones unguiculatus. The sequence goes on along the minus strand of NC_083355.1, from coordinate 108,370,134 downwards.
ACAGGAAAAAGACACATGGTCATGGGCACTGTCAAATTGGAGGCATCTTGGTTTTCCTTCTTCCCTGTGCGGGACAAAATGCTGTTGGGGGGACAAAGAAAAAAAAGAGACAACAAAGACACAAAGAACAGCACATTACATTGAAATGACACTCTAAAACAAATAATAAAACACCAGATACATCCCACATAAGATGCAATGGCCACAGCAGCACAGTCTCCAGATCCAGTGCTGGTCGCACAGCTATGTGCTCGAGAGGCCAACAACACAGGCGGACTTTGTGGAAGTTGCATTGCATCTCATGTGTTATCTGGCTTATAAGGAGCAAAAATATAAAAATGCATGTTTCAGTGCCAAACCCATGTTTTACAGTTCGTCAGCTTGGTGAAGGAGAGGTTTCCTAGAAGGAGGAGCTCTGGCCTAGCTTCCTCTGGGAGGGCTCTCGTCCTTAGTTAGAAGGAACACTTTCAAGGCAACATCGTCAGCAGTTCTATCTCACCATGTAAGTAGAAACTTGCAAAATATAGGTATGGCACTTGCAGAAACATGTTTTAGCAAAGAATAAACATGTGCGTTTATTAAGAAAGTCTTAAAAATCACATGTTTATTGCATCAAAATAATGTCTATATGTATATTATGATACTGTTTCATGACATTCTGTCAGTATCATTTGAGATAATGAAGTTTAAACAGGCATATGAACTTAGAAATAATACATATTTCTAAAGTGTTAACTAAACTACATTGGAAAAGCTTTAAAATAATATATAGTAAATGGCCCATAGCGTGTGTTGGTAAGCTAATGATAACGGGGGAGTGTGGGGTGTGTGGGTGTGGGTGTGCTTTAATTTGGCGTGTTGGGGAGGAAGCGTTTGCTACTTTATGAATAGATAGTGGTTTATTAAATAGTTACCTTGAAAAGCTAAAACTCTAAGCAAGCATCATACAAGGTCTCATGTGACTGCTCTTACTTACTTTATTAGTCAACACAACTCACTAAAAACTAGAGAAAAGATAATTTAGAAAGTTTTTAGAAATAGCCTCTAAAATAGTTTTACTTTTAGTCTCCATTTAAATCTACAAAACTGTTAGTAAGAGTCATAACGCGGCAAAGTTATTGGTTTAAAATTCAAAGAAATTACTGTTTAGCCAGATGTTTAGGTTTTTAAAATTAGATTTATGCTATTTATCAGTAGGCAACCATTATGCACTAATGGTCTACAGCACTCAAGTGCTTTCCTGCAGTACTCTCGTTTGTTTAGCCCAAATAGAGAACAGTTCCTAAATGCTTCATTTCATAAAAACCGCCTTGGTTTATACTTACTATGTGCATCCAGCATTACTAAATTCTCAGCTAATGGTGTGACATCTAGAGTGTCACAGTGACGTGAAGAACTGGTTAGTGTCAGCATGCTTGTTAGGTCAAGTTGACTACTTCCGATTTTTATTGACTCTTAGCGCAGAAATACGTTACAATGTAAAAAAAAAAATAATGGCTACATGCTTTTTATTTTCTATGTGCCTAATTTACCTCGATTTCCTCTGTCTTCTGTTACCCAATGTCCAGGGAAAAAACAATTGATAATAAAGATAATTTCAGAATAATTATGTAATACTTCTTAGCAATAAAGAACTTAGGACTGTTGTATTTGTTTTTTTGTTCAAAGGGATTTAATTTACCTTTTTTTTTTAAGTGTGTGCTATCTTGGGCTTTGTAACTTTACACTGTGCAATGGGATGATAGAAGCATTCCACTCGCTATCTGCCTATATCTATCACAAAGAACTCTTTTTTGCATCAGACTTTACAGTTTCCCACAAAACTAAATTACTCCTCAGATTACCATCTTTGCATGTTGTATTACTGATAAGTCTAGTCACAAACAATTTTTTTTAGTCTATAGAAGTCTACCCCCTGAAATCCCTTCAGAATCACAAAATCGATATGTCACTATATTTCCCCAAATTTCAGCGTAAGTTGGCTAACTGCAAGCATCTTTTCTAAAAGACGACACTTTCCCTTAGTCAATAAAAAAAAAAATGTGACTATCATAAAGACATGATATTTAAAGCATTCATGAAGTCTGGTCAACCACCTCCTTGGTGGGGGAAATATAACACAGTACTGACTAAGAGCGTTGCTGTTGTTCCAAAGCTGTGACACGCTCTAGGGAATCAACTTTGGCGGTTACTGCTGTGGTATTTTTCCCTCTTGGCCATGTGGGATTCCCAAGTGATAGCAACCACAGTGCCCTACATTCAGGGAGGGATGAATGTCAGCATTGAAACAGTAAAATTTTCTTTCACTGCCTTTAGATTTAGCAAGTAGGTGAAGTTGAGAAAAAAAATGGCGAAAATGAGTTATCCATGAAACCAGTTTTAAATTACTATTCATGTCTCAATGTAAGGAAATGTGTTCATTTGTAGGAAAACTTAAGAAGGGCTCATGAATCAATGTACAATGCATTGTGATTTCATGATGTTTTGTGAAGTTTATTCAGAGAAAAAAAAATTACTTATTTCCCCAACCAAACTGTTTAACTTGGGAATGACCATCGATTTTCACATCTGAAATTCTTTCCCAAAGGTCTATACTTGGATTCAACCAAAAAGAATATTAGGAATGCCTTGTCAGAAGAGTCGGACTTTACAGCGAACCTTTTGCTCTCCTTTCCTCTTGAGGCCCTCTTTGGGAGCACTGGTTTCCACTGTCAAGAAGACACCAGCCCCCTGTGGGCAAGTGGTTGAGTGCCCTGAAGTTTTTCTTGCACAGAAAATTAATTCATCAAATGAATTTTCTACATAATTAAGAATTTCGACATTTGCCTTGTGCTTATGCACTAAATAAATTGACTGTGCGATGCTTTGAAAACTATCTTGTGGATTTCAGATTGTGTGTGTGTGTGTGTGTGTGTGTGTGTGTGTGTGTCCTTAACAATTCCCATTCAATTAAGACTACTGGGCTGAGAAAAGAACCTCTTTTTAAAACACATTCACACTTTCTAACAAGTCAGTAGCAAATGTGAAAACTAACATTCTAGCAGCTCTAAGAACACCAGAAGAGAGAGAGATGCAGAGAAGGCTTCCCAACAGCAAGTTTGAAACAGGAAGGAAACTAGGAACCTAGACAGGCAGCCAGGTCAAAGGCAAGATTAAAGACCTCAGATGATCTAACCTTGATCACAAAGTGCTTCTATGCGAAGTGAGCCAACATCGGGGTGCACTGCGGGTCAAGCCAGATGACCCTCATCGCCACCCTTAATGGTAGGAGGCAAACAAGCAAAACAACCTCTGTGGTAGAATTCTGTTAAAGTGTGTCAACTGCCAGACCTGGATAGACAGAAGACTCTTTCAGCTCCAGTTGAGAGACCATCGGCAGGCTGGTTCTCTTATGCGGAGGCCACCACTGATCTTACAGTTGGCCATGGTAATGAACCTCTCTCCTCCTGTGGGCTAAGCTGTTGAACATCTAGGCCAACCTCAGCCTTCCAAATCCGTACAAAGCTTCCCGGAAGTCAGCGAGGTTGCATGAATGTAGACACAGCAGAGAACTGGGGCCTTGATAATGTAATCCCAACTCAAATAAAGCTTCGTGAATTCCTGGAAAATGGTGCCACACACTTGTGCCCCGCATCTTATTCCTCTTGCCTCCAAGTCCCTAGTACAGAGATTTCAGACATGAGCCACAGCACTAAGCTTTTGCTTCCTGTTTCTCTGCAAGAACCTGAGTTCTGGAAGCAGCAAGTAATTCTGAATGTAAAGATTATACAAATACAAAGGGAACCATCTTGTTTGTGCCAGAGGTGTTTGCTGATAATAATCAAAGAGCCAAAAGCCTAGTTCACCCCATGTGGCTTAAACTTTCTACTAGCTTTTTAAGAGGAAGAAATGGAAATACAATTGGAATGGATGCAGCTGCCAACAGCCAAAGGGCATCTAACATATGTTCAACATATAGAACAAAACTTGAAAGTTTTGTATTTTCAGGGTTTTTTTAATTTTAAGAAAAATAAGCTTCAGTAGGCACAGAGAAGATAGAAAATGCATAGGGTTTGGACCAAAGAGTTGACCTGTAAATATTCCTGTTCAAGTCCCACCCAAGAGACACTACACTCCTCAGTGTCTTACGCACAGCACATGCATACTAAGTAGTTACCAACAGGCTCTGCCAGCCCTGCTCTGATCCAGGGCCTGCCGCTACCTCCTGGGTGCAAGGTGGAACCGAGGCATCTGGGAGCTGCTGTCCCATCCCCATCACATCAGCTCAGCTCAGTTTAGCGAAAATTCTGAAAAGACGGCAAGTCTCCACACTAAACAATCCCTCTCTTCCCTTGATTTCACAAACAGCCAAAACTGCCCTGTGGACTTCATAACGGATGCTGGCATTCCCGAAGGCCAAGTCAAGTTTTTATTAGGAAGAAGCGTCCGTCCTGTGTGAAAGTAACTAGAGAGCAGCGGCACGGCACAGGTGTCACGGTGTGTGTCGCCAATGACCGGATGGCGGCAGTATTACTAGCTATAGAATACTGAGTGGCGTCTTGAGCAACGCTTGTGACTTAGTTTCATTACCTCTGAAATGTGTACAGTAGTACCCTTATCTAATCCCAAGACATTACAGTGAAAGAGCTCACGGCAGAACTTGATGTGAAGAAATATAGGTACCATAGCAAAATGCCACTATGGTGATGATAGCTGTTGCCACTGCCATCAGTAGCCGCTGTTGATCGTGACCCCCTCTAAAATGGACTATGTGCAGTTACACAAACAGCCAGCTTGAATAGACGACCCGAACACCAGCTTCATCACGACGATGCTGTCACCCCGACCTCATCCTCGTGGTCAGAACAGAACCCTCATGAGTAGCAGACATAACTTACAACAACAGTATTCTGACTTTTAACTAATTGGCACAATTTCAGAGCCCTGAGTGCCAAGCTCTTTTCCTACCAGGAAAGCATCTCTCCATTTGGTGACATAGGTCCCCAGCCTCAAAAGCAAAAGGAAAATGTAAAAGAATGGAATGGGATGCCTTGATCATGTGTTCATCTGATTATTACCGTGAAAACCTGGATAACTATTCCATCCCCTTTGAAAGGGGGAAATGGCCTGTCCCGGGAACCTGAGCCAACTATGAGAGCACGACATACATCATGAACCTGATCAACAGAATCTCCTCACACCAGGGCAGGGATACTACACATTCGAAAGAAAGGATCCAAAGAAGACCAGTAGATGTTGGTACGGAAGACCAGTGACTGCTGAGACCCGCATGCTTCTCTCCATATGTGGTCAGTCTGCCTGCACACAGCGACAGGCCACCAGAAACTTCGGTGCCACTACAGTCACTCCAAAGTGTGACCTCTCCACACCCGACTCAGAGAAGTCCTGCTGCTGTCCGAAAAGCAGAAATGGCAGTGAGTCCAGAAGGACTGTGGCAACGGGCCCAGAGAGCACTGCATGTAATGATCAGTAAAATATTTTGAATTCTTCAACCTTGTTTGTCAAAGACAGCTATCCTGCTGGAAAAGGCTAACCTTTGCTTGTCTGCATCAGTGGCAAGTGTGAAGGGCAACGGCCCTCAGGGCTCCCGTGCAGTCACTGCCCCCTTGTCCTCCTAGGACTTAATGTCAGGGGTGGTTCGTAAGACGGAAGCAAATGCTACGACTGTCCCAATTGGAGAACCGGGACGCACTAGCAATAAACCTAAATTGTCATGTATCTCTATTTCTATTAGACTCAAAGTGCTCCGCATTCTCAATTTTAAAAACTCTAGTCACGCCTATTTGTGTCAAACATACAACTTTTTTTTTTTCATCTGTAGATCTCCCGAAAGAACGGTCAACTGAGGAAGCAGGCCGCAGCCATGCCACCAGCGTTTCCAGGTAAGCTGAGATCTGATCTGCTTGAAACACCCCGAGGACTAGAGTCCAGACTCTTCTGGCAGAGCACGAGAGAATTAAGGCCTTTTGAGACTTTCAGTGAAATTACGCCCCAGTAAATTCAGCGGTACTACCTAATAATTCTCTCAAAGGCAAGGGCATTGAAGGCTTACCTTAACAAGGTCTGTGAAAAGTACTTCAGGGTGTTTGCAATATCTGTTCCTGATGGTACGGGATAAATGTTGTGGAGAACTCGGTTATGATACTCCTGCAAGTACCGGATCTTGGACGCAACTAGATAGAAGCAAAAAGAAAAAAAAAAAAGAAAAGAAGAAAAAGAAGAACCTTCTTGTAATGTGTATCAAACACACAGTGAATAATTATGAACAAGAATTCAACCCACATTCTTAAAAACACATGTAAATTTTTACTGGAACTCCATGATAGAAATACTAATACAAAACACTTAATTTCTTATAACTGCATCCAACACTTAAATTATTTTTAGTTATCTGGATTGATATTCCTACACAAACTGTCTATTCCTTTTTCAATCCCTAAAAAAACAAAAACAAAAACAAAAAAAAACGCATTATTCTAATTGCTTCCTGATTATCTCAAGATTGGCTTCCTGTTAGCAAAACAATAATAAATATAAGTCTCTGTCTCTAAAGAGTTATACTTAATATGAAGTAGAAAGCTCAACACTCTAAAACTCCCTGAGAAAAACTGGGTATCCCTTGCAGAATGGCATCAGTTACAGTCGGGCTTTCTTTAGCTTGGTCCTGAATATGAAAGTGTGTCTGATGAATGCTTAACTGTATGAATATGTCAAGAGTATATTTACTTGGTGAGTATCAAGAAAGAACACAAGACTATGTGGCAATAAAAACACAAATAATAAAGGTCACATTTTTTCCAATGAATTGCATAAATTAGGAACCATCCTAATTGCTTTCTGAGATTGGCTTCCCAGTCTCAAGAACAGGAGGAACTAAACATGTGTAGTTACCCTCCTACACCTACCTGGAGTCACCAGCATTGTCCACATTCCTGACCTGACCTTTGACCTGGCTGTAGTGAATGGCCCAGCTCTAGTCATTCCTCTTTGCAAATCCCAAGGAGCCATGATGGTCAACGTCTCTCTGGTCTCCTCTTCCACAGAGTTCTCAATACTGTCCGTTTGTCCTTTCAATCTTTAAGGCTACCCAGGGAGCCTTTAGGTGGTATGGCTCACTGTCAGCGGTTAGCAGAAGACATATCAAGTCCCGGAGAAGCAAGGCCTTGCTGTTCCCAACAGCCAATGGGAATAAGCTCCTGGATGCATCTAACTGAAACGCTGGCTTAAGCAACTTAAAGAAAGTCAAAATGCTTTCGACAGGTGTGGGGCTGAGAACCACAGAACAATAATATCAGATTGGGGAGAACCTTAGAGCCCTTTTCCCACAACCACTTCGTCTTAAAGATGGGAAGAGGAGGCACTGGTTGGCAGAGCTAAGCAGCCGTTAGCTCTCCTGACTCCCAAACCAGTGCTTTCTCCACTGTGACACATTCTAGAATTACAGTTCTGAGAGGCAGCCAGCATGCACACAGTAAACGTTCATTGCACAGCATCAAAACAATGGTCAGCAGTTGCTGGGCTATCGCTGATTCTAAAATCTGCGTGTTCCACTCCTCTAACTTGCGCTTTCTCCTTCCTGCTTCCAACACATTTTCCCAAAGAAATAAGTTTACATTGCAGATAGATGGCCTTGGGTTGCCCAACACATCTTCTCCAAAGACAGCAATGACTTTAGTACCTGTTATTTCATTTAACCCATAGCATTTGGTTATAAACAATTTTTTCGGAGATAAACTCTAAATAGGCAATACCAGAAAATATGTCAATTATATAACCAACAAAATCCATTTTCTTCTGAACATCTTTGACCTATCATTCATCATAATTTCTATAATGACATTACAAGAAACACTCATGTTAACTTATAGTTCTAAGTTCCCAACATCTGAGATATGTCAGGCCAGCTTATACTTTCTCTCACTCACTATCACAGTGATGTTTTGTTACTGTGGCTTTTCTCAAGTTTTGATATTCAGCAGGTGGAGAATTTCAGGAGCACCATCAATCATCATACTATCTAAAAAAAGGAAGCCTATGACGCCGCAGGCTGTGGTCCATACGCTGAAAATGAGGAGGAAAGTCAAAGATCCCCCGACTCACTGGCTTGCTCATAATTCAAGAGCTTTAAAACCATCATTACAGAATGATTGCAAGCATTCAGACATGGTTATGAGATGAATGGGCATTCTTTTTATAGTGATTTTCATTAAGATGCAGTAACAGCTCCTTTCAAAGAGTTTCCAAACATGCACGGGAAAACAGACACTACGGCCACGTCCTCCTTTGAGATCTTCGCGTAGTTTACATATTCACATTGTGCTTTCTCTCTTCACTTACCTGTGTATTTTTCTATATTAAGTTGTGATTTGTTGAGAGGCATCTTACTTATCCAATCTTAAGACACTGCCCAGTGCTGAGGGGGTACCCAACAGTCATAGGATTTGTGTGAATAATGAGTTAATACTTTAAGAACAGCTTTTGCACCTCTCTTTCTCTTTCTCTCTCTCTCTCTCTCTCTCTCTCTGTGTGTGTGTGTGTGTGTGTGTGTGTATACATAACATAAATATACTGTACTTATGGATTCTTTATTATTAGATCCCAGACACCTAGTAAGTACTCAGGAGGTTACCAGCGAATGAAGGTGGAAGAAAAGAAGAAAGAAGAAGGTAAAGATGAATGGATGCACAATCACGAAAGACAGCTTACAGAGCAGGTTGGGGAATGTTCAAATTACTTTCTAAATTTGGGAAACCAACAAAATTTCAGCTCTCAGATTTCTTTTCAACTACTTGAAAATAGTAAGGAGACCAGAGAGATGGCTCAGCAATTAAGAGCCCTGGCTGCTCTTCCAGAGGGCCTGGTTTTGATTCCCAGCGCCCACATAGCAGCTCACAGCCGTCTGTAACTCCAGTGCCAGGGAATCTGTTCCCCTCCTCCGGCCTCCATGAGCACCAGGCACACACATGGTGCACTTACACACCTAGACAAAACATCCACACACTTTTAAAACAGGGTGAAGAGGGGGAGGGGAGGGAAGGGGAGGATAAACAGAAAGGTCTCTCACAAATCGAAACTTGGAATTGTGCTGAAGGTATGACTAAAGCTCCTTTGCATTTCAACCTTGTGCACAAGAGATGATGTCTTGGCTTGTCAGCCCAGGAAGACCCAGCACCCAGTCAACATGCAGAAGTCTTGCTCTTTACTCCACAGGCACCGACCGCTCTGTTGGCTGCAGACTCGATTAAATGGCAGCTGGACGCATGTCCATTATCTCCAAACACAACTGCCCTTTGGACTACAATGCCCGTCAGCCTCCCGCTCTCTTCTACTCTCATTACATCTGCAGAATGTTCTCGGCGCCCTCTCCCGGCCTTATGCCATAGGAAGTCCTCTGTCATAAATCATGTTCCCTAAAACTCGTAACTGAAACCCTAACCTCAAACAGTAAACGCACCTGGAGAAGAGGCCTTTAAAAGAGGTGACCAGGTTCAAAGAAAGCCATTACAGCCCTGTGCTCTCCTAATACAATCCTCCTTGTGTCCTTGTAAGAAAACGATCAGGACACACCAGAGACACCAGACACGGGGGAGCACAGAGGAAAGGCCGAGTGAGGACGAGCGAGAAAGTGACCATCTGCGAGGCAAGGAAGGAGGCCTCAGGAGAAACCAAATCTGCCAACACCTTGATCTTGAACTGGAAGTCTTCAGAACTGTGAGAAAATAAATGTCTGTTGTTTTAGCGGCTCCATCTGTGATGGTGTATGGCAGCTGGAGAAAACTGATACGCCATCACAGGGGAAAGTCTCTAAGTGAGAGGAAGAAAGGCATGAGCTCGGAACTAAGGCCTTGCTGCCCCTCTACTAAACCTCAGTCCCCGAATCTGTCAAACGGAGAAGATTATATCCGGGAGTTGTTGCTCAGCCCAGTGCCTAGCACACCCTCACTTGCAGTAGGTCACAAGAACCAACTTGTATCTCTTTCCTCCTGCTACCAGATACCGCTGTTCACCAGAGCTGGCCACCCACCAGCTGTCCCTCCTACACCATTAATCTCTCCCTCTTTATTAAGTCACTCTCATTAACTAGAATCTCCTTGATCAGAGGGAAATAAACAAAGTAGCTTCCCCTATTTCTCCTCCTCCCCTCCCTGCAGCTACTGGCATCCTCCTTCAGAGCTGAAATTATTAAAAGTTGCACATACAGTCTCGTGTGTGTGTGTGTGTGTGTGTGTGTGTGTGTGTGTGTGTGTCTGCATGTGTCTCTGTCTCTCCCCCCGATCTCCCTCTCTTTCCCTAGTCTCTCTGTCTTACCCCAATCAGGCTCCCAACATCACCACTGCACTAAATCTGGTTTTCTGGCAACCATCTCCTTCTACAGCACCCAGACTGTCCCATCCAGTGACGCCTCCCAGTCACCCATCGCATAACTAGCCCTTTCAGCTCTCCCAGACAGTCAGTCCATCACTCCCACTCTTTCAAAACCCTCTTCCCTTGGTTTCCTTAGCACCATATTCCCCAAGGCTTGTACCTTTGAGAAATATCCCTCTTACCGTGCTTTGCCACCTCTGTGCGTTTAGAATTTTGAAATTTATCAGGGCTCAGCCACTGACTCTGTTTCTCTCTGTAGACATCCTCTTCCTGGACAATCCCATCTACCCATGTGGCTGCCAGTACCACCCATGGGCCAAACACTCTGACATATACGTGTCCACTGCAGAGGCTTATCTCACATAAATAATAGACCTCGTATCATTTTTTTCACCTAGGAATCTCGCAGGGTCCTCAGAGTAAACACATCCAATACTAAATAGTCCTCCACTATGCACCCTAGCCCCTAAGAAAACCTCGTACCATCTGTGTGATCGACCAAGCTCATAGAACAAATGAGCAGCATTGTTGCGCTGTCTGCCTCTAATCTGATCCATCACTGTTTCCTACAACACAACCACCAAAATACACCTCCAAAGTATCTTCAGCCTCCCTCCTCGGGATGGCATGACTCGCCACCATCCCCAATGCTCAGAACGCTCCCAGCTCCTCTTCCAGATTTCTCCCTTGCTATGCTCCACCTCTTTCTCCTTGGAGCAGCCTCAGAGACCTTTTAAGCTGTTTCACATAATCCTCTGTGGTCCGCTGTCCTCGGAGTAAAATCCAGACTTCTTGCCACACCTTTCCAGCCTGGCCACGAACTCTACAGCTGCACTGGTTAGTCTTGCTCAGAGTGTGATGCAAAGCTATTTCTTTTGCATCGAAATCTTGTATGTGTGTGCTCGCCCTCTTCCTTGAGTTCTTGTCCATCCACATTTCGTATGTCTAATATCAAAATGCAACTCAGAGGTGGTTTTACATGCTACTTGCTCACAGAGGCCTTTGTCAACGCTCCTATCTGAACAGATTCCCTGACCATCCTTTTATTTTTCTCTATCTAATACACAGTTTTTCCCCAATGGCTAACACAGTTTTCCACTGTGTATTTGTTCAGATGAGCATTCACTGTGTCTTCCAAGTGGACATGCTGCAAGCACAGTGTCCTGTGCTCACCACTGTGGAGCCCCAGGCTCTAGGCAGGACTGCCTGTGCTGAGTTCCCAGGAGAGAGTGAAAACAAAGAGGTGGTCAGCAGGACAGTGACTGTTTTCGGCCATTAAACTCTGTGTCCTTACAGCCCAGAAAGGCAACCGCCAAAGCAAGATGAAAATGAACAAAAGCCAAAATGATTGTAAAGATGTTTATCCCACAAGGAAGGTAGTGGTTTCCACTGAACATGCACTAAACCAATCTCTGCTCTCTGCTACTTTACTTCTTAGGCGCTTCACTACATTTTAAGAGACAAAGCACAAGAGAAAAACTCAGTCGTACACACAAAAATGTTTCAACAAAACTAGGATCGTATAACACACAGTTTTAAATCTGCTTTTAACCTTAATCATGTTCCTGTGTCACTAAATGTGTTTAAGGTGATCCAATAGTATCTTCAAATTTTTAATTATCTAGGCTATCAAAAAAAAGTTAAGAAAAAATTAATAAGCAGAATGAAGACTGTAAAATTACATAAAGGCTTCTGCTCAACCATACATGACATTTAGTTGTGTTAGCCTTCTTGAAAACTTTTTCTGATAACTAGACATCATACATACATACGATTTGAGAATTCATTGTCCCCATACATCAGAAATAAATTTCTACGTAATTTCCGTTACTGTGTAAGTGCTTTTTAAAAGTAAATCATAATTTATTTCATCAATCATCTGTTAATGTTTGTGAGGTTTGGGATGGTTCCAGTAAAGGAGCTGGAGCGATGGCTCAGCGCAGAAGACCCAGTACCGATCTTGCAAAAGACATGAGCTGTGTTCCCTGCACCCACATCAGGAGGCTTGCCTTTAATACCAGGGCCAGGGTATCTGATGCCCTCTTCTGCCCTCCTCAGGCACTTACACACGTGGCACATACACATAATTTTAAAATAAAATAAATCTCTAATGCTGCAAAAGAATACCCCTTAATATCTGAACATGTCTTTATATTTCCTTAGAATAAATTTCCATGTGAAACTACACAAATATAAAATACTTTGCTATAGTTTGGGAAAATCAGATGTGGTGGTGCGTACTTTTAATCCCAGCACTTGAAAGGCACAAACAGCAGAATCAAGAGTTCATGATCAGGGCTCAAATGTTGGCTCAGCAGTTAAGAGTACTGGCTGCTCTTCCAGAGGACCCAGGTTCAATTCCCAGAACCCACATGGCAGCTAACAACTGTCTGTAACTCCAGCTGCAGGGGATCTGATTCTCTCTTCTTGTTAGCATTGAGGCAGCCTGCTTCTGGGTTGCCTAGTAACCTACGATGTCATCACACCTCGCCTGCCAGGCACACAAGTGGTGTACAAACATACACACAGGCAAAACTCCTGTACACCTAGGGCCATCCTATATAGCATGCTTGTGGCCAACCCTGGGCTACATGGAACACTAAATCAAAAAAAATTAAAACAATAACAAACTCTTCAAAAAGAAGAAAGCTTTTTGGGATACTTGTTAAAATGTTCTTCAGATAATACCATTATTAGCATGAATAATAACACCATTGAGATGCACAATCGTGTGCCTGCGTTAACTTTTAAATCTTGTAAAAGCTTTTTATGTTGTATCACTTAAAGTTTACTAAGCCAAAACACCACAAAAGTAAGTGTTCTGCCCTGAGACACAAAGCTTATGCATGGTAGTACTGGTCACTTAACTGACTGGGAGCCATGCTTGTTCCCCAGACCACACTGTTCTCTAATTGTTTGTAGTGCTTTGAGGACATTCAGTAACAGGGATACGGTGTAAAAATACTTCCCTGTTGGGGCAATCTTATGTACACTGCGTGAAAGGTGTTCAATTGTCGACTGCTAAACCAGCAGGGCTGAGTACTGTCTGAGTTTTGGTGTTGTGATTTTTATGGCTCATCACCGGCCTCATATTTTGTAAACACTCTTCCTCCCTCACATTTTGATTGGCTGAATAAAGAGCCGACGGCCAATCGCTAGCCAGGAGAAGAAAGGCAAGACTTCTGGGGAGAGATGGTCTCTGTGAGACGGAGAGATTTGCCAGTGAGACACAGGAAGAAACAGAGGCCTGGACTGAGTGAGAGAGAGGTAATGGCCATGTGGCGGGAAATAGGCCAGGATTTGTTGGGTTAGAATAGCTGAGATCTGCTTAGCTATAGTGTCTAAGCTTTTAAAATAATAATAATTCTCCATTTCTGTATCTATCCACTGGCGAATCCAAGAAAGTCCTGCTGTATTTCCCTAATCCTTCTTTTTTTCAATCTCATTAAAGAACTGTAGCAAGTAGATGAACTAGTAGACCAAATTTCCAATATATATTTTTTTAGAAACACAAAACCAAATATATCTACTTCACTATTCTGCCCTTTTCTTGAAAATTCAAATTACTTTCATCCTTCAGAATCCACCTAAATCACATCATCAGATCTTAAGTCTCTTTCCCATCATCCCTGAAGCCTTCTAATTGACTAGACAGTATTACTCACTCCTCCTCTAAGCAAGCAGAGTACCACTATCTGCTTCCTAAATGGAGTCACTTCGTTAAATGCATATGCCAGTAATTGTAAACTAATCTGATGGTTCCAATTAGTTTCATGTTTGCAAATCCATTTTTGCAAACACCTTTAGGGCCTTGAAGACAGATCTGTCCTCACTTTTCATTGCAAATCCCTCAGAATATGTCATGTACGTGGCAGATGGCAAGCAATAGCAGTGGCCTACATGTCAACTAACCCTTATCCTATATATACGCCTAATTCCTTAAATATTCTGCTCTTATTTGTACAAATTATTTTCATATACAATTTATTATGTAAATTACACAAAGAATGCAGTGTTCTTTTCCATGGTTAATTTCCTTCCCTCATTCCAACAGAACAAAAATAAGTAATCTCTTCATACGTATTTCAAAGGTGTTGCAAGTTCTTTGTTATATTTGAATACTAACTCTATGTTCTTTGTTTTTGTTTTTTTCTGACTGGCCATTCTGGTTCCAACAGGCTGAGTGTTGTGCAGTTTCCACGATGCCCTGCAGAGAGAATCGTAGATGGACTGCAGGTTCCCATCTACAGCAATGTATTACCACAAGCAAGCTAGTCAACTCCTGACTCTCAGGGGCTCATTATGGTTGGTTTTTTTACCAAATGAGAATTAAAATAGCATTTCCAGTACATTCTTTGCAAATGTTTACTGATGTCGAGGACCTAACAGTCTGTGTTCTAATTCTACCCAGTTTCTTCGTGTATTATGTAAACTAGCTAATGGATTTGGTGTGGTACCCTTTTAAACTCTCTTCTTGTCAGTTTAATATTTCATTAAGGAATAATAGACATGGTTCTGGTAGGATGGTTCAGGGGGTAAAGAGACTTGCCATCAAGCCTGAAGACCTGTATTTGACCCCCACCCCCAGAACCCATCTCCAGGTGGGAATAAAGAATAGAACCAAGTCCACAGAGTTGTCCTCTGGCCTCCAAATATGCACCATGGCACACACATGGACACATATGCAGAAAGATACACTAAATAAATAATCAAATAACTGTAAAACATTTTTAAAAGAAATTATAAACGTAAATAAAAAGGATCTAGACATAGTTCTCAAACCAGATTGCTCTACACACCCACCTCAGTGATTTAAGCAACAATCATGGCTGATATCTTATTCTTCTCTTGGCCAAGCATAGGTTATAGAATAGGATGTCCACCTTAATTATTGCTGCATATCTGTCTTTATTCACTCATTCTGCATTAATAGAAACGGGATTATTTAGTAGTCTTATTGGTTCTAACATGAAATCATCTCTCAAGATCTATTTTCTTCTCCTTCCTCACATCACCTGAATTAAATTTTGCACAACCTCCTCCTGAGATGAATTGCTATAATAATCAGGCTGATTGCACTCTGATCCTTTTTCAATATGACAGCCACAGCAATCTCTCCAGAATTCAAATGTTTTTCATTTTCTGTTCATTGAAATTAAGTTAACACATGAAGCTGGAGAAGAATGGTTCCCTGCTCTCCAGTCAAGCCTCCTCTCTGCTCTCTCCCTGTGTGTCACACCTCAACCATTCTAACTTGCCAAAGCCCAAGTGACAATCTTACATAAACACGGTTTTGTTCAGAAATGTAATCGCTACTTCTCTGCCTGGCAGCTCCTAATAAGAGTTGCCCAAGTTTCAGGTCTAAGTGTGTCTCCTGTAGACAACCAACCCTCCCTAGCACATGCCACCTTCACCGAAGTTCTAAGTTCATAGTTCCTGGCTTCTCTCTGCACGGACACTGCACAATATTGCCAATAACGCAATCGCTGTCTCCACACTGGACTGTCAGAGCAGCTCTTTCAATGTCATGCACTCAGTGTACAGCAAGTGTCTGTTTCTGAAGAAATACTTGTTGAATAAGTGAGTGGCTATAACACAACTCACTACAACACAGCCACTATACACCCAACACTATAACACAGTTCAGTTTATAGTCCCTTTGTGAACTGGAGTTAGACCATGGATGTGATTAGGGTTTCCTCTGCCTCCTCTTCCTACTACTCATCACGAGGACCCATTCATCATTTTCTTCTCAGGGCCCCTAATCCCCTCACTATCTGGGGGTGTGGATATGATCTGGCTGAAAGAATGGGGAGTGGCACCAGCCCAGGAGACAGCCCGTGCGAGCTGCTGATTGCAGCCCAGTGAGCCGCACATCAATGCACCAGACGCAGGACATGCAGCCTTGAGGTCACGGTTCCGTTTGCCCCGCTTGGCTCCAGCCTTGCTTTAATCCAGTATTTCCCAGCTATGTTCCCTCCCCTTCCTTTGGAAGCAGGAATGCAATGTTTACTTTGCGCCATTATATACTTGGAAGTATGTGATTTGTGTTCGGGTGTTTTGTTTGTTTTTACCAGTGACTCGTAGATGAGAGTTTGCCTTGAGTCTGGACTTTTAAACTGTTTGGACTGTGGGCACTTCTGAAGCTGTCACTGAATGCAGTTTACATTATGAAATGGCCACAAGCCTAATGGTGACCAGGGAAGAAGGCTATGGTTTGAATGACCCTCCCCAGGTTTGCGGGTGTTTTGTTCTGTTTTGTTTTGTTTTGTTTTGTTTTGTTTTGTTTTGTTTTTTCCCCCCCCCCCCCCCGCTATGCAGCCTGGTTGTCCTGGTATCTACTCCGTAACCCAGACTGGCCACAACCCCACACGAATCCTTCACCTCTGCATATACCACCCAGCTCTAGGCTCCTAATTTGAACATTTGGACGCCATGCCACTGAAGCTCTTGGGAAGAGGGGCCTGACTGGGGAAATGTGACCCCAGGGGTGGGCCTTACTCCCGTCCTACACCCTTGGTGTTCCAGTCTTACATCTGTGACAAGCCTTCGCCGTGCACTCTACCTACCAACAACAAACCATTCCCGTTACCTCTCCCATCATGGTGCCCTGACGGTTCTTTTGAAACCAGAAGCCAACATAAATCGCTCTTCCCTTGAGTTGCTTTTGTCAGAAATGGTGATGAGAAAAGCCTTTGTTTTGCTCCAGCTTTGTTTTTTTTTTTTTTTTCAATCTCTGCTTGAATTCTGGCTCCCCTATGTACTAGCTGTGAGAACATGGACAAAACAATAAACTTCACTCAGCCTTAATTCCCTAATCTCTAAAATGAGGGCAATTTTTTTTTTATCTCATGGGGTTGTATACATCAATTATAGCACAATGACCAGCACACAATAAAAAAAAAATGTACAATCCTAATTAGCCACTACAGATGAGTTCCTCCTCCCCTTTCCTTCCCTAGGCTAACGTTCTGTCCTTTAAATGGAAGATAATGCACAAATGTAGTTAATAATGAAAATAATCAGAAATTAAAATGTGGAGGCAACAAAGCGTCGTTTGAGAACTCCGGCGGATGTGCAGGGCTTTGTGCAAATCCCTGATCAAAGACTGTCAGTCCTCCTTTGAGGAAGGTCATTCTTCCTGAAAGCGAAAACCTCACAAAAGTTCTGAATGAAGGGTAATGGCAGAGGAAGCAAACAGGCAGAGAGCCAAAGCAGTCCAAAGATGTCAGATGCCACATACCACCTCATCAAGCTCTTCCAGAGCCTTCTGAGCATATTTTTTCAGTCAGCTTACACTCCAGGTGGCAAACTCTCTGGCACCTTCAGCAGACAGGAAAGGTCAACAGAGAATACCCCTGTTCTTTGCCAAAGAACTCCACCACCGCCACATCACTATTAAACACCGCATTTCTCTAGGTGTTTACATTCTTCAGAATAATTCCACATACATTATTCAGTTACGTTTTGAGCATTTAAGTTGTAAAAAAAAATAATAACAATAATAATATAGAATGGAGAGATGGCTCTGCGGTTAAAAGCACGGCCTGCTCTTCCAGAGGCCCTAAATTCAATTCCCAGCAACCACATGGTGACTCACAACCATCTGTAATGGGATCTGATGCCTTCTTCTGGTGTGTGTGAAGAAAAAGTACTCATATACATAAATAAATGTGTGTGCGTGTGTGTGTGTGTATATATATATGTATATATACATATATATATATTAATACTATACATTGGAGGTTTAGGGAAACCTAAACATTACACAACAAAGTGAGCACAAAAGTGAAAGACCCGAGTGCACGTGTTCATTCATCAGACATCAATTAAAAAACTTTGGGGTACTAACAAGGTAATAATTACTGAAGCAACCCCTGTTCTCTAGAAGGCCACAAGAAAGCACAATGGTAATTCTCAGTTCTGATGCTCACTGTATAGTGCCAGTAAACATAAGAATATTGGCTATATTACTCCCACATTTCCAGTGAGGAACCTGCAGTTGAGAGAGGCTCAGTCAGTCATCCTGAGGTCACACAGAGCCACCTTCTGTTCTACCACCTAGGAAGAGCCGCTTGAAGTTGGCTATGGCCCACCGCACATTTTTTTAGCTCATTAAAAGTATGCACGCCGCTGCATAAAGACGTTCAGTGAGCTTTCATGCATGAACTAGTAAGTTATAAATTAACCTCTTGTCATGTGGGGGAAAAAAATGTAAACACAGAAACCATTTCACTTGCCGGAATTGAGGCACTTGCAATTAAAGAGGGAGGGGTCACTTACTCAAGGTTGGTCAGGAGAGCTTGAACCTAGTGGTCTGGGGGAGAGGGTAACACAGGAAGTACGAGCAGAGGGTGGCTGTCAGGGAGTGCTGAGAAAGAACAGAGTCTCATCCTAGCTAACATGACAGGACAGGATGATGGAGCTTGGTTTGGAAGTTAAGTAAGCAGCTTCCTCTGAACAAACTTTTGAACTGAGGGAATCTGAAGCCCCCGTTCATTACCGAGCGCCTTCCAAAGCATCCTGTGACTCCATGGCTGTACTTCCTAACTGATGAGACAAGACCCATGAATACCACACTTGAAGTTTCATGGAAGAACCAAGAATGCTACTGGTCCTTCCGTAACAGTGCAAACCCACAAATCCGGATTTATCAGGCAGATGCTACAAGATGCTGTAATCTCTGCTAAATTTCACTATGCTCCCTAATTAAAAACAAAAACAAAGAAACAAACAAAAAACCCTGCATTGTTAAGGTCTTTAGAAGAATTAAGTTTCAGAGGTAACACAGAATGCTGACTCTGTGACATCCTTTACATTTCTATGACCAGGTCAAGTACTCAGAACATATCTGAACTGACAACTATTGTCAGGGGTAGGGTCGCCTCGACAGAAAATAGAAGCGCCTGACAGATGGGCCCCTGCGCATGCCTGTGAGGAACAATCCTGGCTGAATTAATTGCTGTTGGGGAGACCCATGTCTTAGGTGTGGGTGTGATCACTTCTGGGGCAGAGAATCCTGGGCTATACAAGTGCAGAGTGGGGGAGGAGGCCTCTCCCGCCCCCAGCAGCAGCAGCAGCGGCATTCATCCCTTTGTCCCCTGATGTGAAGGCAGCATGAGCAGCCCTTCAAGCTTCTGCTGCCTTGACTTCCCCAGCGTGGTGGATGGAAAAGAAACGAAGACCGCCCTTCAGTATTGTTCACTTTCAAAGGAAAATAATGATGCTGAAAAATCAATGCCGCTCCCTGAGAAGGCAAGCTCTCCCAAAACTGTCTAAAAAAGAAAGTTAACTGCAGCCACCATTGTCCTCAAATATGTGGCCATGTGGACAACCACTGGGACTATGTGGAAGCATGCTGTTTTCCACAACAATGCCAAAGTCCGAGTGGAGAGCCCTGATCAACCTAGGGTCAAAAATTCAGATGCACCATGACTCGGAGCACACACCACATCACTCAGGAGTGATTCACACCATCATGCAGGGAATGGTCTTTCACTCGATCAGGATTGAACACCAATTAAATAGAGGAGCTCAGCTCATTAAGGACCATTTAAAGAAAAAAAAAACCATAACTAGCATTTCTGGAATATCCCCAGGCACTGTCCCAGAGCACTGTATGTACCAGGCACTGTCCAGAGCACTTTACCCTTTTGACTCTTGGAAATTTCGAGAGAATTCTACGAGGCAGGCACTGACTTTATTTCTCTATCCTTTTTTTTAAGATTTATTTATTTTTATTTTGTGTGCATTGGTGTTTTGCCTGCATGTTTATCTGAACTGGAACTATCAATAGCTGTGAACAGCCATGTGGGTGCTGGGAATTGAACCTGGGTCCTCTGGAAGAGTTAAAAGCCAGTGCTGTGAACTGCTGGACCAATTCTCCAGTCTTTCTCTGTCCTTATTTTTTAACAGATAAGAAAACTGAGGAAGTTGTTATCAGTTTTGAAAATGCATGGTGTCCACATATAATTCTTTAACTCGGGCAGCAAGTGTATATCAAGGTTCAACAGCAGATAAGACAATCCTTGCCTTCAACCTCATGAGCAGATAGAAAAAAGTGAAAGTGAATGAAAACAAGCAGTGTTTTTAAAGGTTATAAAGAAAAACATAAGGGACTAAACTAGAGATAAAGACAAAGTTAGGGCACCTCTTTTACACTGAGCGACTTTGAGACAGGCACTCGTGCTGCTTAAGTAAGTCAGAGGCTGACACTAGACCTGAGAGTGAGAGGAAGGTGTTCGGAATCAAGACTGCAACATGAAAACACCATTTATCATGCTCACCGGAAGGTCACTCGTTTACAGTGTAAGGGTTTTTTTGTTTTTTGTTTTTTGTTTTTTGTTTTTAAAATACAAGAAAGAGAGAAGGAAGGAGCAGACACAGAATGGAATTTGGAGAGCTTGAAAGCAAGTAGGTAGGAAGCCTGTGATTTGACAAGCCAGCTGGATCCCAGGACGACTGCAGCAAAAAGGTGGAACAGCAAATGCGCATCCCAGAATTCCCTAAGGCACGCTGGCTACCCCAGGGAGCTCTGGAACTACAGATGAGGGAGAGGCACGGGAGGTAAAACAAAATTTTAAAAGCTATGGTAGAAACTGTTCCGAGTAATCAGGATACTAAATTGTCTCCTGTACTTCCCATCTCTGGAAGGACACCTCTCTCAACCTGGCACATCTGAAGTTTCACTACCTACGAAAAACACGCACGTGAGAACTCTAATGGAGATGGTGCACGTCGGAAAATGGGGTACCCGCTAAATGAACTGTGAGCGCTGACCGCAGGGCTAAGCCAACTCTTGTTCTCAGCCCCTAACAGCCTCATCTTTGGAGCTGGAGGTTGGAGATCTGCTTTTGCTTCTTCTTCCCATAAACCTGGCCTACACACAGTGACGCCAGGGATCCCCTAGTAACGGTCCACCAGCATGCTGCGTCAGCACCTTAATCCAACCCTAAACCTGAGCAGATGGCAATGCACGGGCAGCCACCTAAAGAAAACTGCTCACACATAAGACAGAGCAGAAAGAACAGAAAATTACCATGAGGAACAGAAATCTAAGTAGAAAGAGAAAACCGTATGTGTGTATGCATGTATGTATGTGTGACACGCATGTCGGTACACGAAGCTGTTATAGGGGCTGGGGAGAGATTTACATGGGTAAGGTGCTTGCCACACAAGTGTGAGGGCCTGAGTTCAGATCCTAAGCACCCACTCACAGCTGGGATGGTGTTACAAGCCTCTAACCCCCTGGGGTTGGGAGGCTGAGACAAGTAGATCTTTAGAACTCACTGGCCAGACATTCGAGACAAAAAAAAAAAAAAGCAAGCTCCATGAGATGCCATCTCAAAGAACAAGATAGAGAGCGATAAAGGAAGAATCTTGAATCTTTTACACAGGCATACACAGGTGAGTGCATGCCTGCACACACACACCTATATAAAACAGACACACACACAAAGAGATGACAGATAGACAGACAGACAGACAGACAGATAGGTAAGTAGATAGACAGATATAAAATGTAAAAACTGGGATAAGAGGCTGAAGAGATGACTCAGAAGTTAAGAGCACTGGCTGCTCTTACAGAGGACCCAAGTTCAATTCCATACGGTGGTTCCCAACTATCTGTAACTCCCATCCCAGGGATCCAACACCTTCTTCCGGCCTCTTTGGGTACCAGACATACATGTGATATACATACATACAGGCAGGCAAAATACCCATACACATAAAATAAACAAATAAAAAAATTTAAAACTGTTGTAAATATCACAAAGGGCACTCTAGTTACAAATAAATCTTGGAGAGCTTTCCGAAAATAACACACAGAGCATGACAGGGAAACAGAGTTATTGAATTATTAAATTTTTAAAAATTATTAAATTTTTAATTATTAAATTAAATAACAGAGTTATTAAAACAGAATTTTAGAAATAATCAACTAAATGACACAGTTGAGAAAATTTCCCCAAGTACAGCAAAAAGACAGGAGCACAGAAGGAGGGAGAAATGATAAATCCAGGAGATTGAAATTAGAACAGAAGCACCAGAAAAAGCACACGCAGCCAGAGGAGGTGAAGCCATTAACTGAAATGAAGAAATGTTGAGGTAAAAGCAGATTTAAAACAGCCCATCATAGCCTAGCAAGATGGCTCAGCAGGTAAAGGCATTTACTACTGAAGCCTGGGAACCAAGTAAAGGTGGAAAGAGAGAACTGACCACACAGAGCAGTTCTGTGACCATGGCACATATGCTCCCCACACACACATCACATACGTCGTGCACACACACAATAATAATAATAAACAATTTTTAAAGGCGTCTCCCAAGTGAACAAAAGGAGACAGTGCATGTAACTGCAATGTGTCAAAAACTAGAGACAAAGAAAAGATTCTATATGCACCTAGACATTTCTCGAAATTTTGCATTGCTTGAGAAAGATCAAAGAGCTTTGGACTTTTCAAAAGCAGCACTGCACAAAAGGCAAGTGCGAAGCAGTGCATTCAAAATCCTGGAAACAAGCTACTATAAAGCATTCAGGCAAATTACAAATCAAGCCCATAGTGGTTTTGGACATTTGTGGCTGCACCCTTTCTCCTGAGAGGACCAAGACCCAGCAGTGCGCCCAGTACGGATGACACCTGCCAAGGTCAGAGGAGCAGAGCTGAGAGAAGACTGGCAAAAACCGCCATCTTCATGAGTCCCCCATAGAGATACATTGTTTTTTTAACCCGAGACACACTGTCTGGCAAGCATGGCCCTGGTTTTCATTTTTCTTAAGCCAGTGAAATTTCTGCCCTCTTCCACAATGTCCTCAAACGGCTAAGGACACTCATATACCTCACAGAAGTGTTCTATTTTGAGCTACTTCTACGGGCTACAGGTAAATCTGAGCTTAAACAAAAAAAAAAAAAAAATACAAAGTAACTCTCCCATACCACAGCCCCTTTTTAAAATTTGTTTCTGACTTGATTAGTTATTTCTGGGGGAGGGGGGCTCTCAAAGACAAGTTCAAGGCATGTCCCAGAGACTGCATAGGTTATCTGCATAATATGAGAGGGAGCAAAACCACATTTCTCTATCTACCTACCTGTGACTTTGTTCTCACCCACCGTTAACATGCTGTTCTAATTGTCCTGTTCATCATTCCCTGGCTCTTCTTTACTCTTTCATCTGAGCATGCGTTACTCAAACCTGTTCTAATCAACTTCAGTGAGACCTGGTTGTATAAGGAAGAATCAGTCATGCAATGGCTCCTGAACAAGTTTTATGCATCACTCTTTTATTAAGGAATAAAGGGCTGTTGCAGCCACCTTCGGACCCAGAAATAGGAGTGGGTTATTAGACGCAAATCTACTTCTGCAAACAAATGCCATTTAGCCAAGGAATGGTATTAAACACCAGAGAAGAGACTTGAGCATCCAAGAGAGTCCACCTAAATGTGCCACAGGAGGAGGGCTCTGGGAAGCGGGTCCTGGCAGCAACGCCAGAGTCAGACCAAGGTCTTCCATTAAAACCAGGCGAGCCAGTTGGGATAAAAACAGTAAAGGCCACTGACGATGTGCACCAGAGCAGAGAAGAGTGTGTCCCCAAAACCAACTACACCGGGTAAGAACGGGCTGCTGGCAGCTGCATGTGTGCAAGACCCCAGCATTCACATGGGAAGACACAAAAGAGGAGTTAATGGTCCTCAGTTCGTGGAACCCTTCCAATCGGTGAGCGAAGAGCACCATCAGAAATGGGCTTGGCTGGTCTGAAAAGAGCAGTCCTGCAAAGAAGGGCTCTTCAGGAGGCGAGAGCTCAAAGTGAAGGGGCAGACCTCCAGTGGAAACACGAGCAAGCCAAACCCTCCCTCGGAATCATGCTCTGCACTGAGGGGAAGCCACTGAGGACAGAACGCAGGTGGGCCACTGCAGTGACACTGGACTTGAAGGACAAAGAACGCACAAAGGGAAGTGGGCAGAGGAGGCAAAAAGAGAACTCAGAAAAGACGAGGGCAAAAGCAAGCAAGAGGGACCAGGCAGATGTCTCGGTGGCTAAGAGTGTGTACTGTTCCTCCACAGGACCCGAATTCTGGTCCCAGCGCCCATGTCAGACAGCTCCAGGGGGACCCATTGCCTCTAACACCTGAGGTACCTGCACTCACAAAACCACAAACAGACATATATGTATACACATAATTATGAATAATTTTAAGCCTGGCAGTGGTGGTGCAAGCATTTAGCCTCAGCACTCGAGGCAGAGGCAAGCAGATCTCTGTGAGTTCGAGGCCAGCCTGCTCTACAAAGCAAGTTCCAAGACAGAAGGGCATACAGAGAAAAATCTGTCTCAAAAACAAAAAAAAAAAACAAAAACAAGAATAATTTTAAATTTTTAAAAAGCAAACAAAAGAATCATGTCTCCTCCTGAAATTGTAGAAAAACTTAGTTAACCTAAAAACTGAGTAACAGAAAATCCCACATATTAATATATATAAAATAAAAAATTAAGGATATCATAAAAATAAATTTCCATACAAATTCATAATAAGAAAAGAATATGCCATAGGGGAAAATGGTGTGAGGTAGTACATCTGCTAAGCAGCTCCATTTAAACATCCCGTAACATGGTTTTTCCAACTCAAAACACAAATAATTGAAAACAAAGAAGCAGCAGAGGTGTGTCCACTAAGCAGATAAAAAACCCACAGCACAGCCCAATATTTCAAAACAAGCTCAAAATAATTAAGAAAACTTCTAGATCTATGTTGTTAAAAATGCTAATGTTAGTGACAGATAAAAGAGAGATAATAAAAAAAAGCAAAAAACTCTGGAGAGAAAAATAAGAGAACTATTTCAATACCAAAAGCTGTATCAGTCAAAATGTAAGATTAAAAAAGAACAGTGCTTAAAAAAATAAAGCATGAAAAAGAGCAATTCCTTTTATTTCATTGTATTGCTCTGTGTGTGTGAGAGAGAGAAAGACAGACAGAGAGAGAGAGAGAGAGAGGTGGAGGGCAGGGTCTATGCACACGAACCAGAGCATCCGTGGGGAGGTCAGAGAATGGCTTTGTGGAGTTGGTTCTCTCTTTCCACGTCTCTGTATGTTCCAAGGATTGAACACCAAGTTTGCTCCAAAAGTGCCTCTACCCACTGAACCATCTCACCTACCTCAGAAAGAAGCAAAGTGGCTTTTGGTTATGATCATCTAAATCTCAAAGGAGCTTGCCTCTTGCCACAAAAATATAAACAAACAAACAAGTAAATAAATAAATCACTCACACAAGTAAGAAAGCAACAGAACAGTGGAACAAAGTTCCCAAAGAGAATGAGAGGAGGAGGCAGGATAGTTAGTTCCCATCTCCAGTCCCATCTCCAGGCATTGACCTGGAGACTGTCTACACAATATGGCCAGACAGAAAAACTCACTATCTTTCTGGACTGGGGAATTAGAAAAAATGAAAAAGAAAGCTGGCAAGCTTTAAGTGGTAAAACAAGTGGCATAATCGTAAAAGCAGAAAGTCAGACTGGCAGTTCTCAAGCCTTAGACATCTATCTCACAGTCCTCAAGCCCTAGACATCCACGCCTCTCAATGACCACCGCAGAACAGGCGCAGGGTCGCTCAGCTAGAGACCAAAGACCTGTGCAGAGCAGCAAGCTCCATTCAATGGAGTTTGCTAGATTACACTGGTAATCCCAACACTTTGGAGGCCAAGGTAGGACAACTGTCCTGAGTTCAAGGACAGCTTGGGCTTCAGAATGAATTTCAGACCATTCTGGATTCCAAAGTTAAGACCTGTGTCAAGGAAAAACAAAAAAGGAGGAGGGAGTAGGAGATGGGGAAAGGAGGGGAGGGACTGAGATTTCAACTCAATCCCAACTGAAAAAAATGACCTACTAAAATAAACAAAGTCCATCTGCAGGAAAAAGGAAACCCTCCACGGTTTAGCATTCATGAGATCCCCAAATGCTTCGGAAAAACCGAACAAAGAAGCAGGATAATGACTTATACTCAGAAGAAAAGAAAGTCAGTCTAGTTCAACCCTGAAAAGAAACAACTGTCAAAAATAAAACAGATTTCAGTGCAATCCCTACACCTATCCTAGATGAAATAAAACATACTTTCAGTGCATAAAACTCTCATCAGAGAGACGGGAAGTCTCCACATAAAAAGTGAACAAAAGAGATCTGGTGAGGTGGCGAGGCAGGCAGAAGCTCTCCGAGCTGACAGTGAGAGAAAACCAACTCTCAGAAGTTGTCCTCTGACTTCCGTGCGCCCACTCACACAGACAACAATGGAAAGCAACATTTAAAGATTTCTTTTAAAAAGTTAATAGAAGATAAACAAGATCAAAATTCTAGAGCCAAAAAAAAAAAAAAAAAGAAACCCTACAACTTTTCCTAAAAATAATTCACCAGATGGGCTCAGCAGCTGAACATACAAAACACAGGGGCAGTTAATAGAAAGTGTCCTAGGTGAACGATAGGGGAAAGATTCGAGGGAAGGGGAATGAAGAACTTCAGGGGCTGCTGGGTAATGTGGGATACATGTTTAGGGAGACCATCAGAGGCACAGATAGAAAACAATGGGGCAGAAG
Organism: Meriones unguiculatus; assembly: GCF_030254825.1. Lineage (NCBI taxonomy): Eukaryota > Metazoa > Chordata > Mammalia > Rodentia > Muridae > Meriones > Meriones unguiculatus. Next base: position 108,343,192 of record NC_083355.1, on the reverse strand, counting down.
CATTTGAAACCCTGGTCATGAAAGATGTTCCAGATTTGGCGTAAGACAAATTTTTAGATACAATATACACGCAGGCGTAAACTCATTGGGAGCCCATGCCAGTAAAGCCACGTGGTCCCCACGCTGGCAAAAACAAAGATAAAGAGGTCTTGAAAGCCCCAAGACGTAAAGCACTCTACGTCAGCTCCGTAAACACGCACCAGGCAATGCCGATCACCTCAGCAACCATGAAGGTCAGATGGAATGGCATCTCTACTGAAAAGAAAACCGCTAAATCAGAATGCTATGTTCAATAAGAAAAAAAAAACTATTAATAAAGATTAAGAGCAAAATAAAGATCTCTTTGGATAAAAAGAAGTTAAAACATTCGGTCACAAGCAGATTTATAGTACGAAAAAAGTCACAGCAGTTTGTTGGACAAATAAAAAATGGGATCAGGTGGAAACTTGAATCTTTGAATCTTTGAAACTCTGAATTTGTGAAAAAATTACTCACCAATTAAAAAGGAAGAAAACAAGGAAGAGAAAGAGAGAGGGAGGAGATGAAGGTGAGGAAAGAAAAGGAGGGTCGCAAAAAAGTGAAAAAAAATTGATAAAACAACAAAAAGTGCGCCTCTTTTTCTCTTAATTTCTTTACTAACCTGGTTCCTTGAAAATTAAAGTTATAATGTTGCCCTTGGGAGCCTATAACATATGTAGCTACATTACAAAAAAAAATTACAAAATAGATATATGAGCCTATTGGGTTACAAGATTTTTATATAATCAGAACATTTAAATTTTGTTAACTGTTGTAAATTAAGGATGTATATTATCATTGCCAAAGCAACCATTTGTGGGGGTTTTCTCTAAAGCAGGGTGTTACGTAACCTAGGCTAACCTTAAACTGTCTCTATAGCTAAGGATGATCTTGAACTTCTGACCCACCCGTATCCACTTCTCAAGTGTGGGGGTCACAGGCTGGCGTCACCACACCCGGGACTTCATGCACACTAGGGCAAGCACCCTGCCAACAGAGCTACATCTCCAGCTCAACCGCCGAGAGAGAGAGAGAGAGAGAGAGAGAGAGAGAGAGAGAGAGAGAGAGAGACACTACCTCAGAAGCAATAGGAAAGTCTACCATGTTGAAAAGAAATGGGTGGGAAAATCCGTCACACAAATAAGCAAAAGCAGGCCGTGGTGACAATATCAATATTCTATGAAGCAGTTATCAAGACAAGACACATTAACAGAGGCAAAGCACCGGCTTCGTAGTAAGAAAGGAGACCATGAACCGGAAAACATCAAATGCCTAGGAACCCAATAAAACAACTTCAAACACACGAAGCTAAAGCTGATAGACTTCAAGAAAAGAAAGAAATCACATATACATAGGTAAAGACTGCAACATGCTTTCATTCACAACTGATGGGGAAAAAAACAAGGCAAAATTCGTCAAAAACATAGAAGACTAACATATCACATGATTCCAAAATATATTCCCTTCAATTATACAAGTGATGTTTATCTGCATATCAGACCATATTTGGGGTCATAAAACAAGTCACAATAACAGTTATAAAAGAGTCAAAGCATACAAAATATGTTCTCGTGTCATAGTGAAATTATGTTAGAAATCAAAAACAATGCAGCAACCAGAAAAATAGCAAATATTTAAAATTAAGCTCACTGCTAAAGAGACCCCTGGCTCAAAAAAAGATCAATAAGCAAACCAGAGACATTAGAGAATATTTTGAGCTGAACGATAATGAAAATATAACCTATCAAAATTTGTGGGCCAGCATGGTAGCCCACACTTTCATTGTTCAGGAGGCAAAGACAGAAGGACTGCCTCAAAGCCAGTGAGACCCTGTCCAGAAAACAAACAAACAAACAAAAAAACAAAAAAAACATAATAGGATATGCTTAAATCGGGACTTAAAAGAAAATACATAGCTTTAAGGTTGCTATTTTAGGGAAGTAAGGTTTCAAATCAATGATATAAGCTTTTACTTCAGTGAACTTCAATGATCTAGAGAAAATTAAATGCAAGCCAAACCAAAGGAGAGAAACAGCACAGCTAAGAAAAGCATCAAGCCAAACACTGACGGAGACTAGTGAAATTCATAACCTCTACCCAGGAAAATCAAGAAGGAAAAACAGGTCGTGACTGCCAATATCAGAAATAAAGGAGCAGGTTGAAGTTCAGCAGGTAAAGCACAAGGTATTTAAGCGTAAAGACCTGAGTTCCGATCTCCAGCACCCAGGTAAAGGCCGGGCACTGTGACAGACATCTTTAACCTCAATTCTGGGGATGCGGAAACAGGTGAATCCCAGGAACTCAATGGCCAGCGGGTCTAGAGCGGTGGTGCTTGCTGGCTAACGTTCCTCACGCTGCGACCCTGTAATACGATTCCTCATGTTGTGGCGACTCCCCACCATAAAATTATCTTCATTACTACTTCATAACTGGGATATTGCTACTGCTATGACTCTTGGTGTAAATATCTGATGCGCAGGCTCTCTGACATGCGACCCTGTGAAAAGGACGTTCCACCCCCCACCCCAAGAGATCGCGACACACATGTTGAGAACGACCTGACTGTATGAACTGGTAAGCTCCAGGTCCAGCAAGAGCCCCCGCCTCAAAAAACAAGCTAGAGAGTAAAAGAGGAGTACACCCAACGTTAGTCTCCAGCCTGCACGTGGGTGAGCACAGGCAAGTACACACCCACATACATGCATGCACACACACACACACAGCATGCTTGCACATAATATTATAATAGCAAATTAAAAAACACAGCAACAAGTTCTGCAGATGAAAAAAAAAAATAAGGGATTGCTACAGACAAGTTTGTGGCAATACACAGGTATCTGGACAAATCGGCCAAATGGACATGATGAACAGATTCCTTGAAAGACACGAATAACCACAACTGGCCTGTGATAACATGATGTATGTCAGGGGTTTGTGTGTATACATACATGCTCATGTGTGCACACAGGTCTGTGCAGGTAGGCACGGGAAAAAAAAAAAAGTGTCCCTGATTGATTGCCTAGGCTGGTCGGCAATTAGTGGGATCCAGGGAATCCTCCTGCCTCCACGCCAGTGCTGGGATTAGAGATGTGTGCAGCCAGGCCAACTCTTTTTACTTGGTTATGGGGCGGGGGGACCTCAGGTCCTTAGCTTGCACCACAGTACACTGCCCCCCTGAGTCCTTTCTGGGGAGATTTGGGCCACAGGTCCAGGCTCCTAACTCCACAGTCTTTGTTCTTTCCTAAATGCCTAGAGTAATACGGTAAAGGTACATTTTCCCCCCTTGGTTTGGAACAGCTTTGTAGCAATGAAAGTAAAAGAGTTTCTTGAGACAATATTAAGACTGCAGAAGCAGACTTCAAAAATCATACGTTCATACGTACATACATATTTTTCTCTCTCCTTCTCAACCTATTCCTTTTTCTCTCAACAATCGAACATAGAAAGAAACTGAAGGTTTCCCTAATCTCCCCTCACTTTTCCATCTAGGAGCTGGACATTTAGAAGTTGTCTGGCATATTATCTGAGTAGATGCAAGGCCATCTAGTTTCATAAGGAGTCCTGCTCATATCTGAGAGACACGAGGTACCTTCCTCAGTCCTAAGCATATGTTGGCTTCAGTCATGCTTATGCAACGAGGTCTCTATGAAAACACAAAGAACAGGGTTCTGACAGCTTCCAGACGGCTGGGCCCATGGAGGTTTCTGGAGGGTGGGTATGTTCAGGAGGATCATGGGAACCCCGTTACCTTTTCCCCATGCCTCAGCCCTGGGCATCGGTTCATTTGGAACCTTTGCAGTGTCCTTCATGAGAAAACAGCAAACTTGTTTCCCTGAGCTTCTGTGCTCAAGCAAAGTAATAAAACCTGAGGACAGTTGCAAGGGTCTGGTTTATATAGATGGCCACCCAGAGGCTCGGGTGAAGCCACACAGGGCCTTTGATTAACATATGGGGGCAGGGATCATAATTGAGGAAATAGTTCCAAAACCTTGGTATTTCTAGGTTGACCGTGTCAAAAAGGGGTCAAATGGGGGAAGGCCCAGCTAACTGCAGAGCTAACTGACTGAATGCAGTTGGGAAGAAAGCCCTGTCCCTTTCTTGTCACAGAAGTGATCTGTGTAGGGGCCACACAAGGCAGAAACTAAGTCTGAGTTGTTTGCTTCCATCAGATTGCCCCTACCAAAGAAAGAAAGAAAAGCTCATGGACAGCTCTATGCACTATCGAGTTGAAGTGAAAACTAGAGAGAAATAAACAGAAATGGAGAGAGCACTGTCAGCTCTTCACAGACTCAGAAAAACAGGGAAAAGAACTCTGCTAAACTCATTTTAGGAGAGCAATTTTGTCCCAATTAAGAGAGAGAGAGAGATTGAGATTATGGGCAAGTATTTTTTAGATAGAACAATCCTTAACAAATTCTTAGCAAACTGAATTAAACTATGTTGTTTTTTAAAAAAAGAAAACATAGATTCTAACCGTACAGGGTTTATTTCAGGAATACAAGGCTGGTCTAATCCTGAGGAAGTTTCAGAGCTATCAAAGGAGGAGAAGACAGGAGCACTGTAAGAACACCCATCTCGTCGTTTTTATTTAACCTTCCTTCTCTCCAAGGTCCTAGCCAGTGCAATAAGGCAACTAAAAGAAATAGAAGTCAACATAGGAAAAATGCATGATCACCTGTCTTGAAAACCTCAAGTAACCCAAGCACCAAGCAGCTAAGCCTAATAAGTAAAAATGGCCACAGTGCCAGCAAAACCATGAACACCTACAAAACTCAATGCTGCGTGTCCATATGTTCATACGACAACCGCACTTAGAAAACGATTTTTTTTTTCGGTTTTTCGACACAGGGTTTCTCTGTGTAGCCTTGGCTGTCCTAGAACTCACTCTGTAGACCAGGCTGACTTCGAACTTGTAGAGAATCACCTGCCTCTGCCTCCCAAGTGCTGGGATTAGAGGGGTGTGCCACCACCACCCAGCAGAGGATGAAATTCTAAAATTAAGTTTCTTACTGTTGTTGGTCTCTGTTTGGCTTTTGTTTTTGTTATTTGTGTGTGTATGGATATGTGTTTTCATGTGTTCATGTGTGTGTGTGTCCATGACCAATAGGTCCTGAGGATCTTCTTATTCATCTCTGCTGCAATGGTACTGGGGTTACAGTTGTGTGCCATGGTGACCAGCTTTCACGTGCATGTTAGGAATCCAAACTCAGCTATTCACACTTGTACAACAAATAATTCACAGACTGAGCCGTCTAGCCAGCCCCTTGGCAGATATTATTGTTCTTGTTTGTTCCAGAATTTGTTTTGCTTTGTTTTGTTTTGCAGGGTGGGGGTTGTTTGGTTTGGTTTTACAAGACAGAATTTTTTAGTGTGTCCCTGGCTGTCCTGGAACTCCTTCTGTAGACCAGGCTGGCCCCAAACTCAGAGATCCTCTTGCCTCTGCTTCCTGAGTGCTGGGATTAAAGGTGTGTGCCAACACTGCCCAAGGTTTGTTTGCTTGCTTTTCATTTTGGTATTTTAAGACAGGGGTTCATACTATAACTCAGGATGGCCTGGAATTCACAGTGTAGCCAAGACTAGACTAGGATTTTACATACCTCCTGCCTCAGCCTTCCTAGAACTGGGACTACAGGAATGGACCCCCATGTCAGGCTTGTTTTGTTTTGTTAGATGCAAGGATGGAACCCAGAGTCTTGCTCAAGCCCTGCAAACACTCTACCACTGAGCTACATGCCCAAGCCCAGAGAAAGAAAAGTGAGAAAACTACTCCATTCCCTGAAGCACTTAGGAAAACACTTAATTAAAGATATAACATTGCAAAGGGCAGTCAAAACAGACCTCCACAAGTGTGTTATCCTCTGTGTGTGTGTGTGTGTGTGTGTGTGTGTGTGTGTGTGTATTTCTTCAAAAAGCAGAGGATTCAGGTTAAGATTGTATTTTTCCCCAATTATCAAGAAACCAAAATGACAAATATAGCCCATGGCAGCTCAGTCTCCAAGTGGGTTCCCTAGTAATGGAAACAGGGGCTCTCTTTGGCATGAACTCAATGGTTGGTTCTTTGATCACCTCCCCTTGAAGGGGGAGCAGCCTTACCAGCCCACAGAGGAAGACAATGCAGCCAGTCCTGATGAGACCTGATAGGCTAGGGTCAGAGGGAAAGGGAGGAGGACCTCCCCCTATCAGAGGACTTGGGGAGGGGCATGGGAGGAGATGAAGGAAGGAGGATGGGATTGGGAGGGGATGAGGGAGGGAGTTATAGCTCAGACACAAAGTGAATAAACTGTAATTAATAAGAAAAAAAGAAAGAAAGAAAGAAAGAAAGAAAGAAAGAAAGAAAGAAAGAAAGAAAGAAAGATGCAAGTATTAAAAAAAAAGACTTAGGTTCTAAAACCTATATGAAAAGCAAAGAAGTTGAAACAAATTTGACAAAGAGTGTAAGACACAGAGTAACAAAGACAGTGTGCCTTGAAATAAAGAGAGAGGTTTAAATGGATAAACAGAATAGAGCCCTGAGATAAGCCTGGGCATCACAGTTCACTGATTTTCAGCAAAGGTCCCAAGGGACTTCAATAAAGACAAGATGGTTTTCATAGCAAATGGAGCCTGAATGAATGGACATTGTGTGTGGAAACAAAAAAAAAAAAAAAAAAAAAACCCAAACCTTACTTCACCTCGTACATGAAAACTGACTCTAAAGCATTCACAGACCTAAAAGATAGAGGCAAAACAATTTAAGTTCTATATGGCATTGGAGAAAATACTTTTGCCTATGATCAGAAAAAAAAAAATTCTTGAATAGGACATCAAAAGCAAAAAATGATAAAAAAAATATGTAATGAACTATAGAATATAAAGTATTTATTTGTTATTTATACAGTGTTCCACTCCCACGTGTGCCTGTACACCAGAAGAGGGCACCATCATGTGGTCGCTGGGAATTGAACTCAGGACCAATTTAGGAAGAACAGCCAGTGCTCTTAGCAGCTCAGCCATCTCTCCAGCCATCTCTCCAGTTCTCATTTTTAAAGTCATAGTCAAGGGCTGGGGAGATGGCTCACTCAGCAAAAGGCTTGCTCACAAGCGTGAGGACCGATCTCCACAACTTACGTAAAAACAATAGGTACGGTGGCACACCTTTGTCACCCCGGTGCTGCGGAAGCAGAGATGAGTGGGTTCCTGAAGCTTCTGGCTGGACAGTCCAGCCTCATTGCTGAGATTCCAAGCCAGTGCTGACACTGGGAAGGAGGTAAATGGCCTCGCTGAACCAAACAGCCAGGGTTGTCCTCGGCCTCCACTCACTTCTGCGCACACATGTGACCACACACAAACTCTTTTTTTTTTAAGTCATAGTTAATAAAACACAAAAGTAAGCTACCTATTAGAAGCAACTTTTTCAGGAAAAAGTGTTTGAGCCTAAAGCTTACACAGAACTCTTAGGACTCAATAAAACCAAAAAGTCCAATAAAAATGGGCAAAAGAGTTGAATGGACATTGTCCAGAAGAGGATACCAAATAGCCAAGAAGCATGAGAAAATATGTTCAACATCGCTAGTCCTCAGAGAAATACTAATTAAAACCACAAAAAGATTCCCTTATATTCTGTCTAGAAAGATTAAGATTGAAATGACTGACAGCACCAAGTATAGGCAAAGGCAAAGGACACTGGACCCCTCTCCTACGTTTCTGAGTGCAAAAACATTACAGTCACTTTATACAATGGTAAGGCAGTACTTTTAACATTAAACATTCATTTATCATAATCTCAAGGAATTCTCTTCCAGGTATTGAACCTAAAGGGAATAAACAGGGGCAAAGAGGACGACTCAGTGTAAGCATGAGGGCCTGGCACCCACATAAAAATCATGAAAACCTCAGCACTGAGAGCGGAAACAGAATCCCAGGAGCTCCCTGGCCTGCCAGCCTCGCTTCCAGTTCGGTGAGAGGCCCTGTCTCAGGGAAATAACACAGAGAACAACAGAGTTCACCCCGATGTCATGCTCTGAACTCTACATGTGCACACATGATACATGTATCTGTATAGTCATGTACATGTGAAACACACACTCACTAAGTAAATGTATGTCCAAAGCCAGGCACGGGAGACACGTTTATAAACTCAGCACTTCCTGAGGCAAAAGAATTACTCTAAGTTCGAGGCCAACCTGGACTACATAGTGCGCTTCAGGCCAATATGGAATACATAGTGAGATGTATTCCATATGTAGCGCAATGCTGGCTCAAAACACAAAGAATTCAAAATTAAATCCCACGTGAGAACACATACACAAATATTCCCAGCAGCACCATTCATAAGCTCCAAAAGCTGGAAATATCTACATATCTATCTACCAACTGGTGAATGTGTAGACAAAGGGCAACAGACACACATGCCACAGCATACTAGAGAGCCATGAAAGTGAGTGAATCGTTAATAAAGATGACACAAATGACCCTCAAAAACAGTGTGCTGAATAAGAGCTGCTACCGTCTGGAAAGGAGTTCCTCCACAGGCCCATGTCGCCTTGGTCACCACCCTGTGGCACTTTCAGGAGGTGGTGAAACCCTCAAGGGTGGAGTCTAATTAATGGGAAGAAGTGAGGTCATCGGTGTGCCCCCCAGCAGGAACCCCTGGGAACCCAGATTCTCCTCCTTCTTTGTTCCTTGACTGCCGTGATCTAAGCAGCTTTCTCAGCTACATGTTCCTGCCATGATGCGTGTGCTCACCGCGGCGCAAAGGCAAACCGCAGGCAATGACCGTGAAAACTGTGAGCCAAGGCTGGGCTCGGTGGCACCAGCCTGTAACCCCAGCACTCAGGGATGCTGAGGCAGGTGGATCCCTGTGAGTTCGAGGCTACAGAGCAAGTCCAGGACAGCCGAGGATACACAGAGAAACCTTGTCTCAAAAAAAAAAAAAAAAAAAACAACAACAACAAAAAAGTGAGCCAAAATTACCTTTTCTTTCTTATAAATTGATTGCCTCGTCCAAACATCAACAACAAAAAAGCTAAACATGACAGGCTAATGACATGCTGAATGACTCCATTTAATGTGAAATTTTATAAAAGGCAATATTTCAATGGCAGACACAAAGTGAGTGTCTTTCTGTAGCTGGGGTAGATAGAGCAGACCATGGTAACAGCCCAAGCGCTCTTGTATGGTGAGGGCCTGTCTCTCTGATTATGATAGTGCCTACAGGAATGTATGGATTTAGGAAGATCCACCGAGTACACTTTGAAGATGGATCGATTTTATTATATGTAACTATTTCCATAACAGGCAAACAGAACAAAACATAATGATACAGTCAAACGCTTATGGTTATAAGCTTATGCTTATAAATATAATAACGTGGTAATCATGGGAAGGCAATATTCAACTAAACAGTGTCAATTTTTTATCTGTACTTGCATTTCAAATTAAGGGATAAGTAAACAGATTCATATGCGTATGTGTGGAATCACCACAAAGAGGCTAGTCCAAGAGTGACTAACAAAGGTATGCTGTGTGAGTCGTTTTTTTGTTTTGTTTTTGCTTTTATATATAGGTCTGGAGAGATAGCTCATTGGTAAATGATTACTGGATAATCATGAGAACTGGAGTCCAGATCCCAGCACTCACACAAGCCAAATGTCCCTGAAGACACTTCTAGCCACTTGTAAGGGGCCAGAGACAGGAAGATCACTGAGGCTTACTGGCTTCCAGCATAACTGAGAAAACACAAGCCCAGGGATCAGAGAGAGACTCTGCCTCAAAGGAATACATGAAGAGTGACAGAGAAGGATGCTGAAGCCCTCTCTCCTGACACCCATGCATGCACGTACACACAGATGCCTAGAAACTCACACAAACACACACAAAATAAATAATTTGGGGACGGGAGGTTTAAGACAGGTTTCTCCGTGTAGCCTTGGCTGTCCTGGACTTGCTTTGTAGACCAGGCTGGCCTCAAACTCACAGAGTTCCACCTGACTCTGCCTCCGAGTGCTGGGATTACAGGTGTGCACACTTTTTGTTTTGTTTTGATTTTTGTTTGTTTGTTTTGTGTATTGTTTTGTTTTGTTAGGTTTTTTTTTCAAGATAGGGTTTCTCTGTGCAGCCTTGGATATCCGTCACTTTGTAGACTAGGCTGGCCTCCAACTCAGAGATCCACCTGGCCCTGCCTCCCTGAGTGCTGGGATTACAGGCATGTACCACTGCGACCCAACAAATAAATATTTTGAAAAGATAAAAACATATATAGATTTTTAAAACTCAAAAGAAAATGATCTGCTCAGAAAATTAAAATAAAAATTTTTAAAGGTCCAGGGGGGATGGCTTGGAAATTAAGAGTGTTGGCTGTTCATCCAAAGGAGCTGGGTTTGATTACTACCACCTCCATGTCAGCTCACAACCATCTGTAACTTTACTTCCAGGGGTCCAACACCCTCTTTTGGCCCCCATGGGTATGAGGCATGCACAGAATGTACAGAGGAATGTGCAGGAAAAAATACTCATACATATGAAATAAACAAAATCATCAAAGTACATACATAAGATAGGAATTACAAAAAAGTGCCAAAAATAGGACAAAGAAAAACAAATATCAAAATAATTATTTCTGAAACATTCTCCTAAAATATCTTGAAAATGAACATTGAAAGGCCACACAGCAATGACTTCAGCATGCCCAGCAATGAATCATGTAGTGTTAAATCTGCTTCAAAGAAAAAAAGGTCATCTGGGCAAACAGACAAAAACAGTAGCAAGAAAAGGGAAATAATCCTGCCACTAGACTATTTACCAATTCTTAAGCCCCAGAGGAAACAATATAACAAATTTAAGGCCCCTGAGTAAGGGAAGTAGAAATGAAGGCTTTTATATCTAACCAACCTAGCCTTCAAGTACAAGGCTACAAATAAACCTTCATAAACCTGTCAAAACTCGGGGCATCTTGATCCTGTGAGTACCTCCCATGGAATCTTTCAGAAGGAGTAAGCGTAAGTGGAAGGTTCTAACTGTCAGGGAGCCAGTAGAACAAAGCTGAGCCATGGCTATGGGGAGAGAACACAGTAACAACTGTACAATTATTAAAAAGCTGAAAATCCTGGGGAATAAATAGTGCATGTAGGTATGACTCACTAATAGACATTAATTATAAATACAGGGATATTATTTTATATCAGATGCTAGGAGAGGGGAGGCTACAAATAACTCCAATATCGTTCAATGTGGGGAAATAATTAGCCCCAAAACATATGAGCTAATTACCCTTATAAAAGGGAATTAATATAAATTTAATGAATAGAACAAATAAGAAAATTAAAAACTCACTGCATAATGAAAAAGCCTTTGATATAAAAGACATAAAAAAATAAAACAATGATAGAACGAAGGCCAAACACATTAATCATATCAGCAGATGAAATGGGCTTAACTCACCTATTGAAAGAATGGGATTTTCAGATTAGCTAATAAAGAAAACCCCAACACTGCACAGAATAGAAAAGACTTACCTAAAACAAAGAGACTCAAAGGAGTTAAAAACAAGACTATGTATTAGGTAAACACAAACACATAAAGAAGCAAACGGGAGCCATATTCCTGGTACCTGACAGGGCCACAAATTATCCCTAGACGCAGATGTGTACATCATGATGTTGAAGGCTACATTGACACTGAGTGCTTGGGTCGCTGATATTCATACACACCACAGAACAAGAGCAACTTCCATAAGCGGCAAGAGACAACGATGCGGGAACAGACAGAAACGCACTAATAACGCACTACTACCTCTCCCTCTGCGGTCAAATGTGCTAATAATCAACAGGGCACAGAATTCCTAATCAACATAAATCGTGTATCTATTTGACAAGTGTGATATTCTGTATCAATGGTAGGCATTACAACTGTCTTCCGAGCGCACACAGAACATGGGCAAAACCAAGAAAACGTGAAGGTTTTTAAAGAACAACAGCAGTGCATCAATAAAAACAGAAATCAATAATAAGACTGAAAAAAAATGCCCTACCACATTGGAATCTACACCATAAATGGCTCCTGGCAAAATACGAAATTCTACCGCAGACTTTCTCGAAAATAATGATAATAACACCTCAAATCTGTGACCAGGAATTTGTAAGCTACAACCAAAGGGAACATTAACAAATATATTATATGAAATGCTTATGTTAACAAAAATTAAATAAACAGGAACTCAAAACTCAAGAAAATAAATTTTAAATGAAAAAGGAAATCTAAAATTAAGGGGTAAGAGGCCCCAGGGAGAAAGCGTAAACATATGAAGCTAAGCATACAACATTAAAAATGATAAGGAGAGGTAAATATCAAATCAGGGGATGTTTGAATTCATATGGGACTTTTGCATAATCTCATACAAACTAAATTGAAAACTTACGTAGGATGTAACATTAATGTTCTGAGAAGGAAAACATGCCAAATTTCACCCCAGTAGAAAGTCTAAATAGAACAAATGTTGTAGAACAGACAGAAAAATAAGTTTAAAAATCCTATTACAAAAAAAAAATAAATAAATAAGCCCTGGCTAGATGGTTTCTCGGAAGACATTAAGCACACTTATGATTGAATAGTCTCAACGCTGCTGTGCTGCAGAGCAAGACAAGGCTCCCAAGCTCACTCCCATACTGAACAGAAGATTGTTCCCAGATCCTGACCAGAACTCACCCCGACTCTACCTCCTCCAAACCCTGCAAACCAACCAACTTATTACTATCAATTCAAAATTTCTCAAAGTTTCCCAAAATATAGTGTGGCATATTAATAAAGCTTTAAGTCATCATAAGGTCGCCAGGGATACAGAAAATGAATTTAACTCAATGCTCGTTTGTGCTTAGAAATTAATTGATTGATTGATTGATTGAAAAGGATAGATAAATAAATAAACAACTTCAGAGACTGGATAAATGACCCAGGGGTTAGAGCACTTGCTGTTATCGCAGAGGACCAGGATTCACTTCCCAGCAGCACCTACGTGGTGGCTCATAACCACCTTTAACTTCAACTCCAGGGAATCTGACATCTCTGTCCTCCTTAGGCACCAACCATGCAAATGGTGCATTTGCATCCATGCAGGCACTCACACATACACATAAAGCAAAAAATAAAATAAACATTTTTTAACTTAATAAGGTAAAAAAAAAAAAAGGAAAAGAAAAGATAGATGCTACTTTGTTACTCTATTACCAGGATCTAAAGGAATATCTTAACACAGAAATCCCTGTGTTCTTACTAAGATTAAAAAAAAAAAAAAAAGACAAGATCACGTATGCTAGGGAATGCCTATCTCCCCAGCATCTGAGAGGTGGAAGCATAATGGTGAGCTTGGGGCTACCATGAGGCCTGCTTCAAGAAAGAAGGCAGACACACTGCTGGATAGAGTCTTTCAGAGGCCCCTGCATGTTTCCTGTTTTCTCCCTCTTCCAGTGTCCATCCCATTTATCTTTCTGAGTGAGGACTGAGCATCTTACCCACGGTCCTCCTTCTTGCTTATAATCAAACTTTGGGCAGAATACAAGGAATCTTATGAAAGACGCGGGAGATAGTAAGACCTGGAGAGGACAGGAGCTCCACAAGGAGAGCAACAGGACCAAAAAATCTGGGCACAGTGGTCCTTTCTGAGACTGATACTCCAACCAAGGACCATTCGTGAATATAACCTAGAACCCCTGCTCAGATGTAGTCCATGGCAGCTCATTATCCAAATGGGTTTCCTAGTAAGGGGAACAAGGACTGTCTCTGATATGAACTCAGTGGCTGGCTCTTTGATTACCTCTCCCTGAAGGGGGAGAAGCCTTGCCAGGCCACAGAGGAGGACAATGCAGCCAGTCCTGATGAGACCTGCTATGCTAGGGTCAGATGGAAGAGAAGGAAGACCTCCCCTATCAGTGGACTTGGAGAGGGGCATGGGAGGAGATGAGGGAGGGAGGGTGGGATTGGAAGGGAATGAGGAAGGGGGGCTACAGCTGGGATACAAAGTGAATAAACTGTAATTAATACAAAAAATAAAAATTTAATAAAAAAAAAAAAGAAGAAGAAGAAAGCAGACAGACAAGAACACCAGCTGCCTGGGCTGTATTTGATATTGCTGCTTTAAGCCACTCAGGTTCTGGTAATTCTGACAGAAGACACAGGTGATGGAGACACGGCCACACACAGCCCTTTTCTTTCTTTCTTTCTTTCTTTCTTTCTTTCTTTCTTTCTTTCTTTCTTTCTTTCTTTCTTTCTTTCTTTTATTTTATTTTTCTCTCCCCCTCTTTTCTTCCTTCCTTCCTTCCTTCCTTCCTTCCTTCTTTCCTTCCTTCCTTCCTTCCTTTCTTCCTTCCTTTCTCTCTTCCGCTTCACAGATAAAGAATGAAGGCAAATGGGCTTAACAGTTATTCCTATGGAACACAGCTGGCGGGTGTAGTCAGCCAGCAGCTTGTCCTTATTATGAGCCGAGCTAAAACAATATTCACTCTCATTTGGAGAGAAGGATTTCTGTTCTTTGCCCTAACTAGGTGAGCATAGGTCATGAGTCCTTTTACAGTTCCACCTTTGAAGGAGGAAGTGAGGAAGGCGGGGAATGTATTTATTTCTTATGTGTAGGCCAAAGGACGGCTTCATGGACTGTTAGAGGGCCACCCACCCTGTCTCTCACTGACTCAGAGCTCACCAAGTAGGCCAGGCTGCCAGGCAGCAAGCATCAGGGATACACCTATGTCACCACTCCAGTGCTGGAATTAAAGTGTGAGCTGCCATGCCCGGCTTTTATCCTACCTTATTTCATTTTATTTGGTGTGTGTGTGTGTGTGTGTGTGTGTGCTCGCGCACGCGCGTGCAAGCGCCCAATTTATTTTTATTATGAGCACTATGACTGAGCCATCTCCCCATCCCCAAATATACATAATTCTTTATGCCAAACTGATTATATGACTATGATTTATCATCTTTCTCTCCTCCTAAGGCAAGCCCACTTGTTCTGAAAATTAAAATAATGCCACATATACATGAGTGTATATGTGTCCATATATCCTTTCAATTTATCCATGTGTCAGTCTCTAGGATGGATGAAAATGAAAGCTACCTCAAAATACTGAACACCCCTCTAAGTCTAATCCAATGCCAAATATAAAATGAGGCTCATGATGTGCTGTTGAAAGGGTTAGAAGGACAGACAACAAAGACAGAAATAGAACGCTTGAGAGGAAAGAAGCTAGGAATCCTACATAAACTGGTTTGCGCTCTCCCCACCACTAAGGGCTAGACCACTGGTGAGTACCTGTTAGCTACACTTTCTGAAGCAGTAGAGTTCATATCTAAACCAGCATTGCTCACTCCAGGGAGCTGCCATATCTCTTCAGAGGATGAGAAAGAAAACGCCCACAAACGTCTAACAAGGTGGTTCTCAACCTGTGGGTTGCGACACCTTTTTCAAACCTCTATTGCCAAAAATATTTACATTATGATTTACAACAGTAGCAAAATTATAGTTATGAAAGGGCAAGGAAAATAATTATTGGTTGGGGGACACCACAACATGAAGAACTGTATTAAAGGGCCACAGCCTTAGGAAGGTTGAGAACCACTGAGCTAACACATCATCTTAGCACATGTCTGCACACAAAAATTCACAAACGGACCATCAAATCGGTGCCTAGAACTTGAGCAGGATCCATAGCAAAGCACATCTCAAGGGATTTCTGACTCCTGATGTATCGCCACTTTATCTTAAAAACACCAATTGACTGCTTGTGAACTAAGACAGCCTACCAATTAGGAATCATAATTATTGTGCTAAACATAATAAAAGGAAATTTTGGCTAATTAGAAAGAATAAAAATGACACTCAATATTCAATAAAAGCGTAACTTGTTATATAAACACTATAACATTTGATTAAGCAACTACATTCCCAAGTATTTTTGACAATTATAAATCCATTTGAAAACAGATTTTATGCAATAGTCACATTGGAGAGAGAGCAGAATTTCATAATATTAAAAAGTAAAGCATAAAACCGAATTCAAGAGCTTGGTTATGTAATCCTTCTACACCAAAAAAAAAAAAAAAAAAAAAAATATCATCCACCCCTCAATCATTTTTATTTCTTCAAGAAACAGTTTTTTTTGTGTAAAATGTGCACCAGCAACGTGACACATCGAGGAGATAGGATATGAACACAATATAAAACACACACCAAGCAAATGAAGGGAACCAATGATTAAGCCAATTACTGGAATACGGTGTGACAGCTGAGTGCGCACAGAGGGGACGGGCAGCAGGGCAGGGCATCTGAGCTAAATATTCAGCATTAAGTCAGCATCGGCCACACTACAAAAAGGGCCACAGAGGGAAAGGGCATTTGGGGCCAGAGCATGGTGCACTGACGGAATTAAACAATCAGCCCACTGTAAGCACAGTAAAACAGACATGGTGCCAGGTGAGACAGAAGATGAAGAGCTTAGCGATTTGACATAGTTGTTGTGAAAAGTGGTAACCTTGGAAGACGCATAATTTTTTTTTACTTGAGTAAGTGGCAGTGCCTCTCAGCGGGATGAACGACACCTTTTAAACGTACCAGCCTGAGACAATACAGTCTGAGCTTGTTATCTACATATAAGATGCCTGTCTAGTTTAAGGCACATACATGTTTGGACTAGAAAGTTATATTTGGAAGTAATGAACACAAAGGAGATAACTGACTCCACCGGGAAAAGGAGAAGAGGCTGGACTAAATATGGAATCTTGGGTAGATATTTTAAAAACAAAACATAGCCCAAAAAAAAAAAAAAAAAGCCTGAGTAGAAACAGTCAGAAACACGGGAGAGTTTAAGGAATATATTGAGTAGTTAGTGTCAAATAACACAGAGAAGTCATGGTGTAAAACATGAGCTAAAAACCACTGCTCGTTTTACAATCCCAAATCACTAATTGTTGCTTGTATGAAGAAGAACACAAGCATTTCCCCTGCAAGAAGCTATTCCGTGGTGTTGTGCAAAGATTTTACAAGACTGCAGAGCACAGTCCTATGCTCAAAGGAAGAATGCTTTTCTGTCCTGGTGACCTTACCCAACACGACGATTAAGTTTGCATAGGGAGAGACAACCTCAAACTCAAACCGCTAAGTAGACACTGTCTTGAAAGGATTTGTCTGCAGCCTGCACGATGGCTCACCAGGTAAATGGCTCACCAGGTGAAAGGTGAGAGGGCCCATCCCCAAGCCTGACAGCCTGAGTTCAGTCCCTCTAACTCACAAGGTGGAAGGAAAGGCTTCTGAAAGTCGTCCTCTGACCTCAGTGTACATGCTATGGTGTGCAAGCACACACATACACACACACACACACACACACACACCTTAAGATTTTCTGAATGTCTCTAATGTAATCAAAATTATGTTTGGTTATTGAGACAAGGATACTGATTTAATGAACACATTAAAAATAGTACACCCTCACATTTCTATTATATAATTAGGTCATTTTTTTTTTTTAGCTTAAATTGTTAGTAGTTAATTTTCAAATTTGACAGACATTCTGATGGGTAGTCATATATAAGACTTCTGTTCACCAACTGTCACATTGTCGTAACACAAAAGATGACAGACGGGCAGCTCACACCTTAAAAAGGGTTCTGTGTAGGTAACCAGCCAGTGTTTTGCTAGAGATGTCAACTCCAGATGTCGCCATGCAAAGGAGACCAGGAATCAAGTCTAATCCAATCATCCATGTTCCATTTAGATATCTTTTTTTTTTTTCAAATTTTGTTGCATTCTAGAAAGCTAGACTCCAACTTTATATGCATCCACATTTTGGGAGCAAGCACATGGCTTTATTCTTGATGACAAAAGCAGGCCACTTACATCTATTAGCGTCACGCTGTGTGCCAGCTTCTGTGCTGAACTCCTTTCACGGGCCCTCTCCTTCCACTTTCACAACAGCTATTACATTATAAATGGTTCATCCAGGGCTCGGATGAGTTAAACTGACTTGTTCAAGGTCACAAAGCTGGCAGGAGACAGAGTCAGGATTCAAACCGAGGCCACAATCTGACGTGAGAGCCCCAACTCTTAACTTCTGCTGTTGTCAAAAGCAAAGGTTCATACTAAAAAGTGTTCCCAGCATATTCCGGGGCTGTTAGCGTTCACTACCAACAGAAAGGAAAAGTTGGGGGAGGGGTGGTAGAATCCTTTTGAGACACCCAAACAGATCATGAATTCTTATTTGAACCGTTCCCCAGTTCTGCATGTGCTGTATAAACATCTTCAGGAGGGGGGTGGGAGGCACAAAGAGGAAAAGGAGCTTGGCCCTTCTGCAATTGCCTGAGGACCTCCTCAGGAGTTTTCACCTCCTGTTATCAGGCAAGCTCTGCAGACAGCACAGACACTAGATGTTTCACGCAGGCTCCCAGCTACATCTTCGCTAAAACCAATCTATCCGGCATTGCTGTTGTTTATCGCATAAAAGAAAATGCTGCTCATACAAAATAAAGATCGTCTGTCCTAGCTCTGTGAGACTCTACACTTTAGAGGTAAACGTAATCTGTTTGGGTTGAAATACAAGTACTTCCTCTTGCTGCCTCAACCAAACTATATCCACTTCCTGTATGTGAAGCCTTCACTTCTCAAGAGGCTGCAAGAAAAAGAGTAATAAAATAATCTTGTTCCCGTATGTTAAGCCTAATCCTCCCCTCTACTTGGTTCTTAAGAAAGCTGTATTGTGCATGCTCCTGCCTGCAGAGGAGAAAAGGACTTCTCCTATCTTTCTTTTCCGTCTGGTGATCTTCACACCCAGGACAAGAGAAAACTCTTCTTTTTGATCCTTTCTTCTTTCTCTTCTCCAAAATGCTACACTCCTACCAAGCCCAAGGAAAAAGTGTTGCCATCCACAACTTCGCTTTAGTAAAAAGTATTTTCCGTCATCCACTATGCACCTTTTTGTGCAATTGCTCTATTTGCAGGAGTGCACATCACATCATTCATGTTAGTGCATAAAAGAGGAGAAGAAAAAAAATCCTAACTCTAAATTTTAAAACTGCCTATAAGACCCAAA
Organism: Meriones unguiculatus; assembly: GCF_030254825.1. NCBI lineage: Eukaryota > Metazoa > Chordata > Mammalia > Rodentia > Muridae > Meriones > Meriones unguiculatus. The sequence goes on along the minus strand of NC_083355.1, from coordinate 108,324,131 downwards.
GCACCCTTACCCCTTTCACAGCCTCCTTTTATTTACCCTCTTTGCCCTCCAACGACAGCTATTACCCCATACTTTAGATGGAATTCTAAGGCACAAAACTATTAAGCTAATTGACCCAGGTCTCCCAGGTCATCAGAAGGACAGGCACAGCTCAAGTCCACATGTTTTAGCCACGTGTGTAGCTACAGTGTCCAGTTCATTTTCTACAGATGAAAACATCTACCTGTGTTTTCAAACAAGTATAAAATAGCTGTACTTGAGTCCACAAATTGCACCACACAGCCAAGCCCTGGTCTAGATTTTTTTTTCATCCTGACATTCACTGCCCAGAAAACAAGCAAAACAAAGCATCAGGCAGACATCAAAATACAACACAAAGAAGAGGGCACAGTGAGAGGACAGTGATATTCACTGGCTCAAACCTGAAATCACTTATATAATTTGCAACCCCAGAATCAAATGATAGGTGATGGGCCTTCTTAACATTCAGGGTACACTAAAGTCTTCGGGGGGGACTAATGTCCTCAAGTGGAAAACTCTGCACAGATTCTCTGTTACAGGTACTCTAAAATGAGTGCATCTGATGTTTTTGAAAGTCTCTGTAGAAACAGAATTTTACTCTGAGGGTAGCTTTGACTTTTGGAAACAAGCAAAAAAAAAAAAAAAATCACAGGGAACTTCCTTCACTCTTTAGAAAAGATGGACAATTGAAATGAGAAGGGCTTGTTAGCGTTATAGCAATTGTGAAGTGGGTATATGCTATGTCCAGAGCTGGTGAAATCTTTTACATGTTTTTCCTGATTTACTATCACAACTACACGATAGGGAGCTTCAGCTCTACAGATAAGGAAATGGAGTTTGGGGGGGGGGGTCAGTTATCTTGCCCAAGGTCAGACAGAGGCAGAACTAGCATATAAACCCAGATGTTCTGAATTTCAAAATCATTGTGAAAGCTCTGGTGGAAAGTGGACACGCACAGCTTCCACAGAAGCATCAGTCTGGGAATTGTGAGCTGTTCAGTCTTACGCGGTGGGTAAACGGCCTACCGCATTTTATCTTACCCATTCCAAATGTGGTGTGTTAGGACCACTCCAAAGAAGATTTACACGGGCTTAGTGGGGGGCAGCACTGTCAGAATCAATGTGTGCTGCTCCGGAAGAAACAAAGAATCATTTAGAAGGGTAAGTTCCAGATACGCTTGTGTGAAACACCAGCGGATTGCCTAATAAAAATGATCATTTCTTTTACAGCCAGAAGCTTAAGTTCCTGGAGCCCTCAAATGTGCTCGGGTAAACATTCAACATCAACCAGCTCATCAAGTACATACCAAGGCCTACTAGTGCGCACTGCAATAGGAGATACTAGGGAGACCATGCTGGAAATGTTCTCCGTCCACATGGAGTTACCATGTTGCTTCCAGCTGAGCACAGAATCAGTCATTATTGGTACAACCACATTCCTCCTGTGCTATTAGTTTGTGTAAGCTGCCCTACAAAGAAAGCCTGCTCTTTGGAAAAATCATTAGATCAATTAGATCATTTTCCCAGCGCCCCTTTCACTGTCTTGTAATCCCCACGCAGTGGAGGTTAGTTCTAGCATCTGTGTTACTCTTCACGAGTTAATTTCCCTTATACTGAATGCAGAATCCAGCCTGCTCCCTGCTCCCTGCCCCCCTCTCTCCCTTCTTGCCTCTTCCACCCGAAGTGGAAACTGCAGACTCAAAACTCCCCGATGGCTCCAGCACCAAGAACTGGGCATGCTCAGAAGGCCAGCCAGGCTTTGGTTGCAACTGACAGTTCCCCGCCCCTGATTTGCCGCTGCCCCCCTTCCCCCACTCCAACAAGAGATACCGAAATGTTTATCTGAAAGATACGAGGCCTCTTTTTCCTGAGAATGACCCCATTTTAATTTCATCTCGCGGGGTCTTCGGTCTGGAGAACCCCACTGCTAACCCGAGAAGACCGCATTTTTTTCAGCACCGGGGACAGCGCCGCGCTGCCTCCGCCGTCCACCCTCCCCCACCTCCTTCCACCCCCCACCCGCCACCCGCCCCAACCTCAGCCCCCACCCCCGCACCAGCACAATGCCAAGGTCTCCCAGCAGCCGCAAACGCCGCAGCTGCGATAGCTCCCAGCCGGGGGCCGGGCCGAACGCCGGGCCGGCTGCTACTTACACTGCTCCGCTTTGGTGGACATGGTGCTGTCCAGATGGAAAGGCTTTGCCCCAAAATCTGTGTCGTGTGAGCTCCCTCGCTCCGCCAGCGATGTTGCGAGGAAAAGAGCGCATACCCCCCACCCCCCACCCCCTCGCTTTCCCCCTCCCTTAGGCCCGTGTCGCTACCATTCGGACAAAACGCACATCAAATTGCAGAATTCGGTCCCGGAAGGTTAGGAAATCGCCCCCGGAGAAATGGGTGGGATTTAATGGGCGGCCAAAGGCTTCCTGTCCGTCCCCTCCTGGAGCTGCCCGCGTGGATGTGGGCGGGGAGACCGAAAGGAGAGAGCGAGCTGCGGCTCCTGGTGAAATGGGAAAATGGGCTCGACCGGGGGAGGAGTATTTCCATTCATAAGGCGCACGGAGGGGCCGGGTGTTTCCCAGAGAAAAGCCTCTTAAAGTGCCGGAGTCCCCGACCATTTGGATCTCCCCATTGGCGTTCTCCAGGCCTGTAGATCCTGCGGGCGAAGCAGCCCCCGGCGCCTCGACGCGGTGACCGGAGAGGAGCACAGGTGCGTCCCACGCGCGTCTCAGCCTCCGGGAGGAAGGGCAGGGAGGCGGATCCGGGGCGGGCTGCACACAGCCGGGCCGGAGGGCGACGACGGTGCTCCCGAGGACTGCGAGGAAGGAAATGGAGAGGTAACACTCTGCATGGCTTCCCGGCGTGCCGCGCTCCGTGCCCTCTGCCTCCCCTGGCGGATGGGCTCTCCTGCGGCTGACAGCGATGGGAGGTCCCACTGCCAGGGGGCTGTGAGAAGACTTGAGGGGGTGTGGGTTGGAGCTGGGGAAAGGAGGAGATTTCCACAGATGGTGAAGCTGGAAGGTCCATGGGAAAGGAAGAGGAGAAACTGGAGACAGGAAGGACCCAGGTGTGCTCCTTGCGACAGCCCAGCCTGGGCGCGGTAGGAAGCCCCTCTCTCTGCTGGGAAACAGAAACCAATAGAAATGGGAAGCGATCAAAAGGGCACCGTGCATATTAATAGGAAGCCTCCTGGGGAGTCCACCTCAAAGTAAAAAGGCATTGGACATAGACGAACCAAACCCAGACCCAGTCACATCGCTTACTCCTCCCAACCCTGTGTTCATCATCTGTAAAATGGGAACAATAAAATCCAGCCTGCTACTCAGAATTAATGGGCAGTCAATTAATACAATGGAGGTGAGAGTTCTTCCAATAGCGAAAACTGTGCGACTAACTGCCAGCCGTCAAAACCATTCCTCGTTCAGAACGTTCAGTTGGAAAACTGAGGGGCAGTGATCATAGCAAACTGATTTAGCAAAAGCAATAGGAACTGTAAGCTGATGAATGATTTTTAATATCAATAAAATCAATGTTTTTTTTTTCCTTCATCTCACGAAGAATGATGCGTAGGTTAAGGGAAATGATAGTAAATTCTTTGAAAAAATGTACTAAATATCCAGATCTTTGACTACTGAGAAAAGAATATTGTGAACAAATATCCAGGTACTTCAGGTTGCCAGCAAAAAGACGTCTGGGGAGCTATCCATGGTGCGGGCACAGCCCAGCTGATGAACCGCAAAGGGAGGAGGAGTGGTTTGGCTCTTGATGTGCTCATGTGACTGCATTCTTGGTAGGTAGGTTGAGCTACCTGCCCAGGCTGTTCCATTGTACACTCTCCCAAAACACAGCCCTGTCTCAAGGCAAAGATAAAGGATTTCTGCGAAGGATGGTGGTGAAGAGTTAATCTTGAGTAAATAAAATAAATGGAAGTCGTTCTGAACGAAATATGAATATAACAAACATTTCTGAGAAGACGACAAACATTTTCCGTGATTAAAGGAAGGCTCAAGGAATTATTCCGAATTTTCTGGGAAGCTTGAGGCTTTAATAGAGAAAACAGAAATTGAAATTTGAAAGAAAGAAAGAAAGAAAGAAAGAGAAAGAAAGAAAGAAAGAAAGAAAGAAAGAAAGAAAGAAAGAAAGAAAGAAAGAAAGTGGCTTGGACAAGCACAGGACAAAGGAGGAAGTGTGCCTTGGAAGTTATCCCCACCCCTGCTCTGCCTACTGTTACGACTGCTTGTCACGGAACCTCTATTTCCACACTGAGAACCAGCTGCTGCTGAGGTCATGGCCAGCCAGGTGAATCTGGATCTGGATTTCAGACCTGCTTTTTGTGGTCCTATTCAAGACCTTTCACTTTCCTAGTTCTTGATTTTCTCATCTAAAAAAAAAAAAGAAAAAAGTGACATGATAGTCATATCAAAAAGTCATTGTGAGGATTAAATGTGAGAGTCTAGAGGTGCCAAGCACACATGAAGGATAGGTGTTGTTGGCGGTACCTTCTCAGGATGCTCACAGGCCCCCAATCCGTTCAGATTGGTTCCTTTCAGAGCCTTTCAAAGTCCCAAATCATCCACATCATTGACACTGTCCCTCAGCCTTGGCTGTCACTACTGCAGGCTTCTGACTTGTGATCAGTTGGGTTAATTCACTAGCCTGCAACATCTCCATACCCAGTTTCTCTGTGCCAACACAAGGCCCAACTTACTCCTTCAGTGAGATAAATTCTTTCCTTTTCCTTGTTTCCTGCCTTCTTCCTCCTGTCCCTAACCTTTCTTGCTATCTTTTTGTCCATTTTTCTGTGCTACATAAAATGTCTTTGCTTCCTAAAACTTGCCTGTCATTATGAATGCTTCCATTTCCTCTAGGTAAATGAACAGCCAGCATATAAAGAACTTTTCCACCCTGAAAAATCTGGGTTCATCATCCTACTGAATAAGCAGTCCATGTCCCTGCCTATTGCATTGTCATACCTACCTTCTGTCCACTCCTGGCTGCAATAGATGCTTCCAAGAGTCTCAGATAATTCCCTGCTACCTAGTCACAATTATTTTATTTCTTGGGGCCAGCATTTGAAATAGCTCCCTATTCCTTTTTAAAACTCACTCTTTACTTGACTTCTGTGATAGAACGCTCTTCAAGCTCTTCAAATCTTTCTCCAGACCTTTCCCTCCTATTGTTTAGTAAATGCCTCAAACATAGGAATATAAAGGGAGGACTGAGTGTATAGCTCAGTAGAAAAGTGCTTCCCTAACACGTGTTGGGTCTTGAGTTTGGCTCTCTACCATTCAGAAAGAAAAAAAGAAAGAAAAGAAAGAGAGAAAGGAAGGAAGGAAGGAAGGAAGGAAGGAAGGAAGGAAGGAAGGAAGGAAGGAAGGAAGGGAAAGAAAGAAAGAAAGAAAGAAAGAAAGAAAGAAAGAAAGAAAGAAAGAAAGGAAGGAAGGAAGGAAGGAAGGAAGAAAGAAAGAAAGAAAGAAAGAAAGAAAGAAAGAAAGAGAAAGTTAAGCAAATAATAAAAGACTGCCATTTTAGAAATACTAAGTTTGGAAAGAGAAAAGTACATTTAAGATAAAGGAATTAAGTCAATTTAAGAACTCAAATGGTGGGGGTAGAGCAAGCCAGAAACCTTGAGTGTTATTCCTAGCACGCCCAATGGGATGGTTTGAATGAGATTTCCCTCATAGTGTTGGACAGCTGAATACATGGAGCCGAGTATGGTGCTCCTTTAGATAGCTCTAGAAGGTGTGGCCTTGTTAGAGGAAGTATGTTATTAGAGGCAGGTTTTGTGGTTTCAAAGCAACACTCCATCTGTACTTTGCTCTCTCTGCTTCCTGTTTGTGGTTCAAGATGGGAGCCTTCAGCTTAATGCTGCGCTGTGCTTTCACTCCACCACCATGGACTCTACCCCTCTGGACCCATAGCCCCAAATTAACTCTTTCTTCTAATAAGAAAAATGGTAACTAATAGCGTGAAAGCTAATATCATTACCTAGTCCATCAGATCTTAATATTTTGTTATAGTGTACCAATATTCATGTTCTAGAAATAAAATATTTTATAAGTAGTAGAAGCCCTTACAAAAATTATCATAGGGCTAGAGAGATTGCTCAGCAGGTGAGAATTTGTGCTACCATTCCAAAGGACCCACGTCTGGTTCCCAGCACCCACTTCAGGTGGCCCACAACCACCTGTTGCTCTAGGGGGGTCTAATGTCCTAGATCTTCACGAGCACCTGCACACAGATACACAACCTTCTCCCCACGTACACGTACAATTGAAATCAATCTTTTAAAAAAAAAATTCTTCCGCGCATAGATCCACAAAGATAAGATGTTTTGTGGTTGGAGAGATGGCTTAGTGGTTAGGAGCACTTGCTTCTCCTCCCACAACCACCTGTAACTCGGATTCCAGAGGGCCCCAAACACTCTTCTGGCACCTACAGGCGCTGGGTGCATGTGGTACACAGACATACATGCAGACAAAACACCTACACACAGAAGGTTGTTGTGTTTTTTTTTTAATTTTTGAAATACATATTCTTTTATTCTTGTGTCGGCATGGCCCAGGCCAGGCAGGCACTCTACCACTGAGCTATGTCCCAGCCCTACATCATAGGTAGGTAGGTAGGTAGGTAGGTAGGTAGGTAGGTAAGTTTTTTTTTTTTTCAAACAGTCTCAAGCATCTCAGCTTGGATTCTAATTCACAAAGTAGCCAAGGATGACCTTAAACTTCTGAAACCCCAGCCTCTGCCTCCTGAATATCAGGATTATAGGCATGTGATACCATATTTGGTTTATGCTTGGAATCAAACCCAGAGCTTCATGCCGATTAGGCAAACACTGTGCCAAATGAGCTACATACCTAGGCCCTATTTCCCATATTTCAGGTCTATATAATTATTATCACATTATATATATATATATATATATATTTGTAAAACTTCCTGCCTAACATTACATTTTTAGTTATTCATATCAATTGAGCACTAGTTTGCTCATACTTTGTGTGTGTGTGGCATATGTGGACGTGGTGAGGGGTGGTCAGAGGACAGCCTCTCAAGTGTCTCTCCTCTCCTTTCACCTAGAAATAAGTTCTCTCATTTGTTCACTCCTGCTTATGTCAAGCTATCTGGCTCACAAGTTTGCAGGGATTCTTCGCCCTGCCTCCTGTCTCACCAAAGGATTACAGGCGTGCTACCATAGCCAGCTTTACATGAGTTCTGGCAATTCTTTTTGTTGTTGTTGCTGTGTTTTGTTTTGTTTTCTTTTGTTTTTCAGGATAGGGCTTCCCTGTGTAACCCTGGCTATCCTGATACTCACTCTGTAAACCAAACTGGCCTCAAACTCAGAGATCTGCCTGCCTCTGCCTCTGCTTCTGCCTCCCAACTGCTGATTAAAGGGCATAACCACTGCCCAATGAGTTCTGGGAATTCTAACTCAGGTCCTTACACTTGCGTATGAGCACTTTACCTGCTAAGGAAGTACTTTACCCTAGCCCATTTATTTATTCATAGAAATACCCCACAATTAATTTACTCATGATTTTGTTGTTGTACTTTTCTATTGCAAAGAACAAAGTTTCAGTGAACATTCTGACATGTGTCCTTTTGTACACAGATAATAGTCTTCAAGAGTAAGTTCAATTTTCACTAGATGTTGTTAAATCCCTCACTGAAGTGATTGTACCAATTTAGACTCCTTCCAGGTTCCGTTTCCATTATGGCCAAATAAATGACTCTGTCAGACCTATCTTCCCACAGACAATAATTATAAACCCTGGATAAAGGACCAAACCACTCTAAAAGTATTGGAGAGATTCTCAAGAGGCATCAACACTTGGAAGAAAGAAATGACTCCAGATGCGTTTCCATTGCTTGTGGCTGAGGGATGCTAAAGACTCCAATAGCATCCTCAAAGTGTTACCTACCAGAAATAGTAAACTATATGGTTTAAAGTGACCACAGCTGCTGGAAAGTGAGGGAAGAGTTCAAGAAAAAGCCAGAGCAGAAGATGTACGAATTATGTATCTCTACCCAAAGCCCTACCTGGTTTCTGAACCACATACATGCAAGGCTATACACAAATAACAACTACCAAATGAGGAATAAAAGAGCTAAGCAAAGATTTTTTTTTTGCTCCTCAAGAGTTAGTTTGTATTTAACTCATTGAACAACTGCTTTAAAAAAAGAAGTTGACACTCCTTTTTCTTTGTCCTATCCAGCTTTTATTTTATTTTAGTATTGTTTTTGATGCTTGTTTGTTTTATAGCAAGAAAAGAAAGTATGTGGGTTTGGGTGGAAGGAAAGATGGGCAAACCTGGGAGGATTTGGGGGAGGGAATCTGTACTCAGAATATAACAGAACACAGGCTCTCTGCAACATAATAGTCACAAGATCTAGGATAAAATTCAGACTTATTTGACATATAAAGAAACAGAAAGAGCAGGTGTGGTGGCGCACTCCTGTGATCCTAACACTCAGATCCAGGCAGAGGCAGGTGGATCGCCCTGAGTTCAGGGCTAGCCTGGGCTACAGAGAAACCCCATCTTGAAGGAAGGAATGAAGGAAGGAAGGAAGGAAGGAAGGAAGGAAGGAAGGAAGGAAGGAAGGAAGGAAGGGAAAGAGAGGAAGGAAGGAAGGAAGGAAGGAAGGAAGGAAGGAAGGAAGGAGGAAGGAAGCAAGGAAGGAAGGAAGGAAGGAAGGAAAGAAGGAAGGAAGGAAGGAAGGAAGGAAAGAAAGAAAGAAAGAAAGAAAGAAAGAAAGCACACCAATAGTTCCAATGCTGAAGCAGTAGGATCCTTGAGCTCAGGAGTTTGAGTGTTTGTTTGTTTGTTTGTTTGTTTGTTTGTTGGGTCTTGTCTCCACTCTTCCTACCTAGCCCAGGCTGATGTAGAACATAGGACCCTGTGCCAACATGCCTGAGGGTGGACTGAACAGCAACAACCTATTAAGAACAGAAAGAGGATAGCAAAAGAAAGGAGGAGAGGAGACAAGAAAGAAATAGGGAAAGTTAAAAATATGACCCATTGTGTAGAAAGAAAGAGAAAAAAAAAACAGCTCAATATGGGGGACATGATTATACCCCAGAGTTAAGAGACTGAAGCAGGAGGGTTATGAATTTAAGACCTGCCTGGGCTATTACAGTACATTTGAGGCCAGCTTGACCTATATAGAAAGAGCCCTATCTCAGAAAATCAAAAAACAAACAAAAAACAAAACAGTAAACTCAAGATGATGGAGAAGTCATACTTAGCAGGCAAGAGTTCCAAATTATCTGATTCTGCTCAGTGAGATAAGAGAAGATATGATGACTGTACAAACAGAAATGTCAGCAAAGAAATAAAAACTTTTTAAGCTAGAAACTTAGAGCTTGAAAACACAGTATTTGAGGGGCCGATGAGTTGGCTCAGTGGGTTAATGTGCTTGCTTCCCAGCCTAGTGACCTGAGTTCCAGCTCCAAGACCCAAATGGCAGAAGGAGGGAACAAGTTGACTTCTGGTCACATGGCATGTGTGTGCACACATACAAAATAAATAAAAGTGAAAAAATGCAACATTTAAAATTGTAAAATTCAGTGAGATTGATGATAGAATGCAGAAAACAGATAAAATAAGTAAGTTTAAATAGGTTGAAATAAAAATCATCCAATCTGAAGAAATGAAAGGAGATAAATTAGAACAAATAAAATAAAACAAAGTGAACACAGCCTAGAGGACTGTGAGACAAGAGTGAAATCTGTACCCAGCTCCTTTTTTTTTTTTTTTTTCATCTTGCCATACAAAGTTTATCTTGATTTATTATGTGCTTAGGACAATCTGGACAAAGCAATAATAAGAACAATATAGACAGAAACCTTCCCACTACCCAAAGTTATTCAAAGGAGAGGGACAAACACAGTTATCATATTTGCAATGAAAATGTGCACCTTATCTAACTTTTGTGTATTTCAAATATTATTTTTTCTTTTTTGTTTTTTTTTTTGTTTTTTTTTAATTCTTTATTAATTACACTTTATTCACTTTGTATCTCCCCAGTGGTTCCCTCCCTCCTCCCGTCCCAACCCCTCCCTTCCTCCACCCTCTGCATGCATGCCCCTCGCCAAGTCCACTGATAGGGGAGGTCTTCTTTTCCTTTCTTCTGATCCTAGTCAATTAGGCCTCATAAGGAGTTGTAGCCAGTTTCTTTAGCGTGTTAAACGGAAAAATTAAAAACGTCGGAAAGTAGCCATGTCTGGGAAATAAAAAGTCATCTGAGCCCTGGGGCACAGGCAGGAAAAACCAAGTTCTATACATCCTGCCAGCCTGTGGTGTACAGCAAGACTCAAAAACAACAAACAAACAAATCAGCAGCCAAACAACAACAACAAGAAAAAGAAAAGACAAGGAAAACCAAGGTGATTTGTTGTGGTCACAAGAGAAGCAGGCTCACTGCTTTCCAGTCTCCACTATTTCTAACTGGAAGTACCCGTTTTCTCTCTCCACACGCCTTCAAGATCTCCTACTATCATTTTATTTGTTTGTTTGTTTGTTTGTTCGTTCGTTCAATTTTAATTCGGTGTGCTCGATTTCCATTAAATACATTTTGTTTGAGGGTTTACGTGCATAAGGCCAGGGGGCTTTTGGGAATCTCTGTACATTCCATTCTGTTGTTGTTGTTGTTGTTGTTGTTGTTTTGGTTTTGGTTTTTCAAGACAGGGTTTCTCTGTGTAGCCCTGGCTGTCCTGGACTGGCTTTGTATACCAGGCTGGCCTCAAATTCACAGATATCTGCCTGCTTCTGGCTCCCTGAGGGCTGGGATTATAGGTGTGGGCCACCATGCTTGACTTTTTTTTTTTTCTTTCCCCTATGAATTTAAAACTTCTCAATTCAAGGCCAGGGTAGAAGCTTCATCCCCTCCTGACTAACAACCATGGTACTAGAATGTACTGTGCATACAACGAGAGAAGAAAGGAAACCATTGATTATCACCCATACACTGCTGAAACCTACAGCAGTGACCTGCCTGCAAGATATACAGGTACAACGGTGGCACAATGTTATGGGAGTAATCAAACACTTTCTGATTGGATTTAAGGCCCACTCGGTGAGACGGAAAGCATAGCTGACATGCTACAATAGCCAGGAACCTGAGACTTATTATGTCATGGGCCTAAAGGGAAACGCAGTACTATTACTCTGCTAAAGGAACATGACAATAAAATGATCCTTAATGACATAATGCTCTGCCCATAGATCCGTGCCCAGGAAACAGTGTCTTTCAGACACAGCAGGACTGATAGACATGTGGACTCACAGAGACTGTGACAGCGTGCAAAGGGCCCTCATAGGTTCAAGCCAGACAGGGACCCAGCACTGTGAGGGGGTAGTAAGCATGGAGTCTAACCTCAAACCAAGAAGGTATCTGCAGTTGAATCAGTTTTCTCTGATGTGTGTATCAACCACACTTCGGGGCAGGCCCCACGCCCAGGAGTAGTCGGCCAATGCAAAACAAACTCAGTGATAGTTTTGTGGAGTTTTGTTTCATGGTGCTTTGTTTGAGCATTTCTTTTTCCTTATTGTTCTTTTGTCTGTTTTGATTTTTTCACTTTTGTGGGTTTGTTCTGTTTCTTGATTTTGTTTTGTTTTGTTTGTTTGTTTGTTTGTTTTGTCTTTATTTCTTGGCTTTGGGGGATGAGATTGCTTTTTTTTAAGAAAGAAAAAGACATAAAGTTGGGTGGGTAGGGAGGTTTGAAGGATCTAGGAAGAATGGGGGAATGAAAACATGCCAATATCTATTGTATGAGAAAAAAAAATTTTCAATTAAAAAAATCACTAAAAAAATGCTCAAAACCAGTCAGCAATATTTATATGAGGGGATTGGGATTATGGCTTAATCGGTAAATCACTCACCATGCTATCACAAGGACCTGAAACAGGGTCTCACTAAGTTATCTAGAACTGGCCTTCAACCTGTGATGGTCTTGCCTCAACTTCCCAGGTTCCTGGACTGCAGACATCTTTTATAATGTGCTGAGGAAATGTTTCCTATACTTAGCTAATGATGGAAAGTTATTTTTAATAAAGAACATATCGAGCAGATAGACTGGAGAGTCCCCGTGTGCACTCTCCGTGCCCCCCAAACATTAGCATACGTGCACACGCATACACACACACTCCTGCACAGATACACAAGCATGCACACATGCAGACACACAAGCACACTGATACACACACATAAACGCACTAAAACACGAATGCACACACAGAGACTTTATTCCAAACTGCATTTGTTGCAATTGATGAACCAATTCAGCACATTCACGGAAATCCGTTGTCCAAAGCTTCGGCGTGTGTTGTAGAATTCGAGAGATGAGTCAGTAACGCACTGTTCATTTCTACCGTAATGGGCTTTTTTTATTTCTAGCGTTTTCTTTAGGTGGTGTTTCAGCTCTCTGCTTGTATTACCCATTTGCCCTTCATGTAGTCCACTTTCTCAGCAGATCCCTTAGCACGGTAATCATACTCATTTTAAATCAAATCATTATTCAATGTAGTCATCCTAAGATGCGTTTGCATCCAGTGCTTGCTTTGCCTTTCAACCTGTGTCGCTTCTTTCCCTCTAGCATGCTGACCTGCTTCAAAATGCGAACAGTGTCCGCTAGAGATCTGTATGTTAGAGTCTTCATCCCCAGGGTGACACTCCTCGGACATACCTTTAACTTTTAGAAGGAGGACCTTGTAAGGAGGCCCTTAGGTCACTGAAGGTATGTCCCCAAAGATGAGCATGGGGTCTAGTTTTGTGGTCTCTCTGTTTCACGGCTCACAAGTAACTGATTTACTCTGACAAGAACTCCCTTCCATTGTTACCCAGGGTCCTCACCAGAGGTCCAAATCACTGTGCTGCCCAATCTTAGGAGACTCGTGGAGCTAAATGAACTAACCTTTGTGCTAACTGCCTCAGGGATTTGGTTGCAGTAACCCACTTCTACTGACTACGATACACGCCTTGCAATTTTTTTGTCGAGTGCCAGGCCGAATGTATTAGGTAATAGGAAGTGAAGCAAACAGCATTTCGAGTAAGGGTTTGCGTTTACTTAGATAGGAGTTAGACTGTGTTTAATGTTGACTGGGGCTGTGAGTGTCAGGTTTCCGTTTCCTTTAGCGTCGTTCGTTGTCTCCCTTGTCATCTAGATTTCTTTAGAAATTCCTGAAATAGATTGTCTTGCCTCTCTCGCTTATAATCCAGTTAATGTACTGGGTCAGGTATTCTGTGGGAGAAGCAGGCTGTAGTCCTGTGACTAAATCTCTGTGTTTTTAATGGATTCCTTTTTTACTGTAACCTACAGAAGCCTATCTTAGCCCTCACCTTACCCCACACACAACCATCCTGTAAGGTAGAAAGTCTGGCGTAAGCTCCAACTGTCTGGTGTCCTGTCCCACAGCTTGGACAAGGTTTGAATAAACCCATTACCCTGAGACAAAGCCTTCATTGTGGAGAATATACAATCCGGGTTGGATCCTCAAGTGCTCCATCTTATTCCCTGGCAGAAGCAGAAGGTTTTTGTTTTGATTTGGTTTTTGGTTTTTGGTTTTTGTTTGTTTGGTTTTTTGTTTTTTGTTTTGTTTTTTTTTTTCAGATCTTCATCACGAGAACCCCTTAGAGCCTCCAGCGCTGTGGTCCTCAACCTTCCTCGTGCTGCGACCCCTTTAATACAGTCCCTCATGCTGTGGTGATCCCCCAACTATAATGTCCTGTTGCTAACTTCATAACTGTAATTTTGTCCTGCATCATAATATAACTCTCTGATATTCAGGATATCTGACATGCAACCTCCAAATGGGGTCTTGTCCCACAGGCTGAGAACCATCGCTCTAGAGGTAAAACCCATTAACGCGAGCCCCGCCAAGCCTGTCCCCGCCAAGCCTGTCCCTGCCAAGAGCTTCTGCATATCAAGGTAGTCTACTCTCCACTGCCACAGTCCACCGGTAACCAGGAAAGTGCTTCATGCATTACTAAATCAATGTAGTGAGAGTCTCTGTGCTCACCTGTTTATCCGGGATTTGTGTGTTGCTTTTTTGGTGGTGTTGTGTGTGCGTGTGTGTGTGTGTGTGTGTGTGTGTGTGTGTGTATAGGTTGAATTTTATTCCCCCCAAATACATGTTCACCCAGAACATCACCGTAAGAGCATATTTGGAAATACAATCTTTGCAGATGCAATCAAGTTAGGGCCATAATGGGTTGGGAAGGCTGTAAGGGACACACAGACCAGAAGGGAAATCGGGTGGAGGTGGAGGCAGAGATTACAGGAATGCCACGGTGACTGGAAGCCCTGGAAATAAGCCCGAAGCAGCAAAGAGTCTTCCCCAGAGCATCTGAAGAAGCACGGCTTCCTCATGCTATCGTTAAGCACTCCGGTGTCTGGCATTTCCTAACAGCATCTCTGAAAAACTGAAACAGGCAGTTTGTACTCTGGCCTCAATTCTCTGGGAAATCTAGGAAGACACAGTGAGCCTCAGTGTTTTCTCTTACTGTGAGGGCAGAAGCGTCAGCTTCCGCTCTGTAGAGAAGGGAAACCAGAAGTCTATGCTGAGTTGTTTTTGCATTTGTGTTTTTTGAACTGAGATGTTGCTGAGCTGAGCTGACTAGCCTTCAGCATTTGAGCTCAAACTGTCCTCCTAACTCAACCTCAAATAGCTAAATCTGCAAGTAAGCCCCCAACTTGTACTGAGTTTAAAAAAATCATCTGTGAAGTAGGCTATAATGTCTTCCATCTGCTAATGAGGTATATTATATTAATAGATTTCCTAAAGGATCATCACATTCTAGGAATAAATTTGATCCTATCTTTCTTTAATACTTCTGAACAGACTTGATAATTGTTTTCTAGAATCTTTGCACCTGTCATGAAAAGTGCCCTGGTTAATAATTTTCTCGTCTAGTTATAGCATTAGATGACAGTTGTCTGAACAAAAAAAGAAGGATAAGTTAGTTTCTTTGTCTAAACTTGTTTACATCAAATTTGGGTTATCTGTTCTCTGATGGCTCAGGGTAGGATGAGCCTGCAACTGTCTCCAAAGAGTATTAAAAGTCTACTGTCCCTCTGTCTTGGACCAACAAGACAGTGGGTCACCTTAGGACAGTGGTTCTCAAACTTCCTAATGCTGTGACCCCTCATGCTGTGGTGACCCCAGACCATAAATTTAGGTCATTGCTACTTCATAACTGTGATTTTGCTAATGTTATGAGTTGTAATGTAGTTGCTCGTATGCAGCCTCGGGGGTGGGGGGTCCTGACCCACAGGTTGAGAACCACTGTAGGATCTGATGACCCTCTGCTGTGCGGCAGTGGAAGCAGGAATGAGGAAATCACTCTTCTCTCATTCGTGTCTAGTGTCTCCAGCTGAACACGACAGTTCTTAATTACTCATAACAAGTGTGCTTACAGCTACATATTTACTTGTCAGTGTCTCAGATAAAATTCATTGTCGTTTGTTTTCCAAATCATTTTGTAACTAATGTTCTGACGTCCTCTTTTTAAAAAAGAGAGTTAGTTTTGGTTTGGGTTTTGATTCTTTGTTTGGTTGGTTGGTGGGTTGGTTTGGTTTGGTTTTGTGGTCCTAGAACTTGAACCCAGGACTGGTTCAGTGTTAGCCTGTGTCCTAACTCAATGACACAAACCCAGCCCAGTTGACTTAAAGCAGGCATCAGATGCCCTGGAGCTGAAGTTGGGAACCAAATTGCTCCTCTAGAAAAGTAGAAAACATCCTAACCACTGAGCTTCCCTTTGGCCTCTGCTGGGGTTTGGCATACTTATCTGTTTACCCCACTTTGGTTATGATTTCTGTTCATTTTTCCATGTAATTCTGCTCATTTTGTTATCTATAGATAAGTAAGAACATGTTTGTAAATTAAAGATTATATTGCTCAGTGAAAACATGTCTAATCATTACATCTTCGTGGTGACTTTTCTTCTTAATCTGCTGCATCTTTATTCTTCCTTTCAAACAATTTTTCCCTGAATTCTACTTTGTGTGATATAGCAGCCTTTCTGAGCCAATGTTTTGAACCATATTTGTTTTGTGTGTCGTTTTCCTCTCTTTATTATTACTAAGTCTGTGTGGTTTTGAGTCTGTCTCTTTTAATCAGCAAAATAGTTGAGGCTTGTTTCTACTTAGACTGATAATTTTCCTCAGTAATAGGTTGACTCTTTTTTTGTGCTTATTCTGATAGACTCGGCTTGTGCTTACCTTCTTATTTTGCATAGTCTTCATTGTTCCTTTCCTTTTTTTCTATTATTCTGTAATTGTGCTTTTAATATTCAAAGCTTATTCATAATGTCCCTTTCCTTCCCCTGATTTGAAAGGTTTCGATTCTGTTTCTTGTCTTTTACTGATTGTTTTGATTTTTTAAATAAAATTTCAACTATGAGTCTTTCTAGCAAACTGCAATATTTATAACTTCCTCTTAACTAAATACAAATACCTATCTTGTTAAGTAGCGTTTCAGTTTGCCTGTGCAAACAAAACTCACTGATGATTTGGTCAACAGTTTTATCAGCCACTGCATTCGCAATTATTTCTTGCCCACATACCTCCCTTTGATGCACCTTCACTTCTTTCATAAAAGACATAAGGAGGCTGGAGAGATGGCAGAGAGGAGAGGGCACCTGCCACCAAACTGGACAACTTGAGGTCCATCATCAAACCCCACCTGATGAAAGGAGATAACCGACACATACTGTTACCTCTGATCTCCACACACATGCACATGCACACACATGTGAACACATGTAATTAAACATTTTAAAAATAACAATGACAAAAGGCACAGGACTACATAACTTGGACTTTTGAATCTGAAAGTGTTTCTTGTTCTCTTTCTGGTATTTAGTTGGTTGTGAATTCTAGCTCAAAAACATTTTTTCTTCAATACTTTCTTTTTTGTTTTCTAGAATATTTTATTGGTGAGAAGTTTGCTCTCACTCTGCCTTATTTCAAACCAAACAAAAACAACATAGTAGCCAAGCATGGTACCACAAGCCTTTAATCCCAGCACTCAGGAGGCAGAGGCAGGCAGATCTCTGTGAGTTCAAGGCCAGCCTGGTCTACATAGTGAGTTCCAGAACAGCCAGAGCTACATAATAAGACCCTGTCTCAAAATAATAATAACAACAACAATAATAATAATTTTAAAAAACATTTTCCCCTTTAGTCATTTTAAAACTCTGTATGGATATTTTCTGCACATTTAATAATGTGTGTTTTCTTATTGACTTACTTTATTTTTCTCAGTACTGAGAGTACATTTTCTGTCATCTGAGGATTCAGAAAATGTTTCAACTCTAGGAAAACGTTTGCCATTTTTGCTTGTATTTTTCTTCTCTGCCATCTCCTTCCTTTTCTTATTCTAGAGCTCCCATCTATACTTCAGGCCCTCTTATTTTGTTGGTGTGTCTTAACGCTTGCTCATAGTCCTCATCTTTTTACCCCTCATAATGCATACTAAGTAAATGCCTCAAAATTCATTCTCTCTTTCTCCCTCTTCTCTCTGTAGTGGAAATTTTGGTTTCTTTAAAAACTTAGTTATGTTATTTGAACAGGTTTTTGTTTTAATCCCAAGTGTGGGATATAGAGCTGCTTTTAGTTTATCGGCAGCTGGTAACAGCTGCATGTAGCACGGAGAGGGCCGTGGTCTTTGCCAGCTGGAGACAGTTTAACTTGGAGGACTCTGAGAGGATATAAATACCAGAGCCAAGAGAGAAGAACGCTTCAAAGAGACAGTCGGAGAAAGAAGAAGGCGGCTTGTCATCCTGCTGCTACGTTGGCTGTATTTACTGTTACTGGGTTGCTGGAATGCTAGATATCCTGACCACTGAGATTGGTATTGCCCCAAAGAACCCAAAGACCCTAATAAGCCAGAGATAGTAAAGAGAACTCTCCCTCATTCCCCACTAACCTTCCTACCAAGTGTTGGGGTGGGGATGTTGATGGAAGGGAGGTAGAGGAATAAGAAACACCGTTAACATAGGAAATGAAAAGTATGCCAACACCTCTCCTCACTCCTCTTTCCCAACTTCCTTCTCTCTCTCTCCTTTCATTCCTCTTTTCTCTTCTTCTCCTCCTTCTTCCTCCCAACTTCCTCTCTTTCTCAGGGTGGAGAGGACTTAACACACGCTAGATAAATGCTTTGCCACAGAGCCACATTTATCTCCAAATTCACTGGTTCTTTTAGTGTACAATCTGTTGTTCATCTCAGGAATTTAATTTCCCATTTCAATGATGTAAATATTTTATTTTCACATCCTAATTAAATCTTTCATATTTACCTGTTCCCATTGCATATCTGCTTCTTTTCATTCATGGCATTTGTTACTTTTTATGAATTTTACTCCTACATTCAGTACAAGCATATTTGCTTGAGGGTCTTTGCCAGTTTCAACCACAGAAGAAAAAATAATAATTTTATTTGTAGTGAATTCACATTCTCTTGGGGTGTTCTGTTTTGTTTTATTTGCTTTCATTTCTTATCATTAAATTAGTTTGTGTAATTTGGGCTTAGATATCTCTTGTGTGAGGAGTTTTGTTTTTATTTGTTTTCTTCCCTTCTATTCTTCAAAGTTCACTTTCCCTGTTGAATATTTTCTGGTTTATCTCTTTGTCTCCACCTGGCTCCCTACATAGCCTGGTCAAGACTAGGTGTTGTACTGGGAAAGGAGAGCATTAAACAGAGACTGTCATTAAACAGAATAGAGTCACAGGTCATGAAACAGAAGAGGAGTAGTGGTAAACTTTATAGGGCACATGAAAGACCCTGGGTCCTATCCTCAGCACTGCAAAAATAAATTAAGTAAATGGATTTTATTTTTGAGATAGGCTCTCACTGTGTAGCCCTGGCTGGCCTGGAACTCACTAGGTAGACCAGGCTGATTTGGAACTCACAAACATCCACTCACCTCTGCCTTCTGGGTGATGGGATTTGAGCTATGTGCCACCAGACCCAATCAGAAAAATAGAATTTAGCTATTAAGCTATCTGATTCAACTGAGTCTTAAAGCATTATCTACGTCTTTCTAACTTCTTAGATTATAGCGTGTTCTAAATGACATACATTCCGCAGAAGAACCCCCAATTCATTAGGACCCTTTTCTTTTTCTTATTAATTTAATCTAATTAATTTAAGTAGACGTTTGTTTCTGGGGAGGGCGTCTTTATTTTATTTTGTGTATATGGGTATTTTGCCTGCGTGTGTGTATGTGCACCGTATGCGTGCCTGTTGACTGGAGGTCAGAAGAGGGCATGGGATCCCCTGGAACTGTAGTCACAGACAGTTGTGAGCCACCACGCGGGTTCTGAGAATTGAACCTGGGTCCTCTGACAGAACAAAAAGTACTCAGTCGTGTTTTCCTCTCAGCGCTCTGGGTCTAGAACTCCATGAATGGGCATGCTACCATTATTTGACAAGCGGCATTTGCTCTAGTTTAGGTTTGAAACATCTCCCAGAGTCACACATATTCAAGGACTGTTCCATCCCACTGCACCACAGAGACATGGGCATCCTTTAAGTCAGTAGTTCTCGACCTTCTTAATGTTGCAACCCTCAAATACAGTCCCTCATGTTGTGGTGACCCTCAACCACAAAATTATTTCACCGCTACTTCATAACTGCAATTTTGCTACTGTTGTGAGTAGTAATGTAAGCATCTCTGCTTTCTGATGGTCCCTGGGGGGTCATGACCCACACGTTGAGAACCACTGCTTTAAGAGGTAGACTCTAGAGCCAGGACTTTAAGTCAACTGGGGCATGTCCTTGAATGGAACAGTAGGACACCGGCTCCTCCCTCTTTCTCGCATCAGCTTCCAGTCCATGAAGGAAATGTCTTCAACTCCAGTTGTTTTTCAGTTCCGGGAAGCAAATGCAGGACCTCTCACATGTTAGGTGCTATGCCACTGAGCTGCGTTCCCAGTGCAGAGGTGGGGGAGGGGGCAGGGCTTTTGCTCCATCACATGCTCACAGCCTGCTGTGCTGCCTCCAGCTGCAGTCCTTAAAGCCATGTCATCTTTTGCTCCACCATAGACTGAAATCCCCCCCACCCCCGTCAGCCCAAAACAAACCTTTCCGATTGACAAGCTGATTATCTCAGGAATATGTTACAGTGCAGGAAAGCTGACTAATACTGTTATCTATTTCTTCATTTTCTGCCCCCTACTTTCAAAAGAATGAGCTGTTTCTCAAAGCTTTGCCTTTGGGCCCTGGCCTTTTCTGTATTGTCTCACCATCATTTGGATAGCTCATCTACTCCTATGAATAGATTACAGCTGGCAGGGTAAAGATTTTCAGTTCTTTTCATTCTGGTCTCTCAAGGTTCAAGCTTATATTCTTTTTTAAAATTTATTTTTATTAATCACAGTTTATTCACTTTGTATCCCTCCTGTAGCTCCCTCCCTACTCCCCTCCCAATCCCATCCTCCCTCTTCCCCACCTCTTCCCCCAGTCCACTGATAAGGGAGGTCCTCCTCCCCTTCCCTCTGATCCTAGTCTATCAGGTTTCATCAGAGGTGGCTGCATTGTCTTCCTCTGTGGCCTGGTAAGGCTGCTCCCCCTCCTCAGGGGGAGGTGATCAAAGAGCAGGCCAATCAGTTCCTGTCAGAGACAGTGCCTGTCCCCATTACTATGGAGGCTACTTGGACACTGAACTGCCATAGGCTACCTCTGTACAGGGGTTCCAGGCCATCTTCATGAGTGGTCCTTGGCTGGAGTATCAGTCTCAGAAAAGACCTCTGTGCCCAAAGTTTTTGGATCTGTTGCTCTCCTTGTGGAGCTCCTGTCCTCCCCAGGTCTTACTATCTCCCCCTTCTTTCATAAGATTCCCTGCACTCTGCCCAAAATTTGTCTTTGAGTCTCAGCATCTGCCTCGATATCCTGCGGGGTAGAGGCCCTCTGTGGTAGGCTCCTGTCCTATTCCCTGTTCTCTCTCCTTCGATGTCCATCCTCTTTGCCTTTCTGAATGGGGGTTGAGCATCTTAGCCAAAGTCCTCCTTCCTGATTAGCTCCCTTAGGTGTACAGATTTTAGTATGTTTATCCTATATTTTATGTCTAATATCCACTTATGAGTGAGTATATACCCTGTGAGTCTTTCTGCTTCTGGGATACCTCATTCAGGATGATCTTTTTATTCTTAACTGCTTGAGAGATTTTTTTTTAATAGAGAGATACCCCATCAGTACCTTCAGCTGAGCATGCATAAGCCATGCTTTATTTTCCTAACTCTGCACAGTTTTCTTTCTCATCATGAGACCCTCAGTCTCGGTCACCGTTGCTCAGACTTGAAACACCAGTGTTGTCTTCTTTCCCTTCACACGTACAATCTGATTGAGATTCATGTGTTGGCATTTGTTTCAGAACCACCCCAAATCCATGTCCTTCTGTCCACATTTCTTTGTGTAATATTCATCCATTTCTTCTTGATCTCATGTCAGAATCAATGAAATACCTTCCTTAGGAGCTCCCAGATGGCCCTCTCACTCCTCTTTAGTCAATTCTTCGTGCTGCTCCCAGCATGGTTTAATCATTTGAAAGCTGTGTGTGCCGAAGGATCTGGTATCTTATTGCTACTTCTTCAAGTTTATCCTGTGCTTCCTCATCACTCGGCCTTTATTCTATCACTCCCTTCCCTATGTATCTACCCTAAATATCTACTTCAGCCAGGAGACCCTCTCCAATCAAATTTCTCCTTTGCCTCAACTCCCAAAATTCTCTGCCTAAACTCCATATATAGTACTTGTCTGCCACCTTATTCCATGTTTATTTATCTAAGCCAGTTTCTTGGACATAGTGATATACACTTGTAATCTGGGGGTGGGGAAGGCTGATTAGCAAGCTCTGGGCCAATTAATGACATCTCCTGAAGAACTGCAACTGAAATTGGCCCTGACTTTCACATGAATGTATATATACTTGCATTAGTAGCACACATGTACATTCTCACAAACATGTATCACATACTCAGGTGCACGCGTGCACACACAGGCACACACACAGTTTAATCACTGAGTGATTAAACACAGTCCTGTTTAATCACTGAGTCCTGGACTCACTGAAGACGCAGTCAACCCTATTGCATACAACAGGTCCTACTCCCCACTCTGTGAGGAACATTTCTAGACACAGATATTTAACCACAAGACGGTATACATTCTTAAAAAAAAATTAAATACAGAATATCTGCAATGCAAAGGAATTCCCCAACCATTGCTTTAACAGTAAACTCAATTTGTGATGAATTTCATTTTCACGACAATAAAAGAACCGATTTAAACCCCAAACCTCTTATATCTACAAAGTAAGCTAATGACATCATTATCACAAAAGGTCTGATGTGAAAAATAAATTAAATCTACCTATTAAAGTGCGTAGCATGGTACTGGGCATATATTAAAGGTATAATAAAATACACTTTTTTTCCACTTCAAAAATAGTAAGAGAAAAACAGATAGAAGAAATACCACATAGAATTAGCCAATCTTGCAATCGTCTTGAATAGTGCCCGAGATTCATGTCGCTTCTACTTCACCCCCTTGTGACCGTACACCATTCTGTTCTAGAAATTTTTCCACTTTAGGATTTTTTTTTTTATTCTCAAATAACATTTCATGGAGAAACTTGATTATGTCTGAAGTGTAATCCCCGGTTGACCCCGACACAAACCCTTCATTTCACATTCATTTCTACCCTCATGTCAGTGGGTACATGGAGCAATTCTTTGACGACTTGCCTGTTAAGACATAGCTATTGTTCAAAGGGCAGTTTCCTTCTTGGGTGCAAAACTTTCTAGTTACTGTGGCTGGAAGCGACCTCTCTCTCCTAAAGCTCCTCAGGAAAGTCCTAAATGCTTCACTGTGGTTTGATTATCCTGGTGAAACTTTTATAAGCATCTGCCCCACACTGCCCCACAGACACAAAGTGGACATTGGATAAATAAATCTGGTCTGTGTCGCTACTCATCTTCTCCATCCTGAAACAGTCTCCTGGACCTAATTATGTGTTTGTGTTCCACACTTGTTAACCCTGGAAAGTTTTTGAGGAGCACGGGGCACGCTATTATTATTATTATATTTTATTATTTTATTCTGATATGCTGAGTAAAATGACCACTTAGGGAGCAATCATGCACATACTAAATTAATTAATTAATGTAAAAAAGGAAGAAAGACGTGAGGAAGAAGAAAGAAAGGGAGTCTTATTTCCTATGTGAATCATGGAAAACTATAAACTCTCTTCTCAATAAAATATTAATGGAAGACATCAAATGCAAGGACAGTCCTGTGTGATCACTGAGTCCTGGACTCACTGAAGACACAGTCAACTCCACTGCATACAACAGGTCCTGCTTCCCATTCCATGAGGAACATTTCTAGACACGTATTTAACTGCAAGACCACATACATTTAAAAAAAAAAAGCATAAAATATTTTAGTCTCCGACTCTCAAAGTTCCCCATTATAACTTTTAATTTTATATGTTAATTTTCACAACCATATCTTTTTGTTATGCAGCTGAATCACATGTGGCAACTTTTTGTATTCTCTTATGTTTTTCCTCATTCATTTTTTTCTATATTTCAAAAGTTTTTATTTCATTTTTGAGATTATAATATAGTCACATTGTTTTCCCCTTATCTCCCATCCCTCCAAACCTTCCCATATACCCATCCTTGCTCTCTTTCAAACTCATGGTCTTTTAAAAAATTATTTGTTGTTATGCGTATATGTATACACATATACATTCCTAAATGTGATCTACTCAGTCTATAATAATGTTACTCGTTTGTATGTTTTCAGGGGTGACTGTTCAGTATTGGAAAAGCAATTGGTGTTTTCTATTTCTCCCACTCTCAGCATTCCTTAGTTGACTATAGTGGCTTGTGTAGGGTTGAGATCACATGGTCTTTCTTAGTCCACTTTAGCACGTATATCGTTGTCACCCTTGTTCAGCTCATGCTTACGTCTCACAGCAAACTCCCTGATCCTCCGACTCTTGAAATATTTCCACCCTTTCTCTTGCAATGTTCCCTGAGCCTTAGGTGCGGGAATTGGGTTGTGGATGTAGCCACTGGGACTGGGCTCTCCAGCTGCATTTTGATTGGTTGTGGTCTTCTGCAATGGTCTCCCATCTGCTGCAAGAAGAAGTTCCCTTGATGAGGGATGAGAACTACACTTGTCTGTGGGCATAAGGAAAATATTCAGAATGTGGTTGAGGATTATGCTTTTTTGGTAAAGTAGCTATTGTAGTTATTGTAGGTTCTCCTCGGATATCTACGAGTCCTTTAGCCCTGGGTAGTTGGCTAGATTTCTAATATCGGACATACTTTCCCTTTTGTTGAGTTGGTCTTAACTTCAGTTAGAGAACTGTGGGTTACCACCAAGATATGCCTGCTGCTACTGCATTCTTAGGGCTATTGTGCCCCATGGGCCATTGTTGTGGTTCAAAGGTGTCTCAGCTAGTAGGACTGTTGGTTGCTTCTCACCTTTGGGAGTTTGTATGGCACCTTTTGGTACAATGAGAGCTAATACTTAGGGAGGAGACATTCATGTCTGTTCCAGCTCAGGGCCCCTTAGACCCTGTGTCTGAAGTACATGCTATCTTTTTTTTTGTTTTTAAGTATAACTTCCATTTTATTTGTCCAGAGTGTTTTTTTTTTCTCTGTCCTTCTATCACCAAAGCCTTTTATCTTTATGTGGCTTTGGAGGAGGTAGTGGTGCATCACCAGCAGGTCTAAATTGTGGTGGGGATGTTCAGTCCTTCTGGCTTTCTGACCACTTTGCTGTGAATGGTGCAGCTCGACAGAGTTTGGGAAGCACATAAACATCGAAGACACTTGCTTCAGATATGTCCCTGATAGCAGCAGCCTCTACAATGTTCTGAATGAGTGTACTGTAGGTAAAACATGAAAGTACAACGTAATGAATTGTGATTAATCAAGCTAATAACATGTACCCACACCCAGGTCAAGAAACAGAACATGACACCACTACTACAAAAGCCTTGAACTCACTCTTCTTTCTCCGTCAGAACTTCCTACCTCCCTCTCAGCAGTTACAAATCTGACTGTGAGGGTAATTGCTTTCATTGCTCGCTTTATACAAATGAAATCTTAAAAGAACAGAAGATCAAGGAAAATTTATTAGTCACTCGACTACATCTGAGCATATGGCCAATATCATTTCTAGAAGAATTTTCTCAATTATTTTTATGTGCTTACTAATGTTCCAAACTGCTTCTCTGGCCTCTATCAATGCTCAGGTGGGATTTATTGCACACCCTTGAAGCCGGTCACCAAAGGTAACATAGCAGGCAGGACTCGGATCTTCATTTCTTCGAGGATGTACTATGTGTAACCCCCAAGATCTGAGCAATCATTCCTCAAAAACCAATACTTCAAGAAGATTATGCAGTCTGTTCTGTAGAAGAGGCTTCATAGGAAACGGCTGGCACAGGTGAAAAATGACGTTGAAAATGGAGTTGTCAGGAAACTCCCATGGCTGAAGACGGAAAAATAATTCTCTAGCTTTTTGAGTAGCACCCTTGTCACTAGCGTACACACACACTCACCCACCCACACACACGAAGACTGACATTCATTGTGCAAGTGCTGAGAAAAAGGAAGGGAAAATTCAGCTTGAAACACAATACACACTGTCATCGTTTGAATGAGATATGCTCCTTATTGACTCAGGGGTTTGGAGATTTGGACCCAGTTCTTGGTTCTATTTACAAAGATGTAAGTGGTGCAGCTTTGCTAAAGGAAGTAGCTGACTAGGAGTAAGATTTGAGAACTTAAAGCCTTGTTCTCCTTCCATATCTTCTCTCTGCTTCGTTCTTGTAGTTGAGGATGTAAGCCTTCAGGTTCCTGTTCCTGACTCAACGCCTGCTCCTTGTTGCTATGCTTCCTCACCATGGTGAACTCTTAGCCCTCTAGAACCGTAAATCTAGATAAACTCTTCCTTCAGTAAGTTACCTTGGTCATAGTATTTTATCACAGCAGCAAATTAGTAACTAATACAGAAGTTGGTATCAGGAGTGGGATATTGCTGTACGTGCAGTCATAAACCTGACCTTGCTGTTCTGTGGTAGAATATGAAAGACTTTGAAACGTTGATGAGATAAATGGTTGAATGCTATAAGCAGCATTTCTTCCAGCTGGAGCCTGTAAGGCAGGAGTGCCATCTTCTGCCTTTTTCCCTGAGAACTTGCCAGAGGCTAATTAAAAGGTGATGGACTGTGGTGGTTTGAACCAAAACTCCCCCCCATAAGCCTCAGATGCTTAACTACTTGACCCCCAGTTGCTGGCTCTGGTTGGCTTTACTGGAGTGAGTATGTCACCGGAGGTGGGCTTTGGGACTTTTAAAAATTTGAACCATTTTAAGTTTATAATGCTTTGTGTTTGCATTTCAAGAGTAAGACCTTGGCTTTCTATTTCATCCGAAATGTTTGATTCTCATCACCATGACTCCCTGCCATTATGAACTCTTAACCCTCAAAAACCATAAGCCCAAGTAAACATTTTTTTAATAAGTTGCCTTAGTCGCAGTGTTTTATCACAGCTACACAAAAATAAATAATACATGGATTAATTTCTTTGGTAGAGAAAATGTCAAAACAGCATAACTGTTTTCTGTGCTGTGGTTGTCATTGATAATGCTTCTTCAGGTCTACAATGAAAAGAACAAGTAATCAAAAAGAAAATTTTAAAACATACAAATTAGAGAGTAAGGGAGAATTAGGAAATTCAATGTTAGAGCCAAAGAATGTGCTAGAAGAGAAGGTATAATCATGAAGGAGATTTACACCATTGAGAAGAGGACTGGTATGTATTAGAACAAAGGAAAGTGTGGCCTTAGGGCAAGACCCCACTCTGCTAAGCTTCCAATTTGTGAAAATAAAATGCTTATAGAGTTTCTGTTCCTAAAAAGCAACAACAAGTAGAAGCTGTTGCTAATGCAATATGAAAGGATGAGGGTCCATCTCAAACTGGTACCCAAACATGGTAGTGTTGTTCTCAAGATACTGGCTTTAAAGACATATAAAGTGCAAGAGTAAATGAGTCATAGACTAATCCTCCTTGGTTTCAGAGAGCTGTGGGGGCCAACCAGAATACGGCAGGAGAACCCTGCCTGAAGGCCCTAATAGCTCAAGAGGCTGTGAGATGCCGCTGTGTAAGCCTGGGTTACAATGGAGACTCCAAGACATTAAAGATGCCAGAGCCATGAGGCATCTAACACGGAGAGCTGCATACAAGCTGTGAAGCCATCTCATGAGAGAGACGTATGTTGCAGGAAAGTTAGAGGGGCAGAGCTATCGAAAACCTTTGAAACTACAGTCTCAGACATCAGGCATGTACAGGATTTGGTGTTTGCTCTGGTAAGTTTCAGTCTTACTTTGGTTCGGTATTTTCTTATTCTGTCCCCAGTCCTCTCTTTTGGAATGGTGATGTATGTTCTATGTCACTGTATGTAGGAGTATGAATTTTGCTCTTTGATTTTACAGAAGGTTACAATTAAGAGATTGTTCTTGAGTCTCAGAAAAGACTTTGGATTTTTAAAGTTTTGGAGACTGTGAAAGACTATGGGGCCTTTTGAAGTAGTAAATGCATTTTTCATGATGATATGGGCATGAGCTTGTGGGAGCCCAGACAATGCAATGTTATAATTTGACTGAGAGATGCCTTCTATAGGCTTGGGGGCTTCAATACTTGGTCACAATTAATGGTGCCATTTGGGAGGTTTAGGAGGAGTGGCTTTGTCAGAGGAAATATGTGATTGGAGGTAGGATAGGCTTTGAGAGCTTAAAGATTTGTGTAATTCCACGTTTACTTTCTCTGCTTCATGTTTGCAGGTCAAGATGTGTGCTCTCAGCTTCTGCTCTAACTGCCGTGTCTGCTGCTTGCTGCAATGCTTCCCAGCTACAACAGACTCTCATCCCTCTGGAACTGTAACAGAATAAACCCTCCTTTCTATACGTTGCCTTGGTTCTGGCGTGTTATTACAGTGTCTTAGTTACGGTTTCTGTTGCTGTGAATAAACTCCAAGACCACGGCAACTCTTATAAGGAAACATTTAATTGCAATTGTCTTACAGTTCAGAGGTTTAGTCCATTATCATCATGGCAGGAAGCATGATGCCATGTAGGCAGACATGATGCTAGAGAGGTAGCTGAGAGTTCTACATCCAGATTGACAGGCAGCAGGAAGAGAATGAGACACTGGGCCTGGCTTGAACATCCGAGACCTCAAACCTCCTCCCCTCCCTGCCCAGTGACACACTTCCACCAACAAGGCCACACCTACTTCAACAAGGCCACACCTCCTAACAGTGTCACTCCCTATGAGCCTGTGGGAGCCATTTTCATTCAGAACACCACACACAGCAATAGAATGGTAACTAACATAGTTGAGTGCATAGCTAAATATTACTATTCATACGTTTGCTTTCTCTTTAACCTCAACACATCATACTATACTACTTTCAAATGACTGCCAACTTATCCCTCCATCAGTACTTCTTCACCTCCTTGGCCCTAGTAGACATTGCAGCCTTTTTAACTTAATTTGTTCAGATAATTGTGTAGGAGGTTCTCATTTAATTTGCAATTTGCCAATTATGAGTAAATTGAGCCTATTTCTCAGGATTATTTTATACTTGGAGTCCTTTCCTGTGAAGTTGCTATTCAACTCTTTAACTATCTTGATTAATTGTCTTTTTTTCCTTTTCAATCTGCAGGAGTAGTTTCTGCCATCCAGTTATAAGCTCTGTCAGTTTTCTATGTTGCAGGCATCATATAGGACTATTCTCCAAGCCAAAGTGCCACCACCTTCATGAGTTCAGCTATGACTACTTGCAAAAGATCATCACAGCTTGGCTTGTTGATTGTTGACCTTCCCTCATAAAAGGTGGGAAGGAGATCATAAAGGACCCTCATCCAAGGGTCCTCACCCAACTACTCCCTCCAACCAGCTGTATGCAGTTCTGTACTAATTTCATGTTGCTCAGGCAGGTAACAGTATAGGCTGGGAAGGACTATGGATAGGATCCCATGCACACAGTCATTATCCATGTTGGTTGAAGACTTTCCAGTGTTGCTCCTTTAAGACCTTCTACACCCACACTCATAACCTCTTACCCATTGGTCTTGAAGTAAGCCTGATGAACTCATTGGTTCTTCAAGGTGAATTTGATCCTAGTAAGAGGCATAGAACCTATTTTATATCTCCCCCAGGGAGATAACTTCAGCAACAGAAGGTATTTGTGTCACTTTGCAGCCTACCTTTGCATTCTCGTAAGTCCATCCCTGGCTTGATGAAACAGAGGCCTTAGTGCACTTATTTTTTGTTTGTCTGGGACATGGTGTGGTGTTTTGAATGGCCCCCAAAGGTACATATATTTGAATGCTTGTTCTGTAGTTGTTAGAACTGTCTGAGAAGGATTAGAAGGCATGGCCTTGTTAGAAGTGTGTCACTGAGGATTGGCTTGGAAGCTTCAAAAGCCCACATCATTCCCAGTAAGCCACTTTCTCTCTGTCTTGTGGTTGTTGTCTCAAGATGTAAGATCTCAACTACTGCTCCAGGACCATGCTTGCCTCTGTCTGCTGCCATACTCTTCACATGGACTCAACTACCCTCTGGAAATGTCAGTATCAAATCAAATCCTTTCTTTCATAAGTTACCTTGGTCATGGTGTTTTGTCATGGAAGTAGAGACACAGGGTCTCCTGTAACTCGAGCTGGCCTCAGACATACTATGTAGCTGCGGGTGACCTTGAACATCTGATCTTCCTGCCTCTGCTTCCCAAATATTTAGATTGCAGAGGTGAGCCAACATTACCAGGTTCTTTTCCTTTCTTACATAATATATTACTTTTGTGAAGTGATTTATTTTGGCTCACAGTCTAAAGTGATATAGTCCATCTGGCAAGGAAGGCATGATGGCTAGGACCAAAAGCAATATACATATTCAACATAATCTCTATTAAAATTCAATAACGTTCTTCAATTCATATAACACAAAAGACCTAGGCTAACCAACGTCATCTAAGTAGAAAGAGCAAGCCTAACAGTAACAGTCCCTGATCTCAAACTACACTAGACCAACAATAACAGAAATTGTATGACAATGCAACAAACACAAACATGTAGTTAATAGAAAAGAATAAAGGGCTGCAAGTGAGTAAACCCACATTGTGACAGCCAAAAGTATTGGAAAAAGGTGTACTCAATAAATGGTCCAGAGGGCCTTGTATGTGCACGTGATAAAAAAAAAAAAAACAAGCCTGTACCTCTCCTCTGGTACAAAAATAGACTCAAAATGAATGGAAATACTCATGTAAGACATGAACTTTAGCAATAAGGGAAAATATAATCAAAATACTTCAAGATATAGGCTTTTCCAAAAAGAACCCCAGAAATTCAGGAAATAATCTTTAAATTTCACAAGTTGGATTTCATAAAACAAAAAGTCTTCTGCACAGCAAAGGAAACAGCCGAGTGAAGGGATGCCTTACAGCATGGGAGAAAGTCTTTGCCAACTCTACATCTGGCAGGATGCCAATATCTGAAATATATACTGGGCTGCAAAAATTAAAGGTACAAAGCCAGGTGTGGTGGTACATATCTTTAATCCCAGCACTTGGGAGGCAGAAGAAGGCAGATCTTTGGGACTTTGAGACAAGACTGAATGCTCTACATAAGAGAGTTCCAGGCCAACCACAGTGAGACTCTGTCTTGAAAAAATTACACACACACATACACACACACACAAAAAAAAAAAAAAATTACCACTAATAAATGGGCTAAAGAAATAAAGAGGTCTCGAAAGAAGAAGTACAGGGACTATCATCCCTGAATCTATATACATAAACATAATGCTAAATGGACTCAGTAGGTTGTATGTATGTATGTATGTATGTATGTGTATACTTACTTATCTATATATGTATAACAATAATAATTAAAAAAGAGGTCATGACTATTGGAGGGGGAAATATGGGACAAACTGAGGGGGTGGAAATGATATAGATGATATAGAACTTCATGTATGAAGTTCTCAAAAAAATTTTAAAGAAGAAATACAAATAGGCAAGAAATATATCCAAAAAATATCCATGAAAAGGCCTGGGGAGATGGCCCAGTGGTTAAGAGCACGTGATGCTCTTCTAGAAGACCCAGCTTGGAGCCTCAGCACCTACGTTAGGCAGCTCACAACCACCTGTAACCCCACTTCCAGGCTACGGAACACCCCTCATGGAAATGCAAATCAAAACTGTTAACCTCCATCAGAATGGCTATCATCGCAAAGCAATCACCAACAAGTGTTGGCCAGGATTAGTAGGAAGAGGAAGCTTTATATACACTGGTAGTGTTAAAAAATGGTTTAGGAGACCATTGCCCCCAGGGGCGAGACGTGCTCCATGCCAATTGACTAACTCCATGTTTTCCTCCACTTTTGAAAGTCATTTAAGGTTCTTAAATTATTTTTTCCCTTTTTTTTTTAAATTTTTCATCAATTACACTTTATTCATTCTGCATCCCCCCATAAGCCCCTCCCTCCTCCCCTCCCAATCCCACCCTCCCTCCTCCCTCTGCTTGCATGCCACTCCCCAAGTCCACTAATAGGGGAGGTTCTCCTCTCCTTTCTGATCTTAGTCTGTCAGTTCACATCAAAAGTGGCTGCATTGTCCTCTACTATGGCCTGGTAAGGCTGCTCCCCCCCAGAGGGAGGTGATCAAAGAGCAGGCCAATCAGATTATGTCAGAGGCAGTCCCTCTTCACATTACTATGTAACCCAATTAGACCCTGAACTGCCCTGGGCTACATCTGTGCAGGGGTTCTGGGTTGTAAATTCTACCAGAGTGGACGCAGGACTAGCCACAGGATTATCATCATGGATTGCTGCAGCCATGAATCATCTGAAGGAATGGGCGGGCATGGGAGCGTTAGCAGGCCTTCTGGTGTTGGTCTCCTTGGTTTGCCTGCGGTATATATGCAAGATTAGAGTCTCACAACAGTGTGATGCAGCCATGATCATTCAGGCCTTTACAGCCATTGAAGCAGGACATTCTCCCCAAGCATGGTTGGATACCATAAAAAGCTAAAATGTTACGCTCAGGATGCGAGGCTAAGCACTGCACTCAGGGTCAGCCGCTTTGGACCCAGAGAAGAGCATGTCTGGTTGCATGCAGGTTGATGCCCCAGGTCCCGCCTCTGAGAAAAAGGTATCAGACGGGTCTGATGCTCTTTGGGTGGATGACACCTAAATGAACATCGGTACAAAGTCCCAATTTATTTCTAATATCAGAGATAAGACCTCTACTCTTGCCTGATGCGTCTAAAACAAAAAGGGGGAACTTTAGAGAGCTGCGGAATGCTATGCCTTAAAGATGGAGCTGGTTTCCGCCATCCACCTTCCCGATGGTGAGTGCTCTCTGTCACGAACAATTCCACATTTGGCTAAGGCTGAGGATCTGGCTTGCTTCCATGTATGTGGACCTATCTGCATTGCCCACGTGGCACGCCTGGGTTGGCTACCCAGAGGCTATTTAAGCTGTGGGCTGGCTTTCCCCAGGGTCCGAGGATTGTTCAAGGTTCCTGAATAAACTGCATTGAAAAAAAAAATGGTTTAGACATTGTGGAACCCAATAGAAAGGTACCAAGGAAAAATCAATACTAAATTGTCATTATCCATTCATCCACTAATGATCCACTAATCTAGGCTGGTTTCATTTCCTAGCTGCTGTGAGAAGAATAGTAACAAGCCTGGAAATGCAGGGATCTCCACCATGGGATATAGAGGCCTGTGGCTGTTATAGCTTAGCCAAATGGTCTTGGGGTTTGAATTTAGATTATGAGAGGATGTGATGAATTTGTGACATGGACATGGGAACATCCATGTTGATATCTCTTAAGAAGGGAATTTGGGGAGGTCCTCTTCCCCTTCCCTCTGACTTGGGGAGGGTCATGGGAGGGGATGAGGAAGGGATGGTGGGATTGTGAGGGGAAGGGGGCTACAGCTGGGATACAAAGTGAATAAACTGTAATTTATTTAAAAAATAAATTTAAAAAAAGAAGGGAATTTGGAATGCCGACAAATGTGGGAAAGAACACAGGAATGTCTGGCCTTCCTTGATTTCTAGGAAATAGGGAAGATGATGCTCCTATGCATCAGATGTTTTTCTGGAGAAAAATAACATTGTTGTACTTACAGAATATTGAATGTGTTGACCTGAACAAGATCTGTATAATGACAACAATCAGCACTTACACACATAGGGGAAATTTCACATGGCCTCATTCCTAGATGAAGAGTTAAAACTAATGACTGCTGAGGGAGGGAGAATCAATCTTCTACAGGGATAAGGCCCCGATAGTCTATCCAATCCCAATTGGTCATCCCTAAATATAAGAGCAACACTAAATGGCCTCAATAGGTTTCCAGAGCCTATGGGGTATGGGGTAGGGGGATAGTCTGTCCGCATATATGAATGGCGGTTATTATACTTTACGTTGCGTTGCTATGATAAATACCTTGACTTAGGAAGCAAGCACATAGCCCTTGCTCCCCTGCCTTTGCCCACCAGAGGCGGTCACCTAGCCTGACAGCCTGGCTAAACTTCTTTTCCCCTTTTATGGTCATGTCTGGCAGCACCTGAGATTCCTTTTCATGCAAATGAGGCATCCCCAGCATCCTAGCCCTGGCCAATAATGCACACTCAGCCCACAAAGGTTTAAGGAGCTTTTGGTTCCCCCAATTAAATGAGCTGTTATACTGAAGCTGTCCCTGAGAGTTTGTTTCTCACTGTCCTCACAGCCCCCTAACGGATCTTTCACACCGTTCCTGTTTCTGCCTCTTGCTTCCCCCTCCTCTCATTCACCCCTCTCAGGATCCATCAGTTTCGACTGGTGGCCGATTGGGGCTGTGATGGTCAGGGAAGCAGAGCCTGAATAGCAACAGATTATGGTCCATCATAGATGGAAGCCAAGGAAATAAAGTACAGACTGTGGTGGAACACTACTTACTGGCTTGCTCTTCCTGGCTGCTCAGCTGACCTTCTTATATAACCCAGGCTGACTCCACTAGGAATCATGCGCTGTCCATGAAAGGCTGGTCCCTCCTACCTCAATTAGCAATCTTAAAAATACCTCACAGGCTTGGACATAGGCAAGTCTGAGGGAGCCAATTCCTCAACTGAAGTTCCCTCTTCCTATGTATGTCAAGTTGACAACTAAAGCTAATTGTGATGTGGTGTGTATGTGTGTGTGTGTGTGTGTGTAACAATAATACTTATAGACAAATAAGTCATGAACTTGAGAGGGAATAAGGGAACACAGGAGGAACTAGAGTGGAGAGATGGAGAGATGTAGAGATGGAAATGATGAAAATACAGTATTTGTGTGAAGTTCTCAAAATATTTTTAAAAATAAGAAAAGAAACAAAATTTTCTTCTGCTTGTTAGAGTTTCAAGTATCCACAAAGTAAGTATTTAATGGATTTTTCAGGGTGGGTAGGAACTGTAGCTAGGAAAATGATCCATTTTGTTCAATTCCGAAATGTACCAGATGAGGGGTATTAGAAATGTCTGCAGCATGAATGATAATATTTGGACTTCGGGTCATGAGCATTTTAACATTTGTGGCCAACTTCAGGGAACCCCATGACTCAGCAACCTCAGAGAAGTGTGCTAACCTCGTTTAAAGTGCACTGTCCATATTTAGCAAATCCTGCTTAATTAGGTGATGGCGCTGGGGCAGGAGTTATCTATGCCTTACATAAATTTATTTTCAACAATCACCAATTTATACATCTATGCATATATTGTCTGTCTGTCTGTTTGAGACATGGCCTCACTCTATAGCCCTGCCTAGCATGGAAACAGACAAGGCTAACCTCAAACTCAGAGAGATCCACTGCCTTCCAAGGGCCGGAATTAAAGGTACACGCCGCTACACCTAGCTAAGTATACACACTTCTTTAGGAAACTAACTACAAAGGTAAATTCTAGCTAGTTCAAACAAAAAATGTTAATAAAGGTTCTACCTCAGAAAATGATAACATCCCAGACAGTCACATACAGGAACCCAGGCACAGGATAGGCTGGAAAGTGGTTCTAGACACAAAGACGAGAATACGCATGCACATGCACGGCAGTGACCATTCATGAGTGCCCGCTCTTCTGCTCCACAGCTGGCTGACTCTGCTGCACTCCTTTGCCCCTCCTATCTTGGACTCAACTGCTTTCCTGTGGTGCCTTCTCTAAGACTGGCTTTTATAGTTGGGCACGGTTGCACATGCCTGTAATCCCAGCACTCAGGGAGGCAGAAGCAGGGGGATCTCTGTGAGTTTGAGGCCAGCCTCATCTACAAGGTGAGTCCAGGACAGCCAGGGCTACACAGAGAAACCCTGTCTTGAAAAACAAAAAACAAACAAACAAACAAAAAAGACTGGCTTTTATGTGCTCTCTTGTAGTCTCTCCAACTTGCAGATTCATTCTGGCTTTTGAATCTTACCACCAGCTCTGTTATTTTGTGCTACCACGTATCTAAATTCTCATTTCTAAGAAAAGGAAAAATGAATGCCTATTAACTGTCCTGGTTCATCTTTGGTCGTATTTGAAAAACTCCTACTCTGATCAACTATATCCAAGTTATAGAATGGGTTACAGGACTGAAAGCATATGCTCACTGTCCCCTGTACCTCTGGTGGGGTAGCTTCTGCTACAAAGGACATAGTAATCAGGGATACTAGACAAGAAAAAAGGAAACAAAGCTGCCCTCTGCAGTCATGTCCCCAAGACACTCGCTCAGGCATGTGATTATCAGGACTATATTACAGTTCTCCGAGACAGATAGCATGATCAGTGATCAGCAATACCCTGATAGCAGGAAATCTTTACAGAGTAAGAAGGTAGATTTCAAGCATGATCATGGAAAATCCCCAAGCTGCTTCTAACTCATGTTCAAGCATTGGCCTCCCATTGCTATTCATAATAAACCACCGCTAGCCTTCCAAGTCAGTGATAAAGATCGTAGTCCGCTTATAACTAACTGCGGGGGTAAAGGTGAAGCAATCACAAGGGCTTTAAACTGGCCACAAAGCAAAAGGGTAAGTGGGTGGCAGTAAATAGTTAAAGCCTCTTTCCTGGCCCAAAGCTAAAAGGTAAGCTGCAGGCAATAAATGCTGTTAATTGTTCTTGCCTGTACATAACGGTCCTGGCAGGATAAAGATAGAAAAAGAGAATCTTTGGTCATCAGACTATTAAGACACTGGACCCCAAAGAATCTGGACTTTTCCAGAAATCTGCTGGGGAAAATAGACCATTGAAGCCCTGGTGACAGCCAGAGGAGGGACTTGTCCCCCAGAAGTAGACTTCACACAGCTCTGACAAATATGGGCATTTTTCACAACTTGGCCAGGAGGGCCTAGATGCCCTTTGTTTAAATGTCAACTTCATGTCAGCACCTCAAAGATGGATTTGGGGGGAATCACTGTACCTCTTCCTTTGTTATTCTTTTTAATGCAGCAATGAAGCAAACCTTCTTTCTATGTTCTTTATTTTCACTTACCCTTGTAGTCTGTGCACGACAGACAGGTGGCTAAGCCTGCTAGGGCTACCAGAGCCCAGGCTTGGACCCTAAAAACTCTGGTATCACCACCACGAAACTAAAACGCAAATGGATGACAATAAATCCATTTAGCTATTATTGCTTCCTCCCTTAAATGTGTCTGTCCTTAGTTTTGCACCAGGTAATATTAAGGTTAAATGTTTCCTTCTCAATGGGCACACAGGTGTGGAGCATTGCTTCTGTGCCCAAGGTTCATGTCACCTCAGGCCAATCACACCATTAAGTAAAAAAATCACAAGGAACATATGCCGTGGGCATCCTGCTCTTTATTTCACAATATGCCTGCCTTATCCTCCAAGCTCTATCCTATTGTTATTAAAATATCTATCTTTATCATTCTCCTCGCTTATTCTCCTTTTCCAGGAAGCTTCTGAGATTTCCACCTTTCCTCCTCTGTTTGTTTTCTCTCTAGCGTCAACAAATTGTCCATTTGGCAGCACCAATTCTCAGCAGGAAGTCAGTGCCAAGTCTCTGAGGACATTTGTTTCTACCTTTCCCCACGGGATGAGGCCTCGAAGGGCTGTGACGTGTCTGCTAGCAAGCATTGGTACAGAAGCCAAAGGCATCTGGAGACAAGTTTTGGGCCTAAGCACAGCGTTAAGCAGGCACACGATCAGCTGTGGTCCACCCATCATTTTCATACAGGGTGAATTTCTGCTAATTTCCAATGAATGAACAAATGCTATGTCTAGACATGTGATTATTACTACAGGTATTTTTCAAACGTTTAAACTGTTTACAAATTAAAATGTATTTCATTGATGCTAACAAGTAACTACATCCCAAGTGACGGGGATCCCCTTTCTGATATCTTGAAACTTCCATGTAAGCTAGTGTTGCTCCCAGCATAAGCAAAAATTGAATGGAGTTGTTCCTGTGGGTTTTCATGCTGAAGGGTACTCTGGCAGACAATACCTAAGTGACCATCATTAAGACAAGACTTATTAGAACAAGAAAAATGGGGCTGTCCCTTTCCCAAACCACCCTGTCTTCCGCTAGAAGCTCCAACAATTCCTGCTACAGGATTCAAAAGCATCTTAAGATATGGAATTGAAAGACTGACAGTTGTGCTCTGTGGAAATAATTTTCCCTTTATATAAAACAATATAAGGTACAGTCCACTGAGCATTCAGCACATCTCACATAATCACCATGTTGTCTGTTAAAGATAAAAATCAACTGGTTTTCAAAGCTTCCTCCCTGCACCATTTAGTGGCTCTCGGTGGAGTTCTTCTCATATGCACTATCTGAACCAAGAGTTATTTCTTGTGTAAACGAACTTTGGTAAATTTATCTAAAAATACACTTTAACCATATATGTCTACACAGCACACACAGCTACATATGTATATATATTTATGAGTTGCAGATATATAAATATATAGATATATAAGTATGTAATTGGTATTTTGAGAATCTTCTTTCTTCCAAACACCAGGTCTATGCCACTCTGGCATGCATTCAAAATGAGCAACATGCATTTTCTTAAGACTGAGAAAAGAAAAAAAAAAACTTATACATCAGATATAGCACATTAGAAAAAAAAATTAGCTAGGTGGTACTGGCCACTATGTCTTTAATCCCAGAAGAAGCAGGTGGATCTCTGTGAGTTTGAGGCTAGCTTGGTCCACAGAGGGAGTTCCCGGACAGCCAGGGCTACATGTGAAACCCTGTCTCAAAACAAACAAACAAACCGTTAAATATATACTAGTTAGTTCTTTTCTTATCCCAAATCTGTCTACCTCAAAGCCTCTTCTCCAGATACACATTAAGCTTCAGGTTATCTACTGCTATATAGTGATCAGTAGCTTAATCTTACTGAGTTAACGCATTTTCCCTTAACTCACAATTGTATTGTTGGAGAATTTGGGCTGAACCCACTGAACTGGGTGATTTACTGTTCTGTAGGGCCTCTCCCAGTGTTGCCTGACCACCCAGCTAGCAGATGGACGGTCTGGAGGGCCCACGATGGCATTATCAACATGTCTGGCACCTTGGCTCAGCAGTCTGGAAAGAGTGTGCGTATAAATAGTGCCTCGGGATGGCTTCCAGATAGTTGGACTTCCTGCATGGCATCTCAGAGCCGCAGGATGATCAAAAAGATGGCACCCTGAAGCTACCAGTCTCCTAAGGCTTATGCCAAGAAACCAACAGAGTATTGCTTCTGTCATGTAAACTCGTCAAAGTTACACACACACACACACACACAAGTCTATGCAGACTCAAGGAGATATAAACCCCACCTCAGTGAGAGGACT
The DNA here is from genome assembly GCF_030254825.1 of Meriones unguiculatus. Taxonomy (NCBI): domain Eukaryota; kingdom Metazoa; phylum Chordata; class Mammalia; order Rodentia; family Muridae; genus Meriones; species Meriones unguiculatus. The sequence continues at coordinate 108,285,215 of NC_083355.1, read as the reverse complement.
GTCAAAGGATTTGTGTATATCTATACTCTGCCGCATGAAGTACTAGAAATGTACATTTTGAATGTGTTTGATAAATAAGGAAATCAATGAGTTTCTGCCTAGTTTGTGATATTGGCCTTGAAAAGAGACAGAGGAATGACTCTGAAATAGGGAGGGAACACTCATTATAAGTAAGACTATGTAGGTCACAGAAATCACAGGCACATTCAGATGAAGAGGTAAAAGGAGGAAATAAAGTACTCTGATACAATAATATCTAGTTAGAAGAATCAAAAGAAAAATTGAGGCTGGCCCAACACTACAAAGAAACTTATTGGACAGACAGGCTTATAGAAATTATTTTTCTCTTTGCATATGTGTCTATGATGTTTGTGCATGTAAACACTCGCACACGTCTGTGAGAGTACATGTTCACCTGTGTACACATAGATGGGGAGGCCTAAATGTTGGCACCTGGGGTCTTCATCAGTCTCTCCCCTCTTCATTTATTGAGGCAGGGTCTCGCTTGAACCTAGGGCTTGCCAATCTCAGCTGGTCCAGCTAGCCAGCTTGCCCTAGGAATTCCCCTGTCACTGTCGCCCAAGTCTTGGGACTACAGAGGCACAGCACACCAGGCTCTGAATTCTTGTAAAATAGTGGTGGCCTTTGCACAGGTTGTATTTCCTATTGTATGTTTGTGCTATTCCTTGTTACAAAGCATACAATAGATAACCTCCCTCATAGCTTCCTGGCATTATTATTATTATTTAAAAAAAAAATACCTGGGCAATTGTGGTCCTCCCTTCCCCTGGGGGTCATTGGCCACTGGTCATGAGGACAAAGGGAGCAGAAGCAACAGAAGGGGTTTGGATGGCTGTGAGGACAATGGACAAGACTTCCAGGAGTCAGCTTCAGAGAGGCAGCTCATTTTATTGTCTCAGGGGCAAGGTATATAAGGGCTCTTAGGGTTACAGGCGGGAAGGACTGATTGGTCATAAGGTTCCTAATTATCATACAGGCAGGAAGGGCTGGTTTCTCATAACAGTACCAATTATCATATGGGCAGGGAAAAGGAGCAGGACTCCTGTGCTAAGTCATTTAGCAGGAGTCTCTGTGCATGGTCATCCTCCAAGCAAGGATGTACCTGGAGATGCTCTCCAGGTGAGGTCAGGCAGAGAACAGTAAGCCCCGCTGAGAAAGGGTGTGCTACATTTTACCCTTAGCTTAGAGAGCTGTCTGGACATGGTGGACTGTGACCTTAACAGCAGGGTCTTCCAAAAGGCAGACTGGCATATGCCCTTAATCACAGCAATCAGGAGGCAGGACAGACAGATCTCTGAGTTTAAGGCCAGCCTGAGTGAGTTCCAGAACAGAAACACACCGAGAAACCCTGTCTCAAAAAAAAAAAAAGTGTGTGCACACACAATAATCCTGTTTTAATTCTGGAAATTCCCTTACTATTTACCACAAACGACAACAGAGACTTTTTTTTCAAGTACTTGATTTACATTTTATTCCTGAGAATTGACCAAAACTAGATTGTCTTTGACTCATGGGAATGTATCTTATTCTTTTCTTTCTGTTGGTTGTTGTTTGTTTAAAGGAACAAGGTCTTGTTCAGGCTGGCCTCAAATTCCCAGGCTCAGCAAGCTCTTGCCAGAGCCTTCTAAATAATTAGAAGCACATGCCACCATGCCCAGATTAGCTCATTTCTTCATTTTGGACCTTAAATGTGTTTTTATTTTGAAATTTTCTTTTTTTCTTTTTTCTCCTTTTGGATTTTTGAGACAGGGTTTCTCTTTGTAGCCTTGGCTGGCCTGGACTTGCTTTGTAGACCAGGCTGGCCTCAAATTCCCAGGCTCAGCAAGCTCTTGTCAGAGCCTTCTAAATAATTAGAAGCACATGCCACCATGCCCAGATTAGCTCATTTCTTCATTTTGGACCTTAAATGTGTTTTTATTTTGAAATTTTCTTTTTTTCTTTTTTCTCCTTTTGGATTTTTGAGACAGGGTTTCTCTTTGTAGCCTTGGCTGGCCTGGACTTGCTTTGTAGACCAGGCTGGCCTCAAACTCACAGAGATCAGCCTGTCTCTGCCACCCTGAGTGCTGGGATTACAGGTGTGTGCGAGGGCACCCAGCTGAAAACATTTTCTGTATTAACACTTGTAGTAAAAACGCAGATTCTTTTTCTTGAATTTTAAATGCAAACGCCGAGATAGTAGGTTCGAAGGAGCTGAGTATGGCATTTTAGAAGGACCACCCACTAAAATGACAAATGAAGAAAGGTAACAGCAGGATAAAGCACAGATGGAACATCTGTGCACTGCTAATAGCAAACACCATGGTTCTGGCCTGCTGGGGAAGCACTTGGGAAGCTCCATCTAGGGTAACCTACCAGGGATCTCACACTCCTGAAGACAAATCAACAAACTTTCTATCAAAGGATCAGACAGGAAATACGATCAGCTTGTGAGTCCCGCCGATGCGACTTCTCAGCTCTGTCATTGCAGCATGAAGGCCACAATAGACAATTTTTGAATGAATGACATGCATTTCAGGACAATTTTGCTGATGAAAACAGTCGATTTTTAAAAAAGGACAATTAAAAGGCTAATTTTGATTCCCGGGCCTGGAGAAATTAAAATGTACATGTACACGAAGACCAGTATGTAAATTTTTACAACAGCTTTTTTTTTATCTTGATAGATTTTTTTTTTTTTTTACCTATATCTTTTTGTGTGTGTGTGGTGTTTTTCGAGACAGGGTTTCTCTGTGTAGACCAGGCTGTCCTCAAACTCACAGAGATCTGCCTTTCTCTCCCTCGAGTGCTGGGATTACAGGTGTGTGCCAGCTTTTTACCTGAATCTTATGGGGGATCCTATGTGTGGTTTTTGAGGGATGTAGGGACACACGTGAGTATATGAAACCGGATGGCAACAGCAAGTATGTACCTTAGTCACTTTCCACCTCAGCTTTTGAGACAGGGCCACTCTCCCACCAGAACTCATGGATACAGCTTAAATTGGTTGACAATCCTCCCCATGCTCCTTCCAAAAACTGGGATAACCAGCATGGATTGTGGGGAATCTCAGAGTTGGCTCAAAACACCCCAAGACCAAGTTCTCAGCATAAATGAGATTTATTTCCCCCAGAGGGACAAAGGGTAAGGAATAAGAGATAAAGACTGGAGATAGAGGACAAGGGAGAAGAAGAAGGGAACAAAAGAGAGGGGGTAGAGATATTTGTACCAGAAGGGAACTGGACAAAGGACTGTCTTTGGATAGAGAGGAGACAGTTGTGGTCCACAGGCAAATGGCAGTTTGTAAAGGGTAATTTCCATGTTAGGGTGAAGTGTTTGATTTTAACTGGGCAAGTTAATTAGGGCAGCCAAAGGGGGCTTTTGATTGCTGGACTTCAGTACTTTGATAGCTAGACTTGGTAGCCAGCCTCAGGAGAGGAAGTAGCAAAATAAGGGAATAGACCTTGATGGCTAGCTTTAGGAGTGTAATGTAACAGTTTTCAGCAAGGCAGAGGGAGTGGAGTAGAAGGGCAAAGCCAGCCAGAGCCACGTTTGCCATGCTTGAGTCCCTCCTTGAGCCACTGTGCCCAGCTTTCAATGGGACTGCTAGGAATCCCATCTCAGGTCCTCATTAAATTCAACCTTCCTATACCTTTTTTGTTTTATTCAAACCCTGAACAGATTGGATAATGTCCACCCACATTGCTGAGAGCCATCTGTTTTACTTGGTCCACCAATTCTAATGCTAACCATTCCCCCCAAATACTCTTAGACATACCCAAAATAGCATCTAACCAAATGTCTGAGCATCTCTTAACCAAGCAAGTGACAGCCATCTTCCCAAAACTTCACAGTTTGGGGTTTTAGAATTAGATATGTGATACAGTTTGAGTTATCTCTTGCAGCCCACAATTAGAAGGATTATTAGCTGGGTTTTCTTGGCTCAGGACTGAAGGCTTCGGCTTCTGGTCAGCTGGTGGAAAATGTGCAAATGCCTCTGGTGAGAGGATAAAATTACCTTCTTAGCAAGGATGATTTCGGTTGTAGCATGTCCAACAGTCAATCACGATAGCATTCTGGCTGCAAGTGGCGTTAATCTAGAAGCTGCTTATTCCATTTCTGAATTCTCTTGAGCGCTCCTAAGCTGACGAAACTACCTTTCAAAAGGCACACCAAGTTATGTTGGGTACAAGATGTCGCTGAGGCAAGAGTCTCATCGTGTCCACATGGAGCTCTGATCCCATCATCTTTCTTCCCACACCCTTCAGGACAACCTCTTTCTCATCAACAGTTGACTTTCCAGGTTTCTCATACCCAAATTCTCTGGCAGCCTAAAAGACTGAGTGTGACCCAACTCAGGAACTTCATGACAATTTCAATTTCAAAGCCAAGGAAGTAGGTCTGTGGAAAGCACTTATCTCTCTGTCTCTTTCTCTGTGTGTGTGTGTCTCTCTCTCTTTCTCTTGGTGTTTTTGAGACAGGGTTTTCCTGTGTAGCCTTGGCTGTCCTAGACTTGCTTTGTAGACCAGGTTAGGCTTGAACACACAGATCCACCTGCCTCCACCCCCCTGAGTGCTGGAATTACAGGCGTGCACCACTACACCCAGCCTCACTCATCTATTCTCTAAGGGACTTGATTCTTCTGGTGAAACACCAGACCACGTCCTGACTACAAAGAAGTGGGAAGAGATGAGCACATCCTCTGGAGATTTCTATTGTGGCTTCTTCTCAAAACCAAATTCGAAGAGGCACACAGTGATCATGGGGGTTGAGATCTCCCAAGAGGTTTGGGAGTTCAAGAGGGACACTAAAAAGGATGGTCCTCTGGGATAAGAGACTTATTAAAGATTTATTAATGCCATGGAGAGACAGCATGGCAGGGTAATATGAAGAGGGCTCAGGCCCACAAAGCAGAGTAGGGGTTCCTTCTCAAAAGTATCAAAAAACAGGAAAGTTTTTTTTGCCATATAACTGGTAATTAGTCCAGGGCACCTGCTTATAGTCAGGCTGTCTCTGCTTCCTGGGCCACGGGAGAAGGAGGAGGGGGTTGAGGATGAGGGTCAAAGTCTGGTAGCTTGGAGCCTGTAAATTTCCTTTGGGAAAGCGCAGATCAAGGTGCCTGCCATTCTCCTGGAATCCGGGCACCTGCGGAGTCTGTTAGAGGGTAACAGATTCGTAGACAGGCTCTCTGTAGGGTGTCCATCTGTCCCTGTAGCAGCAATGATCACAGAATCAAATATGAAGGTGGAGGTTGAGGGAGCTGCAGATGGGTCTGATCTGAGCAGCATCTGCTCTGGGATCTAACATTTATTTCCTGGAGTCTGGGTACCTGGGGCGCCTGTTAGAGGATTACAGACTCACAGACAGGCTCTTGGTGGGGGGCCAGGGGGCATGGCAGGGACCACTTGCCATTTCTTTCACAGGAGCTGCGAGGATGGAGAAAGGGGCTGCTGCAGGTGGTGCCAATCTGAGCAGCCCCCGCCCTAGAACCTAATGGGGTGATTGCCTAATGCCAGCTGCAGCCGTGTCCCAGCCCCATGGTGCCCCCTGGCTTCAGAAATGGTCCATGGTACCAGAGCACATAATAGATTGTCTAGGCAAATATGGTGGCCTTGTCTGCAGTGGGAGCCTGACCATGTCCAGGGAGCATCCCATAAACACCAGGGACATGCCACAAAAGCCACCAACATGCGCCTTCTTTAAGAGGGCTGATTGCTTTGGGGATCCTTTGTCATGGAAGCAGCATAAGGCAGTTGGTTACAAGTGTCTACATAGTCAGGGAGAAAAAGAAACGCTAGTGCTCAGCACACTTCCTCTTATATTACTTTGGATTCAGTCCAGGACCATGGACCATGGACCATGAGATGATACTGCCCACATTCAGAGTGAATTTTCCCTTCTCATTTTAATCTCTCTGAAAACACCATTAACACACATGCCCAGAAATGGATCTCCTGGGTGAACTCTAGCCAGGTTGACAATGAAATTAACCTAGCCCAAATCCACCCCTGTTCAACTTGGTACTCAAACACATCACTTTTAAGTCATAACACATGGTTTTGAAGAACTTTGCTGCAATTATTATTTCTAGGTCTATTTTTATGTGTATCTTACCTACATATATATATATATATATATATACATATGTGTGTGTTTGTGTGGGTGTGGGTGTGTGTGCCATGTGCATGCCTGATGCCTGTGGAAATCAAAAATGAAGACCAGATTCCCTGGAACTGGAGTTATGAATGGTTGTGAGCAAGCATGTGGGTGCCGGGAATGAAACCCTGGTTCTCTGCAAAAATCAATTGCTAACCACTGAGCAATCTCTCCAGCCCCACTGGCTATAATTCTTTGTTGCTTTACAGATAAAGTGTTTTGGTCCCTCTCACTGCTTTCAGAAATTCTTTTTTTGGTTTTTTTAAGACAGAATTTCTCTGTATAGCCTTGGCTGTCCTGGACTTAGTTTGTAGACTAGGCTAGCCTTGAACTCACAGAGATCTGCCTGCCTCTGCCTCTCTGAGTGCTGGGATTAAAGGCGCAAATCACCACATCTGGCTAGAAAATCTTCATCTTTAATTTTCCTGCAATTTTAAAACTGTGCATCTTGGTGTGGTCTTTTTGGCATTCATCCTGTTTGGTGTTCTCTGAGCTTCCTGGATCTGTGATTTGGTACTTGATATTAATATAGAGAGAGAAGTCTTGGTTGTCATTGTTTCAAATGTTTCTCCTATTCCTTTCTCCCCTGTGCTTCTGGAGTTCTTCCTGAAACCAGGAAAAATGAGGTTTCCTGTTTGGGTTCTTAGCATTATTAGTAAAAGAATTCTTAAAGTGGACTCAGAAAAAAGCTCAAAGACAATTTTATTTGCGTTTGAGAGAAAACTACAAGGCAGGCAAGCTGTAGATCTTGGCAGCTGCTTGGAGGAGGGAGATGAAGAAAAAGAAAAAACAAACTTTTTTACATGACTTTTACAATGTAGGTCAGCAAGCTTTATGATGAAAGAGAAAAGGGGCTTCAACGAGAGAGGGAGAGAACCCCAAGTGCCAGAGAAATCATGCTTGGGCTTTGTACCAGTACTATCCAAAAGAAGATAAAAGCTGATGAACTTCACAGTGCCTGGTGGAAGCATCCACTCCGAGAGACTTTAGTAACCATTTTGATTATGTAGCCCAGGTATTTCACTGTAGTAAGAGGAAAACCGACTAGTAAAAGACAAGCTTCTTAAACAGATCACCATGAAAAAAAAAATGAAGGAAATAAATACAAGGAATTTCAAGCCTGGAGGGGTTCAAAGTGGATATGCTTCTAATAACACTACTAGTGTGGCTCTGAAATGTCACTCTGCAGAACTTACCTCTATCCAAACCAAGGCGCTAACAGCCTGATAAATAAAAAGAGGAAAGACAAGGTAAGGAGAGTAAGATGGCTCATGAGGTAGAAAGCTTGCCACACAGTATAATCCAGCAAACATGTGGTAGAAGGAGAATCAGTTCCAAAAAGTTGTCCTGACAACTTTTACACACACATAAACACATACATACATACATAAATACACACACACTGTGTGGGAGCGGGATGTGTGTAGTCATACATATATTTTATATACACTCAATAATAATACATTTTTTAAAAAATTAGAATTCCCTATAAATAGTAAGAAACAAAACCTTTCAATGATGATGTATTGTTTCCAATAAAGGAAAAGCTAAAATTCATAGTTCTAGGATAATCGGTTAATCTTACAGTAAAAAAAAACAATTTTGCAGAATTAAGTGAATTACCTATTATTCAGTACTGTTCCATAGCATCAAATCTTTAAACATAAACATAGCCTTGAAAATAACATTGTTACAGCTGGGCAAGGTGGAGCACACCTTTAATCCTCACACTTGGGAGGCAGAGGCAGGCAAATCTCTGTGAATTCTAAGCCAGCCAGGTCTACATAGTTCCAGGACAGCCAGGGCTATATAGTGAGACCCTGTCTCAAAAATACAAAACAAAGTATTCAAATGTCCCAAACTATGGGAGATAACTCTCAAATCACCACAGAACTTGTGTCAGAAAAACAAATACACACAAATAATGGGTTTTCTATTGAAAATAATTTGGCAAAGCATAATTGTACTGGAATCCCAGCACTCAGGTGACTAGGAAAAGGAGAATTTGAGTTCAAGGCTGATGTAAGCTACATAGTGAGAACCTGTCCCCACTCACTAGCAAAGTAAAAGAGCACAATTATAATCCTACTGAAAAGAAATAGTCCAATATTTCACATAAAACATTTACTACAAATACCATATACATTGCTACAAACACCATATACATTGCTTTTAGAAATATGGTGCACACTGGCTTCTAAGCCTTTACCTAAAGGCCTGAATTTATAATTCCTAAAATTATTTCCATTTTCTTTTTTTTTTTTATAAAAGATTATCAGGGTAAAAAAAAACTGGATCAATATAACAGGTAACTTTATTTCTGAAGGGCTTAAGAGTAGTTTTGCCACTAGTGAACACGGATGGTTGATCTTGCCAAGTTGGTAAGATTTTAGCTTGTGTCAAATTGGCACATACAACCAGCCAGTACAACTGACCCCTTGTCAACTTGACACACACATCAAGCCATCGTTTTGTATTTCTCCCCAAGATCGCATATTAAAAACATAAATAACTTTGAAAGCCCCACAGTCTTTAAATTCATAAAATTCAGTCCCTTTAAAATAGCCAATCTCTTTTAAAATTCAAAGTCTCTTAACTGTGGGACCATGTTAAAAAAAAATATTCTTACTTCAAGAGGGAAAAATTAGGGCAGTCACCAGCAAATCAAAATCAAACTCCAACGGTGCAATGTCTGGGATCCACTCCCAATCTTCTGGGCTCCTCCAAAGGTCTTGGGTCACTTCTCCTGCCCTGTCCTCTGTAACACACAGCTTGTCTTCCTGCTGGCTCCACTTCATAGCTGCTGCTGTTTTTGGTCATCCCACAGCACTGGCATCTCCAAAACTCTGGGTCTTCTGTGGCAACTGGGCTGCACTTTCACCAATAGGCTCTCTTCCTGGTGCCAAGACTCAAATTCTCTGCATGACCCCTTCAGTCTTAGGCTGTCACCTGAAAGTTGCATCTTCACCAATGGCCTCACAGTGCCAAAGCTCAGTTGCTCTCCACAAACCCTTCATGCCCAAAAACCAGTACCACCTGCATGACTTTTACACATTACCAAGTCAGGCTGCCAGCATGGGGTACAACCTTGGCCACCTCTGGAACACAGCTTCTCTGTGTTCTCAGGAAACACTTTGATTTCACGTCAGTGGTGCTGGTCTTTTCTTAATCACAGCTAATTTCTTAGCTCCAGCTAACCAGCACCAACTGTCACAAGCCAGGCCTCCATCTTCTGCACTGCTCTCAACAATCTTATTCCAAGTTCCTACAGAACATCCCATTGAGGGATGTTAACACCCTTAACACCCAATGGCTCTTCTAGCCCAAAGTTTCACAATCCTCCCCAAAACATGATCAGGTCTATCACCTGACCCCCACTATGCTGGTACCAACTTGTCTTAGTTAGGGTTTCTATTGCTGCAACGAAACACCAAGACCAAAAAGCAAGTTTGGGAGGAAAGGGTTTATTTGGCCTAAACTTCCGCATCACTGTTCACCACCAAAAGAAGTCAGGACAGGAACTCAAGCGGGGCAGGAACCTGGAGGCAGGACCTGATACAGAGGCCATGTAGGGATGCTGCTTACTGGCTTGCTTCACATGGCTTGCTCAGCCTGCTTTTTTATAAAACTGGGACTACCAGCCCAGGGATGGCACCACCCACAATGCGCTGGGCCCTCCCACATTGATCACTAGTTGAGAAAATGCCCAACAACTGGATCAACACCAAATGAAAGCATTTCCTCAACTTAGGCTCCTTTCTCTCTGATGACTTGTTTGTTGTCAAAATGACACAAAAAAAACCACCAGTACAGGGGTTTTACTTTGTAGTCCATGCTGGCTTCAAGTTCATGATCCTCCTGTCTCAACCTCCTTAATACTGGGATTACAGCTGTGTACCACTACACCTGGCTCCCAATATAAATCTTGAAATAAAAATATGCTGGAGTATTAAGATGCAAATTTTCTGAGATCTCAAGGTCTATGAAGTACATGACCTGTGTGTTGGTGTATTGCTCTTAGTACGTCACAAGAATACAGTATGTGTGAAATGAATACTAGCAAACATATCTAATCAGAGCTTGAATTTATTTACTTTCAGGTACTACGCTGAAAACTATTTTAATCTTTGTTCACCAAGTTAATTAACCCCCACAAAATCCCTTCAAAAGAGTAATTCTAAGTCCCTATAAGAGATAAGGAAATTGAGGCTTTGAGTTGAATTGTGCTGTTCGGTCACACCGTCATTGCACAGTAAGCTGAAAACTCAAAGGTGTGCTGGTGAGAGGCCCAGTGACTAAAGACACTCACTCCCAAGCCTGACAACGCAGGTGACCAGGACCCACATGGTGGGAGAAGAAAACTCACTCCCAGAAAGTTGCTGTGACCTCCACATCATGGCACATATATGCAAATAGGTAACTTGTAAAAAATACAAGATATTTTTAGTTTGAATATGAAATGCCCCACTCCCAATAACATCATGTATTAGGGACTTAGTAGCCAGTTGATGGTCTTTCATGGAGGGGCTGATGGCTCCAGTCTAATCAATGATTTAACCCCTGGATGGATTCATAATACTAAGAAATCATTGGGAGATATAGGACAGGAAGACGGGACCTAGTTGGAGGAAGTACTCACCGAGTCTGAGCGCACTGAAGTTTTATTTCCCCACCTCCTTTCTGCAGCAGTCTTTTCTCTACTTCCTGGCCACCATGATTGTGAAATGCTCTGCTCACTACACTATCCCCCAAGCACCATGGATAAAACCATGAGCCAAAGTCAATCTTTCCCTCTTTACAGTGCTTCTGCTGGGATTTCATCATAGCAACAATAAAACTAATGAATACAACTACCTATACATATAATGTGCCAAACCTGGAAGATGATAAAGAATAACAACATCAGAAATTAGGAGAGTGACTACATGCATTTAGTAAACAAACCTTGAAAGGATGAAGTAATAGAACGGGCCTTGGCTTTCATTTCCAAGCCGCACACAAAAAGTGTCTTCTCTTTCACAGTAATAACAGGACCAACAAAACATGAAAAACATTTAGCTAAATTTATAGTGCCTTTGTCTTAGTCTGAAGAGACACCATGACCATGGCAAGTCTTATAAAGGAAAACATTTAATTGGGGCTGGTTTACAGGTCAGAGATTTAGTTCACTATCAAGACAAGAAGCATGGTAGCACACAGGGGGCCATGGTGCTGGAGAGGTGCTGACATTGGCAGACTGGCAGAAAGAGCGTGTGACAATTGGCCTGGCTTGAGCACTCAAAACATCACAGCCCACCCCCAAGTGACACACTTCCTCCAACAAGGCCACACCTCCTAACAGTACCGCTGCCTCTGAGCCTATGGGGGCCATTTTCATTCAAACCACCACAACCTTAATGCCTATTTAATCTCTCACAGTTGTTGTTACATTCAACCATTCACAACCATGGAATACTTGATGTCCCTCAGAACCAAAAACTGCAAGCTTTCATAGCAATTCTCAATTGATTTTTTTTTTCTCATTGTAATTGTCATTAGTAAACCTCTGTCAGCTTAAATGACGTTCAGAAAACAATTTAAAGACTGAGACCTTGGGTTGGACCATAGCATTTCAAGACCAAAAAAAAAAAAAAAAAAGTAAGAAAGGCAACAATGCCAAGCTTAAGAAGGGTTTCCATTTTATTTAACACTGAAGCAGATTATTTTTGCCGTCCACATAACGCACGGTCTGAAGGACAAAACCCCAGACATGCGGACTTTTTCTCATTTAAAGGAGCCACGACTTTTTTCTGAGAGCATTTTGGAGTGGAGGTGCTGTGCCACAACATCTTGCATCTACTCTCTTTTGAAACGGCTCAGATTGGTTAGCACGTACGCCATCGGGCTGAAAAAGGCCGTGAAGAACACCACCATTCCAACAGCCGATTCCTGGGAAAGAAAAGTGATCCTGATGAGCATGGCTGCCTCAACCAGTTCACTGCCTAACAAAGCGGCCTACAGACGGAGGTGCATGGAGTTTGGCGAGAGAACGCCAGCCTGGCAGGCTTTCATGCACAAAACTCTGGGTGCGCTTCCCACTCCTCCCACCCACAGCTAAAGATCTTTCCCAAAGGCCGGAGCTGTTAAAAACCATCCACTGCTCATGCAGGGAGAACCTAAACTTGGTTCCCAGAACCCACGTCGGGCAGGTCATCATCAAGTGTAGCCCCAGATCCAACACCTCTGGCCTCTTCAGACACCTGCACTCACACGTACCTGTGTACAAAAGCGGCCTGTGAAATTAAGTCACGAGAAGTAGTCTGTGACATTAGTCGCATGACCGTCAAAAGAAAGGGATCATCATGGCAGCGTATTCATTCACACTCAACCCAACCCAATTTTCGGAAAACTCAAGTTTTCTTTCAATAGTTGCCAACTTCTGACCTCCGGATTCAGGAAACTCAAAAGCTGTCCAGCATCTCCACCGTTTTGTTTTCCGTTTTGGTTTGGTTTAGAGAAAATGCTTAAACCAAGGCCCCAGCGCCTCCGTGCCCAGGAAGGAAAGCCGGGTCCTACCCGGAACTCACTCTCGCCCTGAGCCCCCATCCAAAGTGACCCCACAACCGACGCCACACGCAAAATCACGCTCCCACCTCCCCACCCACTCGGACGCCATTACGTGGGTTCTGTCTCACCGTGGGCGACAGGTCTCGGTTGTTTGTTTTTTCTGAGTGGGTGAGGCGACAGCCAGTCTTCGAGAACAGGGTGGTGCGGTGGCGGAGGGAAGGGCAGAGCAGCAGCAGACGAGACATCGCAGGTCAGAAGAGGACCACTGAGGCGCAGCAGACCGGATGCCACAAGCGCGGGAGTCGAAGAGCCGTTTGGTCCAGCGTGCTGGAGAAAATGGCGGGCAGCTGGTCGGAGCATGCGCACCGCCCACACAGGCCCTTCGGATGGAACTGTGCTCTTAACTCCCACCCTGGCCCCAGGGGTACAGTGTCACTCGGGGCTCCCTACCTGCTCCTGCCCTTGTCCCCCTACAAGTCCAGCTTTCTGTCCTCTTGCAAACTTTTTGCCAAACTCTGTTCAGCTCCAAAGCCACACTCAGGATCTTCTGATTTTCTTCTCCTAGCTTAAGGTAAGGGACTTATTGGCTACCACCATCTGAAAGTATTGCTCAATATCCCATTGCTTGGCATCAATGGCAGATATCATACCTCTTTTACAGTGCTCTGTAATGGGAATTAAATTTTCTAAAGATTGTCTTCCTGGGATTTTTTTTTTTTTAAGCTTCTTTTACTATTTCTTTTTGTGCTCCTGAGGCTCATTCTCCGGGCTCCGTGCATATTACAACAGCGCTTTACCACTGAACTAAATCATTATAAATTTATCCTTTTTATAAACAAGAACTGAATAAATATGTTTATATTTTAGCTTTGTTTTATTTGGTTCTAACTCTTCTTCCCTACCTGAAAGATAATTCTTAACAATGAAAACAAAGAAAAGTCATGTGTGGTGGACCACACCTGTAATTCCAGCATTGGTGGATTGAGGGGGACTGGAAGGTCAAGGCCAGGCTGGGTTACTTGAAGAGTTGGAGACCAACCTGAGCTATGTGAGACCCTGTGGCAAGGAAGGAAGGAAGGGGAAGGAGAGAGAAGGGACAGAGGGAGGAAGGAGAACAAAAGAACTAAGACAGGAAGGAGAGTTAAAAGTAAGGACAGTTTTTTTAAGCAGAGCAATGGTGGCATACACCTTCAATCTCAGCACTCAGGAGGCACAAGCAGGTAGATCTCTGAGTTCAAGGCCAGTCTGGTCTACAGATCAAGTTTCAGGTCAGCCAAGGATACACAGGAAAACCCTCTCTCAAGAACACACACACACACACACACACACACACACACACGTTTATACTCTGATGTTGATGATGTTAAAATTATTCATGATACAGAGGATCTGGATCTAAAACAGGATGGGAAAATCACTAACCACTAAATTTGTATCCCTTGAAGAAAAAAATATACATTGTAAGTTTTGAAACGGAATATCATAAATATTTTTGAGAGACTATTGTATAAGTAACTTCTGGGATAATAAATGATTTTTGGGGGGAATAGAAAGTGTATTGTCCCATGCCATATACTTTAAGGAGCAGATTGGAACTATAATTAGGCACATGGGTATGTTAAAATCATATCAGGAAAACCAGGCCAAATAACTTAGCGGACACAGCAGACCAAAGACAGGGTATAATTCCCTCGTCTGGACTTCATAAAGGTGCAAACATCTGGTTCTGAGATGGTGATGGTGCCACCACCCTGTCACGTGACCACCAGGGTGTGGCAAGGAACTGACAAGAAGAGAGCTATTTCAGAGACTTCAGCTGCACTTGGTCCTCACTGTGGATAAGGCTACCTACCAGCTTCCCCTCCTCCAAGGTTCCCTTTGCCCAGCCATTCATCTGGAGCCGGTCCTGCCCTTTCATCTCTGTAGCTCAACTTTGACCCCTCAGCCACAACAGCTGCTCCGGGTTGGTTTGATTAGTTAACCCCCTCCCACACTTGCACCTTGTGCATGTGAATGCACATGTATACACACAGACACACACACACACACACACACACACACAAACACACACACACTCATACACACACTCTCATATACCGGAGGGATTGGAGGTGTTCTACTTGCATTTTGGTCAGTTTCCCTTCATCTGGGGGCTTTTGAAAAACTCTTGAATTAACAACCCTTTGTAGTCATTCTGGAACGTAGATAAATACATATGTAGGCACACAGGGGTAGATGTACCATGTGGTGTGTGATGTGTGACCTGGGAGTTAATATTAGTGATTGAGATTGGGATACAGAATGTGTGTTTACCTGTGCCAAGGCTATCAAGGAAAACAGTGGTATCTGGCAAGTTGCTGCCAATGAAACCGCCACACCATGTGAATTTAGGGTTATACAATAAATTCTGGCATTGTAGAAAAACACAGGCGTGCGCATCTATGTTTCTGACAAGAAACCTTGAGCTTACAAGAATTCTCAATTCAAAAATCACTATCCCTTGGGATTTTTCAATTTTAAAAATGTCTATTCCGCCAGGTGGTGGTGGTGCAGGCCTTTAATCCCAGCACTCAGAGGTAGAGGCAGATAGGTGGATCACTGTGAGTCTGAGGCCAGCGTGGTCTACACAGAGAAACCCTGTCTTGAAAAAAACAAAAACAAATAAACAAACAAAAAATGTTTACTTTTTTATGACTGTGTGTGTGTGTGTGTATGTGTGTGTGTGTGTGTGTGTGTTTACCAGCAGAGGCCAATAGAGGACATTAGGTCTGCTGGAGCTAGAGTTACAGGGGACAGTGATTCCCCCCAAACACACATACACCTGACCCTTCTCCCAATTTAGGTACTGGGAATCAAACCGGTCCTCTAAAAGAACAGTGTGTGCTCTTAACCACTGGGCCACATCTTCAGCCCATGATATTTTTAAGTCATTATTCCTTAGTTTTCTAGCAGCTTGTAAGCCAATGTAAAGTGTCTAAGTCCATGTTCTATTGCTGTGAAGACACCATAACCACAGCAACTCTTACAAAGGAAGACATTTTGGGGCTGGTGTAGGAAGCACGGCAGCAAGCAGGCTTGAGAAGTAGCTGAGAGTTCTACATCTAGATCGAAGGCAGGAAGAGAGTGAAACACTAGGCCTGGCTTGAGCATCTCAAATCTCAAAGCATACCACCCAGTGACACACTTCCTCCAACAAGGCCATCTCCTCCTAATAGTGCCGCTCTCTCTCTCTATGAGCCCATGGAGGCCATTTTCATTCAAACCACCATATAATGCACTGTCATCATTTGATATAGCTTCTATTTTCTTATTTTGGGAATTTGTTTTGCTTCAGACTTATGAGGTTTCTTCAGAAATTGGATACACTTTTTTTTTGGTTTTTTTTTTGTTTTTGTTTTTGTTTTTTTCCATTCATATAAATTAGCAGTAGAACAGGCCTTTCAAGCTAGTTCTTACTTTAGTTCCAAGACATGATTGTTTGCTTTTTGGCTCTTAATCTAAGATGACTACTAGATAAACTTTTGGCTCTTCTTGGGGAGTCATCCGTGGTTTTGTTTGTTTGTTTGTTTGTTTGTTTTGTTTTTCTAGACAGGGTTTCTCTGTGAAGCTGTCCTGGACTTGTTTTGCCATCCAGGCTGGCCTTGACCTCAGAGATCCATCTGCCTCTGCCTTCCCAGTGCTGGGATTACAGGTGTGTACAACCTCAGCAACCCATCTTGCATGTTTTTAAAATTATTCTCTCTGTTCATTCTTTTTTTTTTAATCCCTTGTAAAGCATTTTGCAGAATTTCTTCTACTTTTTCCTCTAGTCCTTTCTCTTCAAATTTTCATTTAGATTATTAAAGGAATATAACCTTAAAATGAAATATGCTAGTAGCATACCTCAGTAGCAGAGTACTTGCCGAGGTTTGCATTTAAGTTCTTTTCTTTCACCTGTTGAAGAGTTACCTGTCAGTATTTCACCGATGTGCCATCGCCTCCTGTTTCCTTCTGAATATTAGTTTTAGGTTTGAATGCTCTCCTCTATTCAGTTTTCTAGGTATGCTTCCTCTGGCATGAACTCCATTCCTTTTGACTCTGCTGGCTTTCTCCAACTATCTAATGATCCTTGGCTGTCCTTTCACAGTTATGAATAAGGTGAATTACTTGGGTTCTTTTCTATTAGTATCGTAATTCATCAGGCTGTTAAAATACCATAGACTGGGTGGCTAATAAATAAAACAAATTTAGTTCTCTCAGCAATGAAAGGTAATGTCACTGGCCTGCATGGGTTGTTTTTCTCAAGTAGGATACATACCAAACGAGAATTTTTTTTTCCCTTTCTGAGACAGGGTCCCCATATGTAGCGTGCAGGCTGACCTTGAACTCACAATCCTATTCCTTCATCCAGCAGAAGGCCGGGATTAAAGGAATGTACCTCCATGTCTAACAAGACTGGTTAGTTCTAAAGTAAAGAAAAACTAAGTATTTCTCCATAATCATGAAAATCAGGACAAAAACAGCTACCCTGTAGGCAAAACAGTCACAACGAAGATGCGCAGTTCTGTGTATGAGGAATATCTGAATATTCATGCTTCTACACCCCCAGGGGAAAGGGACTTAGGCACACCCACTTTTCACAAGTGCCTAAACTTGTATTATGCCCACCCCCAGCAGATGTCTTATTACTCTGACATAGTCAGTGGGAGTACAATGATCCTCAAGGACAGTGTTCCTTCAGGTTTCTCAGCCTCTTGGTGATTGATGGCCACAATCTTCTGCCCATGTGGAGATTATTTTTTTTTCTACCAACTTATCTCAAGAGGTGTACCTGAGTCCCTGCTATCAGAGGGAATCCAGTACCTTGCCTGTTTTATGTGTTCTTTGCAGCCTGCTTGTTGCTACAGATGGGCCTACTGGTTCACTGTGTCACTAGGAAGACCAAGAAAGAGATGGTGTCAGTGTCTGGAGATGACTTTCCTATGACTGGGATGCAGGCACCTGCTCATCTCTCAGGTTCTTCCTTAACAGAACACGTTCTCTTTCGTGAGAAGCTCCTAAAAAGACCAATAGAGTTTGACAGAGGAGAAACTCATTTGCATGAATGGTTCTTTCTCTATATATGGTTCTCTCTCTCTCTCTCTCTCTCTCTCTCTCTCTCTGTGTGTGTATGTGTGTGTGTGTGTGTGTGTGTGTGTGTGTGTGTGTGTATGTGTGTGTTTGTTACGATCCAAGTTAAAAGTACATTTTGCCAGGTCCCCGAATGCCCCCCTCCTCTGGACTACATGCTCAAAGGAATGTCTTTCTACCCTGGAGAATAAATCTACACCCTCAGGATGAGACTGCAAATGAACGTGAAGGACATGAGAACGAGGAGAGTGTGGCAAACTGGAAGAAAATAAAGCATAGAGCACAGAGAAGCAGTAGTGGACGTGGAGCAGTTAGTGGGCAGTGCAGAGAAGGATGGGGACCGTCAGGCTCTGGCAGATCAAAGCAGCTCAAGAAGAGGGCGCCATGTGGTGGCGCTGCACCAGCCCTGCCTTCTGGAGCTGCCTGATGGATGCCTACAAGTCTGGGTCCCCACGCACTGCGCTCTCCAGGGGCTGCACAGCGTCTAACGACAGCGAGCATCCAGGGAGTCCTCTCTTCACTATCCCCACCTCTTACCCTCCATCCCCACAGACCTTGGGAGAAATGGAAGAAGGAGGGGAAGGAAGGCAGGTAGAGAGTAGCTGCTGAGGAAGGCACTCACCTCTGGGGAAAAAGAGGTAGGCTTTTGAGGATCGTTCACATAGACAGGCCTTAATCGAATTAAGAAGTTGGGCTGGAGAGATGGCTCCAGCTTCAAAAGAGCTGACAGCTCTTCCAAATCTAGGTTTGATTCCCAGCATCTACGTAGCAGCTTACAATCATCTGTAACTCCATTTCCAGGGGAATCCCATGCCCTCTTCTGGCCTCTGTGGGCCTTGCACGTACATGATACACAGACATGGAGACAAAGCAAGTATCATATACATAAAATTTTAAGAATAATTTTTAAACCCTAAGTTTGGCCAAGGTACAGCTCTTGGTACTAAAAGAAAAAGAGCATTTTAATACCAAGCTATTGCTTCTGGCTCAACCTGTTTGGAGCCTTCCGTAGACAATGACTTAGTTTACACTTTAGCATGCTTATGTACAGTGGTGAGCAGCTGTGGTGGTTTGAATAAAAATGGCTCAGATAGGTCCACAGGGAGTGGCACTGTGAGGAGGTATGGCCTTGTTGGAGGAAGTGTGTCACTAGGGGCAGGCTTTGAAGTCTCAGAAGCTCAAATCCAGGCCTAGTGGCTCACAGTCTCTTCCTGCTGCAATGATAATGGACTAAACCTTGAATTGTAAACTAGGCCCAATTAAATGTTTTCCTTTGTAAGAGTTGCCGTGGTCATGGTGTCTCTTCACAGAAATAGATGGCAGGTAAGGTAAAGAAAAAAAAAAAAGATAGTGGAACCCCAGATACTCTAAGGTAGCTTTAAACTTTGTTTTTAGAGTTTTCCACAACAGGTAAAAATAAAGATGATCCAGAAGATCTAGGGGCGGTATTACAGCCTCATGAACCCAAGTGAAAGCCTTAGCCCTGAGAACAATCTATGGCCCCAGGAAGACAATAATGTACTACATTAGAGGAACCCAGGCTGAGAAAGACTGTAAAGGGACATTTGCCACAGCTGAGGCAAGCCAAGGTACTCAAAAAACAAACAAACAAACAAACAACCTGGGTGTTTTGCATATATGAAGATCAGAAAAGGGTATCAGATCCCACAGGATTGGAGTTATAGATGGTTTTGAGCTTGGCTGTGGGTGCGAGGAATTGAACCTGGGTCCTCTGCAAGAACAGCCAGCGCTCTTAACCATTGAACCACCTCTCCAATCCCACTCCTCATACCCGTAAAGATAGCTTCTGTTCTGACATAAGCCAGCTGGAACTGCATTTCAAGGAAAATCTTAATGAAAAGTCTGTTGATGTTATCATAGTTATTAGGGTCAAAGCCTGGGCCCTGTTATCCCCACCAAGCTAGGCTTGACCACTGTTCTCAACAGGCCAATTGATGTGAAAAACAAGAAAAGGGGATTTATCCAAGAGCAACAAATTCAAGCACCCAGTGACTCCACAAATCTATCTTTTGGGTTTTGACTTAGGCTTAAGTGTAAATAGAGGGTTAGGTGTATGCGTAACTGTGGGACTGTATCAGCCCAGGGTTAATGGAGGAAGGGTGGGGGAGAGCTTCAACCCTGACACTTCCACTATCAACCCTAGTAATAATTTACTACCCTGCCAGTTTTCAGGCCTCACTCCTTGTTTGACCTTATGAAGCTCTTCCCCCTCAGACCTCTTAGCCCCTGAATATGCATATGAAGTATCTTTCAACACCTCTGTCCTGTCCAATTATATATGGCCACACAAACCTTGCCCCAGAGACTTTGCACATCTCCCCAGGGGCATCCCCCCCCCCCAATAAACTGAACCAGTTCTTGGAAGCTGTTTCTGGGTGTGTGTTTTCTTTACACACTCACTGCCTACCAAGGCCTGGCTAAGTTTTCTCCCCTCCAGCTAACTTGGTGCACAGTGGAGCTAGCTACCCCAAGGGGCAGAAGTGGACAAAGAGTGGACATAACTAAGCAGTCCTGCCCTTCACTAACATATCATCTCTCATTTCACGTAAGGTAATCTGAAAAATTGTCAGAACTGTCTGAAATCTCTTCTGGAAAGACAAGTTCCTTCTTCTTCAAGCATGAGATTCCTGGGAAATCCCAATTCCTTGGGACCCAATGTTTCGATAATCTGATACCTAATTCTTTCCTTAGAATACCATCTCCTGTCAGGATTGTTACATTAAAATAGCTGTGGGGTTTTTATTATTATTATTATTATTATTATTCCTTGGGTATTACTCTGTTTTTTATGTGTGTGTGGGCAGTGGAAGTGTTTTGGTTTCTTTATAAAATCAATTATGTTATATAAATATGTTTTTATTTTACTCCCAAGTGTGGGATTTTAGTTTGGGCTTTAGTTTGTCCATAGCTGATAATTGCCTCCTACAAGGCATGGTCTTTGCCAACTGATAAAGGCCTGCCTCATGCAGCACGTAGAGGGGCGTGGTCTATGACTCTGAGGGATATAAATATGAGAGCCCAGAAAGAGAGGATGGCAGTTTGGAAAGACCAGAGATGGACAGTATGGTAGTTTGGAGATACACAGGAGAGATGCTTCCTGGTGGAGCAGCTTCAAGGAGAAAGACAAAGCAGACTGCTTACCTCATTTGCTGTTGACGGAGATTGGTACAGCCTCCGAAAGATCCCGTTGACCTTAAACAGCCAGGAGAAGCAAAGGGGTCTGTGCCCCTCTCCCCACTAACCTTCTCTCTCTTTCCAAGGGTTAAAGGGTTGGTAGAAGGGAGGTAGAGGCCTAAATACCCCAAATAAAATAGAGTTTAAAAATGAGCATTGTGTGTGTGTGTGTGTGTATGTTAGTTACTTTTTTATTGTTATGAAAAGACATCATGACCCAAACAACTCATAGAAGAAAGTTTATTGAGGGCTTACAATTTTGGAGGGTGAATCCATGACAATCATGGCAGAAAAGCATGACAGCAGGCAGGCAAACATGGTGTTGGCACGGCAACTGAGAGCTCACAACTTGAGATGGTATTCATGAGGCAGAGAGAGCCCACTAACTGGAAATGGTCTGGACTTTCGAGACCTCAAGCCTGCCCATAGGGACACACCTCCTCCAACAAAGCCATGCCTCCTAATCCTTTCCAAACAGTTCCACCAACTAGGGACTAAGAATTTATATGTATAAGCCTATGGGGTCCACTCTCATTCAAACCATGACTGTATGTTTTTATTATATTTTATTTTTTATCTTATATATAACATAAAGGCAGGGAGGCGTAGCCTGATCCAGACTATGGGATCTGGCCTAAAGGTTGAAGCTGGTGAGTCCTGGAACAAGGACTTGGTCCAGAAATGTGTAAGATAGTGGTAGAAACAGAGACCATTTATTAAAGGAGAAAAGCACACGCTCTGTTTCTCTGTTTTGTTTTGTTTTGTTTTGTGTGGCCACTGGGGGAGACAGAGGTCCATTCTTCCTCTGCCATGGTTTCTTTTGTAAGCTAATTTTTCTAAAATTCGTTCATTTTGAACAGTGGGTAAGGGTGCCCACTGGAGGCCAGAAGAGAGAGCCAGATTCCCTGGAGCTAGAATTACAGGTAATTATGAACCTAGTGAGGTGAGTGCTAGGAACTGAACTTGTGTCCTCTGCAAGAAAGGTAAGTACTCTTAAGCACAGGGCCATTTCTCCAGCCCCTCATATTCTAATTTTGATGCCACTCAACAGCCATCTCCATCCTGCTCTCCTTCCTCACAGATGCTAATAAGGAGGGTGAGGCAGAAGGATGCTTGAGCCCAGGAAATCAGAGCCATTCAGGGCAATATAGTAGAATCCAGTCTTTAAAAAAAAAAAAAAAAAAAAAAAAAAAAAAAACAATCAAAAAGAAAGCAGGATAAAAACAATAAACCAAAAAAAGAAGCAAAATAAAAACAACAACCTGAAATTGAGAAAGAGCTTAATTCAGAGAAACCTGGCTGAATTCATCCTAATTCTGGGAAGTCTGAAACATGCTGATGGGAGAGAATCGAGCATTTTAAGTTTTTCTCTGTAACAACAGACTTAAATTACTTTTGACAGTGTCAGTAAATCTGACTCCAAAATCAGCCACAACACATTTAAACTCCCAGCCACCCACCCCCACCCCAGGAGCCAGCTCTTTCAGCTGCTCAAATTACAGGTACAAAAACCCTTCCTCAGTTTAATTTCTCTAAGTCACAAAAGACCCACACTGTTAACTCGGATCTCTACAATTTTCAATAAAGGGCTTAGTGGGCCTGGAATAGGTGTATTCCCAGTGACCCACAATTCGAGGCCTTCCTCTGCAGTTATGTGAAAGGGCGTAATTAGAGCTCTAGCTCTATGTATACAGTGAATACGAAAGATGCCCTCACCCACTCACCTTTTTTTAATGTGATTTTAAAAAAAAAAGTATTCATTCTCTAAAAAAGCTGATGTTAGGCTTCAAGAAAATTATGTAATGACATTAATGCTATACCACCTCATGTCCAAATATCTTGAACTGTGACCATTAGAAAAGCACCTTTAATTTCTGCTCAAGGACCAAGCGTCTTTGAGGAATGAAGTGCCTCCCTTTGTCTATGTTTGTGTCTGTCTTTGCATGACCTCAAGGACAGAGAGACTGGATAAGCGAGCAGGAAGGGCAGACGAGTTGCAAGGGTGGGGAGCATTTGCGTTATGTAACTGGTAGCAACAGTAACACACTTTTTTTTTTTTTTTTTTTTTTTTTTTTTTGTAGTTGCAGGCATGACAGTAATATAAAAAGACCCAATAGAAGCTGTGGTCCATTATCACAAAGACTCTCGAGGCACAAGTGCCCTCAGGCAGTTTAAAAGACAATCTTGGTGTTCTATCTTCTTTTTCTTTTTGGGTGTGCACATTTAAAAAAAATAAATTTCTTTTTAATAAAACTCTAAAGGCAGTTTTCATTTTCATATACCACCTTTTGTTTCAAAATCGACACTTATCATCTCTCATGAACTACAGCCAGACATTTTTTTTCTTTCCTATTCGAGACTGTGTATTGATGTGTGACCCAAGCTGTCATTGAACAAGCCATGTAGCCCAGGATGGCCTGGCACTTGCCAACCTTCTGTGCTACTACTGAAGCACAGAGGCGCTTCTGCTCTTCAGTTGGGAGGTTGGAATTATCCTGGGAGGCTCAAACTGGGAGATGGAAAAGGCTTGAATCGTGATTCTGGCAGAGAGATACCACACAGTTCTGACACTTGTCAGACCACCTTACAGAAGGGGCAGCAGCTGTGACAAGGCGGGCGGGTGTGCCCACACTTTGACCTGGACCGCTTGCATGTAGGTACCTTTTGTCACCTTTGTCAACCTATATCTTGTGTCAAGACGCTGAAGATAGACTTGGGGCACACTGGACTGTTTTGTTCCCCTTCTCTATGCAGTCACAATGAATAACTCTCCTTTTCCTGCTGTCTCCTTAAACTGGTTTACTGAGGATGGGTGGCCTGAGGAGTGAGGGCTGCCAGGGCCCAGGCTTAAACGCTAACACTTGAAATACTTCCTCAGTCTCCTGAATGTTGCACCGCTGTGACCAACCGTGGAAAGAAAGTGACAGGGGGGCGGGGGGGGCTTTCAAAGTTCAGTTCCCCCAGTGAAAAGACCGCAGCTTTAAATCCACGGCATTGATGGGGTTTTTTGGATCTATCCTTGCTGATTTTGCCTTATAGAAACACTTGAGGGATAGTCACATTTGCTGGCATTCCTGAGAATAAGTCTCTATACCCAGCAGGGGAATGCTCGCATCACCAACCATCCAAGCATTCTTTTTGCTGTATTCAGTGGAAATCAGGCTGGCACGCCAAGGCTCTGTGTGCCAGGCACAGGCCATGAGTTGATAGCTCTAAGCTTTGGGACCCACCAATGCCTGGATTTAGACTTTCTGAGTCGGAGACTTATTGCAGCTAGGGTTACAGTTCTGAACTTTCAGTGCCCAGCCCCTCAGCTTAAAGCCATTCTGGGTAACTGGGCAATTCCCCGGAATTCTTCCAGCAGTTAGGGCTAGCAGCTTTTTGCAAGCCTCTCGCCTTCTGCAGTTTCTGGCTCTGCAGTCCTTCACTTCCGGTAGCGTCCACCTCTCCTTGGTACCTTGCCTTCTTAGCACTTCCACAGACCCCACGTTTTCTCCTCCTCAACTCCCTGCTGCTCTCTGAACTCTTCCGGTGCCCTCTAGCTGCTGCTTCTGGCTGTGCCTGCAGCTGGCAGCCCAGGGAATTTTCTGCTCTTTGGTGCAGCCAACTCCTCATTCTGCTAGAGCTACACTGCAAGCAGGCCACGAAACCGGTCAGAAAGGTTTTCCAGAGACCTAAGGCTGCGACACTAGCTGCTGACGGGTGGAGGAGGTGTCGCGATGCGGGGAGCTGCTGACAGGGAGGGAGACACCTGCAGTCCTTGCAGACAAGGTCACATAAGGGTCACCTGAAGCTGTCAAAGGCAGGGTGACGCCTCAGAGCCACCACTGCAGTGCGTGAAGCCGAGTTTCCCAAAGCAAAACTGTCATTACGTTGGGGGACATGACCCTTGTGGCAGTTTCCGGGGCTAGAAAGAACTCTCTGCTTGGCATCTGTGGCGGGACTGAAGTCTCTGGGAACTGCAGTGAGGTGTAAAACAGAGAAAGGTGTCAGGAGGACCAGCTGCTCCAGGAAGCAGGTGTTTGAGAGCTGCCACACTCCGTTGCAATTGCTGCCACCCCGAACACACCTTTGGGGGCAGTTGCAATCTGGTTCCCTGTTGTCCTAGACCCAGGGACCAGGGCCGACAATGGCCCACAACAGCTTACATTCAGTTCCCAGTCTTCTCTGATCTGGGGCTACCGGGTCAGGCTTCTAGGCAACTGCTGCTGCAGCCTGAAGGGTTTGACAGCTGCCGACCGCCAATCAAATGGCTAACCTGCTAGGCCATAACATCTTTAATCATTTAAAGGGGACAAACACATTAAAGAATAACCTTGGGAAAGAAACAATATGAAGTTACCATAGTCCTCAAATAAACTTCGCGTGACGATAATTAAGTACCAGCTAAATACCATTAGGGAGGGTTGGGCCTCCTGGTCTTTCTTAGTTGTGTGGTAGCACAAACAAGTTTCATGCTTTCCTAAGTGATTTTTTCTCTTTTCTCTCCTACTAGCAGTATAGAAGAAAAAAAAAAATTAAGTTCACATCTTAATCAATCCTCACACTGAAAACTGCCAGATCATTTGTTTTTGAGATAAGGTTTCATTGTAGCACAGGTTGGCTTTGAACTTAACTCACAACTAGAGTTATTTTTCAATGTTTATTCATTTTTATTTGTGTGCATTTGTGTTTGTGTGTGTGTGTGTGTGTGTGTGTTGCTCCACCTGTCACACTGTATATGTGGGAGTCAGAGGACAACTTACGGGGTAGTCAGTTCCCTCCTTCTACCATCTGTATGGTTCTTGGGATCTGTAGGTTCTTGGGATCTCAGGCACCTCAGGTTTTCAGGCCCGGTGGCAGCATCTTTACCTACTGAGTGATCTTGCCTATCAAATAGTCTTGTTTTGCTTTTTTAAATCAGTCTGAGTCATCAGTATTAAGATGTCTCAAATTTGTACTTCTTTTACATTAACATGTTTGAGCCCCTCTTCATTTCTCTGATTTGGAATTCCTCATTTGTTCAAGTCTTTCATCATTTTCCGTTTTCAAAAGGCTTATATGTGCCGGGGATTGAATACAGAGTCTTCATGCATGCTAGAGAACTATCCTACTAAGCTATACTCTCAGCTCTCCTTTGTTTGTAAGTTATAAATACCTCTTTCTAGTCTGCGCCTTGTCTTGATACTCCTTTATATATAATATATATATTTGATACTCATATATAATATATATTTGATACGCATATATATGTGAGTATATAATATATATATATATATTTGAGGAACTAGACTTCACTACTTATAAACAGGAGTTCACTATGTAGCCCAAGCTGGCTTCAAACTCTTGCTTCCTCCTCCTCTTCTTCCTCATGCTCTTCCTTCTCCTCTTCCCAAGAACTGGGATTACAGGTGGTTTGCTTGTTTGTATGCTTGCTTTCTTGCTTTTGAAACAAGGTGTCCTGTTGCTCAGACTGGCCACGAATTTACTTCAGACTGGAGGTTAGATTTGAACTCCTGAATTCCTTGTCCTCCTGCCTCCACATCCGAGTTTGGAATTATGGACACAAATGTTACGATGCTGGAGGTTCACATTTAAATAGAGGTGAATCCATGAACCTTATATTTAAAGGTTTGTGTGTGTGTGTGTGTGTGTGGCTCCTTATGTTAAAAAAAAAAGGCCTGTAATTCTAGAACTTGGGAGATACAAGAAGAATAATAAAGAGTTCAAGATCATCTTGCCTGCACAAAGTTTGAGACCTTGGCTACATGAATGAGACCCTATCTCAAAAAAGAATCTTTTCTTCCCCAACCCAATTAAAATATTCTCCAATATTATTTTCTAGAAGTTTATTAATCTTATCACTTACTAACTTAATTAATAAACATTAATTTATTACTAGAACATTAATTACTGTCCTGGACATTTAAACAATTTTAAAGATTTGTTCACTTATTTTCATGTGTATGGGAGTTTTGCCTGCATGTATGTATGTACTACTACATGGATGCTTGGTGCTCATAAAGGTCAGAACAGGACATCATCCAATCCCCTGGAACTGGAATTACAGACATTTGTCTGGAACTGGAATTACAGACATTTGTGAGCTTCCAAGGCCTTTTGGAAGAGCAGCCAGTGCTCTTAACTGAAGAAACGTGTGGAAGCAGTATCATATGCAAAGCAATTGGAGAAAATAAAATTGGCCTTTCTCTGAGACATAGAAAACAAACAAACAAAAACCCAACCCCGATTCTATAGCATACTTCAGAAGGGGCTTCAGTGGATGGCTATGAATGATAGAAAAGCAAGTACACTGGGAAGAAAATACAAGAGTTTGGGTTGGTGAGATGCTCACTGAGTAAAAGTGCTTCTAGTCAAACCTGACAACCAAAACCCAACCCCTAGGACCCACGTGGTAGAGGGCGAGAACTGATTCCGTCAGGTTGTCTGCTGACCTCCACATGCATACTGTAGCATGCACAGACCCACCGCCACACAGACATACACACAAACACACAAGATAAAAATTAAAAAGAAACACAAGATGGTGGAGTGACAGAAACCAGAATTCATAGATGTAAGTGTCTCAGATTTCAACTTTGGTGACCATGTGGGATTCTGAGAAGGGAGAGGAGGAAACGGAAGAGGAAGAGAAGGAAGAAGAGAAATTGGCCATGAATTCAGACCTCTGGATTGCAATCAACAGAAACCCACTGCTTTTCTCCACTTCCAACTAGCTGAAGGTAAAATGAGGAGTTAGGACCATATAATAGCTTCTAGAAACACAAAAATGGGAGCTGGTTTAGATTCAGAGACTTCTAAGCACAAATGTTCACAGGTTGCCCTCAGTTTCTTTGTTTTTGTCTTTGCTCCTCTTTCCTAATGTGTATGTATTTTCCACTTAGCTGAGGAAAATAATTAACATTGTCTTTTAAGGTTATAATTATGGAGAAATGCAACAAGAGGAAATGCTTCTTTAGGGAAATTTTTTTCAGAAAAGGTTCTGATTGACTGGATTGTGTCACATGCTCATCTAACTTGAACTCCATGTTTGCATTTCAGTATGAACTGGACACTCCACTGACTCCTGTTTTGAACACTTGGTCCCTATTCCGGGGGGCTATTCTGGGAACTGGTGGAAACTTTAGGAAGCAGGCCACAGTTGGAGGAAGGTCACCGGAAGCTTACCTTTGAAAGTTACACCTGGTCCCCAGTCACTTCCTGTGTCTGCTTCCTATCTACCATGAGCCAAGCTTCTGCCGCCACGTTGTGCCTCATCATAGGGTCAGAATCCATGAAACCAAAGGTTTCTGATAGAAACTCTGATACTGTGACCCCCAAAGAAGTGCTTTTCTTATGTTTATGGTTAAGTAAAATCAAGTTAGTGACTGCTCATTTTACGGATTTTTAAAGTTTTCTTTTATGTGTCCGTCTGAATGTGTCTGTGTACCATATGCATGCCTGATGCTGCCAGAGGCCAGAAGAGGGCACCACAGCCCCTGGAACTGGAGTTACAGCCAGTTGTGAGCTGCAATATGAGTACTGGAACTCAAGCCTGGCTCCCCTGAAAAACCAGCCAGTGCTCCTAAATGCTGAGCCATTTCTCCATCCTCTAGTGAGTGTTCAAGGGATGTAGGCAAAAGTGAAGTAGTGGAAAATAATGGTGTCGGCCTGACTGTAGATTACCTGCAATTACGGGCTAGAGTTACAGTGTAGCGGGCAAGGAGGTAGGCATGAAGAAGTACCCATCAGCTCCAACCGGATAGAGCAGTTTCTCTCAAAATTTCTTTTTTTCTGTTCACCATTTGTCTATTACTCACAGCTGTGTAGCCAGTTGCTGACACTCATCAGCTATAGAGGAGTCCCTCCCTGCTTTGTGGCAGCTTTTGTGGTGTTTTTTTTAAGTGCAAACAAAACACTTTTTATTCATTTCTGTTGTTGTTGTTACACAGCATGGCTTTGGGTTTGGTGACTCTGATGGCCAGCTCTGCTGCTTTTTCCACAATGGTTTTGAGTTCCTAGAGGAAACTGTGAGTGATCCCAGCACAGCCAGTAAGATCTGCTGTATATCTTCCAGCTTCTTGACGCTGTGAATCATGAACTTCCAGAAACCAACAGACATCATGTGCCCAGTTTTCTTGTTGTTCTGTAACCAATGTTGGGCATCAGGTTCTGGCCCTTGAATCTACACACATGCTGTTGTCAGCCATCTGAGTTTCCTCTGTCAGTTGAACTTAACTGACATATTGGTCAACGGGGTGAGCTTCTGGCTCCTGTTTTTGATGATCTTAGGCTCTATCAGAGATCTGAGGGTAGCGATAATGTCTCATAGGAGAAGGCACCTGCCCCCCCCCCCATAGGCAGCATCAGAAGAGAGAAGGGGCAGTGGTGATGCAAACAGAACCCTTTTTCGAACAATACTTATGGTCTCTAAATGGTCTCCAGATCTTCAAGAGTTAGAATAGAGGCAACACACAGAGTGTAAGAGGAAAGGGTGAACTAATAAATACAGGAAGAGCTCTTTTTTGAGAGAAAGGAATTAATGAATCAACACAAGGAAAACACAATGAATTCTAAAAAATGTTCAGAATAATTCAGGAAAATAGCCAAAGAAATAAAAGAAATAAATAAACTTCTATTGGAAGCTGATAAAAACAATGTATGCCCTTTAACTCAATATCAAATCTCTAAAACAATAAAAGTCAAAATTTCTTTTAAAAACAGGGGCTAGAGAGATAGTGGGTCAAATACTTGCCATGCAACTGGCTTAAAATAAATCTCCAGAACCATGGAAAGCCACAATGTCTCCATTTGTAATCTCAGTGGAGAGATAAGAACAGAGATGAGAGACTTTTTGAAAGCTCAAAGGCAGGCTGGACAAAAAGAAAAAGAAAAAAGACCTTATCTCAAAGTGAAAGGGGTACTGATTCTGAGTTTGTCCTCTACCCTGGACATTCACACACAGACACAGACGCATAGACACACAGACACACATAACACCCCATATAGTCAACAAAACAAGAACACATATCAAAGGGCTGGGAACTCTTTTACCACAAAACAGAAAAAAACAAAACAAAACAGAAAAACAGAAACCAAACCCAAGAAAAAATGTCATTGCTCTTATCCTTTGGAGTTTGGCATTCTTACCTAAAGCATGCCCATTTTGCCCTGTACACAGTACACCAATCCAGTACATAGTATATTACACAGAAAAATAACTTTGAAATGCAGTGTTTATTCACAGATAGTTAATCACTTGGAACCTCAAGAGAAAGCTTCAAATCCACCTCCCAAAGAACTGGAAAAGGGTCTTTTGTTTTGTTTGGTTTTTGTTTTTGGTTTTTGAGACAGGGTTTCTCTGTGTAGCCTTGGTTGTCTTGGATTTACTCTGTAGACCAGGCTGGTCTCAAACTTACAGGGATCTGCCTGCTCTGCCTCCTGGAGTACTGCGATTAAAGGCCTGAGCCACCAAGCCCAGCAGGGTATATTCACTGAATCAAGTTTCACCAAACTGTAACTTGACCATCATGACCCATACATTAGAAAAGTTGTGCAGTCTACTGAAGGAAGTTGTCATCAAGGAAAGTGGATTGCTGTGCCTGATAACACCCTTGTAATCCTCAGGCTTTATAGGTGGAACTAGGAAGAGCTCAATTTCAGGTCAATTTCAGCAAGCAGAAGTTTGGCCTAGGCTACATACTGGTCTCAATACAACCCCCCTCCCAAATTGAGAAAGTAAAGGTAAGTGCTAAGAGCCAGTTACTTTAAATTTTGAAAGATTATTCTGGAACTAAAGTGAAGTAGGTTAAATCAAGTCAGTTTATCCAGGAACTACGGTCAGGGGGTCTTATTCTTAGATGCTTGAAAAATGGCCATTAAACGGGGCCAAAAAAGACGGATCAGTGATTTAGAGCACTTAACTGCTGGTGCAGAGGACCTGGGCTCCATTCACAGCACCTACATGGTGGCTTCACAAACATCCCTAACTCCAGTTCAGGGAATCCAGTGGGCACCAGGCACCCACGCGGGGCGCACGCACGCAGGCAAAGCATTCATACACAGAAAAACAAATCTTAACACCATCAAGAAGAACTGTGACAGAAAACTTGGTTCGGAAAGATTGGTGACAGACGAAAGAACGCAGATTCCTAAAGGACCCAGCCTGGATTCTAGTCCTGGCTTGCCCGCTTCCTTAGCTATAAAACTGCGATAATAGCGCCTGTCCCAACTACTTCAAAGGGCGGTTTTGGCGTCCAGACAGAAACCATGTATTTAATCGTGTTTTGAGAACTGTAGGACAGTCCATAAATGTAAGTCGTTTTTTGTGACTGCATCGCTGGAATTATTGCAGAATCATAAACAAGGGCTGGATGGAGGAGACCTGGCTCTCCCACAGGGGCACTGCGAGCTCCATCAGCCTACTTCTTTGTTGTTGAAACTTTTCAGCGTCTTTTCCCCTCAACCACTAGGTAACCAGCAGGGTGCCACCTACGAAAGCACCAAGAGGACAAAATATTTTAAGAAGTTCTTAACAAAAAGAAGCCACTGAGACGTAAAGTCAGGCGGGAAGGAGTTTTCCTCCGGATCGCAGTTCTTTTTTGAGGCAAGCATCGTAATGCCAACACCCGGTGGATGGCGGCCCCGCCGAGAGGAAACGAATCTGTGGAACCGGCCTTCCCATGCCTAGTGATGCTTATTCCGTTCAGACAGGGCGAATGATAGGCTGCAATTCCGGGGGATGCGCAGGATGCTGCAACAAGTACCCGACGCCCCGTCGCACCCCCCTCGGGCACACAGAGGCAGAAGAATGCGCGCACCCGCGCCTCCCGGCCTGAGCGGCGGGAACGCGCCTCCCTAGCGCGCCCCTCCCCCGCCCCAGCCCGGCGCGCCGACGTCGGGACACGTGACTGGGGCGCGCAGACAGCGGGGGCGGGCGGGGCCGTCCGGCTCCGCAGAGCGGCGCACGCGCGCCAGGGCCGCGCCGGGGCGAGCCCCTCCTGCTCCCTGTCGGAGTCAAAATGGCGACGGGGGGAACCTGGAGCGGTCCCGGAGCCTAAGCCTCTGACAGGAGAGGGGAGGGCGGCGGCGGCGGCGGTGGCGGCAGCTAGAGGAGAATGGCCGCGGGGGCTAGCGCCGGTGCGGACGGCGGCGCCGGGGGCGGCGGCGGCGGAGGCGACGGTCCCAGCAGCAGCCGCGGCGGGAGGAGCCTCCGAGGTGAGTGCCCCTCGGCGGCGGAGGCTGAGCAGCCGTCTCGGTGTCCTGCGCTGCGCGGGGCGTCCGGCCGAGGAAGGAGCCGTGGCTGGGCGTGGTGGCGCCTTGGCCGAGGCCCGGACGCCGCGGGGGTTGCCGAGGCGCTGGCCAGCCGGCCGTCTAGGGCCCAGCGCGCTGGCGCGGGACGGGCCGGTCCGCCCCCCCTCGCCCCGCTCCCCCGCTCCCGGAGGGGCGGGCCGGACCGCGCGCCGCCGACCGGGCCGAGGTTGAGGCGCGGCGCTCGGGCCGGTGGGACGCCCCTCCCAGCCGCCCACCCCCGCCTCGGTGGCCGCCGGGACGGGCTCCTAGCGCCGGGCTTGGAGGGGCGGGACCCGCCGCACCCTGCGCTCCGGGGGGAACCCGCTCCCGGCGCGGACGCCGGTCTACGGGGTGCGGGCCCGCGGGTGGGCGTGAGGCCGGAGGGAGGGTCGGAGCTTGGGGAGGAGCGGGCCTCGGGCGAGCCACTCCCCGCGGGCGAAGTGAAATCGTCCCGGCTAAGTGCTCCGGGAGGAGTGGAACTGGCGTTGAGCTTTGACAGGTAGGTGGAGAGACAATAACCGAGCGTTTGATGGAGGAGCGGAGGCTGAGCTCCCTGGAGTACTTGGTGAAAGGCGTGCCTCCTCGGTGCGTCTCTTCTGCTCTGCTGTTTACTCCCTTACACGCTGCTCACACTCACTCTCTCTCACTCTGAGGGTGAGAACTTTCTCACCGTCTTAGGAGAAACTCTGCTTTGAACTGCCACAGCGCCTCTTCACATACCAGCACGCATAAGTACTCGGGAGTAGGCCTGATTTACCGAGCCGTCTTGGCTCTCTTTCCCAGTGCACTGTTTCCCCAGCTGAAGCATCTGAATGTGCCGAGCAAAGAATAAGCATTTTTGCAGATAATTAGCTTTTCCAGCAAACGTCACCTTTTGTCTCTTGAGTAGCGTCTATTTCTTTTAGAAGATGGCTCACATCGCCTTCTTTGTAAGTCTGGAAGAAAGAGATGAAGTTATATGAACCATACATCCTTCACAGCTGCTGTGATTAGACGTGTCTTGGAGTTTTGGAGTCAGAAAAACCTTCATAGATTTGCTGTGTTTTAAAGTGGGGGAAATGGACTCAGGTCAATTGCCTTGGGTCTTAAATTAGCTGGGAAGGGGCAAGACCCAAACTAGGATCTAGGCTTCTGTATGCCAAGAGAGAGGGCTTTTCACTCCACTCGTGCACTGTCTGCTCTTTGTGGATTGCTTTACCCACCACTGCCCATCCCAGTCACTAGGCCTTTGCATGATAAAGTTGAAATGAGCATCTCTCTCTGAACCTGTCAGCCACCTCAAAGTAACCACTGAAGAGCCACACCACCACAATAGTTAATAAGAATTGAGTAATGTTTCACTTGACGTTTTCTTAGCTCCATGACTAGGTTTTCATCAAATACTAGCCTGGGTTATTTTTGCACGGGTTCAGTAAAGTGCACAGTTCAGTATTTTGTGCTGTAAAACATTACTCCTGTATTGTTGTGTCCCAACAAGATGAGCACCTCAAGAAGTTCTTTGTATCTGCCTCTAACTTTAGGATGTAAAACAGTGGCTTTCCAGGTTATATTGCCTGGTTCCCTTCTCACCTCTTTTTGGGCTACAGAATTTTATCTGTAGTGTGTCACAGGTCAACGTTCAGAAATACAATAGAATCAAGTGATTATGTTTTCATGTTTTAATCACTGAGCTCAGATTTACACAGTGATTATTGAAGGTCTGCTTTGTGTTTGCATTATTTTAGAGCTGGGGTGGGAGTGAAGGAATGTAATATATAATAGTGTTTGCCTTGAGGTTCTTATTGGGAAAAGATGCACTTATATGAGTCTAGAAGCCAATCTAGTGAGTTCTACTAAAGCAAAGAATGCTGTGGGAGTTCAGGGTAGAGGAAGTTGTAGTGGGGCCTTAGGAGTTTAAACAACTTCCTGGGACACTTGGAACTTCAACTGCCCAATGAGTATATTTATAGAGAGATTGGAACAGTTATTTTGTTAAAAAAAAAGTATATATTGCTACTGTGTACATATGACAGGTGAAAGTTAGAGGATTACTGTGGGAGTTTGTTCTCCCTTCCCCTGTGTGGGTCCCAGGAATGGAACTCAGGAACACCAGCTTGTGCAGCAGG
Organism: Meriones unguiculatus; assembly: GCF_030254825.1. Taxonomy (NCBI): domain Eukaryota; kingdom Metazoa; phylum Chordata; class Mammalia; order Rodentia; family Muridae; genus Meriones; species Meriones unguiculatus. The sequence continues at coordinate 108,250,836 of NC_083355.1, read as the reverse complement.
GACCTTTATTTGATGAATGATGTTGCTGGCCCAGTAGTCAGAATTCATTTTTTTCCCTAATGCTGAGAATTGAACTCAAGGCTCCATGCATGCTAAGTTTGGTTTCTGCTACAAAGTGACACACCCTCATCTGAGGAATTGAATTCTTTCATTTTCCCAATCTGAAAATCTGTACTCTTTAAACACTAACATAGTTAATCTCAGCAACTGTGAGAGTCATCATTTTCCTCTGTGTCTATGACTTTGACTAAGTAAAAGTATAATCATAGAATAAAAAAACATAGTGTTTGTCTTTTGTAATGGGCTTGATGGTCCATTCATGATGTACAGTGTCAGAATTTCCTTCCTTTTTTTGAGGCTGAACAGTTCATTCTAAGTCTATACCAGATTTTGTATATTCATCTGTCCATGGACATCTGGGTTGCCCCCATCTTCTGACCACTGTGTAAAATGCTGTTCTGAACATGGTATAAAAATAACTTGCTGAAGACATTTCTTTACTTTATTTTGGGTGTTTATCAAGCCAATGTTTATATTCCCACCAGTAATGCACAAAGATTGTGTTCTGGAATGTGTGTGTGAGAAGGATTCCTCTCCTTTTATACTAAGTCTTTCTAAAAGAGTGTGATATGGTATCATTGTTTTATCTTGTATTTACTTAATGGTTAGTGATGAATACCTTTTTTTGTACTTATTGGCATTTTGTTCCCTCATCTGCCCCTTTGGGTTTTTTAAGACAGGTCTTGATGCCCAGAGTAACATCAAAAAGCTTAGCTCTCCAAGTTCTGGAGTTAGAGGCATAGACCACCATGCCTAGGTCCTTTGCCTGTTTGTTAAATCAAGTCCAATGTAGCTGTTGAGTTGTAGGAGTTCTTTGTTTTTTTTAATATTGATCTCTTATCAAATGTATAATTTTGTAAAATTACATTTATTTTGTGTGTGCATGAATGCTTGTGTGTGGATATTAGCATGCTCTTGGATATTCCACAGTTTGTATGTGGAGGTAAAAAAAAACTTGGCAGGAGTTAGTTTTTTCCTTCAACTTGTGGTGGGGATGTGGCAGAGTTTGAACTCAAACTCAGGTCAGGCTTGACACCTATACCAGAATACAAATGTTTTCTATTTATCTATGTTGTCTTTTTTCCCTTTGATATGAAAAACATTGTTTATTTGTTGTTGTTTTTTGAGATCAGGTCTTTCTATGTTGGTCAGGTTGGGCTTTGAACTAAAGGTCTTCTTTCTGTGACCCAAGCATTGGGATTGCAGACAAACTTTAAAAAAAATTTTTTTCTATGGTTTTGGGATAAAAACCCAGTGGCCTTCGGCCACTCTTAAACTATACCTCTAGTCCGTCAAAAAGTTTTTAATCATGATGAAGTAAGTCCTGCTTACCTGGTTTTTCTTTTGGTTTCATGTACAGAAATCATTGCTAAATCCAGAGTCATGAAGGTTTTCTCCTTTTGTTTTCTATTAAGAGTTTTATAGTTGTGGATACTCAGTTTATCTTTTTAAGTATAGGTGTCCAGTTTTCCCAGTACTCTTCATTTAAAAATACTGTCTAAATCAGTGGCCTTGGCACCTTAATGAACATTGTTTGAGTGATTGGACATGTAGCTTAGTCATAGAGAGTTTGCTTAGTATGTACAAACCCCAGAGGAAGGAGAAGCAAGGGAGCAAGGAGGAAGGTTGGATGATCATTGAGTCATAAGTGCTAGGTTTTGTTTGGGGCTCTCTGTAGGTCTATTTATTGGTGCCCAGCTGTTTTAACAACTGCTTTATAGTTAAGATTTAAAACCAACAAACATGAGACCTCTGCATTGTTTGTTTTTTAAGGATTGTTTTGCAGTGGGATCCTTTGCAATACCATAGAAATTTTAGGATGGAGTTTTCTAATAAAAACTATTGAGATTTTACTGTTCTGTTAAATATGAAAATTGCTTTGGGTATTAGCTTTTTGCACTTATTGTATGTGTGTGTGATTGTATAAGATTGTTCATGCACATTTGTGTTAGTGCTCTTGTGCAACTGTGAGAGTCATGTCTCCTTTCTACTTAAGTGGGTTCTGGGTATCAAGCAGACATCCTCAGGCTTGGTAGCAATGACTTTTACCCTTCATGACCCTGTCTTAACATTTTAACAATGTTAAATCTTTCACTTGAGTTTCAGCAGTATTCTTCCTTCCCTTCTCTCCTCCTCTGTTTTCTCTCCCTCCCCCTTTTTTTGTCTGACAAGGTCTCCTGTAGGCCAGAGTGGCCCAGAACTCTGGATCATCTGTCCCTAGCCTGACAAGTGCTGGAGGTACAGGGTTCTCATGTTCAGATTTTCTCAGGGGCCATACTTGTCTCCTGTGTCTTGTGCTTCAGCACATGTACTAATAAAACAGGTGCCTTCAGCAGAGGTTTCCAATTTTCAGTGAGGTTCTCAAGTTGTTGTTTATTATGAAGAATTTTATTCTTTTTTGATGCTGTCATAAATGGAATTTTAATGTCCAATTTATATTTATTTATTTGTTTATGTTGAGGTGGGGCTTTCCCATGAAGTCCTGAGCATAGAGCAGACCAGGCTGGCCTTGAACTTGTGGTGTGATTCTCCTGCCTTCAACTTCCAAAATGCAGGGATTATAGGTCTGAACCATCATACCAGGCTCATTTTGGATTGTTTATTGTTAGTGTACTAAAATATATCTCATTTTTATTGTTTTTGTTGTTATAGCTATGTTCTGTTTATTCTAACAGGTTTTTTGGGGTTGGGGTATTTATAGTTCTTTTCTACAGATAAGATAGAGTCATCTAAAAGCAGTCAGTTTACTTTTTTTCTTTTTGGCAGTTTGAATGTCTTTTATTCTTTGTCTTAGTGCTCAACCAGAGTTCCTTATACTCTATTGACTGGAAGAGGTTGAAAATGTACTTACTGAGGATGTTGTAGATCTTTGGGGGAAGTTTTCAGTCTTTTTCAATTGAGTGACACACACACACACACACACACACACACAGAAACAGATAGGCAGGGTCTCCTGTAGCCCAGGCTCCACTAAGAATAATGTTAGCACAAGTTTTTGTATACTGCATTTATTATGTTGAGATAGTTTTCTTATATTCTAGATTTATTGAATACTTTAGCTGGTATGTTTAAAGAAATGGTGGGTTCTGCAAGACTTTGAATGAAAAAAATTGTGATGTTGTTGGCAGAGTGATATGACAGTACTGGGTTTGTACACATGCTTGCTTTTGTTTTGAGCCAGGGTCTTGCTATGTCCTGGAACTCCCTGTGCCCTCCAGCTGGCCTGTGACTAGTGGAGTAGCCCTGCCTCAGCCTCACAAGTGCTGGGATTATAGGTGCAAGCCACTATGTCTTTATGAAACATTAAAAACACATTTTCTTGTGTGTTTGTGCTACAAAAAAAAAAAAAAAAAAAAAAACCTAACTTTGGTCATCAAGCTTCTGTTTACAGTCTGACTGCTGTTTATAATCTTATGGTTTTGTTTTGTTTTTGATGGTATCACATTGTGTTACCCAGGCTGTTCTTGAGCTCACAGGCACAAGTGATCTTCCTGTTTCAGCCTCCCCAGCAGCTCAGAATATAGATGCACACTACTGCACCATACTCCCATCACTTAATGTAATGTAACGTAACCCCCATGACTTAATGTAACGTAAATTATCTAATCTTTTTGAACTTTAAATTTCTCTCTTGTTATAAAAGAAATAGGGACCAGCATGATGGCTTAGCAGGTAAAGACACTTGCTAAGCCTAATGACTTTGAGTCCAATCCCTGGGATCCTCATTGTGGAAGAAGAGAACTGATTCCCAAAAGCTGTCCTCTGAACCCAACATGTACCCTAAAGGGCAGGAGTATACATAGACTTTTTTTTTTGTTTTTTTAAATAGTGCTGGATGTGATGGCAAACATCTTTAATTCCAGCATTTGGGAGTCAGAGAAGGCTTCCAAGGTAGCCCTAGTCTACATAGTAAGTTCCTGGCCAGCCAAGGCTACAAAGTAAGATCCTGTCTCAAAAAGTAAAACAGACAAAAAAAGTATAGAATTGTCTTGCCTAGGTTCTTTAAAATCCACTGTATGGGTTCTAAATCCTGTTCTGTGCTTCTCCATTCCTCTCCTTACCAGTCTGAACTATTGTTGAATAGCTGTCAGCTGAGGCTGTGCCGCTTCTCCCTTCCCCCATTTACCCTCCCCAATTATCTCTGGCTATTTCTTTATTATTTTTAATTATGTGTTGGGGGACTGTGTGTGGGAGGTATGTGCACTTGCGTCCAGGTGCCTACAGAGGCAATAGGTGTCAGATCCCACCAGAAGTACAGGTGATGGAGAGCCACCTAATCACTTAATCACTGAGGTATCTCTCCTGCCCTTGGCTATTCTGGATAATACTTCCACAGTCATGCTCCTAGAAAGCCTAATTGTAGTTTCTTTTCTACTTAAAAAAAAAAAAAAAAAAATCTGTTAACTTCATTTTTGTCTTTTGGGATAAAGACCAAACTCAAAAAAAGAGAGCAGTATGTGTCCAATGTTACCCTTCCCATCACTCCAGCTGAACCAAGCTGTTTCTTATTTCCTGTGCCTCTGTCTGTGGTTTTCATGTGTTTATCCAAGTGCTTAGCGTTTCCTTATTCTGTGTCATCAACTCTGTTAGCTGCCCATCATCTGTCTCTTTTCCTGACAAATCTGCTTTTATTAATAAATATATATAGGACATTTAGAGATGATTCATCACCAATTCCAGGGTTAGGTTTTGGTTAGTCTAAGCCAACCAGTTGCATTCCCTTTTAAGCTGTTACCTGTCCCAGTCAGGTTGAACTGAAAGGGACAGACTATTTCTGGGAAAAATGTTCTTCTTTCCCTTCATGTTCAAGACCAAGAGAACATGAGGCCCCTGTTGCTGCTGCCAGGTGTCCTGTAACCACAGTGGATAAAACATTCCCTGAAGATGTCAGGTCAGAGGCGGGAGTCTAAGTCCTAGGTGGTATCACTTAGTTATATCATGCACTGGACCTTCCCTCCTACAGAATTTCTCGTGACAGATTTCTTATTGTTTAAGTTATTTATTTTTGTAAGTGTGTATATGGGTGTTTTGACTATATGTTGTGTACTGTGTATGTGCATAGGCCAGAAGAGGGCTTCGAATCCTCTGGAACTGTTGTTGGTTAGTTGCCATGTGGGTGCTGAGAACCAGACCTCACTCCTGGAAAGGTAGCAAGTGCACTTAATCACTGAACTGTCTCTTTAGCTACAAATTTCTTGTTTAAACCAGCTCTTTGGAATTAAAAGTGTTCTGGTTGGAACAGTGCTCTTTATTCTCAAGGTCTAGTTATGTTACCTTTACCAGCAGTTATCTACTCTGTTGGCATTTTTGACCTCCTATCCATATCACAACATACTGAAATCAAATCACTCCCTTGGTTTGTGTGACTATAAATCAAGGTATATAGAATGTAACATAGTGTCTGTCCATAATAGCTATCCAACAAGTGATCTTGGGATAAAAATAACATGATGACTGTATTATTGCTGTAACAGTGTCTGTCCATAATAGATATTTCACTTAGATAAAAAGTGTGGATCTTGGGACTAGAGAGATGGCCCAGCAGTTAAGAGCAAGTTCAGAGGACCAGAGTTTGATTCCCAGACAGCATACCACCTATAACTCCAGGACCAGGATCAGATGCCTCTTCTGGCCTCTGCAGATACCCACGTTCACATACACACAGATACACAGATACAGAATTATTTTTAAATAAAGTAAATCTTGAAAAAAAAAAAAAGAGAGAAGTCAGCTCTCATGTCTTTTTAAAAGAAAATGTGGGCTCATCTTGTCACAGTCTCTTCTGAAAAGAGCAATATTAAATTGTACTATTATAAGCAAGGCATGTTGGTGCATGCTTGTAATCTGAGCACTTGGGAAGGCTGAGGCAGGTGGATCTCTGTGAGTTTGAGGCCAGCCTGGTGTTCAAGAAAGTCTAGGACAGCCAAGGCTACACAGCGAAACCCTGTCTGGAAAAACAAACAAACGGACTAGAGAGATGTCTCAGCCCTTAAAGGCTAGGCTCACAACCAAAAATATAAGCGTTTCTAGCACCCACGGCTGTCTCTCCAGCCACACACACACACACACACACACACACACACACACACACACAAATAATAAATAAATAAATAAATGAAAAATTTCAGATAGAAACCTACTTTATAAGCTCATTGAAAAACAGTATTGAATGGAGGTACCCTCCACAGATTTATAATGTTCCTCCCAGAAACCACAAGTGATTAAATGAAAACACCCGGCTCCCAGGTATTTCTTATTATACAGCATGGAATCCTTTGTATTTGTTTATATGTGTGTGTGTGTCAAGGTCAGAGCGCAACTTGCTGGAGTAGGTTTTTTCCTTCTATCATGGAGCCTGGGGATCAAACTTAAGCTGCCAGGCATGGTGACAATTGCCTTTACCTGTTGAGCCTTTTTGTTAGTCTCTTTCTCATTCTTGAAAAAGAAAAGGCCTCCAACTTAATTCAAGCAATACTACTAGTTTTATTTGTGTGTTATGTATCCCATGTCATTATCCACTCCCCTAACACCATGCTAGAAAGTGAACTTAGGGCCTCACACAGGCTAGGCAAGCATTCTACCACTGAACTAAATTCCCAGCCCAGTATTAGTTTTAAGACAAAAAAATAAAAATAAAAAAAAGGAGCTAGAGAGATGACTCATAAGAGCACTGACCACTGTTGTAGAGCCAGGTTCAATTTCCAGCATTCACATGGCAGCTCACAACCATCTATACCTCCAGTTCCAGATCTTATGTCCCCTTCTGCCTTCCACAGGCTCCTGCCTGCATGTGCTACATGTATATACATGCACTTAGGAATGGAACACATACACACAAAAAATAATAAATCAGTATTAACAAACAAACCACTCTGTAGTGAAATGTATGTGTGCATTTGTGTATGTATGCATGCATGCACAGTGCCTGTGATGGATCACCTAGGTTATATCCTGCTTCTCTACGCTTCTTTCTCAAATCGTTTTTGTCTCCTCAGCAACCAGTTCTTGCTTGGGTCTTCACAAACCAAACTTTCTCTGCTATTTTGGAGCATTATTTCATCACGTCTCTCTTTCCCATCACCACTAAGAATAGAGGAGAGCTCATACTTTTAACTGCTTAGCTTACATTATCACCTCAGATGTCACTTTCTTAACAACCTTATAAAGCAGATTTTTTATTATCACTAAAAGAGATAAAAACTGCCCAAGATTATGCAGTTTATAAATGGCAGAGTTGGATCTAGACTCAGACATCTTGGCTCCAGAGCTCTTCATCTTTACTGACCCACACTTCTGTTGAAGTATAGTTGTCTGCTTATGGCTGTGTTCTGCTTAACATTCGGCATCTTTGCAACAAAAATTATGCTACTCTTTGTTGATTTTATGTTTCCAAGTGCTCAGCACTTAGATATCCAGAAAAATATTTAGTTGAATGAATGTCCTCTTATTTGTTTTGACAATCCTAGGGCTTGAACCCAGGGCCTCATACACAAGCTAGGTAAGTAAGTACCTTACCATTAGTAGAATGCATGTATAGGTGTGAGGGTGTGTGTGTGTGTGTGTGTGTGTGTGTGTGTGTGTGTGTGTATACACATATACTTACATATACATGTGGCCAAAAATTAATCTTTAGTTTGAGAGCAGAGAGGGTGTTGTGGGGGCAGGGAGTGTCCAGGGTTGAGACAGTATCTTCCTCTATAGCCCAGATTGGTTTCAAACTCTGAAGCTGAGGATGACCTTGAACTTCTGATCCTCCTGCCTTCTACCTCCCAAGTGCTGGCATATGCCATGCCAGACTTACATGGTGTTGGGTTCAAATCAAGGGCTTTGTGCATGCTCACAGCCAGGCGTGGTGGTGCACGCCTGTAATCCTAGTACTCAGGAAGCAGGTAGATCTCTGTGAGTTCAAGGCGAGCCTGGTCTACAAAGTAAATCCAGGGCAGCCAAAGCTGCACAGAGAAATCCTGTCTTAAAAAAAAAAAACAAAAAAATGTATTTCATATTTATTTTGTGTGTGTGGAGGGGGTTGGTTGCTAGGGATCAAACCAGAGTCTTGTCTAATGCTAAACAAATACCGCCACTAAGCTTTACCTAAAAGAACAATGACATCATCATTTTCTTATTCTCTAGTTCTTCCTGTCTGACCTCTTTACCAGTACTTACATATTATCATTTATATTCCTATTTTTAAAATTATTTTATTTTTAATTAGATCTGTGTGTGAATAAGTGCACTTGCGCATGTGCAGGTGCTTTTAGAGGTCAGAGACATTAGATCTCCTGAGCTAGTACAGGTAATTGTGAGTCACCTGACGTGGGTCTTGGTACCAAACTCCAGTCTTCTGCAAGAGCAGGACACATTTTAAACCACTGAGCCATCCATCCCTCTATCGTGATCATATTTGTATTTTTAAGTTACATCGTATTTCAGCCACAATATGACTTCTGCCATATTAAGTTTTTAAGTGTATGGTGCATTGACTTAAGTACATTGTTGTAGTGCAGATTTCTAAAGCTTAAAATCCTTGGTTATCTAAACCTTTATTCCTGTTGGCTAATAAATTTCATTTCTTTCAGTCCCACCACTGATAGACATTGTGATTCTGTGAATTTAACTAGTATAGATAGTCACTAGTCAATCTGGGTAGTGAGCAAACCTAAATGGATATCTCATGTAAGTGTGTGTATGCAGTATTTCTTTTATATGGCTGTGTTTACTTCACTTAGCATAATGTCTTTAAGAGTCATGCATATTGCCAAATGGTTCCTTTTTTAAGGCCAAATAGTATTTTACTTTACAAATGTACTTACTGCATGTTACCATTTATCAGTCGATGGACACTCAAGTTGTTTGCATCTTAGTTCCCACCATCCCCAAGTCTTCTCTATACTTTCATTTGCTACTGAAAAGAAAAAGAAGATGTCAAGATTTCCTTCATTGCAAATTTTTAAAAACCAGAAAATCAAATTACCATAGTTACTGCACTGTAACTGAGTTACCCACTATGCCCTTTATATCTCTTAAACTCACTTTCACCCCACAGCCTGAACAAGAGCACTTAAGACTTGTTGACACTTATTTGGGTCAAATCAAAAGCCAGAAATATATTGAAGTGTTTTCATTTACATTTAAACTACACAGTTACTAGTGACATGGTAGGAAGAAGTCCTAAGAACACAGAGTTCGGGGCGTTACTAGAAGAGAGGTATGTCATAGAACTTAGCATATGTATCTTATTCAGAATTAATTTTGCTCAGTGTTTCATAGCATAGAGTAACTTTCTCAGCTTGCTCATGAAATTCCAGCAGGAAAGAAAGTGTAAGGTTATGCTGAAGTCACCCCTTTGTCATACCATTCCATGTTCTAGTACCCTTGGGAAGGTCCTCAGCCATGACAGACATAAGAATTGCAGGTATATCTGAGCATACACTCCTGGTTTCTCTCTTCTCCGAAAGACCAGTGCTTTTTCTTAGTTGTTTTCTTTTAACCCAGAAATATCTGCTGCTTACGAAATGTGAATTTTGACACTTCTGTCTCCTCACAGATACAACTGTTTACTCCTCTCTGGCTGTAGGGAATACTGAATACCTCTGGTCTTTCAGAAGATCCTTTTACTTCTGCCCAGGGCCCAAAGCAGACCTTCTAGTAGAAGGGTAGGGAACTTATCTCTAAGGATCAGAGGTTATGAAGGTTTTTTATTAACATTTTTCAGTCCAAGCCTGCTGAATTCTTGGGTAATTTTTTGTAGGAAAACTAGGAAGAATCAGGGTCAGAGTAGGATTTAAGCATTTGTGATAGACTGGTCAAAACTTCAAAAAAGTTATTCCAGAGTAGCCTGCTTGTTGTCTTGAAAAATACTAGGGGCTGGAGAGATGGCTCACTGGTTGAAGAACACTTTCAGAGGTCCTGAGCTCAATTCCCAGCAACCACGTGGTGGCTCACAACCATCTATAATATGACCTGATGCCTTTTTTTGACATACAGGTTTACATGCAGATAGAGCACTCATATACATACATAAAAAGAGAAAAGAAAAGGAAAAAAGATAAAAATTCAAAATCTTCCACTCCAGGTATATAAGCCTGACACTTATTCATAAGCTAACCTCTGTGTTGAAATGCCTGACCCTTCATTTCTTGGTGTTCAGAGAAGCCAGAAAAAGTCTAATCACCTTCTTGTAATTCCATGCCATAATCTTTCTCTCTGTAGTCACTTGTACCCTGTGTGTCATTTTGTATGTGAAAATAGTCTTTTTTTTTTAATCCCCAACATTACAATGTGTCTTGTACATAAGTACAAGGTTGGTATTTATGTAGTAATCACAGGGAAACAAAAGGAATTAGTAAAGAGTAGAGGAAGAAAAAGTGAAGGAGATTCAGAACTGAAAATGGAATTCTTCATATGTGCCTCTGTCTCCTCAGTTGTTCTGTGGGTCTTTCCTGGTTGTAGTCATTGCACTTCATTTATTAATAAGTATTCATTACCAGCCAGGCACTCTTGAAGCTCCTTGGCATATATAGTTAATGAAGTAAGACAGTTCTAATCCTGTAAAGATGTAGTCTGCTGAGGGCTAAGACAGTATATTCTTTACAGAGGGAGGGTGCTACAGCTGAAGAGGGTGCTACAGCTGAAGTCTGTGTAAACTTCTGGCAGCAGAGGAGAGGGATGCTCTCTCAGTTTTAAGTGAACCTCACTTAGATGCTATTTCTTCTCTGTAGCCTGCTCTGGCCCCACCGAGCTTAATTGAAGTTTTCCATACTTTTTTTGTTTCCTCAGGCCCAGCACATAGCTTTCTGTTCTTTTTTCTCTGCCCCTTTCTTTACAGAATAGATTAGTTTCAAGGTCTCAGCTGAAATATCCCTATTAAAACAATTCCAGACTGGCTTTGAGCTTTTGGCTTTGAGAGTTAGAAGAAGACATTTCATGATATACCATGGTGTTTCTCTGTTGGGACCCTCAAAACCAACGTGGCACAACTCTTACATGGCCAAGTATGATTAGAGCAAGGATACCAAGGGCAAAGAATCATGGGGCACAGTGCTAAGGGAAACAAAGGAAGGCTTCCTTGAGTCTTCTAGAGGAACTGCAGGACGTATTTCATCCCACCGGTGTGGAAATGTGGCAGTACATGTGAAGTGTTGTCTCTTACAGAAGTTGATCAGAGTATTAGTGCACGGAATTTTTATTGAGGTCTGGTCACAGAAGCCTCTTAACTTCACTTCTGTCTAATTTCTAGGCTCACATGAGGAAAGCAAGAACTTGGTAGTGTTGTATTGTTGCCCAAACTATTGAGGTTCTGTGAGTCACCCTGTCAGATAGTAGGGATGGAGGGAATACTCCCAGTCCCCATACTCCAGTCACTGCTAGGGCTAATTTGTAAACAAGCTTTTCTGGGAATAATGGTGTTGACTGTTTTTTGCACAGTACTTTTCATTTTTAATCAATTTTCATATTGTGTTATTTCTTTCAAAATATGTCAGCATTAGTATAATTAGTATAATTGAAAGTATGTTCCATGGAACACTGTCTGTAGCTTCTTACTGGGCTTTGCTTGAAAGGTTTGTACCATTGAGTATGGAAAAGCTTGCTGCACCTCTTTGAGGACTCCAGCCCTTTGCGGGGTGTACACCACCTGGTTTTACTGCCTTGCCTGTATCCTACCTGTCTCACATCTGCTCTCTACTACCCACTTTGCTTAATTTGCACAGCTGCTTACTCTGCCCCAATTCCCCATTACTACCACTTCTGTCACTAATACATCGCTACCCATTCTTCCCCATTGCAGCCTGTATTTTTTATGGCATTGGTCCCATTGCTTAACTTTATGTAATTGTTTGTTTAGATATCTCTTTTCTCTCACACAAAGGTCATTAAGAACCAATACTGTGTCATATATATATCTTAGTTGGTACTCAGATACTATGTGATGTGTAGGTCTCCAAAACTTACCAATAATTCCCAAACTAACCCTCTTTAGTGGTAGAATGCACATAAAAAATAGTGTAAATACTAAAATAATTTATGCTATATAACATGTACAGTGTAAACAGGAGAAGGGATTTACAACTAAAGATTTGTACTTTATATATTTTTTAGGAATTTGTTTTTAATTGTGTGTGTTTATCTGTCTTCATGTGGTATGTGCATATGAGTTACAGATACCTTTGGAGACCAGCGGTATTGGATCCCCTATAACTGGAGTTACAGGTAGTTGTGAGCTGCCTGGCATGGGTGCTAGAAGTCAAAAATAGGTTCTCTGTTCCTAACAGCTGAGCTGTATCTGTATTCCTTATTCTGTACTCTTCACTGAAGCTTATTTTTTTTAATGAAATAGCCCATTGGTATGCTAATGGTTTAGACTGGAAACAGTGAGAATTTTTGGTATGGGGCCAGTGGAGATAGACACACACAATTTTGAAATAAATGATTTGGTCTAGGTTTGGTGAATCAGTTTAGTAAAGGGGGAGGGGTGCCTGGAAATGCCTTGTTGTGACTCTGGTTGTCCATGATGTTTCTTTAAAAAGTTAACTTGCATTGGGAGGGGAAGAGAAAGGGAGCTACAGGTGGGATATAAAGGGAATAAATTGTAATCAATAAAAATAAAATACTATAATAAAAAAGGAAAAAAGATACTTGCAAAAAGTTAAGGTTTCTTCCCTACCCTATATTTCAAACATGCCTACTGAAAATCTACTATGTATTAAGTACTTAATTAATCCTTTTGGGTGTGGTGGTACATGCCTGTAATCCCAGCAGTCAAAGTACAGCAGAAAGCATGAGAATCAGAACTTCAAAGGATATTGACAGAATTAGACATGTGAACACTCTGACAAAAGCCCTAATACTTTTAAAGATTCTTTTGGATAGTTTCACGTACATATATATACACACAAACACATACATGTATACATACATATGTATGTATGTGCATCATGTGTATGCATTGCCTACAGAGGGGAGGAGAGGCATCAGATCCCTTCAAACTATAGCTTTCGATGGTTGTGATCTGCCATGTGGGTCCTCTGGAACAGCAGTAAGTGCTTTTAATCACTGAGCCATTTGTCTAGCACCTCTTTGTTGATATTCCAACGTCAACATAGAATAGACTATAAATTAATAACAGGAACAACTGAATTAAAAAATGGGCAAGGAGGGCCAGCAGGATAGCCCAGTAGACACCAGACCTGATGGCCTGAGTTGAATCCCTGAGACACACACGCCAGGGCAAGCTCACAGGCAAAATATATAAATATTTCTTAAATGGGCAAAGAGCATAAAGCAACACAGGAATTAATAATATTCAGAGATTAAGCTTTATTAAAATTTAAAATGGGATAGTAGACTCATTTATCCTCCCTCAGTGTACAAATTAAGAATTATGCTTAGCATTTTGGACATTTTCTTGAAATGTTGATTAGGAGTCTAAATTGCACCTTTTCTGATGATATGTCTCCAAATTCCTTTCTCCCTCCCCTTTCTTTTCTTTCCTTTCTTTCTTTCTTCCTTCCTTTCTTTTCTTTTCTTTTTCCTTCCTTCCTTCCTTTCTTTCTTTCTGTCTTTCTTTCTTTCTTTCTGTATTTAGACAGTCTTTCTTCCTTCCTTCCTTCCTTCCTTCCTTCCTTCCTTCCTTCCTTCCTTCCTTCCTTTCTTTCTTTCCTTTCCTTTCCTTTCCCTTCCTTCCTTCCTTCCTTCCTTCCTTTCTTTCTTTCTTTCTTTCTTTCTTTCTTTCTTTCTTTCTTTCTTTCTTTCTTCCTTTCTTCCTTTCTTTCTTTCTGTTTTTAGACACAGTCTGACTGTATAGCCCTGGCTATATAGACTAGACTGGCCTTGAACATATCTGCCACTCAACTGGAATTAAAAGCATGTGCCACCATGTCTGGTACCTAGTAATTAGTCCTTTTTAAATCTGTGAGCTGTCTTAGAGTGGTCAAAGGCACGCAAAAGAATAGCTATGCTGTATAAAATAATGAAGAGTTGGCTCACTCTATATGGGTGTGATTAAGTACATTATATCACATACATAATGCAGCTCTCTGTGTGTGTATTTTTAAAAGGCAAAGTACAGTTTTGTATGTTGCTGTGTTTCTTCAGCCCTGATATATTTTGAAATGAAATTAGCTATTTACAGACCTGTCAGTGAGAAACTCTATTTAAAACTATTTAATTTATTTTGCCAGGCATGGAGTAATACAACTTAACTCCAGTGTAGAGAGAGATCAGAGGATCACAAATCTGAGGGTAGTCTGAACTCTACACAGGGAGATCCTGTCTCCCAAAGTAATAGTTATGTTCAAATTCTAGGAAAGGAAAATTTGAGTTAGTGCAAGTTGTCTTTGGGCGAAGAAGGTACAGTGAATTGCCTTTTTATGTACTGTTCTGTGTATTTAGAAACAGTTTTAAACAACAGATTATTCTTATAATTGGATAGGAAATAATTCTGATTCTGAGGTGAAGGGAGAAAAGAACGTTGAACAGATACAGTCTTTGATGTTATGATTCATTTAAATAGCCTTTGAGATTCTCTTGACTCAGCAGAGTACATTGACACTTTCAAGCTCTAGTGGTAGACAGAAACACTTCGTTAAACTAAGGATAGCCTGCAATAGTCACACACTAGCTTTACATTTTAATGTACATCTGAATGTATAATACTTTTCAAGGTTGAGCTTTAATATAAGTTTTAATTTTTATAAATCAAATAGTCATGTTTAAAAATTATTCCTAGTAATGTAATTATATATTTATTTTGAAGAGTTATTGTTTTGAGATCCATCTGTCTCCCCCCCCCCAACACACACACACCGACCTTTGGAGCTACAGTTTCATTGTACCCTTGGCCAACCTCAAACTCCTGATTGTCCTGCTGCTAACCTCCCAAATGCTAAGATTACAGCCATGTCCTACTATGCCCTGCTGGTTTGACTTTTTCTAACCCTATTAAGAATGATCTGGGGCATGCCTGTAGTTCCAGCACTCGGAGGCAGTGGCAGGTGGCTCTTTGTGTGTTCCAGGCCAAGCTGTTCTGCAAAGGGAGTCCAGGATAGTCCGATCTACACAGAGAAACCCTGTCTTGGGAGGTAGGGGACAATAGAATGATCAGGAAATGGCTTCATGGATAAAGTGCTTGCTGCATTAGTAAGCTGCATTAGTAAGGACCCGAATGTAGATCCCAAAACCTAATAAAAGTCAGGTCTGATGACAGGTGTTTTAAGGAAAAGAGACAGGTGGTTCCTTTAGGCTTACTTGCCAACCAGTCTAGCCAAAATGGCAAGCTCAGAGTTCAGTGAGAGACCTTGACTCAAAGATAAGGTGTAAGGGGCCTGAAGAAATGACTCCCTGATTAAGGGCACTCACTGTCTGCTCTTCCAGAGGATTGGGTTCAATTCCCGGCATCCATGTGCCAGCTAACAACTGCCTATAATTCCAGTTCCAGAGGATCTGACACCTTCTTTTGGCCTCCATAGGCATGCATGCAGGCAAAACACCCACACATAAAATAAATTAAAATAGTAGAGTCATAAAAGAATACTCCTAATGTCAGCTTCTTCGGATGTCTACACATATATGCACACATGAGTGCCTGCATGCCCATGTACTCACTCCCAAAATTATTTTAAAAAATTAGAAAGAATGGTTTATACAGCTTTCCTAGCGTCCATTCCCCAGGTTCACAACAGTGTTCATGTTGCTGTGTAGCCTGGGTTGTCCTCAAACTCTTGCCTATATGACTCTTTGGAGATTATCTTTTTAAAAAACAATCTTAGCGCAGTATGGTAACATACATCTTTGATCCTAAGGAAGCAAAGGCAGATTGATCTCTGTGGGTTGGAGGCCAACCTAATCTACCTAGCAAGCTCTGTGCCAGCCAAGGATACATAATGAGACCCTGTCCCCAAAAAAATAATAATTTTAAGAGCTAACAAATCTCAGAACATGTACATTGTAACCGATAATTAAGCTGAGAAATATTTCATAACTAGAAAAACCAAGAACACTACTAAGAATATATAATTTCATTTTAGGAGGAGAAGTCAGCCAAAAATTCAAATACCACCCACTCCCCCAAATTAAAATAAGTTTCTTCTATAAAGCCAAAATTCTAAGAACCAGACTCACCTCATATCTCTGCATTTGTTTCTCTCATCCTCTGGTTTGAAAAAAATTCTTAAAAATTACAAGAATGTCACATTGATAAGTGGGATGTTATGTACATCTATGTTCTTTTACAAATACACTTTAATAGAGTAAGAAAAGTATCACCAGGAGACTAACAGCTGTTTTGAATTAAATAGGCTATCTATGTTTTTAAAAGTCCATATGAGCTTAATAAGGTTCTCTTAAAGCTGTGTGTGGTGACATACAAGGAGGCAGAGGCAGGCAGGTCTCTGTGAGTTCGAGGCCAGCCTGGTCTACAAAGTGAGTCCAGGACATCAATGCTACATAGCAGAGAAATCCTATCTCACGGGGGAAGGGGGGGGGGACACAAAGCTGGGTGTGGTAGCACATTCATGTTGTTCTAACACTTAGGAGTTGAAGGCAGAGGAAATCCTTAAGCTTAAGGGTTTGAGACCAGTCTTAAAAACCAGTGAGAACATGTCTCAAAGCATTGAGGGGTAGATGCTTTTAACATTCATGAATAAAAAGGTTTTCAGGCTACTTTTTTGTTCAGTGGAAAATGGACAAGAAAAAAGACCTGCCTATCCTCTCTTCTTCCCTCTTTCCCTCTGATGCAGTCTTGTGTAGACTGGAATGACCTCAAAGACATTTTGTAGTCAGGGATGGCCTTGAACACCTGGTTCTCTGGCCTTTACCTCCCAAGTACTGAAATGACAGCTTGTGCCACCACAGCTAGTTTATGCAGTGTTGGGAGTTGAACCCAGGCCTTCGTGCATGCTAGGCAAGCACTCTACCAACTAATAGAGCTACATCCCCAGCTCCCTTTTCTTTTCCTCCTTTTCTTGACTATTCTTATATATGATCTTGAACAATTTAACAAGTGCACATTGTTTTATAATTTGTAATCCCAGAGTGTTAACATCATTTGGAGATAGGATGGCAAATATTGATACAACCTGGATTATCTATCTATCTATCTTGGAGCAGTGTTTCTCTATGTAGCCCTGGCTGTCTTGGAACTCACTCTGTAGACCAGTTTGCTCTCTGCCTTCCAAGTACTGCAATTAAAGTACTGGAATTAAAGATATTGACATCACACTTGACAATACTACTTACTTTAAAAAGAAAGGAAAAAGTGAACTTAGTATATATCTGGCTTCAAAACTTTAAGCTGGTTATAAACATTAAATGCTTACTGTGTTGGTACAACTAATATTGAAATAGCATGTGATCATTCAGTTGTTTAATTCTGCAAGTTTAACTATCAAAACTGGAGAGAAAGCTGATCATGGGGACAGAACACCTATAATTCCAGCACTCAGGAGCAGAGTCATTGCAAGTTGGGTGCCAGCCAGAGCTACTTAAAGAGAAAAGTGAATAGGATGAGAGATGGCTCAGTCAGGCAAGCATGAGGACCTGAGTTCAGATCCTCAGCACCCACATAAAATGCTAGGTGCTAGCAATTACATCTCTCAGGAGGTGAAGACAGGAGAATCACTGGGACTCACTCACCAGCCAACTAAGCTCACTGAGCAGGAGAACTTCAAGTTCAGTGAGAGGCCCTGTATTAAAAAAATAATAGTGGAGCAGAGTGGCCTACACCTTTAATTACAGCACTATGGAGGAAGAGGCAGGTGAATCTCTGTAAGTTTGAGGCCAGCCTGGAATACATAGAAAATTTCAGGACAGCAGGGCTACATAGACAGACCCTGGATCCAAAAGAAAAAGGAAGAAAGCAATTGAAGAAGACAGCCATTGTCAACCTCTGTCCTCTACATGCATCCACACAGTGCATTCTTCCTATGTACATGTGTACACATACCAAAAAAGAGAACTTGTAAAAATAGAATATAAGCACACTAATTGCTTATCTAGCAATGGTAAATAAAAATAAATTTAGGTGCTGGAGTGTGGGACATAAGAGGTATGACTTACTCAACAACTTCACTATTGTAAGCATAGCACTAAAAGGGTTTGGAATTATATATACAAATGTATATAAGATTATGATAAAGGATAAACTAGAATAGAGTACATAAAGATAATAGCTAGTCATTTTTGAAAATGCCTTATTTGTAGCTTTAGTATAGAGACAGATAGTCAATTAGCTAAACCTGGTTTGTCGGTGCAACCTGTAATCACAACATGCAGAAGGCTGAGGCAGGAGAGTTGAAAGCTTCAGCCCAGCCCTGGCTACATAGCATGTGAACCCAGAGAGTAAAGCAATTGCCAGAAGCAGGCAGAGTTGTGGTTTCAGGTCTCAGGAGCCAGTGTAAATAACATGGGTTGATAGTTAAAAGGAATAAAAATGTGTCTGATACATGAACTCTTAAAGTGTATTTCAAATATTTCACTGGCCACCTTTAAAGAACAATGAAAAAAAACTAGTTTGTTACTGATTGTTTTCAAACTTACACACGGGCAAAGAATAATTTATTTTGCCCTTCTATACAGATTGTAGAACTGACCAACTGAATAATTGACAAGCTCTACAGAATTCTTTCAGCTAATGATTAAAGAAGGAGAAATGGGTTTTGCAAGCCCTAACAAATAAATGCCTCTAGTTAGTGATTACTGGTGACTGTTAAAGTTTGAGAATTAAGTAGAAATATTATACCAACTATTTGGAGTACATTTCATGATTGTTCTACTTTGCTTTCTTTTGCTGTGATAAACACCCTAAATAAAAGCAACTTGGGGAGGAAAGGAACGATTTCATTGTGACAGCTTACAATCTGTCATTGAGGGAAGCCAAGGCAGGAACTCAAGGTAGGAACTAAGGCAGAGACCACCAAAGAACACTGCTTACCACCTTGATTCCCTGTCTGCTGAGTTATCTTCCTTACATAGCCTAGGCCCTCCCTTATTAATCTGCAATTAAGAAAATGCCCACAGGCAATCTCCTCAATTGAGATTACTGAGGTTTATATCAGGTTGACATATGCTTATACAGTAATGACTTTGAGATCTGAGGAGATGACTGAGTGGGTAAACAACTTGCCCACATAAGCCTCAGACTTGAGTTCAGATCCCTGGTAGCACAAGCATTTCTAATTTCAGTATGCTCCTACTGGGAGGTGGGAGGTGGAGACAGGAGAATCGATGATGGAAGCTTGTAGGGCCGCTAGCCTGGCTTACACAACACAAGGAAAGACCCTGTCACAAATAAGGTGGAAGAGAACCAACATCCAACACCAAGATTTTCTGTCTTACACACATATGCTTTGGCATGCCTCTGCCTACACTCTCATACACATAAACACACTCAGATACAAGAGTGATACGGAATCAGACCACATACATCTGTGGATATGTCAGTTCATTATAAAAGCCAGAGGACCATTATGTTAAATCTCACTGAAGTGATTTATTTGGCAAAATCTTAACTGAGACACTGTTAGATAAACCTCATTTCTTTCTTTTTTCTGTTGCTGTGATAAACACCAACTGTTCATTCATTTGGTCTTTCTTTTCTTTCTTTCTTTTTTTTTTTTTTTTTTTTTTTGTTGTTGTTGTTGTTTGTTTTTTGAGACTGGGTTTCTTTTTGTAGGCTTGGCTGTCCTGGAACTAGCTTTGTAGACCAGGCTGACTTCAAGAGATCTGCTTCTGCCTTTAGTCCCAAGAGTGCTGGGACTAAAGGTGTGCATCACCACCTGGCTGATAACCTATTTCTTAAACATCAGAAAATTAAATGGAGGAAATGGAGGAAATGGAGACACAGGAGAGACTCTAGACGGAGATTTGAGGTCCATGGTCATCCTTCTATTCACAGGGTGTGGGCCTTATTTAGAGCCTGATTCAAACTAAGAAAACTATGAATATTCTCTGTGAAGTTTTTATTAAGGAATTACTGTTCTTTCAGGTGAGGACACTGAAGTAGTTTTGTATCCTTCCTTTTAAAGATCATATATACGGATTTACAAATGAAGTAATATGCTATCTGAGAGTGTGTCAAAATAATTCCAGATTGAAGAGGGAGAAGATTCAGTTAGAGTTGATATGATATTGCTGCAATTCAGTTGATTTTAAATTTACTCTTGGAAATAGTTTCTGTACTTTTGTGTATATTTGTACAAATTCTTTCTATAGAAATTATAGAAATATCACCTGCAAAAGAGGAAGGACTGAGAATAATCTGTGTCTGAATGCTAAGAGATGTGATATTTACAGAGTGTTAATCCACAACTAGGGAAACTTCATCGTTCATGGATAATTCAAAGAACTGGAACGATTGTGATCAATTGGGGTTGAGGAGATAGCTCAGTGGGTAAATTGCTTGCTTTGCTAACATGTGAGGCTGAGATTTGGATCCCTGGTACCCACATGAAAAGCCGGATATGAAAAAAAAAAAAAAAACAACAACAAAAAACCGGATATGATGGTTTGTCCTTTTCTACGGATGGTGAGATAGAAGGCAAAGAAAGGTGGATACCTGGAGCCCACTGGCCAGCCATCCTCACCTTGTTGCTGGAGTCCTGGACCTGAGAAAAGCCCTATCTCAAATAAAAAGTGGTAGGCACTAAGGCATGATACCTGAAATTGTCCTCTGATCTCCACAAAAAGGTGTACACTACCTCACATATGATATGTACCCACTCATACAAACACACCAAGATCAGTCCCTTTAACCTCAAGGTAGATGATAAGATGCAGACTTTAGCAGCATAAATAGAGGCCTAAAAAAGCAGCGTGTTAGATGTGGAAAGCTTAAGACACAGCATTGTCCTGCAGAAAAACTATTTAAATTGAAGCCTTTTGAGGTACCTTACACACACAAGATTAGAATCACTACACCTGGAATCCAGTCTTGGCTTTGCCATTTTACTCTATTTAACTTTGAGTAAAATAATTATAATGGTTAGGCTTTTTTTCCATTGGACCATATTTTATTTTATTTTATTTTTATTAATTACAGTTTATTCACTTTGCATCCCCCCGTACCTCTCTCCCTCCTCCCCTCCCAATCCCACCCTCCCTCTTCCCCACCCATGTCCCTCTCCCAGTCCATTGAAAAGGGAGGTCCTCCTCCCCTTCCCTCTGATCCTAGTCTATCAGGTCTCATCAGGAGTGGCTGCATTGTCTTCCTCTGTGGCCTTGTAAGGCTGCTCCTCGGGGGGGGGGGGGGGGAAAGAGGTGATCAAAGAGCAGGCCAATCAGTTCCTGTCAGAGACAGTCCCTGTTCCCATTACTATGGAGGCCACTTGGACACTGTACTGCCATAGGCTACCTCTGTGCAGGGGTTCCAGGCCATCTCCATGAGTGGCCCTTGGCTGGAGTATCAGTTTCAGAAAAGACCCATGTGCCTGTGTGCCCAGCGACCCATGTGTCGCTGTCCTTGTGGAGCTACTGTCCTCTCCAGGTCTTACTATCTCCCACTTCTTTCATAAGATTCCCTGTACTCTGCCCAAAGTTTGGCTATGAGTCTCAACATATGCCTCGATACCCTGCAGGGTAGAGCCTTTCAGAGGCCCTCTGTGGTAGGCTCCTGTCCTGTTCCCTGTTTTCTCTCTCCTCTGATGTCCATCCTCTTTGCCTTCCTTAATGGTGATTGAGCATCTTACCCAGGGTCCTCCTTCTTGCTTAGCTTCTTTAGGTGTACAGATTTTAGAATGTTTATCCTATATTATATGTCTAGTATCCACTTATAAGTGAGTATATACCCTGTGTGTCTTTCTGCGTCTGGGATACCTCATTCAGGATGATCTTTTCCAGTTCCCACCATTTACCTGCAAATTTCATGATTTCCTTGTTTTTTATCCCTGAGTAATATTCCATTGTGTAGATGTACCACAATTTCTGTATCCATTCCTCAACTGAGGGGCAGCTGGGCTGTTTCCAGCTTCTGGCTATTACAAATAAAGCTGCTACAAGCATGGTTGAGCAGATGTCCTTGTTGTATACTTGAGTGTCTTTTGGATATATGCCTAGCAGTGGTATAGCTGGATCTTGAGGAAGTGCTATTCCTAACTGTCTAAGAAAGCGCCAGATTGATTTCCAGAGTGGTTGTACAAGTTTACATTCCCACCAGCAGTGGAGGAGGGTTTCCCTTTCTCCACATCCTCTCCAGCATGTGTTGTCACTTGAGTTATTCATCTTAGACATTCTGATGGGTGTAAGGTGAAATCTCAGGATCGTTTTGATTTGTATTCCCCTGATGACTAAGGATGTTGAGGATTTCTTTAAGTGTTTCTCTGGTAATGGTTGATTTTAATTGTCAGCTTGACTCAGTCCAAAATGACCTGGGAAGGGAGTCTCAATGAGAGACTGTCTAGATCAGATTGGCGTGTGAGTGTGTCTGCGAGATACTATCTTGATTGTACTAATTGATCTGGGAAGACCTAGCTTAAAAGTGGGCAGTGTATCATTCCATTGGTTTGGGTCCTGAATTGTATAAAAGTAAAGGAAGCATTCATGCTTACTGCTTTTGACTGTGGATATAAGCAGGTGCTTCAAATTCCTGTCTTGAGCCCCCCACACTGATGGACTGTAACCTGGAATAGTTAGCCAAATAGACCCTTTCTCCCTTAAAGATGCTTTTGTCAGGATGTTTTATCATAGCAGCAGAACCAAAACTAGAAATAACAGTTTAACCTCCACCTTAACGTGTTCGTTCAGAGAATAAAAAACGGTACTAGTTCTGTCCACATGGAAAACTTCTTTTGAAAAGTTAACACTTTGATGCGTGAAAAAGCTCTTTGAAAATTCTGCATCCCTATTCTGGTGTGCAGCAATCTCACTACAATCATAAAAAGAAATTTTAAATTAGAGAGAATGTTTTTTTTTAAACAATGAATCTATGTCATTGCTTTTCTGTATTAATGTTTTTTATTTTCTACATAATATAAATACATAGTTGCCATTTTAACCAATTTTAAGTATATGGTTTTTATGACATTAAATAACTCACATAGTTGTGTGACCATTACCACTACCCATCTCTGAATCACTCTCGTTTTCCACAAATGGAAATCTGCCCGTTAAATCCTAACTCCACAGCCCCTGGCAACCACCATTCTAGTATTTGTCTTTGAATCTGATTATACTTCATATAAGTGTAATCATGCACTGTTTGTTCTTTTGTGACAGGGTTACTTCACTTACCGCAGTGCTTTCTTTCAACTTATCAGTGCTTTAGCATGCATGGGTCAGAAATCTCCTTTTTAAAAATTCATTAGAAAAGCTTACTGCAGCTGGATGTGGTGGCATACTCCTCTGATCTCAACACACAGGAAGTAGATCTGAAGTCAAGACAAACTTGGTCTACATTTGCCCTGAGGATGGGAGGGAGAGAGAGAAAGAGAGAAGGAAAGGAGGAGAGAGAGAGAGAAGGAGGGAGGGAGAGAGGAGGAGGGAGGGAGAGAGAGAAAGAGAGAAGGAAAGGAGGAGAGAGAGAGAGAAGGAGGGAGGGAGAGAGGAGGAGGGAGGGGGAGAGAGAGGGAGAGAAGGAAAGAGGAAGAGGGGAAGTAGTAGAAGAAGAAACTTAGGTATTACTGAGGATTGAGTCACACATGAGATGGGCACTGAGCTCTTGTCACAAGATCACTTTTCTTTTCATTACATAAAATATCTTATTTTATGTATGTTTTACATTTTGTTTATTCCTTCACTTATCATTGGACATTTGAATTGCATACATCTTTTGGTGTTATGAAGATTATTGCTGTGAGCATAGGTGTATAAATACCTGTTTGAGTCCCTGTTATCACCTTTTATGAAGTGGATTCCCACAAGTAGGATTGCTGTATCATATAATTCTATGGGTGTTTTGTTTTGTTTTGAGGCAGGGTTTCTGTGTATAGTCTTGACTGTCCTGGAAGTCACTCTGTAGATGAGGCTGGCCCCGAACTCAGAGATCCCCCTGCTTCTGCTTCCCAAGTGCTGGGATTAAAGGCATGTGCCACCACCTCCCAGCAATAATTTTATGTTTAATACTTGAGGAAACTATACTTTTAAAACTAATGATCACTTGTGTATTTGAAACATCTCAGCAGTCACATTTGATGCTGTTGTGCACTGATCCATGAGTCTTTTCTTTTTCTGAAAATGTTTTTCTAAGAAGCTTAAGACTATGAACAAGGAATATGGTTCCCAAGAAACAATTTTGAGGCTGCAAAGACTTAAGTCATTATTACTGTCAGCTAGTCTTTGCCTACTTAGTGTTTATTTTTTTTAAACTTATGTCAATTATTTTTAACTTAGTGCCTCATAAGTTCCAGCCATTTTCCTGCATGAAGGGGATTTAATGTTGACTAAATGAAGAAATGGCCCTTATGGAATTTATAGGATAGTGCCTGTGACACTAGGAAGAAAAGAAATATATAGTAATATTTCAAGTGAAGAAAGGACTGTGAAGAAAAATAAATTGCAAAGAAGGATAGGGTATGTATGATGGCATAGAGTGTTGTTTTACAGGAACTAATAAGTTAGCCTTCTCTGAGGAGGTGACATTTTAGCAAAAACTTGAAAAGAGTATGAACCATAAGAAAACCGTGTTGGAAAGTGTTCCAGGCAAAGGGAATATGGTAGGAATAGTAAGTGCTCTTTTGGGAAACACCTTGGAAATCAAATGGTGTCTTAGCCAGTCGTCAGTCCCATATGAAAAGGCCAGTAGATAAAAAGTAAATACATACAGAGCTAAACAGAGAATTCTCAAAAGAAAAATATCAAGTGGCAGAGAAACACTTAAAGAAATAAAATGTTCAACAGCCTTAGTCATTAGGGAATGCAAATCCAAACGATCCTGAGATTTCACCTTACACCCACCAGAATGGCTAAGATCAAAAACGCAAGTGACAACACTTGCTGGAGAGGATGTGGAGAAAGGGAAACCCTCCTCCACTGCTGGTGGGAATGTAAACTTGTACAACCACTCTGGAAATCAATCTGGCGCTTTCTTAGACAATTAGGAATAGTGCTACCTCAAGATCTAGCTGTACCACTCCTAGGCATATATCCAAAATATGCTCAAGTATACATCAAGGACATTTGTTCAACCCTGTTCATAGCAGCTTTATTTATAATAGCCAGAATCTGGAAACAACCCAGATGTCCCTCAATTAAGGAATGGATACAAAAATTGTGGTACATTTGCACAGTGGAATACTACTCAGCAATTAAAAACAAGGAAATCATGAAATTTGCAGGTAAATGGTGGGAACTGGAAAAGATCATCCTGAGTGAGGTATCCCAGAAGCAGAAAGACACACAGGGTATATACTCACTTATAAGTGGATATTAGACATATAATATAGGATAAACATTCTAAAATCTGTACACCTAAAGAAGCTAAGCAAGAAGGAGGACCCTAGGTAAGATGCTCAATCCTCATTCAGTAAGGCAAATGGGATAGACATCGGAAGAGGGAGAAAACAGGGAACAAGACAGGAGTCTACTAAGCAGGGTATTAAAGCAGATTCTGAGACTCATAGCCAGATTTTGGGCAGAGTGAAGGGAATCTTATGAAAGAAGAGGGAGATAGAAAGACCTGGAGGGGACTGGAGCTCCACAATGAGAGTGACAGAACCAAAAAATCTGGGTCAGGGGTCTTTTCTGAGACTGATACTCCAGCCAAGGACCATGAATGGCAGTAACCTAGAACCCCTGCACAGATGTAGCCCATTGGCAGCTCAGTGTCCAAGTGGGTTCCCTAGTAATGGGAACAGGGACTGTCTCTGACATGAACTCAGTGGCTGGCACTTTGATTACCTTCCCCTGAGGGGGGAGCAGCCTTACTAGGCCACAGAGAAAGACAATACAGCCAGTCCTGATCAGACCTGATGATAGGCTAGGGTCAGTCAGATGGAAGGGGAGGAGGACCTCCCCTATCAGTGGACTGGGGAAGGGGCATGGGAAGAGGGAGGACGTGGTTGGGAGGGGATGAGGGAGAAGACTTCAGCTTGGATACAAAGTGAATAAATTATAATAAATAAATAAAAATTAAAAATAAATGTATGCTAACTAAAGACAAGTATTGTGAGTGTGAGGTGCTACAAGGTATGTTCTTTTGCCCTGGCTGTTATTTCTTGGCATATGCATATATGTAGTACACTCAAAGAAAGGCATATTATCTTCTCTTCAGAGAAGACAGAAGTAAGACAACTAGTTGACAGAATCAAGGTTCCAAAAAGTGATCTCTCAAAACCGTATCTGATAAAATACTTTAATAACCAATATAACTTACTGATCTTGAACATGACAATAATGCAGGCACATGTAGGTCCATGACAGTGTTTCACTGGGTCCTGGGCAAAAATTCAGTTGTGTTAAAAATGGCTTTGAGGTTCAAGAAATGGGTATGATTGCAGCTTATACTCTTATGTATATTTTTAAAATATTATTTATAAATAAATATTCAATCAAAAATAAATGTTATCCTGTGAGAATGCTTTGTTAAATATTTACATTTAGAAGTTGAAACATTAATATTGGGAACCTTCAATTTTTTTGAGACAAGATCTCCCTTCATAGCTCAGGCTGGTCTTGACCTCACAGGTTTCTGGCCTTGCTCTCCACCTGACCTGGGGATTATAGGTATCTGCCACCATGCTTAGCTTCCCACTGTATTTGCTATAACAACTAGTTAGCACAAGAACAGTGAGGATGAGGAAAACTTAAAGATACTTCAGATAATCCTGATGAGGTTAAGAATTTTATCTAACAGGGTGGGAGAGGTGGTCCAGTGGATAAAAGTACTTATTGCTTTTGCAGAAGACTTTGCAGTGGTAGTTGCTGTGGTAGCTTATAACCATCCTTAACGAGATTCAGTACCGTCTTCTGACTTTTTTGGGCATCAGGCATGCATATGGTGCACATACATTTACATAGGCAAGAGACTCATAAATAAAAGGAAGTAAACTTTAAAAAAATAGAATTTTATGTTTTCCACCACTTACTTTTCCTAAGAGGCCTTGTTGATGTCTTTGCAAGAAGCTCCTTTATACCTAAAGTTTCACAAAAGTGGATCATCCTCAAACCCATCATTACTAAAAGCACTATACACAAGATTTATTCTAACTGCAGACTTCAGAGGGAAAAGACTGAATCTTCATTTATCATGTCAGACATTCTGTAAATAACAGGTGCTCTGGTGGACAGAGCTCATGATCCTGGAATGGCCATTGTTAAGCCTATGTAAAGAATTTGCAATTCCTTTTCACTGGAAATTGAAGTAATAGCCTCCCACCCCATGCTTATTTGGATCCTCTTAGCCTCAATATATGAGTAAACTGTTGGTAAATGTGAGCTTACATTAGGTAAAACATAATAGTAGAGGGGTGCAAGGAAAGTTAACCTCAGGCTGTTAGTTTGTTCTCAGGGGTGGGGTTTCTTTCTGTTTCGAGCTTTATTTCTAGGTGGTCTGGAATTATGAGATTTGGCCTTGGGGGAATATTCATTCTTGGATTGGTCAGATCTGAGTGTTCTGCATCCTTTATCCCCTTTTACCCTTAAGCATCTTGGATAAGTTGACAGGAGTGAATTTTTCCTGTAGTTTTCCATTTGTGTTTCATTGTGAATTGCTTTTCATGTTCATATTTACACAGTATTTCAGTGGTTCTATTCCTAATAGCCAGAGTAAGAAAAAAAAATAGGTTTAAAATTCAGTCTGCTGGGCATGGTGGCATGCAGAGGCAGAGGCAGAGGCAGGTGGATCTCTGTGTTCACGGCCAGCCTGGTCTACAAAGCAGATTCCAGGACAGCCAGAGCTACACAGAGAAACCCTGTCTCAAAAGAAAAAATAAACACAAATAGATGGAGGGAGGGAGAGATGGATGGATGTCCATCCAAGTGCCCCCCTTTTTTTCTCCATAGACTAGCATTTAATATAGAAATACGTCTCTACTTCCATCCTCATTTCCCAAGTCAGTGCTTCCCTTTAGAAGCCCTTATTATTTTATAGGCCTTATTATTTTATAGGTGCAGAAACTAAGGTCCTTCAAAGTTGAGAGTAACTTGTCTCATGTCTATGATAATCAGTGACAGAATACAGCCCTGATAACTGTAAGCATCAGTTGTTCTGGCTTCTGCTAAAATCAGTAAAGAGTTTTTTTTTATAGCTGCAATCAGCATTTTTTTTTCCAGGCTGCTTTTTAAAGTTTGTTTCTTTGATGCTCTGTAGGGCAATAGGACTTCTTTAGATCACGCTAAATACTTCCTTCTCACAGTACACCATAACACTGTGAAGGAACTGAAAAGTTGTGAGGTAAAGAAACCTCTGGCTTTCTTTAACCCTGCGTTTTCCAAATTTGAGGGAAACTTTGGAAAATGTTAACTTAGATTTTGTTTGGTGGATATGGATAGTTGTTAATTCTGTGTGAGTTTTCCCACCCAGCTGCCATGTTTAACAGTTAGCACCTTTTGATTGGGATAGATCATGTTGGTTAACAGAGGGCCCTCTCCAAATGGTGAGTTTAGAAAGGGAACTTAACCAGCCTTCTAGGCTTGCAACATCCATCTTCTGGGCCTCCCCAGCACTGTAAGCTTTCTCTTTCCTTTCCTGTTACATCATCCAAAAATTCAGTTATTAGCCTGTTGGCTGTGGAAGGATATCAAGGCTTGCCTGGATAAAAAAAAAAAAAAACAATCCCTGAGAAGTTAGAATCCTGATTATTTCTCATTTGCAGAATCTAAAGCCAGCAAAATAGATTGAGAAATAAGTAATACGATACTGTGTGCCATTTGGGGGTAGGTTGTTGATTACTTGAAAACTAAGGAAATTCTTCCTTGTGAATTTTAAGAATAATTATGGCTTTAGTGATAAAACTGCAAATCCAGGGTTACTCCGAGGATGTAGCAGTGCTGTAGGACACAGGGTAGATTTCAGGTTATAGCTGATCACAAGTCATTTGCTGTTTATTTCCAAGGCTTGTTTTAGTTTTGTATTAGAGCTCCTGTAGGAGATAATGAGTTCATCTTTAAGGAGGAAGGGATTCTAGATGAGGGACTTTACCAACAGAGACCTTGTTCCTGGATTTCAAAGATATATCATTTTGGCTTCAAGGTCATCCTTGCTGTCTTCCTTCTTAGGGAAGGGGTAAATGGTCATTCGTCTTTAGTTTAGCCTGTGACTTCCTTTAAATGTCATTCATTTACTTACTTTTCTATTCTTTATTTTTGAGGCAGGGTTTCTATATATTCTCTAATCTGGTCTCAGTTCCTGTACTTACGGGATCCTCCTGTCTCAGCTTCTCATCTCAAGTAGCTGGGACCATGGGTACCCACCACGGAGCCCAGCAGGGTTAGTGTCTTGAGCAAAACATGTAAGGTTTTCAGATGAAGAGAATTCATACATGTGTTACAGCAAAAGTAGTGAACTGTGTTCACTTCCACTGACACAAGTCTCATTTTTCCTGTGTTTCAGAATACTTCATGCCTTCAGCTTGCTGTGTTGTGTTAGTAGAATTTGCTCAGTAGTTAGTAGAAGTTAATACACACACACACACACACACACACACACATATCCAACATAGAACTTCAGGAATGAGGAAAGGAAGCAAGAAGAAGCTTCAGTGTGGAGAAATACTGTCATTGCACTTGTGGGAACACTGACCCATCATTCTCATGTCCGCACACATTCAAAGATGGTCTTTTAAAGTTTTTGGTCTTGCCATGTATTTTGATAGCCTTTATGTTGCATGTTTTTATTGTAGACATAATTTCTTAATGTATATTTTCCTGGCTGATGTGGAGGTCACTATGTAGACCAGGCTGATCTACTGCCTCAGCCTCCTAACTACTTTGATTAAAAGCATGCATCACCATACCCAGCTTTAAATCTAAATCTAAATCTTGAATGAGTGGGAAGAGTAAGATTAGACCTATAAATGAGGATACAAGTTTGGTTTATAGGACCCTATTTCAACTCAGTATAATTAAAAATGCCTAGTATATGGAGGCTGGAGAAGTGATAATTCAGCAGTTAGGAACATGCACGATTCTTCCAGAAGACCTGAGTTTGAGTCCCATCACCCATGTCAGATAGCTCACACCCTCCCGGAACTATGGCGCCTGGGGGATCCAATGCTTCTGACCTCCTCAGGCACCTGCACTCACTGCATATATTCTCACACACACACACACACACACACACACACACACACACAATTAAAAATAATAAAAATAATTTGTAGAAAATGGCTCATAAAATCTTTAAGCTTCTGTGAAGCTTAACCTGAAAACTTAAGATTTCATAGACTTAATGATATTTTTAAAAGAACAATGTAAATTTTATTTTATTTTTTGTTGTTTCAGTTGCTGTGCTAGAGATCTAATCCAGGGCTTTGTGCACATAGACAAGTTACCACTGAATGTCACCAAGCATCAAACTCTAGAAAACATTTGATTTATTCATGTATTTTAAAATGGACTGTGTTAGAAGAATTTACTTTGTAAACCCCATTCAATGTTTACAAAATATTATATTAAACATTTTAGCATCTTTTCTTTGTAGTTCTTACAAAATGGATGAGATGTGTCTAAGACTGTCCATGTATGTCTAACCACATATCCTGTGTGTTGAAGTAAACTTCAGAATTGCAGTGTTCTCATTGTTTTCATAGTTCTGTAGATATGGAGAAGCTGTACATATAGAAGCATATAGTTTGGAGTTACTTCTGCTTTACCTAGAATCTGTGTCTAGTTAGAAAATCCCCTTAAACTGAACACTGGAACTAGATATCCATGCACACATGTATGTATATGGAAATGTATGTCTGTTCATGTACGAACATGTACATAAAAGATCAAAGGAAAACACATTTTTTTGTTGTTATTGTTTTTTTGTCCCCATTCATGAGACAGGGTCTTATCTGCCCAGATGGGCTGGCCTAAAACCTGAGATTCTCCCTGCCTTCAACTCTAAGATTGTAGACATGTGCCACTATACACAGCTAATAGTGATTTTTTTTCTTAAATGTGAATTTCTAAGTTTATACTTATAAAAGTTTATACTATGAAAAGTATGTGTATGTTTTTCTATTTTATTGTTAAACATTTCATCCTTTATTCCGAGTTTAGATTACTTGTTAGCACATTTATCCTAACAATTGCAATAATTTAAAATTTTCTTTCTTTTCTTAAACCATTACCTTTTTAGTCAGACAAGTCATGTATATCTAAATGGTATACAGAATTAGAAGTATTGTACTTACGTTGTTCTCTATCTTAGTTTCTCCACCTTTCAGCTCTTGAGAATTAATTTCTTAGTTCAGAATTTAATATGTATGTTAAAGTTACAGTGTTAGATAATAAAAGACTTTGTTTTTATTTTGGGATTTGTGGGAAAGCTAGACTAAAACATTTGGTAATGCAGGCCTATTCTAGCTACTTGGGAGGCAGAGGCAGGAGGATGGCAAGATCAAGGGCAGCTTGGACAACTTAGCCATACTGTGTCTCGAAATTTAAAAAAAGGTGGTATTTGGATATGATGTATCTATATGTATAAGATTCTCAAAATTAAGGGAAAAAAGCAAACAATTTGGCTTTTCATTTGTCTTACTGTATTTAAACAGAATAAGTAACTTACAAATGCCAGGAGCTATCTGCTTTTCTTTACCCCTGTTTTGTAAAGTACCTGACTATACAGATTAAAGATAAATTCAAGCAGTTTTATCTTAGAACAGAAACATGAGGGACCAGTCACTTCAGCGTCTGCTCTTTGCAGATACTGATCACAGCCTCTTCCATGTAGATTATGTAGATTGTTAGTTTATGATGCTGGTTATTGACTCCTGATTCATTGCTTTAGTATAAATACTTTTCCTTTGTCTTAAAATCCTCTTATAACTATGTAAGTATGATGCTTTTCCTTACCATCTTAAAAAGCACATATTGTTAGGCTTAAATTTGAAGGTGACACAGATTCATAGTTCAAACTTAGATTTCTTTACATTAACAAAAGTATGTATGAACTTGACAGTATATTATTTGCAAAAAATGCAGTTTGAAGTAGCCTTTTTAAAAAAAAATATAAACTGTGTGGCTTAAGATATATTTGAAACTATAAATATTTATTTTTGTTTCCATCAAGAAATGGACGAAAAGAGGCTGCTGGATCCAGGGTTGAAGGTTTGTGAAGGCCTGTGGGATTACACTCTGAAGAACCAGCAGATGGAATGCCGGAGTGACTGAAGAAAATGGGTGCTAATGCATCTACCTATCCTCATTCATGTTCCCCAAGGGTAGGGGGAAATTCACAGGCCCAGCAGACTTTCATAGGTAACTTTACATTTCTTTAGTTTTATTTTCTGTTGTAACACAATAGAATTGTGTTAATAGTTATCTTTGTAGGTGAAAAGAATGCTGAGCCATGAAAAAATTACCACAGGCAGTGATTCTGTAGCTCCCATGTCCTCAGCCCAGTGCTCATCTGCCAGTTTAAACACAGCCTTAGTGTGGTTGAAGAGGAAAACATTTAAAAATCATATACAATATTCTTAATTTGCAGTTGCCTCTTGTTTCCTAAAAGTCCATGAATGAGGCCTTGATACAGTCCTTGTTTGCTAGAAAACCAAAGGTATTTTTAAAATTGAGACAAATATTTGTTTCTGTTTTTTCCTCCTTACTTTACTTTTATTAAAAATGGTTACAGAACATTTTGTTACGTGTGTGTTTGTATGTGCGGTGTGTGTGCGCATTTACTTACTTACACAGACATACAAACATACACTCACATACACACATCACACACACACACAAGTTTTTTGAGCTCTACAACTCAGGCTGTTATCATATTCTTGACCTCTAATGTCAGCCTCTAAAGTGCTGGAATTACAAGTGTGCACCACAGTGCCCAGCCCTGTCTTTTAATATAAAAGTGATTTGTAGTTATAAAAACAACAGTCATTTTTATTTGAATTGAGTATAGGAATGTGTTTGTGAAAATTTTAGGCATGAAATATGTTAATGTTGAAACTGAATATTAAAAAGTCATGACTTGCTTAATTTTCTTCTTAGGAACATCATCCTATTCTCAGCAAGGCTATGGTTGTGAGTCAAAGTTGTACAGCCTTGACCATGGCCATGAGAAACCACAAGACAAAAAAAAGAGAACCTCTGGCCTTGCCACCCTCAAAAAGAAGTTTATTAAACGCCGAAAATCAAATAGGTCAGCTGATCACGCCAAGCAAATGCGAGAGCTCCTCTCTGGATGGGATGTTAGAGACGTCAATGCACTAGTGGAAGAGTACGAGGGAACGTCAGCCTTAAAGGAGCTTTCTCTGCAAGCCAGTTTGGCCAGACCCGAAGCCCGGACACTGCAGAAGGATATGGCTGACCTTTATGAGTTTAAGTACTGTACTGACGTGGACTTAATATTTCAAGAAACTTGTTTTCCTGTTCATCGTGCCATTTTGGCAGCAAGGTGTCCATTTTTTAAAACACTGCTTTCTTCTTCACCTGAGTATGGGGCAGAGATAGTAATGGACATCAGTACAGCTGGTATTGATATGCCCATGTTCTCTGCCTTGTTACACTACCTTTATACAGGAGAGTTTGGAATGGAGGACTCGAGGTTTCAGAATGTTGATATTCTTGTTCAGCTCAGTGAAGAGTTTGGAACACCAAATTCCCTTGATGTAGATATGCGTGGACTCTTTGATTACATGTGTTATTATGATGTTGTCCTTAGTTTTTCTTCAGATTCTGAACTAGTTGAAGCTTTTGGTGGAAATCAGAGCTGTCTAGATGAAGAGCTCAAAGCCCACAAGGCTATTATTTCTGCACGGTCCCCATTTTTCCGAAATTTATTACAAAGGAGAATACGGACTGGTGAAGAAATCACAGACCGAACTTTGAGAACTCCCACAAGGATTATATTAGATGAGTCCATTATACCAAAAAAATATGCAAAAGTGATATTACACTGTATGTATACTGATGTGGTGGATCTCTCTGTTTTGCACTGTAGCCCCTCTGTGGGGAGCCTCAGTGAAGTTCAGGCTCTCGTCGCAGGGAAGCCAAACATGACCAGGGCAGAAGAAGCCATGGAACTTTACCACATAGCACTGTTCTTGGAATTTAACATGCTTGCACAAGGTATGAATGCCGACTTTAAAATTTTATTTCTCAAATGATATATTTGTCTATCAAACTGAAAACATAACTACTTTAATTCTATGATAACATTGTCCAGGGTTAGTTTTTCTTCAGTCTGTAATTATGAATGCTGAGACAACTTCAGGGTCAGCATTAATGTATCTCTCCACTTAATACTAGGATCAAGCATTCGGTACTGATGATAAGGAATACAGGTGACACTGCAGCCTCACTCCTCCCTAATGTAATTTGATAGGTGTGGGAATATGTGATTAGCCGCCTACACTGTCTCTGCTCTAACTGTGAACCAGCCCATTTCCCCAGACTTCAGCTTTAGATTCTTAAATATTAACACCTTGTTGATTCTTAATTGTCTAGTTAGAATAAATGTTTTATAAGAATAAAAGGTAGGACACATTTAAACATAAATTTCTTTGAACTAAGTCTCCGATTTACATTTTAAAATAGTTTATATCTCTCAAGCTGAACTTGTACATCAAACATTAGCTTATAAAACAGTAAGTGCCAGACCCACAAATCCTTTTCATTTGTTTTAAAACAAATCAAGAAAACTAAATGTGTCCATACCTATATCTGCCTATAAATTCAATGTCTACATCTAGATATATTTTCTATTTATTAGATACATCAAGATACAGACATACCATTTTTTCTCTATTCTAAGTAAGTGAATATATGAATGTTGTGTATAAGAAGTATATGTCTGCAAGGCAGTGGTGGCACACACCTTTAGTCCCAGCACTCAGGAGGCAGACAGGCACATTTCTGAGTTTGAGGCCAACCTGGTCTACAGAGTAAGTTTCAGGACAGCCAAGGTTACACAGAGAAAATCTGTCTTGGAAAACAAAAACAAACAAAAAAGGAAATATATGTCTGTTGGTAAATATAACTAACAGACATTTAGAGCTGGAAAGAGACCTTTCTTACTACAAAGAGAAAGTGTATATTTAGAAGATTATATGACCCAGTATTACTTGAGAAATTTAATTTTGCTACTCTACAGTCACTAGCAGAATTTTTAAAGCTGCCAACTAGAGGAGAATGTAACAGCTTCAGAAAGGAAAAATTAACATGGTTTTCTATCGTGAAAAGTACATGGCCAGATAAAACAATCAATAGAACTTTGAGAAATATTTTTTTAAAGCCCTAGTAGGGATAATGTTAATAATAGGATAAGAATCAGGCATTGATAAGAGAACAAAGGTAAAAATTTATTTTACATAATCTTTTGAAATTTAATTTGCCATTGTCTTTCAGTAATGATTAGTTTTTAGTTACCACACCCAGAATGTCTTAAACTTTTTTATTAGTTTAAAATAATAATCATTATTAATAGCTGACTATTTTGATGTCAGTTTATAAGGACAATATCAGAAATGACCTAGCAGCTTGACCTACAATTTCTTTATTCTATAAAGCCAAATTTATGAAAATGCTGCTACAGAAAAAAAATTGAGTTTGCCACAGCACCAAAAAAGTATGACAGTCTTAATTTTATCAAATTGTTTTTAGATTTTGACAGGTTTGCATAATAAAATCCAAATGTTTTTCTTACATATTTACTTGTTTTTAAACATGAGATTGCATACTTTAATGTAGTAATTGTTTTAGGTTTGAATTAAAGGTGAATTGTGAAGTAGCTCTTAGATATTTGGTGGCACTTTGATTACCTGTGCTGGAGTGCTTTTATTTTCCTAGGTGATTTAATGTTTTATTGTCATTTACATACACACCACATTTTACACAGTACATTTAAAGATCTAAACATCCATTCTGTTGTCTCAATCTGGCCGAACAAGAACTCTTATCTCTTCCCATTCAAAATAGATTTACAGCCATGCTTTTCACTTTAGTTTCTTGAGTCTTATATGGGACATACCTTAGATTCATATTAGGTCCTCGATTCCTTCAACATCGCCTAACTGCATTTTTATTTCTATGAGGAGTGCAGTGTTTGGTCACTTGTAGAAGAATTTCATGTGTTAAAGCTTAAAGCTCAGGTCTGGAGCCAAATGGACTAGCTTTGAAATCCTCCTCTACAGCATCTTAATATGTTTGACCTTTAGTGAGTCATATAAAAAAAAATAAACAAAAACCCAGTAAGTAGATTCTGAGGATTGATTAAGGAAACCATATAGTTAATTGATCTGAACTGCGCCTGATATGTAGTAAGCATTCAATAACTGTCAGCTAACCTTTCTGATGAGTATATCCTTATTGCTACAGTCTTTTTCTTCTCTCCTTGTGCCCTAGCTAAGGCTAGCATTCTACTGCTGATCTTCAACCCTAGGTACACAGGCTTTTCTAAAAATAATTTTACTAATTAAGCCCAATACTAAGTATATGTCATGGGTTTTTAGACAGGTCCTGATTTTAAGACTTTTTAAAATAATTTTATCAGAATTTCAAGTTGGCTTCTATCTCTTAACCATTGTATTTATCAAACTGTTATGTATCAGTCTACTTGTCATTTTACAGTGAGTGTTCCAGGAGTTCTGCATACCAATGACTCCTCTACTCAGACATCTATTGTATATGATAAATCTGAATTTTTTTTTCCGTGTATCTCTCTTAGTTCTATCTATATACCATTTTAGAGAGAATTCAGTACTTTGTATTTTCATTTTATGTGTATGAGTGTTTTGCCTGTGTGTATGTATATGCATTGTGTGCATGCCTGGTGTCTAAGAAGGCCAGAAGAGGACACTGGATCCTCCAGAAATGGAGTAGCAGATGGTTGTGAGCTGGGAATTGAACCCAGATCCTCTGGAAGAGCAACCAATGCTCTTGTGATTTAAATAAGGATGCTCAGTGAAACTAGGACTGTTGGACATCTTGAAAGTAAAGTCATGATTTGCTTACTTTTCTTCTTAAGAACATAATCCCAGAACTTGGGAAATTGAGACAAGAATATTGAGTTTGGGAACATCCAGGACTATATAGTTAGATCTTGCCTCAGAAACAAACACACACAAAAATGACATTGGTAACTTACAGATAGTATGTTATAAGTATAGAGCACTTAGCCAATGTGTATAATAAGACCCTGTTTTCACTTCAACAGACTCAGAAAATTCTGAGTTCAAAAAATTAAAACAGGAACTCTTAAAGAGCAGAGCCAGGTGGTGGTAACACACGCCTTTAATCCAAGCACTTGGGAGCCAGAGGCAGGCTGATCTCTTGAGTTTAAGGCAAGCCTAGTCTACAAAGTGAGTTCCAGGACAGCCAGAGCTACACAGAGAAATTTTGTCTCAAAAAAAAAAAAAAAAAAAAAAAAATAACAGAAATGGAAAGTATACTAGGATTGAAAAGTATACTTGAAGAAATCTAGAAAGAAAAAAAGCAACAATACAGAAGAACTAGAGTGTAAATATCTACTGCTCCTGCATCCCCACTCAGGAAGCTACTGAAGATGTGACTCAACAGACGCCAAAGCAAACTAAAAATGGGATGGTGGAATCAGGAAATGGTGTTCACTGCAGGAGGAAAGCAAAGTGTGGCCTAGGTACCAGTCATGTTAGTGTTAAAGTTAGGGTTAGGGAAGGGAAAGAATGTGTCTGGTCTAGACTCGATCAGAACAGAAATCTTCCAAGAAGTCTAGAAGATCAGTTGCTTAATGTTTGAACAGAAAGTGGCAAATTACACTGAGATTTTTATGACTCATTTAGTGCTTTTGTGATGAATAAATTCAGACAATGAAGTAAATGTGTAAAGAAGTTAATATCCAAAAAAAAAAATTTAAATGACACAAAAGCAAATAAAATTCTAGTACAGAGCTTGACTCAGCGATAAGTAATATTTAGATACTTAAAAACATTAATTTAATAAAAATTAGAATGATTGGAAGTACACAGCACAAGGAAGAGTTAAAGAATTAATTGGGAGCAGGACTGGGTAATATAGGGGTTGGGTTTTTTTAGGGTAAACACTTTATTAGCACTCAGCTTTGAAATTACAAGCATATTAAACTTGATTACAAAACTGATTTTCATTACATCTATGTTTGTGCATGTGTGCGTAGGCGTTCACGTGCCACAGAAAGCATGTGGGTAGAGAGCCGGATGAGGAGCTGGTCCTCTCCTTTTCGCAAGTGGGTCCTCGGGACCAAATTCAGGTCAGTCAAGCCTGGTGGCAAGTGCCTTTACCCACCCCCATCTTGCCAGCCCCAAACATCAGTACCTGTTGGACCCGGGGGTACCTAGAAAAGGCCACAGGTCTTAAAAATAAGAATTCATCATTTTTGAAGATTTCTATTTTGTTCTTATGAATATGAAGGTTCTTTTTTTATTGTTTTTTTTGTTTTTTTTTTTTTTTTTTTTGCCTGTTTGTTTAAGACAGAACCTAATATGGTCGGGGCTCTTTTTATATTTATGAAGTAACTGAGGATAGCCTTGAACTTCTGATGCTGGGATTACAGCATGTGCCACCATGCCTGCTGAGAACAGGGAATGCATGTGCATAGCAGACAACAACCCTGCCAACCATATTCTTGACTTTGTCCATGAAGATTAGTAACAAATGAGATCATGCTTGTAATTTTGGTTTGCTTTGACTAATGTGGTCATGCTGACAACCTCTGAGTTTGATGGGTTCAGACACTAACAACTAGCTTGTGGTGATAAAGTTGTGTGTAAGTAATGCATACTAGTTCTTCTGACCCTTATGCCCAGGAATTTGGGCACGGTGGGAGAGAGGGGTATAATATGAGAACTGGTTTTACAGGTCTAGACCAGGAGGTGGTAGCCCAAGTAGGCAGACTGTGGAAGTTACTGAAGCATCAGTTTGTATCAGTTATGAGTCCATTCTTACTGAAACCAGGAAACCACTCGGAACTGTTTGTTGGCTTAGACAAAAAGTTTAAAGATTGTTGGGGGCAGGGACTTTAGTAGGTTCAAACTGCCCCAGATTCTGGAGTCCAGAGCAGTTAGTCAGAGAACAGAGGTTTCTGTTGTGTTTCAACCATTGTTTTCTGAACAGGCTGCTTTCCTGTATGGGTCACTGGAACTTTTCGGCTTCCTAGCACTAGACTTTTTTTAAATGTATGAGTGCGCTGCTGAATATACCCCTGCAGGACAGAAGAGGGTATTAGAACCACAGGAGCCACCATGTGGTTGCTGGGAATTGAACTCAGGATCTCTAGAAGAAGAGCCACTGCTCTTAACTGCTGAGCCATCTCACCAGCACAAAAGGTTGTTTGTTTGTTTGTTTGTTTCTGTTTCTGTTTTAGTTTTGTTTTTGTTTTTTTCAAGACAGGGTTTCTCTATATAGCCTTAGCTGTCCTGGACTTCTCTCTGTAGATTAGGCTGGCCTAGAACTCAGAGATACACGTGCCTCTCCCTCCCAAGGACGGGGATTAAACGTGTGAGCCACACTGCCAGTCTACACTAGAGTCTTAATAGAGGAGAGAGCCCACCTCCCAGAAGAAAAGGCTTCCTGAGACTTCTTTCTGTGCTTGGGTTTCAACATGTGACCTAGGCTTTTCAGGTTAGGAGCGCAGAAGCTATTTAGAGTGCTTTGGAAGCAGGGTGGAACAATGATGTCTACAGAAAAAAGAGAAAGGGTACTTCACCATTGTCCCACTGTCCTGCCACAGAACAGGAACCGTCATGGCCCAGGTTCCAGGACAGCTTATGGTAGAGTGCTCACTACAGACTTCTTTGGTCTTGCCTGTTTGCTGAGCCCAGGCACTAGTCCTCCCTCTCAGCAATGCTGTAGACTAACAAAAAGCCTTTTCAGATAAATCCCTTTTCTTCTTAAGGCACCTGGAATTGTTCTTTGGCTACTACTTAGGAAGTCTAATTGATAGCAGTGCCTATAGTAAAAACAAAAACAAGCATATGAATTTATAATTTCCAAATAGATTACTACATTGGAAGAAGCCAAAAAGAAGAACAAGTGTTTTACCACTGTGACACTTTGCAGCACCAGTGGCATATGCAGGGCAGTGGTTCTGAAAGTGCACTACAATTGCCTCTCCTTTTTTTGAAGAAAAGTCCACTTTTTAGAAGTGTTATATCTTTCTCGTGAACTTTAACAATCCACAGACCCACCACTGTCCTCAACATATGAATATTGTTGGTCTCAGAACAGAATCTACCAGAAGTAGTACAAATCTACATGTGTCTTTCAGTGTCAGACATTGCACTGCAAACTTTAAACTTCTTATCTGGATCAAAAATACATTGTCAACCTTTGAAAGATGAATTTTATATATAATCTTCATTTTAAAATGGATTTTATATTGTATTTGCCATATTTTTAGTCATTATAAATGTGATTACATTTTATTTTGTTAAAAATATTAACAAGCCAACAAAAAAACATTCATCTAATTTTTTTTCCCTTAGCAACTTGGCCAGCCCCCAAGAGTGTGTGTCCAGAAGCATGCAAAAAGGCAGACTCACTGTCCCCACTCACTCCTCCATTTCTCCTCTTTCCATTTCCATTGTCCTACATATTGACACTTTTCCTCTTGTCACAGCTTAGTGAAGCTGGTGGTTCATTTTACTTCTGTTTGTAATTGTTCCTTCTAAAGCAAATGAGTTTGACCGTAATTCTTAAAGAATGATGAACTAAGAAGACTGATTTCGGCAGATCAGCACAGTCAGTTAAACACGAAACATAAGAATTACTTTTAGTTTCATTAAGTGCCAGTTCAAGTGACTGAGATGGAGCATATCTAATCAAGGAGAGTTAGCATTTATAAACAGTTTTTAACTGCAAGTTTAAATAGAGTTCTGAAGTACAACATTTGCTTACATATCTTATTTTAAATACTTTTTAGTATAGACTACAGACTTTCCTATATCTCACTGCTCTTGCCTTTGTCCAGGGTACCTTTGCCTTTTATCACTAAATCTCCAAATATTGCTCTAACCTTTAAGAACAAACCTGATGGCCCAGAGGCCCCTGAAGAGACTGCTGCATCGACCAAGGACCATGCACCTAGAGGACTTAGACCCCTGCTTAGTATAACCCATAGACAGATCTGTCTCCATGTGGCTCCCTAGTAAGGGGAGCAGGGGCTGTCTCTGACATGAACTTAGGTTGCCTGCTCTTTGATCGCCTCCCTCTGGCAGGGAGACCTTGCCAGCCCACAGAGGAAGAAGATCCAGACAGTCCTGATGAGACTTGATAGGCTAGGGTCAGATAGTAGGGGAGAAGGACTCCCCCTTTCAGAGAACTAGGGGAGGGGAAGGAGGAGAATATGGAGAGAAGGGTCTACAATCTGGATATAAAGTGAATAAATTGTAAAAAAGTAAAAAAGAACAAACTCGATGCTTTTTGCCCTGTTTTATATTAGCCAGTCCAAGTTCAAAAGTATTTTTATTTTCACATTTGTTTTGTTAGGTATTTCCATTTTCTAACTTGGCTTTGAAAATATCTTGTACCTATCTCAGTTCTTCTTGTCACATAATATTATATGTTCCCTAAAGAGGGAATAAAAATAATTGATATTATTCAAATCACCCCAAGAACCTAACACCACTCTTATTAGATTCTTCACTATGTACTATTAATTATTTTTCTTAAATTTGCATTAGTGTGTGTGTGTGTGTGTGTGTGTGTGTGTGTGTTTATGTACCTACACATGTATGTTACATATGCCTGGTGACCACAGAGATCAGAAGAAGATGTTGGGTTCCCTGAAACTGGAGACACAGGTGATTTTAAGCTTGCTGGGAAGCAAACCCAGGTCTTCTGGAAGAGCAGCAGCACATACTCTTAAGCACTGAGGCATCATTACAGCCTCTAAATTATTCTGAATATCTAATGAGAGTTAAGTAATCTTTTTTCCTTTGGATTTTTTTTATTAAAAAATTATGTTTATGGGTATTTTGCTTTGATGTGTTTGTGCACCACATGCATGGTATGTCCACAGAGGCCAAGTAGGGGGGGATAGAATCCACTGGAACTGGACTGTTGTTTTTAACTATCTCAGTCGTTCGGTTTTACCAGGAAGACCCAGGAGCCAGATGCTAGGGTGAAAGACTGCTAGTTTAGAGAGGCAGAGATCTGGGTGGTGGTTGTACATGCCTTTAACCCCAGCACTCAAGAGGCAGAGGCAGGTGGATCTCTGAGGTTGAAGCCAGCCTGGTCTACAGAGTGAGTTCCAGGACAACCAAAATTAGAGAAACCCTGTCTCTAAAAACAAAAGCAGAGAGGCAGAGAAAGCACCCAGCTGACCCTCCTTCTCAGCTGATGCCCCAAAAGAAGCAATGCTCTTTCCCCATGCTGTCTCAAAAAACCCTCAAACTGAGTGTTCCTCTCTTCCTGTGCATCTATTCATCCTCCTTACTTACTTTTACTCTCTATGGTTTCTTTTCTATGTTCACTCTCTGATAACTGGTTGCTTGCTCCAACTCTTGATCCATGGTTGACTTTATTTAATCCTGTTTACAATGTTCAAGCAGAAAGCTCGTGGGTTAAAAGTGTGCTAAGGCTGAGCCACACCATAGTTAGAACCAAATTTTTCCAGTAAACAATACAATCACTGTCTGACCAAATATCCTGCAACAGATTGTGAACTGCCATATGGGTTCTCAGAATTGAACTCAGGTCTTCTGGAAGAACAGCTGAGTCATCTCTCCAGCCTTGGCATAATCTTTTCTTAGGAAAACAGCTGAGTAGTGGGCTTAAGGCATATGCTGTTACAGCTCATTGATGAGTGCTTGCTTGTCATGCCCAAAGCTCTGAAGTTGTAAACAAAATGAAAACACTTAACCCCAGTGTTGAAGGTAAAAAGAGAAGTATTGTTTAGAAAAGTGGATTCATATATAATCTAAACAGTGAGGCAGTTGTCTAACTCATCAGTTTAAGCAACATATCAAATTGATGGGTCATCTGTTCACTTGATAGCCCAAGGACAGAAAGTAGAATATCCTTGAAGTCAGTCAGTGCTATTCATTATCTGAACCCAAAAATTTAATCCAGGAGCAAACTTTGAGATAGGGCCCCAGTGGCCTGGAATTCTATTTAGACCAAACTATCTTTGAACTGAGGGATCTGCCAGCTTCTGCCTCCTAAGTGCTAGAATTAAAGGTGTGTGCCACATGTGGGACTCCTAAGAGTAGTTTTAACCTATTTAGCTAATTTATAATGTAGATCAAAGAACTAACTATATTTCTAAAATTCAGCAATAAATTTACAGTAATGACAGTTGTAATCAGGTATTTGCTAAATGCCTCTGTAACTTGGAAATTATATTCTAAATTTTCTTGTTTTATTTATTAAGGAAAATAAAATTATAAGCAGTTGCCAATATTTGTTTTTTTCTATTGAAAATGGAATATATTTATTTCCCTTATATACTTAAAAGATAGTAATGAGTATTATGACTTATTGTAAGACATTTTTAATATAAGTATGTAACACTTTGCAGCCCTGATTATTTCTAAAATATGTACAATCTATTTGTAACAGAGGCTGTTGAATATCTGTATTATTTAAACTTATATGGCATTTAATCAGAAGTCCTTTTTCAATAATTAAATAAAACCTTCCCTCTACATACAATAATGAAGTTCTGAAGATTGTTGGAGGGAGGTTAAATAGCAATATAGTAGGTAACGTGGCATCTCATTTGCCTTGAATTGTTGAGAGATCTGTTCACTATACTTTTTTGCATATAACCAATTATATTTCAAAGTAAAACATAAAAATTTAAAAACTTCAGTTAACTGGAACTTTTGGTGCTAGTCATAAAATAAAGAGTGCAAACTATTTTCAAATCTCAAGTTACTATTTAATGACAAAATTGTCCAAGGGGAAGAGAATGTTTGGATGTCAAAGTGTACCTAGCTTCATTACAGCACTGGATATAAGTTGTTTCAGTTGATCTTCACAATCCTGTTAAGCTTGTGCAGGTTCAGTAATAAGTAAATATTATCTGGTACAGTGTTTTGTAAATGTGAACTTTGAACTTAGACCTGGATTCTAATCCTAACTCTGTCACACATTA
The DNA here is from genome assembly GCF_030254825.1 of Meriones unguiculatus. Lineage (NCBI taxonomy): Eukaryota > Metazoa > Chordata > Mammalia > Rodentia > Muridae > Meriones > Meriones unguiculatus. Next base: position 108,206,648 of record NC_083355.1, on the reverse strand, counting down.
ACTAAAAATTCATCCAAGTTCCTCAACCTCAGATCGTTCTCCCCTCTTCATAGAAACATAGGTACCAGGTTTAGCTAATAGTAGATAGGGCTTTACAATTTTAAAACTGATTTATGTTGAGGGTGTATTTCCAGTACTCAGAAAGCTAATCTCTGTGAGTTCAACACCACCATTGTCTATGTAGAGAATTTCAAGCCAACTAAGGCTACAGAAGTCTCAGAGATAGAAAGAAGAAAGGAAGAAAGGAAACAGACTATTTAATATGAGTAAAATAGAGGACTGAGGAGAGTACCTAAATGACCAGGGTGGGGATGACAGAAGAGAAGATCTGCATCGTACGATAGATAGCTTTTCAAAATAAGAATCAAGGTGCAAAGTTTCTTTAAACCAAGGTCTGCTCTCATCCAGAGTGTGACTCTGACCAAATGTACTCATCAACTTCAGATGTTAAAAAGGACTAGAATACATTGCTTCAAAATTAAGTTACACTAAAACTAAGTTACTCTGGAGAGATGTTGTATGGACAGCTTCATGGCTTTCTTGGCAGATCTTTACGTAAGTCCGTGTTTCACATGTGTTCTTACCCTGTGTTGGAAGTAGCATCACTCTACACCTCTAGCTCTGCTGTCTTTCTCATACATACTAATAAACCTTGAGAAATTTTTATGTCAGTACATTTTTTAAAGATCTATTTGCATATATGAGTTTTATGTCTATACGGACACTTGCATGCCAGAAGGAAGGATTAGATCCCATTAGAGATGGTTGTGAGCCATCAGTCATATGGTTGCTAGGATTTGAACTCCAGACCTCTAGAAGAATAGCCAATACTCTTAACCACTGAGCCATCTATTTCTCCAGACCATATTATTTATTTTTAATAAATTTTCAAGTTACTTTCTAAAAATACAGAAAATAAATGCACTATTGGTTAGATTCAAATAACACAAGTAATACCAAAGATATTTAAGAACTTGTAGTCTTTCTCCATAGTGATAACTACCACTAACAAAAATACTGTTTGCAGATGTCTCCAACTGTATTTATAGATCTGCTAAAACATTCAGTGATGATAAGTTGGCCAGAAAAATGGCTTCAAACATTTTTCTAGTATAGATTGGCATGGTTCTAGTCTCACTAAATGTCTCCATGAAGATGTCTTTGATATATTAAGATTTTAAGGGCTGAAGAGATAGCTCAGTTGGTAAATTGTTGTTGCAAGCATTACAACCTGAGTTTGATTCCAGAATCCACATAAAAAGCTGGTATGCATTTGCAATCCCAGCACTGGAGAGGGAGAACCACGCAGATCCCAGAGTCTCATTAGCCAGCCAGCCAAGCTCCAGGTCAGTGAAAGACCCTGTCTCAAAAACAAGGTAGAAGGACCTAAGAACCACTACCCCAAATTGTCCTCTATTCTTTGCATGTATGTGTTTATAAAGCATTTTTATATACTCATGCTTAGTGTTTATTTGTGTGTGCTGTTTTACATATTAGTGTTTGAAGGTAAAATATCTGCACATCTAAAACTAGTACCAAAAAAAAAAAAAACAGAAATATATTTACAGACTTAAATATCTTTGTTATCAAAGGAGTCTGCTATCAAACATACTCCTCTTTAACTATAATAATTAAATAAGCATTTTCTATTGATTTGGTCAATAAAATTAGGCTTACACTGTCAGTGTTTCTTCCTAATGAAGCTTGCATGAAAAAATAATGCTGATGTTTAAAACCTGTGTTTGGCTAGAATTCCGGGGAATATATGGATCTTATTTTCTAAATATATTGTCATTTAATCTTATATCTTGCTATAATAGGTTCAGAAAATGCCCTAAGTTGAACTGTGTAATAACAAGTTTATTATTCTCTACTCACATTAATTTAAAACTAGGTAAGTAGGGTCAGAGAGATGGCTCAGGAGGTAAAGGCACCTTCTGCCAAGCCCAGTGACCTGAGTTCAACCCCTGGGACCTACATGGTAGAAGGAGATAATGCCTTCAAGCTATCCCCTGACCTCTGCACATATGCTCAGATGAATACACACAAACCCACCATGTTGTAGTAGGACTAGGCACATCTACTTTTGTGTCTAGGCAAGGCAGCCCAGTTAGGGGGCAGAAATTGAAAGGTGGGCCACAGAGTCAGTTACCACTCCTGCTCCAGCTTTTAGGAGTCCCAACATGAAGACCAAGTTGCACAACTTTTACATATGGACCAAGTTGCACAACTTTTACATATGTGCAAAGGGCCTATGACTGTCGCATGTATGCTCTCTGTTGAGTGGCTTACTCTCTGTGGGCCCCTACTGGGGATATGTTTTCTTGTGGTGTCCTTGAACTGGAATTCTACAAGCTCCGCCTAATGTTTGGCTGTGGTCTCTGCATCTATTTCCACAAGTTGCTAGGCGAAGCCTCTCAGATTATGGTTATGCTAGTCACCTGTCTCAGAGTACAGCAGAATATCATTAGTAATGTCAGAGTGGGTGCTCTCTCATGGCATGGGTCTCAAACTGGGCCAGTCATTGGTTGGCAGTTCCTCGATTTCTGTTCCCTCTTTACCCCTGCACATCTTGTTGATAAGAGATTTTGTAGGTCCAAGGTTTTGTGGCTGGGTTTGTATCCCAGTCCTTCCTTTGGAAGTCTTTTCTGGTTACAGGAGATGGCCATTGCAGGCTCCATATGTTCCATTGCTAGTCTTATCTCATAGAATCATATGGAGTTTGCATTGTCCTCGGCCACTTCTACGTATTTGTTTGTTTGTTTGTGTTTTGAAACAAAGTTTCTCTGTGTAGCCTTGGCTGTCCTGGACTCACTTTTTAGACTAGGCTGTCCTTCTAACTTACGGAGATCCATCTGCCTCTGCTTCCCTGAGTGCTCTGGTTACAGGCATATGCCACTGCACCTGGTGGTTTATTTTATGTGGATAGTTTGCCAGCATTTGTCTGTGCCCCATCTGTGTGCAGTGCCCAAGGAGACCAGAAGAGAGTATTGGGTACCCTGGAACTGAAGTTAAAGATGGTTGTGAACCAAATGGATGCTGAGAATCAAACCTGGATGCATGGTCAGGAAAACCAACCCTGTCTCAATATTTGTAGATTTTTTTTCCTTTTCTAATACAATGAAAATACTAATGACAGTGTGAGATAGAAGTGAACAAAGTACAGGTATCACTTTGTCACCCATGGTAGATGGGTATCTTTTAATTTTATATACATGAATGTAAGCCTGTCCACTTCTCAGATACTGAGTGGTCGATTTGTTTTTAACGTGTTAATAAATCTGTGACAGAAAAGTTATCACTACTTTTGTTCTCTTTATAGAAATCTCTGACTAGCTCTTGTGAGACTCCCTTTTCCTTCTTCTTAGTCCTCACTAATCTTGTGCTTGGTTTTGGATTAGAATATATCAGAGCAGGAACACTTACAAGAAAGTTTGACATAAGAATAGCCACTGTTTATTTCATATTTACCATAAATTACTCAATGTAGGAAGCACTAGGTGTGTAGTATCTAAGCCTAAAGAGCAGGCTCATGCACAAGATGGCATTAAGCACATTTTTCAGATCAGCAGGCAAAATTTCAGATGTATAGCTAAAGGCAGTTGGAGATGGGTCTTTTGTCAGTTCAAGTCTTATTGGTATGTCCTATGTTTTTTTTCTTCAGAAAGTGGCTGCTCATAGAACTATTAAACAAAACTGATGTCCTCAAGAATGCCTTTCCCCATGAATTCTATTCTATTCTCACTTGGTAATGTGAGCATTTAAAATGCCTTGTTAGGCCAAGTATGGTGGGATACACCTTTATTCTTAGCACTTGGGGAGGCAAAGCAGGTGGCTCTCTGAGTTTGAGGACAGTCTTTTCTATAGCAAGTTCCAGGCCAGCCTGGATAGTAAAATAAGTATCTTGTATAGTAAGACCCTGTCTCAAAATAAATACTTTTAAGTGCCATTTTAGAGAATAGTGGTTTATAAAATAAACATAAAGAGGTATCAGTCTGTATTCATGGAAGTATAGGGAGTTCCTATGAGTGTGCTTGAAGCTTAGAGCTTAAAAGTCTTCTTCTTAGTCAATGTGCTTAGCATATTCCTTTACTATGTTACTAAATGAAGCTCCCTTAAGTTTTCAGCTTTCCCATTGTGGTGGGTTAAATAAGAATGGCCGCATTGGCTCATATATTTTAATGTTTAGTTACCAGAGTGTGACACTATTTGAAAAGAGTAAGAGGATTGGGAAATGTGGTCTTACTGGAGTAAGTATGTCACTGGGTGAAGGTTTTGAGGTTTCAAAAGTTCATGCCAAGGCCAGCGTCTCTCTCTCTGCCTATGGATCAGAATGTAGAACTCTTAGCTACTTCTGCAGCACCATGTCTGCCTGCATCCTGCCATGCTTCCCACCATGATAAAAATGGACTGAACTCTGAAACTGTAAGCAAACCCACAATTAAATGCTTTCTGTTATAAGAATTGCGTTGGCCATGGTGTCTCTTCATACCAATAGAACAGTGACTTAGACACCACCTTTGCTTTTTCCTCCACACAGGTTGACACAAGTTTACTTCCTGTCAGAAGGGAAGAACATTCTCAGGATAAAAACATTCTCATTTCCTTAGTAATATTTGCCTGTGCTTCATGGTCAGTGATGTATTTTGCTTAGCAGTGAGGGAACAAATAAACTCCTGGCAGTTTTCATATCCTAGTGGTGTTAATATTTTCAGTAGCAAAGACATTCACATGGAACAAAATTCCAAACTGCACATCGCTGCACTTTTATCTGTGTTCTCCAGTCACTGTTCTATAGAGGCAGCCACTGTTACATTCCTTCCCATAGGCAAATCCCCAGAGTCTCAGGAGATACTCTTTAAAATACACTAAAAGACAACTGGGGATACTTAAGCTAGATCTCTGATAATACTTGCTTTTGTTGTTCATCTATTGCAAGAAAACTTGGAAGATTTCTAAGAGGAACAAAAACAGATGCACTTTCATGTAGCTGAATATCTTACTCTGTTTGTTTTTGTTTTGTTTTTTTGAGACAGGGTTTCTCTGTGTTGCCTTGGCTGTCCTGGACTCACTTTGTAAACCAGGCCGGTCTTAAACTCATAGAGATCTCCCTGCCTCTGCCTCCCCAAATACTGGGATTACAGGCATGTGCTACTGCACCTAGCTAACATGTTACTTTTTAAGAGAGCTTCCTGCATATGGCCCTGGGTTCAGTCCCTAGAAATGAAACAAACAAAACAAAACCTATGCTTTTATATTATGTCTCTTTGCCCAACAGAAGCAACCAGATGCTGACTGTTAGCTACAAAAGTACAAGAATTAAAACCCAGAAACACACAGCCAGGTGGTAGTGGTGCACATTTTTAATACCAGCACTCAGGAGGCAGAGGCAGGAAGATCTCAAGGCCAGCCCGGTCTGGTCTACACAGTTGAGTTCTAGGACAGTCGGGGCTATACAGAAAAACTTTATCACAGGGGAGGGGGGGCAAAAAACACCGCCCCCCAAAACCCCAGAAACACTCATCTATTAACTTAGATATATTTTGAGAAGAAAAAGTGCTGAAGTAGATCAAAGGAATGGAGGTACTAAGGGCAGAATAAATTATGAGGCTCATCCAGGCTGACAGTGTGTTTGCTCAGAAACTTAGCAGGACAAGTTGGCACTATGTAGGTGCACTTAGTAGTCCCCATATTTTGGTGTTGGCACTTATTTAATCCTTTCTTAAATGTGGTTGTGACCTATATGACCTAGGCATAGATGATGGAATATCGTTCTTTGAGGACTCCATCTTAATAACATACATTTCCACACTTCCCTTTGCTAAATTTGAAGAAGTAAGCTGCTATGACCTGGCTAGAGAATCATGTAGCAAGAATTGAGTGTGATCCTCAGCCAATAGCCAGCAAGAAGTTGGGCCCACAGACATGCAGCCACAAGAAATTCTTCCAGCATTCTTGAATGAGGTTAGAGGCAGATGATTCCCACTAAGTTTTCTGACATAATTAAGCCCCAGCTAACACCCTTCTTTCGTGTTTAATGAAGTCCTGGCAAGAGATCCAGATCATTATGCCCAGACCCACAGCCCACAGACATATGAGAAGATAAATATGTGCTGATTTAACACAGTGATTTATGGTAGTTTGTTATAAAGCAATAGAAAACTAATGCATTGTTTAACCATTTGATTTTTTTAAGTCAAAACTGCTTAACGCTGACAATTTCTTACGCTTTGGTACTTATGAGGGGATTGAAATTTGATGAAACATGTAAGTACTTTTTTGATTTGTAAAGCAAATTTGATCTCTTATTAGGAGAATGGGTTGAATCTATATAAAGCACCATAACACTGGTGGATTATGGGCAACTAGAATTAGGTGTGTCCTGAGTGCCTTTTTTTTTTTTCAACAAGCCATTTTTTGAAGGTGTGTGTTCTTGTGCTTCTGAAAACTAGCCATACACACACACACACACACACACACACACACACATATTCTTTTCTATTCCTGGAATACAGTTTCTTCCTGTTCTCCAAAAAAGGTGTACTTTCAATGTTGCCTCAAATGGGAAAGTCATTCCTTGCTATTCTCACTCTCTTCCTCATTGAGAATTCAGAATCCCAACTGTGGACCATAAGGTCTTTTGTATACTCCTTACATAGCATTGCCACATACAGTTGAGATCACTTACTTCTGTGTCTATTTCTTCTAGAAAAGTGCTAATCTATTGAGATTAAGAGCTACAGTGTTGATGGCATTATGTCTGGTGTAGAGTTTGGCACATATCTTAACAAGTAAATCTTTTAAAATGAAAGTCTAGAAAGGTAACCTAGAATCCAGGGCCAAATGATTCATTCATTTGACTAAAATCCAAGTGATGAACAAAATTCTAATTGTTTATTGGTGTTATGAGACAGGGTGTCACATGGTAGCCCAGGCTAGCTTTGAACTTGAACTCAACAATAGTTTTTCTGTGGAATTAATTCTCTCCTTCTACCTTTGTGTGTCTTCTGGGAATTGAACTGAAATGGGCTGTTGTGGCAAGTATTTTTACTGAACCATCTCATGAGCCCCTTAAATTTTTGTGTTTACTATGTCCTGATCTGTTTCCTTCGTAAAGTGGGTCCTAGGATGAAGACTTGCTTGTAGATAGTTTATTCTGGGAAGTTCCTTCAGGCGGTAGGAATGTGTGATTACAAAAGGTTAAGTAGAATGAGAGAGCCAATGTAATTACATAGGGCCATTGTAATTACATGTTCTAAGGTGATCACTGCTTTGGCCAACTGGACCCAATACAGCTGGAGCCCTCTGAGGAACGGTAAGGAAGGAAAACCATTCAGAGTTGTCCACAGGGAAGAAAGGGTCCATTTTTTGCACCACCATTCCTGTTAGAAAAGTGATGTTGTGGTTTGCATATGTATAGGCAACTTTCAGATTTCTGGAGGTGGCTACTCCAGGATATCATTATTTCTACAGCAGAGAGCAAAATGTACAAAGTTATGGCTGGAGCAAGGTCTGGAAGACTGTAATCGAAGGCAGAGAGGATGTGAATAGGCACAAGGTTACTAAATTCAGTTTCTGTGATGCTTATCAGTTTGTGTGATTGGATAAACTCAATTCAGCATAGTCAGTCTGGTGACATGGCCTCTACAAAAGATTTGGTTTAGGAAAGATGATAGAATTAGCCAGGGTCCAGCTGCCAAAACTGGTTGGGAGCTCTGACTCCTTTTTATTATCAAAACTAAGCTGTACGTTGTTGTAGGGAAGTTGAGGAAGCAAAGTACTAAATGCAATAGTAACAAGGACTGGATGGGTTGTGGACCTGAGAAGCCAAGCTCACAGCTGCTGAAGTACAGCTGTAAAGAGAAACTTGGGAAGAATAGCTATCCATGGAACCCCTGCCATGCATTCAGTGGTGGCCATGGAGCCAGTGATGGCCAACAGAATTGCAAGGGGGGAGAGGTGCTCTTTAAGCAGGGAAGAAATAAGCGCAGAAATAAGCGCAGGCCAATACTCACAGGCATGTTTCACCCACCTTTCCTTGCACCCTGCTGTGGTGACTTTTAGAGAGCATTGACCCCTACTTCTGTCTGCTTCCAAGCTCTATGTTTCTAACTTAGGGCAATACTGGGTTGGAGACTGAGGGAAATAGTTCAAGGTTACTCTAATTGAAACACCAAAAATCAGTGCGGCTCTTCCCTCACCTGTTCTAGAGTTGTTTTCTTCTTTGCCAACAGTTCAGCAGGTCTAGAGAAGGAACCGAGTGGGTAACCCACACCCGGTGTCTGAGCTCTTTCTCTTTAGTTATCATTGCTAGGTCTTTGTTATCATGCCAGCGAAATGCCAGAAGGTATCTAGTGAGTCCTTTGGTCTCCACACGAGCTGTCTGCTGATCTCACACACTGTAGACCTGCCAGTGTACTTGGACAATTCTTGCATTGCATTTGTAACCTTAACCTTAAAAGTTTAAGGTGATGATATCATCTTTGTCTTTTCCTCTGCCAACATCCTGCTTTAATAGAATTGTTTCCCCCCTGCTTCATTCCCAGACACATCTGTGATAGCCTTTCCTGTCCATTGGTTCTCAACTGACTTCTACTCCAGTCCCTAAATTTAAACTCTTTCCTGACAGGAAGTCCCCACTGCCCTTTAGATCTGTCCTCAGCTTGGCTTACCATGAAATCTTCTCAGAACTTTTCCATGATTTGCACCCTTCCTCAGTCTCTGTTTGTGCCTTCAGATGTCATCTAACAAGCAGATCTCATTGTGTCATTTAGTGGTGCTTAGAAGGATTTTTTTCTTTGAAATTTTATACATGTATGCAATGAAAGATGATCATATATGCCCTCCTCATTTATTCCCCTCTAACTCCTCCCATATCCCTCCCAATAAATCACCCTTCCAGTTTCGTGTCTTTATCTATCTATCTGTCTGTCTGTTTGTCTATTTATTTTTTAAACAAGCAACTAAGTTCAGTCAGTGCAGCCCCTTGGAGGGGGGGCAGGGCTGGGGTTGAGCCACCTATAGAGGGAGTTCTTGATCTGCCAGTAGAAGAATAAAGACACAGAGATTTATTAATTTTTATTATAGCTTAGGCCTTAGCTTGGGCTACCTCCCGGCTAATTAACCTGACTGTTCTAATCCACGACCCACCACATGGCTGCCGGTTACCTCTCTGTCTCATTCAGTCCTGGTACCTGTTCCTTTCCATGTCACACTGGCATATCTCCTGCCTGATTCTTTTCTCAGAGACCCTCTCTCAGCCCAGATGTTCCACCTCTTATCTCCAGCCTAGCTATTGCCATCAGCTCTTTATTCAGATAATCAAAAGGTAAGGAAAGAAGAATGTTTACAAAGTATGATGCCAGCGATGATCCATAAGAACAGCAATACCGAAGAGGACAATACTCGGCTCTCTGTTGGTTTGGCAATCAACAATTGAATATACAAAGATAACCTTTGTGCGGTGTACAGAAGGATTACCCTAACAGCCACCCATGGAGCACAGGAACCTATCAGTGAACACAGCCTCTAGAAGTGCAATTCTCCCTCAAGGATGTGAATTTAAAGTTTAGATTAAGTGAATGAATTATAGGTTTGCTCTGTTACTATTTTCTAAAAACGGAGCAGCGTAGATATCTCCTGACCTTGGTTTCTGTTCATTGTAAACATTCTTTGTACTCTGTTTCTAACTTGCTAAACAGAGAAGAGAGAAATTATAGTTGTAATAATTTTTTCAATTGAGCCAGGATGCCTGCCTCCCCCCACCCCCCCGGTTTAACATCCAGCTGTTGATGGGTCTGTCCTTAGAGCAATAGCAGTCAGTTCTTTTTTTCCCCTTGATAAAGACCCCCTGGGCATGTACCGACATGTCTTAGATATCTGTTCAGATTTCTCTTATGTAAGTTGTATAACGAGTTTGCTGAGAGCTTTTACGCTGTGACAAGTGTTAAACTCTGCTGCTCTGTTACCACCTCTTAGCATTCTGTGGTTTGATCTAGTGCCCATCTAAAATATGGGGTTCAGAGCAGCACAAGAGAGCAATACACCATTAGGCTCTGTTGAGAACTGAAACCCAGGAGTGCTGTAGTTTTATAACAACCATGCCACATTTCTTTCTCAGACAGTTAAAATACTCAAATACTGTAATGGAAGTTTTGGTTTCTTTAAAAACTCAGTTATGTTCTGTGAATATGTTTTTGTTTTAATCCCAAGTTTGGGATTTTAGTTTGGGTTGTAGTTGGTCCACAGCTGATAAATGTCTTGTGTGGGGTGTGGTCTTTGACAGCTGGCAATGGCCTGCCTCATATGACATGGAGAAGAGTGTGGTCTAGGGCCCTGAGAATATAAAATATGAGAGCCCAGAAAGAAAAAGGGTAGCATACAGTGGTGGCATGTGGCGAGTAGCAGTTTGGAGAGACACTTTGTGGTACAGTGGCTTGGAGGAGAGAGGCAGAGGAGCTGCTTGCTGCTTTTACTGTTGACAGAGAATTGATACAGCCCTAAAAGAACCCTAAACAGCTGGGAGAAGTAAAGGGGTCTAACCCCTCTCCCCACTAACCATCTCACTTACCTAGGGATAGAGGGTTGGAAGGGAGAGGCTTTAAGGAACTCCAAATAAAATAGAGTTTAAAAAAGAGTGCTACAAGATACTGCTCTCTATTAAGCTATATTTCACCTGTCATCCACTGTGCAGCTGAGTTTCATCATCCTAAGAGTAGAAATTCATCATTTTTTCTAGCTTTATTTAACTTGATTTTGACTGATCTTTATAGCCAGCTGTGACTGTACTGTGCAGTGTCTTGGTAACTGTGCTTTTCAGATTCAATCATCTGGAGGTTTTGAGCATAGTTGTCATGTCTTCATCCAAGTTGTGATCCACATGGCAAACACAGGCTCACTCCTATTCCCTTTACTTCACTCTAGTTGGTGCTGTTTTAAGTTCTATTCTGTTTTGTACCTCATATCTGTAAGCATTTCACTTGTATATCCAACACATTTTAGTGCCTATCATATGCAAAAGGTGCTATAAAGATACATTGAAGACAGCATCCCTGTTTGTGGTACTAGAATCATGAAATATTTTATTTGGGGTTTTGTTGTTGTTTTTGGTTTGAGGGTTGTTTGTTTGTTCTTGTTTTGGTTCTTTTTGTTTGTTTGTTTGTTTTTGTTTATTTGGTTTGGTTTCTTCTCTCTATAGCCTTTGCTGTCCTGGAACTTTCTTTGTAGCCCAGGCCGGCCTCTAACTCACAGAGATCCGCCTGCCTGTGCTTCCTGAGTGCTGGGGTTATAGGCATGTGCTACAGTGCCCTGCTGAAATATTTTGTTAAATGTTTTGTAGAAATCATGTGACAGTTATTTATGACGTATCCCCTCATCTGATAGTGTATCAGGGGAAAGAAAAAAAAAGAATAAGAGGTACGTAGGTGTTATATGGCCATCAGTGATCTTGTATTACTGGAGTATGAGATGAGATTCGCTCTCTGTCACTTTGAACTTTCAACTCTGGAAGTCTCTAGGCTTTATTAATATCTTTGATCTGTATCTTGTAAAAGCTCTAAGAACAGTACAGTCTGGGTAGCCTTATTTTTTTTTATTTATTTATTTTTTTTTTTTTGTTATTGTCGGTGATGTGAAAGTGCCTCAGTTTTTAAAAAAGTTTTTCATGTTGTCAGGACTGCTTATTTTAAGCAGTGAAGATTTTTTGTCTAATTTTAGTCATACCCCTTTCGCAATTTTTGTCACTTATAAATGGAAAGAGGGTGAGACAGGGTCTGTGGTTGCCCCTCTTCTCCCCTTCCCCCCCCCCCATCCCAGGCTGGTCTGAAACTCACAATGTAGACCAAGCTGGCCTCAAACTCACAGAAATTCTTATGTTTGGGCCACCCAAGTACTGAAATTAAAGGTGTGTGCCACCATGCCTGGCAATGTATCTTTATTTTTTTTTAAGGAGAATAATTAACTATTCTCAGATTTTCTTACTTTTTGATTTGCCAAAAGTAAACTCAAAAGAATATCAAATGTGTTTTACCTGTTTTCTGAGGGCTTAAATCATCTCCTTGGATCTTGGTGCTGTCAGTCAAGTGTCATGCATGTCCTTTTTCTGTCATGTATACCTTTTCCACATCTGTCTTCTCAGTCTACTCTTCTTCCCCTTGATCCAGTGGTTCCATTGCACTGTCTTACTCAGATTATTGGATTTGTGCATAGACACATGTTTTCTTCAGTAGCTAGGATTCTCTGCCTTTTCCTGTAGATATCTGTCTTTGTAGGGCATCAGATTTCCAATGGAAGTTTTATTTGTCGTTGTTCTATCTCACAAAGTCTTGATGAGTTCCATGAGATTTTAGCTCCTTGGATTTGTTTTTACTGCTGCTACTTTTTAACTCTATGTAATCCAACACATTGATGTTCAATAAGTAATATTTCCAATTAACCTTGAGTATTTGCTTTCTCTTTTAGGCTGTGAGGATATCATTGCTGAGAGCATCTCATTAGATACCTTAATTGCCATCCTCAAGTGGAGCTCGCATCCATATGGCTCTAAGTGGGTGCACAGGCAAGCTTTGCATTTCCTTTGTGAGGAATTATCCCAGGTCATGACTTCGGATGTTTTTTATGAACTCAGCAAAGACCATCTGCTTACTGCTATCCAGTCTGACTACCTACAGGTAATTATTTATACATTTCTCAAGTCCATTGTCATTCCTGTGTAAGCAAAGAAATTCATGTGTACACTGTTAAATTTATAGGGCAGGGCAGGGCAGGGAGAGACAGACTCTGCTTAACAAATGCCTAATCTATATATGTATACTTAAAGCCTTCTGGCATTTTGGGCCTTCATGTACACTGCTATCGTGATCCAACATGAACAAGCCCAGGACTTAACTAGCTATACTACAGACAGGACAGGCCAGGTCAGCAATTCAGTCTGAAAGTGATTGTCTTGCTTTCCACTGATACTCATTTACTGTAATAATTTCTTTTGGTAGAATATCAGATACTTAGATTATAGAGCATAGGTTAAGCAACACAAAGGAAGAGTGAAATTTCATTTTTGATCTGTTCAACTCATCATAAAAACTCAGAGTGTGTTGGGTCGTGGTGGCACACACCTTTTATCCCAACACTTGGGAGGCATAGGCAGGTGGATCTCTGGGTTCAAGGCCAGCCTGGTCTACAGAGTGAGTTCCAGGAAAGCCAACGTGACACAGTGAAACCTGTCTGAAACAACAAAAAACAAGTTCAGAGTATCTGTGTTCTGCTAAAGCATAATTGTCTTTTCAACTGTTTATTTTTAATCAGAATAATTTTCAGTTATTTGTTGTGTCTTTGGCTTACATGTCCATTTAGTTTATAATTTAATAACAGATTTTAAATACTGCAAAAAATGCTGTAAGGTAAATGTTTTAATCCTTAATTGTTTTACATTGGGTTAATTTTATGCTAAAAACTGTACAACAGCTTTTAATGCTGTGAAGCAATAAATCCTTTGAGCCATTTGTGTTTGTATATGTACCAGATAAACTATAAAATGGTATCACCATAGTTAGAAAAATACTAAATTAAACAACAACAAAAAACATTGTCTACTGTGCTTCTCCTTCAACATTGGTTTGCTTGCTGAAACACTTGGTCTTCATTTGTAGGAGAATCTTTTTCCATTAACTTTGTCTCACTGTCATGGAATTAGAATTTGCCAGTGCTCTTAGGTTGTCTTGAGCTTTGCACTCCTTGATAACAAATAAAGCATCTTGAGCAGCCTATGTGTGCTGTAAGACTTTAAATAAAATACAAAAAGATGATAGGCATATTGCTATCTCACTGACTGTCCTGCAAGGATCATTCCTCAATCCACAAAAACCTCGTAGAGATTGTAGCCTATGGGCTGGAGAGATGGCTCAGCCTTTAAAGGCTAGGCTCACAACCAAAAATATAAGAGATTGTAGCCTGCCTGGACAATTTGTCATTCTTGTTTTACCCATCACCAGAGAAGATAATGTTTATCTCTGTCTTGTCCCAAAAAAGACTAGCTAAAAATTTGTCATTCTTGTTTTTCTCATCACTAGAGAAAATAATGTTTATCTCCATCTTGTTCCAAAAACGATGAGCTGCATAGAATCTCTATAATAGGATAAAATAAATTTAAAAGTAGGAATTATACACTGTAAAGAAAAAAAGGTGTAGTAATAAAAACATTAGCTGTAATAAATATTGAGATTATTGGATAAAAGAACGCCATCTGGAACTTCCCTGTTGATAGACGATGGAATTAACTCTAAAATTCACACATTGATATAAAGAAATAAATGTGTTGTGTTTATAGGTACATGATGACTTAGGAAAAGTCATTAGTGAAACTAAACATTTTTCTAATTTTAATAAAATAAATATTTTTTTATTATAGGCAAGTGAACAGGATATCCTTAAGTATCTGATTAAGTGGGGTGAGCATCAGCTGATGAAGAGAATAGCAGACAGAGGTAAGTTTAGAACGTAAGCTTGTGCCAGTCAGCACCTATAAGGTTTCAGTGATCGCAGCAGCTTGCTGCCCTCGCATCAGTCTTGGACACACTGTGGACTGGAGGAAGTAGAGGTTTTTACCAAGAGCAAAGTACTTTAATGGAGTTAAGGGAAAGTTGACAAATTAATGTTTCAATTAAAAAATTATTTTCCTGTGATAAAAGATTGCTTTTATTACATTTTGTGATAGTATGTTAAGTGATTCATAGAATGCTAGAATAAAAAATGCCATGTAGTGATTAAGATATCAGAGAATGAAACGTTGAAGATGTTCTGGAATTAATGTTGATGGATATACAATGTGAACATACTTTTTAAAATGGTTAAAATGATGAATTTGTGTTGAATACATTTTTCTTTACCTAAGAAAGATACAAAGGCTGGGCATGGTGTCACACAACTTTAAATCCCAGCATTGTGGAAGTAGAGGTAGGCAAATCTATATGAATCTGAGGCCAGCCTGGTCTACATAGTGAGTTCCTTGCCAGCCAGAGCAAAGAACTCACTATGTAGACCCTGTCTCAAAAAGCCTAAAAGAGGGAGGGGGTTATACAAGGGACTAAGGGTGTAGCTCAATGATATAGCACTTATTTAGTATATGTGAGGCTCTAGTATATGGGACATTAGCACCATAAAAAAAAAAAAAAAAGGTTTTTTTGGTTTAGTTTGTTTTTAATCACATTACCTCCAGTTGAGGTTACTTCTGGATAGTTCCATATGTGATAGGGGCTTTTAGTTTTAGAAATACAGGATTCATTGTCTTTTGATTTTTACCACATTTGTTGATTGTATTTGTGTACATGTACACGCACAAGTGTGCACACATTTACCATAGTACATGTGTGGAATTCAGAATACAGCTTGCAAGAATAGGTTCTGTCCTTCTACCAGAAATTGACTCAGGTTGTTAGGCTTGGTTGTTAGGCTCAGTAGCCTTTACACAGTGAGCCATCTTGTTCACCTGGAAACAGAATTCCTTACTGGTCTTTTAAATGTTAGACTGCCAATCTATCACTTTCCCCTCATCCTTCTATGTACTGAACCCAAATCAATAAACTTTAGTTAGGAAAATTAAATTCTCTTTCCTGTCAATTTTCAGCATTTTATGTATTTTGAGATCCGGTCTCATGTGGCCCAGGCATATGTAACTTTGTTGGTCCTGCCTCATTTTCTGAGTGCTAGGATTACAGGTGTGCTCCACTGTCCCTAATTTTATGAGGTCTTAGGGATTAAAACCCAGCAAACCCAGAGCTTTGTGAATGTTGGGCAAATGTCACAGCAATTGAACCACACCAACTGAACTTCAGCCTTTGTGTATAACTTCCTTATCATGAAGTTCACCTATCTTAACATATTCAAGCCAGTATATCTATAATTCTCTAGACATCAAGATTTTCTCTAAACTGCCATCAAACCTCCTTTGAAAATTTGCTTGTAGATTTATTTATGGATAATGTTGCCTGCATGTATGTATGTGTACCATGTTAAGTGCTTTGTTGCAGAAGAGGTCAGAAGAGGACATCAGATCCCCTGAAACTAAAATTCCAGATGGTTGGGAGTCTCCATGTAGGCACTGGGACCCAAAGCTGGGTCCTCCTCAAGAGCAGTAACAGCTTTTAACTGCTAAGGCCTCATATGTTGCTACCTACGCAGTAGGGGAAGAGCAGTCCTCTTATTTTTAACCTAATTTGCTTTTCTGTGACCTTCAAAAGCCTTCAGCATTTCTCAAATTTGAAAAATTTTAGCTACAAAGCCACTAAAATTAATATAAAAAGGTTTCTGAATAGCAGCATACAGTCTATCTCATTTATAGATTGTTTTTTAAGTTTATCAGCTTATTACAATTTATTTGTAGCCTCACATCTTTTTTTTTTGCCTTTTTATTTATTCTTCTCTCATATATTACATCCCAATTGCAGTTTTCCCTCCCTCCGCTCTCCCTAGTCTCTTCCCCCTATCTCCCCTTTCCCAGATCCACTTCCTCTCAGAAAAGAGCAGGCTTTCCTAGGGACATCAACCAAATACACACATAACAAGCTACAATAAGACACATAGTCTCACATCAAGTCTGGATGAGTAGGTGGAAAAGGGTCCCAAAGGCAGGCAGAAGAGTCAGACAGTCCCCACTCCCACTGTTAGAAATCCCACAAGAACACCGAACTACACAACCATAACATATATGCAGAGGACCTAGGTCAGACCCCTACAAGCTCCCTGATCTCTGTAACCCCAGTCAGTTAGTTCTGTGGGCCATTCTTGTGATGTACTTGATCCTTCTGGCTCCTCCAATCCTTCCTTCTCCTCTGCAGGACTCCCCAAGCTCCACCTAGTATTTAGCTGTGGGACTCTGCATCTGCTCCCATCATTTCCTGAATGAAGTCTCTTTGATGCTAGGCTCCGATCCTAAAATAACCTCAAATGTTTATTCACACACTTTCAATGTTATTTGTGGACATGTGACAAACTAAGCTTTTTGAGTCACCAAGAATTAAATTCTCAGCCACGTGGTTGTGGTGCATGCCCTTAATCCCAGCACTCTTGAGGCAGATGCAGGTGGATCTCTATGAGTTGAGGCCAGCCTGGTCTAGAGAATGAGTTCTAGGATACCAATTCTACACAGAGAAACCCTGTCTTGGGGTGGACCATTCTCAAGCCAGGTGTGGTAGCACACATCTTTGATCCCAGCACTGGGGAGGCAGAAGCAGGTAGGACTTGAGTTCCAAGCCAACCTCGTTTGCATAGTTCCATAACAGCCAGGGCTTTGTAGAAGAGACCCTGTTTCAAAACAAAACAAGGAATTCTCAGCCCCAAAATTAAGTGAGACACAGATATGTTGCCCTGTTTTCAGATCTTCTGTGAATACCTGTCTTTTCATAGTCTACCTAATATGTTGGATTTTTAAAATAAGTTTTTAAAGATTTACTATATATGTATATGCAGTTTGCCTATGTATACCCACACACACATATATGTACCATGTTTGTGCTTACAACTGGTTGTGAGCCAGTATGTGGGTACCTGGAATCAAACCCCAGTATCTTAACCACTGAGCTGTCTCTGCAGCCCCACCTCATACGTTTTTACATTTTTTTTCCCACTTATGATGTCAGTTTAATATGGTTGCCAAATGAAGATGCCTCAAATTCTGAAATGCAGGAAGGCTTGACTAATAGAGAAAATAAAGTGTTTGAAAACTTCATTGAGGCATGAGTGCTATTGGCCATGAGTTCAATGTTAATTGATAAGAAGCACACAAAGTTATGTCTTGATGAGTTGACAAAATGAGTGTGCATGGAGGCCAACAGGAAACTGGCCTCTAGGAGCAGGGTTTAGTTCAGTCTGTGTGAATTATATAGAGTGTCATTATTACACATGGTGTGTATACATAACTGCCTAGTCACTGGGCCATTGCTGCTCTCATTGATACAGGTTAACAATGAGGAAGGGTTGGTCATGATGAAGGATCGTATTTATTTGGGCAGGTAATGACAATTCTTCAAGGATAAAAATAACTTTAAAATAGTTTTGAGAGCTGGAGAGATGGCCTAGTAGTTAAGAGCATTTGTTTCTTTTCCAGAGTTCTTGGGTTCAGTTTTTAGTAACCTACATGATGGCTCACAACAGTCTATAACTCTATTCCCAGGGATCTAACACCCTCTTGAGTTCTCCAAGGGCACCAGGTACACACATGGTACACAGACATACATGCAGGCAAAACAGCCACACATGTTAAATACAAAAATGAAATAGGTTTCAGACAAAGTAAGAATATATGGTTCTCCTGCAAGAATAAGAAAGGCAAACTGGGCTATTCTTCTTTGGACACTTTTGTGTATTGATGGTTCTACTCTTGCTTTTGAAGATTTTGTGTAAGACTTTACATGAAAACAAGATGCCAGTACTTAAAAAAAAAAAAAAAAAAAAAAAGTGAGTCAGAGATATTGAACAGTAGTAAAGGTCTTACTTGCCTTGCATACAGAGCAATAGATTTTTCTCCTCAACACCGCAAACATACAAATTGTTTTCTATATACATATTTCCCTCAAATGATTTAAGAAAGATATATTTGCTTAAAAAATAAAAATTTGGGCTAGCTCTGGAGATGGATGCCTTTAATCCCAGCACTAGGGAGGTACAGGCAGACAGATTTTTCTTAGTTCAAGGTCATGATATGTGAGTTCCAGGACAGTTGGTTATGCAGAGAGACCCTGCCTCAAACAAAACAAACGATAGATTAGAACTTTTATTATCAACAATAAAGATCATATTCATTATAAAATTATCACATTTTAAGAAAAAATATAGCCCCCTAACTTAAAGATGTAATTAAATATTTCCAAATTTTTAAATTTTCATATCTCAATGTCATAAGTATATATATTTTTCTTTAGATCTTCCTGTCACATCAATACCTAATGAAAAGAAACTTTTATTTCTTGCTTAGAATAGAGGACTAACATGTCAAATATTAAAGAATCATTTGTATGCAGTAATAGATTCATGTTTATAAAAATTCAGAAGCTTAGAATTAGGTAGAATGTACATTAGATTTTGGTCCTTTGGATGCAGGTGATTAATATGTTATTAAATTATCATTAAACCTAAGTGGCCTGGGTTGGGCATGGTAGTGCATGTCTGTAATCCCAGAACTCAGGAAGTAGAGAGGCAGGAGGATTAGAAGCTCAGGCTTATTCTTGGCTGGGCGACAAGTCGGAAGCCAGGCAAGGCTAGTTGAGACCCTCTTCTCTCCCTTTCTCATTCAGGATACCATGATTAGAAATGCATGCAGTTCAATGTCCCTCTTATATTAAAAACTAGTCACAGCCTTGATGTTAACAGATTGTCGTCGTTCTTACTTTGAGTTAATATCCATAAAAAGAATCATTTAGTGCAGAGGTCATAAAGAATGTTCCTGTATTATAGACACTGTACTTTCTCTTTCTCCAAAAACTTGTATATTAAATTAAACTTAATTATAACCTTTCTTAAAGCAGATATACTTACATACAATGTCTGACACTAAAATTTAATATAATAGAGAAGAAAGCAAGGCTGTCCCTAGGACCAGCAAGATGGCTGCGTGGTAAAAGTGCTTGCTGTCCAAGCCTGATGACTTAAGTTTGATCCTCGGAAGCCATGGTAGAAGAAGGAACTAAATCCTGAAAGTTGTCCTCTGCCATCACACTCAGTGCCGTGGCATGTGCACACAACCCCACACACACGTACACAAATCAGAATTTCTTAAAAAGACCGTGTCTGTGAAAATTGGGATTTCACTGAAGCCTTTCCTTTTCTATTTCATAGAGCCAAACTTACTGAGTGGCACTGCACATAGTGTGAACAAGAGAGGTGTGAAAAGAAGAGACCTGGACATAGAAGAACTTAGAGAGATCCTTTCTCCTCTCTTACCTTTTGTGCGAATTGAACACATCTTACCTATAAACAGCGAGGTCTTAAGTGATGCTGTAAGTTCATTTCTTCTCTCGTTACTTTCAGGAAAGAAATGCCAAATTTACCCTGTTTTATCTTTACAATTATTTTTCCTACTAGTAAAATACTTGAAACTAGATTTCCTTAGAACATAAACAAATAAATGCCTGTTTTGGTACAGTGTTGTGTCCCCAGTGTCTGACATAGTACAAAAAGTGTGCTTGGTACTTATGTTGCTTGATGCTGATGGATAAATAGGTAGTGGGTCTTGCTTACAAGAACATAGTTTTTAGGGGAATTTATTTGGTCATTTGTCAGTGTAAATAAATTTGATCTCTATGAAAAGATAGAAATTACCTTTGCAGACTCTTCAAGAACAGCAGAAAATCAGAGGAGGGACATTGGTACATATATGTAAGCTTTATGAACCACGTGAGTCATTTTAGACTCAGTTGAAAACTAATGGAAATGGGCAAACTTTAATTCCAATATTCAGGAATCAAAGGTAGGCAGGTCACTGTGTAAGTTCAAGGCCGGCCAGCCTGATCTACATGGGGAGTTCTAGGACAGCCAGGTCTACAGTGAGAGACCTTGTCTTGAAAATAACAGAGAGGAGAGAAAAAAAAAAAAAAAGCTGGGCAATGGTTGCACATGTCTTTAATCCCAGTTCTTGGGAGGCAGAGGCAGGTGGATCTCTATGAGTTAGAGACCAGCGTGGTCTACAGAGTGAGTTCCAGGACAGCCAGGGCTACACAGAGAAACTCTGTCTTGAAAAACAAAAACAAACCCAAAAAAGAAAAGAAAATGACAGGTAAAAGGGGGAAATATATATTAATGGAGTTAATTGTGTTATGCATAATTTTTTAAAAGGTGTGTGTGTGTGTGTGTGTGTGTTCCCATGTGCACTCACCTAAGCACAGAGGGCACTAGAGGGCATCAGAACCCTGCAAGCTAGAGTTGTAGGCCTTTGCAGGATTCCTGTCTTGTTATAGGGGTGCTAAAATATCAAATGAAGTCCTCATGATTGCTCTTGAGCCATCTATCCAGCTTATAAAGTAACTTTTTTTAACTAATAAAATTACTTGAATTAATGAATGTAATCTATATATTCACTTGTATAAGTTATAAACACAAATTTTCTTTATCAAATTTACATAACAATACATACATAGAATACAATGTAATGAATGTTTTCAGAGCATTTTATATTATGTGATGACTAAATCTGCTCAATTAGCATACCTACCACCATACATACTTGTAGTTTTCTTTTTGTAGTAAGAAACTTTAGAATGCCTTATTGGCTTTTTTAAAATACAAAGTACATTATTGTTACCTAGTCATCCTAGTATGTAAAAGAACACAGGGATTTATTTCTTGTAATAACAGTTTGTTGACCTGTATCCATTTCCTATGTACTTCTTTTTGCCTCTAATAACAACTAATTTTTCTTAACTTCCTTGAGATTGTTTTTAGATTCCATGAATGAGATTGCATGCCTGGCATACTTCACTTAGCATAATGCCTATCCATGTGGTGATTGACATGACAGTAGACGTTGAGTCATATGAAGTTTGTATTTTTAATTTCTCAAATAACTTCCACACTATTTTCCATAAAGCAGTCCTATTACTTTTCTACCAACAATCTGTAGTGATTTCATTTTCTCTACATTCCTGCTGGTACATTCTGGTTTTTGGTAGGTTTTGGGGTTTTTTTTGTTTTTTTTTTAATTTGTTTATTTTTTGAGACAAGGTCTCACTATGTAGCTATCTTAGTTAGGGTTTCTATTGATGTGAAAAGACATCATGACCATGGAAACTCTTGTAAAGGAAAACATTTAATTGGGTTTGGCTTACAGGTTCCAAGGTTTACTCTATTATTGTCATGAGAGGAAGCATGGTGGCACACAGGCAAACATGTTGCTGGAGAAGGAACCAAGATTCTATATCTAGACCCACAAGCAGCAGGAAGAGAGAGAGACACTGGGCCTGGCTTGAGCATTTGAAACCTCAAAGCCTATCCCCATGACATACTTCCTCCAGCAAGGCCACAACTAATAGTGCTGCTCCTCCCTAGTGACCAAACATTTAAACCTGAGTCCATGGAGGCCATTTTTTAAATAAACCACTTCAATAGCCTTACCTGGCCTAAGTGCAGAATTTAGATTACACTTGCCTCCTACTCACAGGGATCCACTTGCTCCTGTTTCCAGAGTGCTGGGATTAGAGGTAGATGTCCAATATGTCCAGCTCTTCCTATCTCCTCATGTTTTTTATTTGACTTTCGTCTTAGGGTTTCGATTGCTGTGAAGAGACACAATGACCAAGACAACTCTTAATAAAACAAACAACCAAAAAATATATTTAATTGGGTATGGCTTACAGTTTGAGAGGTTCAGTCCATTACCATCATGGTAGGAAGCTTAGCAGCCTCCAGGTGGGCAGCAAGAAGAGTGCGTATACTGTCATACCTTGAGCACAGGAGACTTCAAAGCCCATCCCTACAGTGACACACTTTCTCCAACAAGGCCATATCTCCTAATAGTGCCACTCCTGTGGCCAAGCATTCAAACACATGAGTCTACGGGAGCCATACCTGTTCAGATCACCATACCTTGTCTTGAAGATCAGTGAAGTTGAACATGATTTCACATACCTGCTTGACCCTTTATGTCTTCTTTTGAAAAATGTCTCTTATGGATCATTTTTCTTTATTTTCCGAACATGATTTCTCTGTGTATCCCTGACTGTTCTGGAGCTTTTACTGTAGACCAGACTAGCCTGGAACTCAGAGATCCACTTGCCTCCTTAATGCTGATTAAAGGCACGGGCCACCAGCACACAGCTACTAAGCTGCTGTCTTAGTTAAGGCTTCTATTGCTATACTAAAACACCATGACCAAAGCAACTTGATTGGAGGGATTATTTCAGTTTACAGCTCCCCAGCACAGTCCATCACTGAAGGAAGTCAGGGCATGAATTGGATGCAGAAGTCATGGAGGAGTCCTGCTTATGGTTTGCTCCTCCTTGCTTGTTAAATCTGCTTTCTTAGAGCACCTATGACCAACAGCCCAGGGGTGCTACTAGACTGGGGCCAGTGAACTGACTGGGTCCTTGTATATCATTATCATTCAAGAAAATGCCCTACAGATTTGCCTGCAAACCATTCATATAGAGGCATTTTCTCAATTAAGATTCTTTCTTTCCAAATCCTGGAAAGATCCTGATTTATGTCAAATTGACATATGAGCCAACACAGTTGAGTATCTTTCATGTTTTGGGTAGTAATCTCTTTATCAGATGTAAGTTTGCACATATTTTATTCAACACTGAAGCTGTCCTTAACTTTGCTATGCAGAGCTTTCAGTTTGATGCAGTTCCATTTGTCTCTTTTTGCTTTTGTTGCTTCTAAAAACCTTGCCAGAAACCCTTTGCCTGTGTTTTGTTTTAGAAATTTTATAGTTTTGTATCTTTTAATCTACTTGGAGTTAATTATGTGAGTAGTAAGAGATAGGGATCTATTCGCTTTTCTGCATGTGGATATTTAATTTTCCAAACACCGTTTATTGAGCAAGCTACTACCAAATCAGGTACATTTTGCCCACCATACAGTATGCCTATCATGAGACAAGTTTTGAAAATAGAGTTTCTTCACAAGGCTAACACTTTAGCATGAGGAAAGAAACTTAAGTTTCAAGTCTGCTTTGGGATGTTTTTGGAATAAAGAAGCTGGGTGATTTAAGGAACAGATTAAAGTGAAGTAATATCAGTTGTCTGC